>NC_064545.1:26391043-26991043 GCF_023856365.1 Brienomyrus brachyistius | reverse complement strand
ATAAGTCATAGATTTTTATTTTGTTTAATTGTTTTGTTTTCTCATGAACAATATGAATAATGTATCTCCAGCTAAGTATGTACCAGTACAGGGGGTAAAATGGGGGCAATATTTCATCATAAAACCGCAATATTTTGCATATAGATGATTGAAAATCTGGTACCGGGCCGAGTGTAGGCTGTGTTCTGGAGTGACGGCAGCTATCATTACATGCTAAACACCCATGAATCCACAGGCAATCCTCCGAAAACAAAAGGAAGTCTGTCCGTCTTAGAAAAGCATACAAAATTGGTGAGGACTGAGGTAGAGACCGCGCAACTTTTTAAGAATCCATTATAAGTTCCTTTTTTTCTGTACTACTTTGTTAGATTTTTTTTTCCTATCATATTTTCAAAGAACCCAGTTACAAAGAAAAATGGCTGTAAAATTGGTTTTTAACATTTATTCTCTTTGAATGAATCTATAGTTTATATGATAAAATATTTATTTTTTTGGCCTTTTTAAGTAAATTAAGTTATGAGATAAATCTGCTTTATAGTATATCTACGAATCTGTCAGCTCTTCATTGTAAATTGTCAGTGAAAAATGCGAAATATAATTTGTTAGTGCTATTGTTTATTTATTTTAGCTATAGCGATTAGAGATAAAGCTCTGGAAGGCAAATACACACACGTCCTGAGATTTCTTATAAATTTAGATCACCCACAATGCATTTGTGGGTGGCATATTGCGCCCACTTCCTCTTGTATGGGTTAGATTGCCCCAGATACTGTACAGACTGTGTAGAGGGTTATGGTAGATGTTGTTCTAAAGCCATTTGCGTCATTGGCTTTGATTATACACTGAAAAAAGTAGTCTGTCGTCTTCTATGCATAATTACTATGCATAAAGACCGTGGGCAACAGACCCTAACCAGTCATTTATCCACATCAATAGATCTGTAAAAAAATGTAAATACATTTACTTTAAATGAATACACATTGATATGACTAACCACATTCTGACACACAACTTTATTGTATAATTTAATTTGGTTGAACTTAATATGTTTAAATGGCATTTTCATCTGTAGTGGTGCAGAGGTTAGCACTGTTGTCTGACACCTCTGGGACTTGGGTTCGAGTCTCTGCCATGGTTCCATGTGTATGGAGTTTGGATATTCTCCTCATGTTGTCATGGGGTTTCCTCCAGGAGGTTAATAGGAGTTTCCGTCCTGAGGTTAATAGGAGTTACCAAATTGCCCGTAGGTGTGTATGTATGTGTGAGTGGGGGGTGAGGGTGCCCTGTGATGGGCTGGTGCCCCATCTTGGGTTGTTCCCTGCATTGCGGCCGTATCCTCTGGGATAGGTTCCGGACCCCCCGTGAACCCTGAATAAGACAAGTGGTTACAGAAAATGGATGGATGGCATTTTCATCTGATCTGTAGGGGTACATTTGTACCTCCTGGACCACCAGTAAAATCTCCTGTGGTAAAGATAGTCAACATGATGGCATGTCCCCATCACTGATGTCTTCGTCTGGAGACTCCTTGCGCTGCAGCTGTTCTAAGGGGGATGTTCTTCAGCTGGACGAGTAGAAGTATCTCAGTCCTAACTCTTGGGGTAAATACAGGCCTTTAATCTGTCACAGCGATTTTGCATGGCTGTGGGCCAATAACGGATTAGGGGATAACATATGCTCTGCAATTGGCTACTTCCTGTGGATGGGTTGCGGTTGGCTGTAGTTTTGGGAAGACACGTCACTCCACTCGTGATTGGTGGCTCTGATCACCTGAGCTCAGATTACCGTATTATCTCCCATAAATTCCCCCCTAGATTTTTGCTCACCATCTAAATTAAGTGACAAAGTACTACTTATTAGTGGTTTAGTTTTATAAAGTCTGAGGACAGGATCTGTGATGGCTGAACCGTTCCAGGTCGATAAGATCAGTCCAGCAGCTGTGTGCGTAGCTAGAGTCACTACAGGAGCTGGTATAAAATCCACATTATTAGCATGGA
The DNA here is from genome assembly GCF_023856365.1 of Brienomyrus brachyistius. Classification (NCBI taxonomy): domain Eukaryota; kingdom Metazoa; phylum Chordata; class Actinopteri; order Osteoglossiformes; family Mormyridae; genus Brienomyrus; species Brienomyrus brachyistius. The sequence goes on along the minus strand of NC_064545.1, from coordinate 26,989,046 downwards.
CTCAGGTTCCAATATAACGGTTGGTTAACTCTCCCACCTGCACAGATTTTCTGCCCTGTGGTCTAATGCTGATAGGGATGGCAGGAGACCTGGAGCGGCTGGGGCTAGCTCAGTCCACTTTCATTAGTCACGCCTCCAATATGAGGCCAAGGCTTCTGGGTAAATTTTGTCTGAAAGCACTGATGCGGGATTCGTTAACTGATCTAATTATCAACACCAAACCGTGCTGGACTGTCAAACATGAACGGCGGGTAATTATATTCTTAAATAGAACACGGCTGTGGCCGACCAATGAGCACAGAGCTTCTTATCACCACTGGTCATGAGGTCAGGTGTTGTCATTCATTGCTCTGGATGGAGTCGCTCTGAGCTCGACAATAGCTGTCTAGTTCGTCTGGTAATAAATGGCTGGAGATGCTGGCCGATATTTCCCTTGAAGGCAATTCCTTGATTCTGTTCGAAATGAGGGTTTAGGTTGTGCTTTGCGGCATTTTTTGGTGAATTTTTAGCACCGCGGATGGAATATCTTCAAGAGCGATAGCCTGGCACCTTTCCGGAACAAAGGATCTCTCTCAAAGGAGAAAGTTAGAAACAGTGCTTAGTGCAAGGCTTAGCAGACATGTGAACCTCTACTCACCCTATGTTCTGCTCTTTTAAGGATATGCTCGCTGTCAAACTATCACTAAACCCTATTCGGCTATTGTTGCCTGTCTTTGTGTGTGTGTGTGCCTGTGTGCGCGTGTGCATTTGTGTGTCTGCCCGCCTGCCCTTAGTGTGAGTGTGCCCATCTGTTTCCTCCTGTAACAATCCATTTGGTCTCAGAGGTCTCCACACGTCCAATGCTGTGGTGTCGGGATAAGAGAGCCAATTTTCCCAGCTTCCCGCGGGGCAGCGTGGGGTTTTGTGGAGCCGGGGCAGGGAGCAGACACAAACAGACCACTGCCAAGAAAGCTGGGAAGTGCAAATAATGCACATTTATATTAGTTCTGATCTTTTTTGTGTTTTATATGGCATCAAATCTGGGCCATACTCTGCATTTGTGTACCCATGATATTTGGCATTTCTAGGGGATGGGGTGGCTATCAGATAGATAAATATCCATAGGAGGCCCCAGGAAGCTATTGCAGTCACCATCCACGACGACCAAACCTGTGCTGCGCAGACAACCTCATGAGTTTTATTATCGTTGCATGTCTGCGGAATGTGTCCTCCTTATTCCAGTTAATGCAGCATGTCGCATTGACAGCCATCGGCTCACGCTTTCAAAGCCAAGTCTGCGTGTGCAGTCGTGCAGCTGCAGGCTAAACATTCAAACACGCCTTCAGCGTCTGCTACATCCATGAAAGGCGGAGGCAGGGGGTAACCTGGATCTGAAGGTTCCTGTCTCGGCAAAGGCTCTCGCGTTGTACTCCACACTGCACATGTCCAGGGAAATACCCAGCCAACAGACCCAGTGTAATTAATATTCCACCGTACCAAATATACAAGCATGGTAATACCTAACGTGTCAAAAATATAGATCCAGAGATTAAATTAGTATTTGTTGATCATGATTTTGTAGCACTGTTATGGCACTGATCAACAATTATGTTCTTAGTATGTAGAGTACCAGTCAAAGTTCTTGACAGACCTGTATTTACCTGTTTTGACTGTTTTTCACTGTATAGTAAAAGGCCTTGAGGTACATTAGTGAAGTAATACGTTTGGCGTGTTGTGGTGATTAAGGGACGTGTTCAACATCTCACAAGCAAATTTGCCATTCTGCATAACAGCCCCCTTTGGTTTTCATGACAGCATCGAAGACTCTCTGCATTTTTTCAACCAGTTTCCAGATGTAGCCGCCTGGAATCCCTCTCCGACAGTCCTGAAGGAGTTTCCACAAGGTCTGGGCACAAGTTAGTTACCTCACTCGTACTCTTTTATACAACTCATCCCAAACCCGCTGTATAGGGCTCGAGTTAGGGGATTGTGGGGGCTAGGTTATTTGTCACGGCACTCCACCTGTATATCACAAGATAAGGCAGTACTTACATGACCTCGAGGTGTGCTTTGTGTTAATTATCTTGTTGAAAAACAAATGGTTTTCAGTAGGTGTGTCCAGACATTTGATTGGTGATGTAAATAATCATGCATATTCAGCTTGGTCTCAGAGGCTGAGGGTCTCCACATGTAAGCAGGGTGAGCCAATGAGCTTCAGACCGTGATCCTCTTTGGAAAGGTCTCCCGCACGTGTCTGGGAAGGTCCCATGACTTTGGTCATTGTTCAAGCCTCGCTGCTTACCGCCGTGGGATGGGCTCAGAAGTGGCTGTCCTGCATGGCCTTGCACAGGATTTTTTGTTGTTGTGGGGGTCGCATGCCAAACTGTTGCCCCATGTAGCCGCAGCTGCTGAGTGTATGTTATCATCTAGTGCAGACACTCCCAGTGGAGCTGGGGTGGAGGGGTGGGGAGGGCCAGCATTACAGTAGATTCTGTAATTAACCCAAAATGTATTCCATTGATGTGTGGTGGGTGCGGGAGAATGTTGTGAGGTATGGCTGGAATGAAAAGGATCTGTACCGGATGTGGACCTTGGACCCGGACGATCACCACTTTGGTCTGTGGACGTGGCCCACTGTTCCCACGGTAACTCGCCTCCACACCAGCCTCCTCCAGTTTTCCCGGCAAAGTGGTCCATGTTTCCACATGTAGGTCACTTCCTCCCAGGAGGGTCTGTCCTTTCCTGTCTGTTACATAAATCTGCAGTTTTAAGCCGTCTGTGGGTTTTATGACTGAATTGTCTCTGTGGTGGATCATCCACATTACTGTCAGTCTGCCTCCTGCTATATAAATCATCAGAGGATTTCAACCACTTCAAGTAGCTGGACCCACACCATCGGGGTCAGCATCTTTTTTCCTTTTCTTGCTTATTTCTAGATGGATTTAGGGCGGCCCAGTGGCACAGTGGGAGGCACTGTGGCCCCCGCCACCTTCAAGGATGGGTGCCGTGATTTGTGTACGGGTCTATGTGTTCATCCAATGTTCGTTTATTCCAGATATTATTTTGTCCCTGAGTCTAAACACAAACAATGTCTCTACATTGCCCTTTGTGTGCTATTGTGTGTAATGGACTGGCGTCCCATCCAGGGTGTCCCATGGTTTGCGCACTGCGCTCCCAGAAATCATTGCAAACCCTGCGCTAGATAAGCTGATGAAAGATGGGTGGATGTATAGATGGGCCCAGTAACCTTTGTGACTAAGCCAATAAATAAATACTCTGAAGCGCTAATTACATTAAACAATTTAATAGTTTAATTATAATTGACTGGCTTTGGCAATGAGATGTTTAGTAGTATTACAAAGGAAGAATAAATCAACCCATTAGTGCTCAAGGCCGAATATAAACAATCGATATGAGAGTCATGATGCACATATTTAGATCGTAATGAGCACGATAGTCAGGCAGTGACCTCGCACCATATACTTATTCAATATTGTGAGACCTGTGTGACAAAATTCCGTTAGATTATGAGATAATCAGAACCATTCCGGAACCATTCCGTTTGTGACCGTCTGCGTTCCGGACCCTGACTGTGTGGATCCAGAAGCTCTCTGGCTTAAATAAACAAAAGCAATAACATGAAATGAAATAAAATATAACAAGGATGTATTATAATTTACAGACCCCTTTCAAGCATTTTCATGTCCTTTATTATAGTTTAAATTCATTCTTAAAAAGTTGGGAAATTCAGCTAGAAGCTCATTGTCATGTGCATGGTAAAATTGTCAGGAAGTAAGATTCGCTTTTCCGTTTTTAAAAGAAAACAAGTAGATGTGGTATATATTCGTCTATCAATATTTCATAAAGTTTTGTGTGATTTTGTGAAGTATGTGCAGTGAAGTGTGAAATTCACCTGTTGAGAAATGAATTGCTGACCTCAAGTTACGTAACGCGTGTGGTGATGGGGGACGTTTGTGTGCGTTGTACAGAATAGTGTAAAATAATGTGAAATCATTGGCATAAGATTTATATCATTAAAGTTTTATGAAGCAGATGCATGTGAGTCTCACAGCTAAGGAAGTGGACATTGAGTAAGCTTACATAGAATGTTTTCAGTTGCGTGTTTTGTACGTGATCAAGGACCTGCCCCCCCATGCTCCAATCTTGGAGATTGTTGAAATTAGTGTGTTTAGCAGAATTTCTCCAAAACCTGCAGAAAAATGATCTAAGGTATTCCTTCCTCTTTCTTTTTACCTCTAGAGAAATATTACAATACCGGTACGATATTATGTTACAGTAATTTCATCATCGGAAAGGGTCACCGAGGGCCCTTGCAGGACATATTGCAGTGACATTAATATAGGATCTCATATGTTTTCTCGTTTTCTCTTGGTTTTTTTGAGAAATAGAAAAGAAAGATATGCTGTGGAGTGAAAATGTGATATTTAGTGTTTCTTCCTAATTAAAAGAAAACACATCTATGTGCAGCCGAATTCCGTTCACTGCCAGCTGTGTTTCTCTCGCTGTGATTTGAATGATTTTTGCATGAATACAGTAGGTTGAAATGGCATTAATTGAATGGTAATGGAGTGGATTGCAGCAAACTGTTATGTTGCACTTCCCACCTGTTTGCTTCCTTCCGTTGCTGTGGCCATGACATGGGGTATGACTGGGAGTCATAGGAGCATGGATGTGTGTGTGCGCGTGTGTGTGTGTGTGTGTGTGTGTGTGTGGGGCAGGGGAGTGGGGTTAGAAAGAGGCTGTTTCACTTTCCTTGGGGGGGTGACACACCTCCCGGTGTATGTCGATCCCCCCCCCGCCCATTTTCCTTCTTCGTGAGCCGTTCCAGCCCGGGAGCACAGATGGCAACCTGTAGGGATGTCCAGCCACCTGGTGGGGGGGGGGGGTGCCTGTTGAGGACACGTCACGGCAGATGCATCGGCAGCTGCGTGTTGTAAATAAGCCTCTGATCACGGTCCGGGAAGGTCCTTGTGCAGCATTCAATAACAAGGTCCTGATTCATGCATGTTAATGGCTCTATCAGTGCTAGTCTGTAATTAATATCTGCGTGGCAGTGGAGGGTAGAAAGCCACACTCTCCAATCCCAGGATGCCAAGCTGGATATAGATCTGCTGCTGAAGCTCCCCTCCAAGCCCTAGGTCGGAGGGTCATGGTTTTAAAATGCAGAAAGAAGATAAGACTCCAAAAAACATTTAGCACTGAGAATTGAAAAACGCAGCAAAGCTTTGTGTGCACCTTACAGGGGGGTTGGTTTGAGGCCCAGCAGGCTATGGCCGCGCAGCTGTGATCGGAAGGTCGCCGGTTCGGATCCCGCTCTCTGTACCACAGTCACATCTACATATGTCAGGGGGATCGGCGCGCTGGCTGGTGCCCTGCATCAGTCGCTCCCCAGGATCACATGCGCTCTAGGTCTCCGTCGGTACTGTGCTGCTGGAGCATCACTCATCTTCAGTGCGGATGCAGCGCACGTCACCTCCAGCAGTGAGAAACATCTCTCTTGTGGATTAGGTCCCTTATGCAAACATGAATTTTATTACTGAAAAATACACAGTCTTCCAATAGGAAAATGTAAGACCTTTTCACCGTCTCCTTGCTACTTTTCCTAAGCCGTTGCAAACAAGCTCATAAGCCAAAACACTGTTTGATTTCTGCTTTTTGACAAAATTCCGTCACTTTTTAAAGCTTCCATTAAAAACAAGCACCGTGTTGTTGGCAAAGTATTGAGGTGCAAATTGCTGTCGTGCAGTAAAGCGCATGCCCTGCGACTGTGCACCTGTCAGAGTTCGCCCTCGTCGAAATGTTCCTTCCCTAGATTCATAACCCTGTCAGCTCCTCTGGCTTCACCCCAAAAGCTACAATCAGTGTTTCGCCTGATTGGCAGATCCTGTTCAAGACAAACTGAATTTAATCTGCTTTTCCGTGACCCTGACGAGTCTCGACTCTGACTTCCTGCTGCCGGCGTCTCGGCTCCTAACGACGAGGGACATGTATCCGGAACCCGCCGTGTTACTACGGAAACGCCCTCTCGCACGGGTCAGCTGGTCCTTCTGCGATCCACAGGTCGCCGCGCACCCCCGCTGGCTCTGAGGCCTGGCTGCTTCTGTAAACAGCGCATTATAATTCATTGTGAGGGAAGGGCCTCTTCTCACACCACACCAAGGAATGCATTACTCACGCGCATTAATAATTGATGAAGCACCCTGCCGTTTGCTGCCAGACTCTTTATTAATCTATTTCTTCCCATAGACCTTTATGCCAATTAATTACCGCACTTTTTCCAACTTGTCAATGAAGCTCTGCAGATTCATAGATTTATGTGAAGCCCTTGATTTATTATTACAAATGTGCCGTTTTTCTTTGTTTATGTAAACTTTTGGTAGAAACTTATCCTTCATATTATTATTTGGTAATATATGCATATGATTTCAACTTTGTATTAGAACAAATTAGTCTGTAAGTGCAGGGAACTTGGGGGAGTTCTGTGGGCTTCTGATGAGTGCCGGCAGCGGGGGGGGCTCCTGTTTCTGTGCCGTGTGCGGCATTAGCATTAGCATTAGCATTAGCGCTGACTGACCCCAGCCGGCTCCCCTACATCTCGGCGGGTCGCACTGGCTGCTGCCTGCACGTGCACATAATCGACAAAGCTGCCAGGGTCCTCGCGTGCCTGTGAGCCAGAATGGGAGGTTTCTGACCAGCATTCGCTGAGTTTCCAGCAGGCAGCGCGGCCCTTCGGTGTCCTGGGGCGAGTGCAATCACGCTAAAGTGCTTGATCACATCTCTGGCCCTCGATCCGTGCAACGTGCGCGGGGTCATTCTCGGGCCTGACAGGCTTAATCCCTGCCAACACAAGCTTTTAGCAGAAGCCCTTCTGTGTGGAAAATATTTGTATGAAATTCTTCTCATGCAAATACCTGTGGCTAAGAAAAAGTATTGCCATATTAATTTCCATAAGCTGACCTTATGATACATTATCATTTTAAAGTTTTTCATAGAAAAACTCTTCAGATAACTAAGAGGGCCCAAAACACAGAATGCGTATATGGGCAAAATGGGAAATTTATTCATCATGTATTAATGGTACTGGGGGAAGGTAATCTGGTTTCCTCCGGCAGTCCAAAGGCATCCAGTTATGTAAATGAGCATTTCTAAAGTGGCCTAGTGTCTGAATTTGTGTGTTTGCTTGCACTGCACCTCCTGGGTTTCACTCTGGGCCCACCGTGATCCTCCTTCCAGTCATTCAATATATACAGAACCCGTCAGAAGATAACGACCCTAAACACACTTCCAGGTTATGCAGTAAGCATTATCCTGTGAACAAGAAAAGAGATGGAGTGCTGTGACACATGACCTGGCCCCCACAATCCCCCCCCCCCCCCCCCCCAACCTTAGACCCCTCAGAGCTGGTTTGGAATGAGTTGGATTGAAGGATAATAACATTATGAAGCCAACTTGTGCTCAGAATTTGTGGGACCTTCTGCAGGCCTGTTGGAGAAGCATTGCAGGTGGCTGCATGCGGACGCTGGCTGACAGAATGCCAAGAGTCTGCAATGCTGTCGTCAGGGCAAAGGGATGCTGTTTTGAAGTCTGCAATTTCAGAAGATTTCTTTCGGTTATTGCAATATTTAGTGTGTGTTTCCTCGAGGCAATGAAGTAGCATAACTAAAACAGAGACAAATGCATTAAAGGCCGATGTATCCAGATATTTTACTGGTGCTGGATATACTTCTACTGGGAAGTTTCTGAAAGCCTTCAGTGGGTTAGCAATGGCATCATTACGCTACGTACATGTGACCGAATGGGGTGGCGATGGCTATTCTGTTAGATCCTCGTGAAAGCTAATCGTTTAGCTTTTAGCGCTTTGCCCTTAATGTTTCTCTTTTTCAGTGATGCACATGTCTAGAGAGCTATAAAAACACCCTGTAAATAACAGCGCTATCCTTTGTGTTCTTGGCTCCTTTATTCCCCTTGAGCCTTTATTTCCTGATACATCCCTGCAAGATGAATGGGAAGGCGGGGTTTAATTACTAAATGAAGGTAGCAATAAAGTATAGGTGTTGCCGGGGTGGCTGAATTCATTCCTGCCAGCTGATTTCTTTTCTGGGAATGATCAGCTTCGCATGGAAACGAACATCCTGGCCTTGCTCTGATGGACCACGTCCTGAGTCAGGGGTCCTGCATGGAGATTGTTGTGGTATTTTAATAATGAGCATTCTAACAGATTTACTTATTCATATCCAGAGAGTAAGGCAGCCCCCCTGCAGTAGTGTCTGCAGTGCTGTATAGTGACATACATGTAGTGTCACACACAACTATGTTCTGCGACTCAATTACAACATGTTTCGACAGGGTTTGCGACTCGCCCAATGAGGGCAAATGACTCGTTGACATCAAAGTTGCTGTTTAATCATCTGCTCTGCCTTTGTATTTTCGTGATGCCTCCTGGCTGTTTATTTATGAAAAGGACAAAGGATTTTGATCATTTCTCAGACTCGCTGGGGAAACTCAGACAAAAGAGACAGAGAAGAATCCGAGCAAAGTGTACATTCCTTTGGCCACAAGTCGCTCGTAAGACAGACAGGCATGTTGCTTGGGACATAATGGTGAGAGCTTCACGTGTGGCCATTTCGGTCGTCTGCTCTGTTGACTTGCCGGTGATGTTTGAGATTTCAGAGAGCCCAGCTTTCTGGCCCCTGTTGAAGCGTTTGTCAGGTTAATGCCTTACATCCTCATACATGCAAATATTCATGTCTGCCCCATTGGTTGCATGCTCATGCAGACGTGGCTGAATGAATGTGCCTTAACTAGGTCCCACGCTTGTGTTACGCAGTTTTGCTTTCGCATTGTGCTTTGCCAGAGGCAAAGACGATTATTCTTTGTGTTAGGAGTTGTGATAATAGCTGTTTTGATGGTTGATGTGCCATACATCTCTTTCCCGATATGATGCATTTTTAATATTGCGAGCTCAGTGGAAGATGAGCATTAGTGATCGGTCCTCACTTGTGAGACCGTTGATGTTTGTTCTGTCTCTGTTCACTCTGTTGACACTCAGCTCTCTGTGCATATTAAATGTTAGAGTCCTGCAGGGCTGAGAAGGTCTCAAAGCGGTGCAGCCCCATGGGACATATATAGTACATGATCAGCTCCCTGCTGGCCCCCAGAATACCAGTGACTGAAGACTGTTTTTACAGTGGCGGGCTTGTTTTTTGATGCTGTTGACAGCACCTCCTTGGCTTCTAAAGGTGCGCACTCCACTGCACTCCACAGTGGTGATTTTCTTGCCTGTTTAAAGCAGGTACAGGGATGCTGGCCATGGTCCTGAATTCTTGACCACTAAAAGCAGGTTTTTTTGTGTTGCTGTCCGTGGTGCTGAATTTTAGTTCTTTTAGTGCAGCCCACGGGTTGCTGTCTGTGATGCTGAGTGTTTGACTCGATTACTCTCTACCATTCTGTGTAACACTCCTCCTCCTCATCTTAACCTGCCAGCTGTCATCGGCATTACCTGTCTCAAATAACATGCATATCTTATATGTGCATTTTATTACATGTGTATCGCATGATGTCCATGGCAGAGAATACAGGTGGCAATGGGCTAATTTAATGTTAGCAATTGGTAACTTTACTGCGTGTCCACCCTTCAACCTAACCTTCACTTTACATCAGCTGACTATAGTGTGTTTTTCTTTGACCCTGAAGCACAAGGGAAGATAATCCGGCAACCCTTATAATTTTATCGATTAATCTCCATGGCAAATATTGACCCGTCAAGCCAAAGATGAAACATTGCAATAGGTTTTATTGCTCGGTTTAATGATGGAATTCAGTGAAATGTCTGGTTTACTATTCCATGGCTGGACAGCCGTAACTAAAATGATCTTTATGAGATAATAAGGTGAGAAATATCAATCTCAGGGAAATTGTCTGTTAAATAGCTATTACTCGCTATGGGATTGTCAGTAAGGAAAAGTCACCCTTATAAAACAAATGTGTATTGTTTTCATTTACTGGATGATAAACAATAAGAATTGTATATTTTATATGTTATGGGGGAGTAAACTCAATAACAAAAATGTGCTCTTTGCAGTCTTATATTTCGTGATGCTTGTTTCTCACTGATTTTGAGTAACTGAACAGGGTTTTGGGACCTTAGAGAAAAACACGTCTCTAATTATGTCTTAATATGAGCTTCGCTGTCTGTGGATCTTGGCGTGTGCTCTGCGGATTAGAGGGCGTCTCGCTTTCTACTCAGTAATGATCAGCTCCTTGTTGTAAGAACGACCCCAGCTGGGATGGTGGGACAGTAGGACCATGTGACCCAGGACCAGCCTGGGGATGGTGTGTTTATAGGAAATGGGGTTTACAGCGCTGGGCCAAGGACAGGATCAGCACAACACAGATAGGCAACACAGAGAAATAAAAGCATTGTTATGGCAGGAGAGTAGCGAAAAACCCAACAGGATTTGGGACAGCTGTCAGAAATATGGTCGGGTTTACGAGGGCGGGGGAGGGGGGGCGGGGAGGAGAAAACACAGCATAGCCCAGTTTATATGGATTTTTATGACAGTTGAAATGAATCAACATAAAAATCCCCTGTCAACTGACTCCCCCACCCAAGACACACACCCCTTCTTTGTGTGAGTATGCCTGGATACTTCAGTGCAGCTAGTATTAATACTTAAAAGTTGTGTTCATTATACTCAGAAGTTACTCATATATCTGATGCTCTGGAGTGTGAGCTTCGTAGAGCCTGCATCACGCATGCAAGCTGCAGTGATTGCAAACAGGTGCGACTCCTCTTATAAATTCCCCCCCCCTCCCGCCCGCCCGCCCGGTTTGTTCTGCTCATGCTGTTTGTCGCCCATGTTCTGTTTTTTATTATTCACCTCTCATCGCCTCGCGTGCTAAATGTGTCCCGCGGCTCCTGGCCTGAGAAAAATAAAATTGATTAGCGATTTAGCGCACGTCCTTCCAGTCGTGCGGCACCCAGTAATTCAGGTGGTACCTCGCTTGCGTGTGCCGCCCGTTTCAGCCCGTAATCCACTCCCCGGGCTAGTGGGAGGCTCGGCGTCGTAAATCCACGCCATCGCGGAGGAAATGTCCAGAGCGATGTTGTTACCGGCCTGGGTAGGCGTCCCATGCTGGGCACATTTGAGGCGAGGCGCTGGGCCTATGCGGAGCCCTAAACAGGCATGTAATAGTAATAACAGCTTTTGGCAAAAACACCAGCACCCCTCGATTTCTTTTGTTATTCTGCATCCCAAAAGAATGTACGCTTTCTTCCGAGGCCAAAATATATTTAGATTTATTTAAAAACCCCAGGTACCAATTCATACAAACGGGAAACGTACAGTATGACATTTCAAAGCCGTGACGGGATTTGAAAGCATTTCCAAAACCCGCACTGTGGCAGGACGTTAATTTACCACATTTTCAGATAACCCGGTGCATTGTTTTCCTCCAATAGATCCGTTATTTTTTATTTTCAAACGGTATACTTCACTTTTGAAGTATCAAGTCGGGTGTTAAAATATTAATCTCATTAATTTATGTGAAGGGTAAAAAGGAAAGAAAAAAGTGTAATCGCATAACACTAACAATAACATTAGTAAGTTTTGACAGGAGTGATTTCAATTGATTTAATTCCATACATATTTATGTCAGCAGTCACGATTTTAAAACAATATTAAGTCCCCGTTATTTAAGGGCATTTCGCCAGGAGCTGGGAGATGCAGTACAGAGGCAAATACCCTGGTTTTGGGTTTCACGTCTTCCTTACAGCTGTCAGCAACAACGGATCTCTATTTGTGTGCAAGTACATTTATTTTCTGAGTTTGCCATTCAGTTGGACAGTGATCTAGACTGAAATTCCAAAGCTACACTGGAGTGGTTTAGAGCATAAGAGAGTAAATGTCCTTGAAATGGCCAGTCGGGGTCTTGACTCGATTCCTTTTGAGAATCTGTGGGAGAAATGTGAACTGCTGTATGTAAGAAATGGCAGGCAGCATAGACTGCATTAGACAGACTTGATGGACGCTCACCAGTAACGAGGCTGCCAAATCTCACGGACCTGGTGTGACACCCACACCTTCAGACTCTCATGATAAGGCAAGAAATCTTATGGGAAATTTGAATTATTCCATTATAAACCTAAAATCAGCTGCATCGAAAGTAGTTTGTAAACCCTACTGACTCTTTGCAAGGTAATAAAACCATTGCATACATATACTGTAAATGCCTGTGTGTGTTTGTGTGCGTAGACTCGTCTCGAACTGAACATCTCACTCCTGCCAGCTGACCAAAATTGACAACACTGCAGTAACTGCAATGCTTGCCAAAGATGCTGAGCCTAAATTCTGTGTTCAGGACTCTAGACAAACATATTTATACTTTTCTCTCTTTACGTTTTGTTAATTATCATCAACCTTGGAGCTATGGTCAGATCGAACATTTCAGTTATCAATAAAATATGAATTATAAGTAAGTTGACTAGTAGTTTTTTCACATTTCAGATAGTATTGCACGTGGCACAAAGTTACATATCAACAGCTGACAGTGGGGAGTGTAGGGGTTGGGGAGGGAGTGTTTGGAGTGGGGGGGGGGGGTTGGTGAGCGGGACCAAGCTGCCACTTAAGTGGTTCCTGTTTGCTACTTGTGTTAGTATTTTTACAACATGCAATATCCCTTAGCTTTTTTTAAAGCGCATACTATTCTCCTGACAGTATTCTTGGTGTAATCCAACAATGTAAGAAATACTCTTAATTTTTGGAAGTGAACTCATGATCATTGTAGGGGATAATGGCTCTGCTGGACCAGTCTTTTCTGCTTGAAGGTGTTGGGTATGTGTGGTGCATTATGGGTAACTCGTCTGGCCTGCTGTCGTCCTGCCACACTTTCCCCGCAGTGCTTTCAGAGTCCTGCTGCGAGATCCATCTGTGCTACACTGGTCACTGCAGCTTGTTTTCCTCTCTTTACTTCTGTCACCCCCCCACTGCTCCTGCTTCTCTGCCTTACCCCCATCCCTGGCCTTCCAGGGAAATCTTTAAAGCCTCGCTAAGTGGATGGGCTTGAGGTTTGAAACTTTATAGTCCGGTGTGTAGATTTTCCCTTATGTTGAGTGAAATTGCATTTATTATTGTAACCACTAGAGAACAATATGGTTTCACCCCTAAGTGGAGTAGGCATATGAAGAAACCCAAGTTATGATATTACACTGTCACAGGAAAGCAGAGATAGAAGGGATTTGTATGTGCTGCATTGGTTCTCGGACAGAAGTCAAGAAGGCAGGTAATTGCATCAATAAACAGAACTTGTGTTTGCCGTTAAATGGGTAAGGTAGCGAATCACGTTTTTTTCATCTAAATATCCTGCCTTTCTCCCTTACTTGTGTTCCAGATTCTCCACACTTTATAACCTTTGGCATGGACTGACTGGTTGTTTTTCATATGGTACCATCTTCTGAAAACAGCACTGGGGTTTGTCCTTGGCTTTAGAAATGAAGAAATCCTTATCTTTATGCTGGGTACCAGACGAGTCGAGACACTCAAGTCTATACACTCTTCACAGATTCAAGAGCACTCATTTTTTCATTTTCTTTTGTTTCATATTTCTATTGTTTTATCTATTACGCATCAAAATTAATCACTGGAATTCTGCCATCTCCAGAGTTGGTCATTTCCAGCAGAATCCAATAATGCAAAAATCACAAACCATCATATCTTAAGTAGCAGCTCCACAGAAAACATCAATTACTAAGTGCGTGTGTGTCTGTGGGGTGGGGGGGGATGTATATGTTACAAATATCCCCACAATGTGATGAAAACCTGTTATTTTGAGGTTGTGAGGACCATTTTTTCAGTCCACAAAAGGGAAAATTCGTATAAAAATCTGTGACTGCAATCAAAAAATGTAAAATGTCAGAAGTCTTGTATTTTGTTTGGCCGCTTAAGGTTAAGGTTAGGACTGGGTGGGGGTTAAGGTCGTCATTGTGGGGATTAGGTTTTTTCCAATAGAAATAAATGTATGGTCACCATAAACATATTGATTAAAAAGTGTGTGTGTGTGTGTGTGTGTGTGTGTGTGTCAGAGAGAGAGAGAGAGAGAGAGAGAGAGAGAGTGAGAGAGATTGAGAGTGAGAAAGTAGGGAGGGGGTGGAGGGTATGTTGTGTGTCATGGGTTTGAGACCTCTACATGTTCACAGACGGGATTCTGTTGAAGCCTTGAGCACATCATTTAAAGCTGACCTACCATAGGAAATCATCAGACAGTGTGAAGTGAATAAGAGCTGTACTATACCTTACTTCGACCATAATTGTCAGCATTTAAAATAGCAAATGTTCTCTGATATCCAGTTTGACCCGTATGGCCCAAAGTGATGATGAAAGGATAATGAAGCCTGCAGATATACACGAAAAAAGTGGAATTTTAATTTCCTCCTTGTGTACGTTTACTCCAATTAGGTGTGTAATCCAGCCTGTTACATAACTGGCTAGTTGACTGGATATTAACAGCTAATATATGGACTGTTTTATGGACTATGGACTGACTTAGGGTGCAAATCACAGGACAGTGTAAAACGAGTCGGGTGGACACAGCAGTTTATATCCATCGAATACATACAGAGTGTAATGTGTATGTAAGCCAGTAATATTAACAGGGTGTAATGAATGTAGTGACTCACAATAACATGACACATTTTCATTTTAGTCTGTTTTATACATTTAAATAACAGTTATAAGTTTGCAGGGTTACTTGTCAGCTATATCCAGAATACAGTAAATGCCATTTCAGTTCATGTTTCCTCTACCGTGAAGTAAAGCGATTTATGTTATGGGGCCCGTCTTGTTTCACACTAAAACTCTTTCTTCTCCTTTATTCTACCTTAACCACCAATGCTTATTCCAGGGGGGTTCAGTGATGTTCAGAAATACCAGTAAGGCTAAAAATACCTTAACGTTTTTTTTTTTTAAATATGTCGTCTAAAGAGATGCAGCGCAGTTTGAGAGAAGACAGAGAATCGATATTTAGCATGTAACAGGAAGGAGGCTCCGCTGTCCGGTTCTGCTCTGTCTAGGGGATTCGGCTTTTTCGCAGACTGGTTAATGACATTGACATCAAAGGTGACCCTCTTCTAAAAACAAAGTGTCTCTTTTTCGATGGAGCATTAAATATCTCTGGCGTAGTTCAGGGATGAGTGAGGTGGACTGGACTGCTGGGAAGGGTACAGGATGTACTAAGCCCCGGGCTTTAAGCTTGGCCAGGAATGCATGTCGCCTGGCTTCTCTGCGTATGGCCAGTGCATGACATCGTTCCGTAGTGTAGATGCCGGCGAACCTGCCAATTAGACACCGATCAAACGAGGCTGCGTCCTAATCTGTGCCGTGACAGTTACTGTCTGCACTGCGTGTCATTTTCTCTCAAGAAGCCCACTTCACTCTGTGTTTTAATAAGTAATCCCCCCCCAGTCTTATTATACAAATACTAATTTTCCTAATTGAGAAAATGGAGTGGTGTGCAGAGGAAACTACTACCCTTCATTTTCATAACCAAAAACTATAATAGATTGTTGTGAAATTCCATTTTTCTGTGTCTGTCTGTCTGTCTCCATCTCTCTTTCTTGCAAAACACAAGGGACAGATAAGGTCATAAATGTGAACTTTCTTTATTTACCTCCTTCAAATGTATTAATAATGTTCTGTCTATCATCCCTTTAGATGTTTAGTTGCACTATGATGCAATTTCAGTGTTTTGGCCACTTTGGGGGTGGGAAAGATTGTATAATAATGAATTTGAATATTCTACTATGACTTGCATAGTATAGCAGATGTGAAAGGTGCGTTATCTGTGAAACACTGTTGGTGCTTCTCTGGTCTGTGTTCAGTCCCATGTCAGATCATGAATTATTCTACTACTTTATTCCAGCCCCTTTAAAAATAAAACGTGAACGTTTTTTCCATTCTCCTGCATTTTAAAAATTGCTTTCTGTTTTTAGATGGGCCTTAACAAATGAGATTTAGCAGGTCAGTAAGTGAACCTGAACTAAAACCATACTAATGTGTAAGATTTTGTACATTAATGGCTTAAGGCATCCTAAGGTTAATCATACTAATTATACTGTAATAACGATAACAATTCATCAGCCTGTTTAATTCCCAGAGCTGTGTTTACCTTTTAGACGAACGAGTCCCCACATTATAATAACTAATCGGAAGAAGGTAGCTCCGTAAAACATTTTTTTTTAGAGCATCTCCATACAGTATATGCAAGATTAAATGTCCAACATACATGACAGGGTGTGTAATGTGTAAATTTTTTCATGACATGTAAAAGCAGCTGAAAGCAATATGTTAGATGTGATATACAGAAAGGTTAAATAATACTTGGGATGCATGATAGATGTGGGTATTGTGTCTAAGATGTGTTACGGTTTGTTTTAATTTTGCCCCCTAATTCAATAAGCATGCAGCAGGAGTACAGGAGTCTGATGTGGAATAACAAATTAATAACAAATTAGACAGAGAGAGAGAGGGAGAACTTTTTGGAAATAAGCATAATTGTCAACCTTAATTGAATTAACTTGTGATAAAAATGGGATGTATGCCAATGACCTTGCCTCCAAACCAAATGTACGTTTCTGAGCTGTATGGATACCTGTTCATAATGTTATATGTTACATATGGTGAGAGCTGTCTGCCAGTCAGTGTCATAACTCTTCATCCTGCTCTTGCGTACCACTGGATAGGATGTCCTCTCATACCAGCATGCCCTCTCATACCAGGATGTCCTCTCATACCAGGATGCCCTCTCATACCAGGATGTCCTCTCATGTCCTCACCACCGGAATACTCGATGTAGAACACGGTGTGAAGAAGCCCACATTTCTGTACCCAGTTGACACATGGGGTTGGGGGGGGTAGTGAGTACCTCTTTGTATCTGCCTAGTGGTGAGGATGAAGGGTCATTTTATTGGGTCAAGTCGGAGAGCTATCTGACAAAATGGTTTGAGTCTGCTCGGCCGGCAGTGGGGGAATAAGCTGGTGCCTCCTCAGGCTTTTGGGAGAGTGAGGAACTTCCCAGAGTTGTAAACATCCTGCAGGTATATAAACAAACAACAAAAAAAAGAGATAAAGCAGCAGAAGGTGTGACTCCTGGCTGCCGCTGTGAGGGGCTGGCAAATCGCAGGCGTCTGGTGGGTATGGACCAAGGGGGGGGGGGGCCCTGAGAGACCCTTGTGAAGAGCGGGGTGTTTCTGAGGGGGCATTTTTTGAAGGCTGGTTACACATCCTTCCTTGGTCTTATATACGGATAATTGAGCTTGCTGTATGTTTGAATGAAATTCATGACATATCTGTCTGTCTGTCTGTCTGTCTGTCTGTCTGTCTGTCTGTCTGTCTGTCTGTCTGTCTGCCTGCCTGCCTGTCTGTCTGTCTGTCTGTCTGTCTGTCTGTCTGTCTGTCTGCCTGCCTGCCTGTCTGTCTGTCTGTCTGTCTGCCTGCCTGCCTGTCTGTCTGCCTGCCTGCCTGTCTGTCTGTCTGCCTGCCTGCCTGTCTGTCTGTCTGTCTGTCTGCCTGCCTGCCTGCCTGCCTGTCTGTCTGTCTGTCTGTCTGTCTGCCTGCCTGCCTGCCTGTCTGTCTGTCTGTCTGTCTGTCTGCCTGCCTGTCTGTCTGCCTGCCTGCCTGCCTGTCTGTCTGTCTGTCTGCCTGTCTGTCTGCCTGCCTGTCTATATGTTGTTTATACTGGTTATTCTTTTGTAAAGGCACCTTCATTACATAGGCCTACCTTGTCTGGTACGCTGTGTTTATTATGGTAGGAATTACAGTCCATAAAATGACACACATTCTCTCTCAAGTTTCTTATGCTTGTTTTTTAGATCTGCAGGATACTGCTGGTCCCACATAACCTGATAATTATTTTTCAGTCTGCATGCTATGGCAGATACTCATCTATCTATCTATATGTGCATGCTAATATTTAGATCAGAGTGACGATTTCCAGAGAACGTAGATTTTGCTTTCCATGGGATTTCAATTTAAATCAGAATATAAATGTATCTTGATGATGCCAGAGGGTGCAGTTTTTGGAAAGTAAAAAACGAATGTCTCGTGCATGCGGTACAATTTACCTTGGATACACTTGGACGGATAAATCATTCAGAAGGTGGAATTCCACTTTAAAGGATTGCTATCTTTGAAGATGTGCATGTGTGTGTGCGTGTGTGTGTGTCTGAGTGGGTCAGATATACATTACAAATGTACCCACAGTGTGATAAAAACCTGTTATTTTGACGTTGTGGGGGGCGCATTTTCGGTCCCCACAAGGGGAAACTCAAATGAATAAAAATCTGTGACTATAATCTAAGAACTAGTTTGGTTACTTATGGTTAGGACTGAGTAGCGGTTAAGGTTGTCATTGTTGGGATTAGGGTTTTTCCCATAGAAATGAATGGACAGTGTCCACAAAGATCTGTGTGTGTGTGTGGGTGTTTGCTTGCATCATTGCGTGTATGTCTTTGCTTATGTTTTTGCAAGTCTTTGGTGAAAATCAGATGTATTTCCCCCGCAGGGGAAAAAGATCTTTGAGATGCCTTATTGAGGTACAGTAAGTAATGAAAGGTTGCAGTAACGTGAGACTCAGTGCAGAGTTGCTGATAGCCAGTGCTTGTGTGCCTCGGTGTGTTTGGTAGGAGCCCTGAGTGCTTCATCGCTTGCTAGGTGGTGGTCAGTACCTCCCCACACTCACCACCTTCCTACACATTTGGCTGCAGAAGCTCCACCCGCTTCCTTATTTCTTTCTGAGAGACCATAAATGCGAAGACTTCCATGCCGGCCCTCCAATGCCATTCACCCCTTGTACGTCCCGTGGCTCGGTAGACGGCGGACAATGATCTATCGAGCCATTAGCATCCAAACCTCTCGAGCTCCGAGCTGGGCCGTGCTGATGCTATTAAATATGGGCTTGTGTGAGAGGATTCATGAATAAAACAAAGAGGAACTGATTGGCTGACCATAGGCCCCTGCACACTGGTCATCAGGATAAGTTGTGCAGTGACTCCTTTTGGATAATGAACAGTTCCTGTGTGTTGGGCGCTTCTGACGGCTCTGCGGGTCTCATGTGGAGGCCGCTCGCGTGTTAGCACCGCTCCTGAGTGCAATAGGTAAGGAAGGGGCACCGGGAGAGCACTGCCTCCCTCGGCCCACTGGACGCGTAAGTGGGGCCAGGCATCAGGCTGGAAAGCAGATAATCGCCCCACTCTGGTGGGTCTTCCTGGCTGTTCCTCACCAGCTGTGACGTCAGGTTCTGGTCGGCTTGCTGCACACTTTCCTGCGGTGCCGCATATACAGAGTTTGAGGCTTTGAAGTCACTGGGTTGTCACTGACTGAACTGCCTGACACACATTATCCTTGATAATTATAAAGGGAGAGGAGGTCCACCAACATCCATCCAATTCAGGCGGCAAAATGACCTTGTATTTTTTTTGGTTACTTAAGGTTAGGGCTGCGTAGGGTTAGGGTTAGAGTTTTTCCCATAGAAATTAATGAAACATTCCCATTTACACAGGTACACCAGTATATGTGTGTGTATTTTATATACATAAATATATACTTTGATATATTTATAAATACATAAATTATATATAATTTTAAAATCCTGGTTTAACCCTGGTTCTGCTGGCAGAAGGCTACACTGAGAGGCAGGCTGCTTCCAGGCTCAAAGCTTCTAAGACAGCAGTACACAAGAACAAGGTAAAGCAGGAGACACTGGGAATGACCAGGAACCAGCCAGGTGGAGGGCAGAAGCTACTTCCTAATGCCAGAGATGACTGACAACTTACCCGGCAGTGCCGCATAAACCAGAAGATGACCTCAAGTGACCTTCAAAATGAACGGGAAACATTAAGTGGTGTGAAGTGCGCTGCGACAGTAGGACAGTTCATATCAGGCTCCTAAAAGTAGAACTGAAGACCCATAAAGCATAGAAGAAGCCCTTCAGTAATGAGAAGCGGGGAAGAGCCAGGCTGCAGTTTGCAAAAGTATATTTCACACAGGCGCCTTCCCATAAACTGAGAAATGAGTGAAACTGAAAATTTTGCTGTGGTCTTTTAATTTTTTCCTGAGCTGTATGTATGTATGTGTGTGTGTATATATCCGTGTGTGTGCTTGTTGCTTTTTTGAGGGTTTCCTCCCTCCGTCTTTGTACGTTTAGTGAATGAGCACTGGGAACCACCACCCTGTAAATCATGGGAGAAACTCCTCCAGTTCCCCTCTCTCTGTGCACTTGTTAGCTTCCCGTCCGAGATCTGTGCCATATTCGGATTTCGGTACGATGCGGTTTCGGGCAGGACTCTGTGTTAGGGGATGGTTTGGCATAAGGCGACTCCGGCCTTCCAGTGCTTTGCTCTGCACCCCAAGGACCTGAAGGCGTTTTTTCGCTCTACGGTGTCAAGGGTTAAGCTGCACCATCGATCTCCAGTGTCACCTTCTTGGATCAGTGGCGGTCGATCTAATTTTTTTCCTTTTGTTTAGTCAAGTACCTTGTTCTGATTGTAGTTTATCAATGGACTCTGACCCTGGCCTTAGAATTATGAGTAGAAGTCCTAAGCAGTCAGTAATATCCCATAATCCCGGTCACCATCAGGGAAAAAAAAATTTAAATGCTGTATGCAGAATAAAGCAGGTTTTCACCTGAACTTAATGTAATGTAGGAGGACAAGTTTAGCTGGCAGAGTTAAACTTAATTTAGCATTTTTCTTAATGATCGTTTCCAAGTAAATGACTCTGCATGTACCATGTAAAAGCGGCAAGAAAGCAGATTCATGCTTTTGGTTTTCTCGTGCGCGGAAGTCTGCGTGTGTGACATGTAACAGCGCGTGTCGTTTCTCTCTGCATCGAGGCCCGGTCTGGCACGCTTTTGCCGCCTCACTGTCATCACTGATGTTCAGAGAAGCTGCATCTGACCATCTCTTTCAGGACCACTAATGGTTCCACCCACATGCAGTGTGAACTTTCTCACGCCGGTGAGATTGGCTGTATGAGGAATGTAATGACTCGGGTCTTTTTATATACAGGAATGTTAAAGGGAGGACTGGTTTATTAAGAACCTTCTAGACTGCTAAGTGGCTGCAGTCTGTAGCCCATATGACGGAGGCATTTCAGTCATACAGAAATGTTAATCGGGGGCAGTGCTTCCCAGCAGGACCTGAACTGGACTGTCACGTGTCCCGTTTGACAGCCGACCACCCTCTTCTTGTGTCCTTTCCTGCCGCAGCTGGAAGTGTCCACCACGGACTTGAGTGGAAAGGTAGTGGAAGGCCCCGTCGCCCTGGAAGTGTCTGTGATCGACCAGAACGACAACAGGCCCATCTTCCAGGAGGCCCGATACGCCGGGGAGGTTCTGGAGGGCTCCCCGACAGGTAGGGGGCACTCTTCTGTTTCTTCATTTGTCTGTTCGGGCTATGAGAGCGGCTAGAGATGATCTGGTAGACTGTAAGGCTCAAATGAGTGTGATGTCCATTAAGGATTACCACCCGGGACTCGAATTCCTGGTAATTTCAATTGAAGAACCTTATTTTTGGATCCATGGCCTTATAGCTTCTTAACTTGTTTATTACGTAGCCAATCCTGCCAAAAGACAGTTCATATATATCCAGGGGTCAAACGGTATTATGTTGAAAGCTGCCGATCCAGAGAAGGTTATCCTGATCGCTATTTCATGCTGCAGCATTCATCTAAAGATTGTAATTCATGCAATCGTGCTGAATTAGGGAGCCGCCCACTTCACAGCCCATTCGGAAGGGACTGTCTGCGTGCCACTGATGTCATCCCGGCTTGATTTCCCCTCTTCTCGGAGATGTTGTTTCTGTTGCTCAGTAAATCAGGTCACAAAGTAAACCCCTTAAAGAGTCAATAAAATCCTGTCTCTTTTTTTTCCACTTTCGTGAGCCTCCGAAATGAGAAAGTCACCGAGACGTGAGATTGTCGGCCCACGAGCCCCCGGAGTAGCGGGCCCGCAATGGCTTTTGGGTTGCCGACTTGTCTCCCATAGGACTCGCGAGCTGGTGGAGCGATCCCTCAAACGGGCTCCTCCTCAATCCCCCTCACCCCCACCCCCACCCAGTTCTCTCGAAGTCAGTGGCGGCAGGGCATTTAAAAGAATTAGAACCTCATTTCCCCCCGGAGCGGCCCACCATAAAGCGCGGAGCGCCATACAAATCACAGGCTTAATGAGTCACCGGAGATGCTATCGTGACTGGCTTCAGGGGGGGTGCCTTCCGCTGCTGCTGTTAACCAATAAACAAATACATTCCATCCTGCCAATGGAAAAAGAAAAGCAGAGGAACGAGGAGAGTAATTGGTCAGTTAATGGCATATAGGATTCACAGATGAGTTTACCCTGCGAGACGATAACGGCGTAGCACCTTGTAGGAGGAGCCACACATGTAGCCTAGCTCGGTTTAGCGCTGCTGGTTTATCTAATTGGGTGGCGGTGAAATCAGATTTTTCTGAAGACCATAATAAAGTTATTGGGGGAGGGGGAGGGCTCATCTTCCCAGCATACCAAGGAAATCTGGAAGAATATGAATACCCTCTTGGCAGACGGTTATTGTATTTTTGAAGGTTATAGAATAAAATAAAGATGTATTAAATATATTTCTGATGTGAATAGGCTGAGAAATTGACGTGCATGAGCAATTTAAGGTACGCGGGTCAAAGCCAAAAGCACAGACTGCTGGCAGAGATTCTCAAACTTCTTTTTTTTTTTTTTTTGCTTTAAATTTTAGCCGAGGGCAGCGGTGGGTGGGACTCGGGCCTGTGGGCACCTGAGCCGACGCATCTCTGAAGGTGTCAGCGGAGGCCTGGGTTATGTTCCAAAGAGGAACACGCTGGGGATTTATCACGAGAAACTGTAGTGATGGATTGATTTGACCAGTCACGTCGCAGGGATAGTGGGAGTAAATAAACACGTCCCCCCCCCCCCCCCCCCCGGACATTTTTATCAACAAGCCGCCCCATAGGATATGCTGGGTGTCAGGCTCGTCTGAGGGATCCACCTGGCAGGTGATTTAGACCCACTGACAGCGGGGTCGTGTCCTCCGTCCTCCGGCTAACGCCCGGAGCTACTCCCAGCCACGGTGAAATGAATTTGGGGTGTTTTGCGTCACACGTCATTTCGGAAGTCTCCGGACATTTCCGCAGACGACCGTGGAAATGCAATCTGCCGGGTTGTGTGGTGGTGGGTTCATTTGGGTGTAGTGTGACAACCCTATTACTGTGACATCGACCTTGAATTAAATATGAGTCATCCTATCACTCATTCTCCTAAGATTCTTTTCTTTTTAGGGTTGTGGGGGGGGGGTGAGTGGCGTCCTTCCTCGTGAATCATCTGCGGTGAAGTGGTACCCGTTGAAGCTGCGCTTCTCCGTACAGGTGCCCTCAGCAAGGCGGTTCAAAGCTGCATGTGTGAGTGCCTCTCATCGCATTGTCTGCGCAGGTGTGCCTGCTTTGAAATGTCCCCGTATTGTCTGCACAGGTGTGTGCATTCAAGAGTGTGCAGGTCTGCAGCTTCTGCCCCCCCCAAATCTGTGGCATGTGAGCATGCGTGCTGGGTGGATTAAGATGGGTGAGGATTTCACCTCTTTAAACGGCATTCAAGTGGCCCGACCATGCCATTGCAGAGCGGCAGTCATTAATCTCCTTGCCAAAATGGGCGCCACAGTGCTCTGTGCGGCAAGGTAATCAGGGGAATCTGCCCCCCCCCGGTGCTCAAGATGCAGGTCCCCTCTGGCTCAGCAGCTCCCTTGGGCTGAAGTGTGACCCTAACCCTCAGGAAGGCATGGCGATACACACGTGCTGTGTGTCCTTCATGTTGGTGGTGCACCAGTGTGGAGATTTTGCCTGATACCGATAGCCGTCGTCTCCGCATATCTGTAGAGAGACTGACGTCGTTCTTAGGTTCCCGCGAAGCTGCCGGCAGTGAGACATCAGCGAAGCAGAGCCGACTTGCGAGCCTGCAGGAAGGTTCTAAGTGTTGGACGAGCTGACAGAATCCCTTGTCCTCCACTACATAAAATGGCTGACCGTCCAATGCCGTCATCCCTATTCTCAGTCTTCAGCACTGACGCTGCTAACTTGGAATACTGGTAAAGTTGAAATGTCGGCCGGCAATGCCGATAGCAATATGTTAACTGGGGACCGTGCATGTCTAGTTTATTTGGATCTGCGGGTGAAAGTGGAGGGATTCTGGTAAAGACAGATTGACTGTAGCGTGAGTAAAGGGTAATTTCAGTACAGCCTGTGAAGGGGTCAGTGGGTATCGCTGCGGTTTTCTTCACACTGCCGCTCTGCGAGTCGACTGTATGGGAATCCTCTGGTCTCTCTGCTTTTCTCCAAAGTCCAAAAGCATTCAGTTAGATAAAACGGTCTCTCCAAATTGCTCATAGCCTGCGATTATGTGAGCGTGTGCCCAGTGATGCACTGGCAGTGCTTCCAGTGTGTCCCCTGCCTTGTGCTCTTTGCTGCCTCGGAAAGGCTCCAAGCCCAACATGACCCTCATACAGGATAAACAGTTATGAAAGATGGATGTAAAGGGGTCGGTTTATGAGGTACTTTGGGACCTGGAACAGGACAAGGACTGAGTACATCTCAAACAAGCCTGATATTTGTAGTGTAAAGCCTGCGGCTTCATGGGCTGCTCAGTAATTTAGTTCCTCCACCTCGACCTGCAGCGAGCATCTGCAGCTGTGGTCCTGCCATTAGCGCCGCATCTCGCCTCTCTGTGTTATTTCCCTCCCCCACAAATTCATCTTGGTGCGTGTATGTGTGTGTGGGGGGGGGTGGCAGTTGTGTGAGTGTATGTGTTTGTAAATGAGACCTCACACGGACCCCCAGAAGGACAAACGGCTCAGTGTGATGTGAGTGTTCATGGCTCCATGAAGGATCCCGCGTCTTTTTCTCAGGAAGCCCCGCTGGATGCCGCCTCTGCGTTCGTATCGATCCGGCCAACTCTCGCCACGTGCGTCTCGGGTGCCTGGGGAATTGTTTTGTGAGAGTGCAATATCCAGTATCAGCCCAGTAATGTAGACAAGGGGGTGCCAACTTTTAATGTTGAGAGACCGGTCTGTGTAGTACAGAAATTTCATGGATCGGACTGGGGCTGGGTGGGGGGTGCTGGCGGATCAATTTTATAGGTGTGACTACTGTATGTCTTCTTTGTCAGACGTGAACAGAATGGACAAATGTGAGAGGTTGTAAAAATGTGAAAATATATTGTTTATTTTTGGAAGCTAGCCAACCCCTCCACAAAACCCCCAGTGTTCCGCGTCCCGCTGGAATACTGTACACTCTCTTTGGCTCTCCTCTCCTCTTAAGGCTGAGCGTGCCATGTCGTTGTCCAGGGTGAGCAGTATAGGAACCGCAAATGATGGGTTGTTGTCCAGTCGATATTCCCTCTTGCTTACGTCCCCCACCCGGAGGGGATGGTTGTAGGAGCTCTCTGAGGGAAACTCATGGCCGTGTCGCATTTCCGTGCCCGCTGATGAGTGGGGCTGCCAGTGTAACACTCCCCAGGTAAACATATCTCCTCATCTCCAGCTCTCCTGTCTTACCGTCCTCGCCCTGCTAATTCTCGACTCTTTGTACTATTCTTTCACCCACTATCTGTCAGAGTCAGTCTTCTGCTAATGAAGGCTTTCTGTTGCCTGTTATTTTGACCCCCCCTAGGTCTGCTCCTAATGGTAGGTGTTAGCCACTCATCAGCTGCCGCATACATGTCTGACGTAACGGTAGCCGATTGTTGTCTCAGACCTGGATTGCATGCATGTAAATGATCCCTGTGGCAGTAGCCATTTGCTAGCTGTAGGAATAGGTCCTGGTAACCTGTAATAGTAGGTGTTTATTACCTGTGTTTCAGCAGGACACATTTCTACTGCCAGAAAGCAGGGAGCGAGACATCGGGCCAGTTATCAGTGAAACCTGGCTTACAGTCGTTACTTTTCTTGCTCTTGACGCCAAAGCTTGCTGGCTAAGGGCTCTAACAGGGAAGCTGGATTCCATGTTAGTCTCCATCAGGGAGCAAGTGCTGCTCAGCTGTACCGATGACGCAGGATCATTTTTCTCTCCATCATTTTCCATCCTACAGTGCAGTGCTCTTTACAGCTGTACATAATCAGCCTGTATGATGTTCTGAGTGTAAAAGCAAGGAGTTGGTGTCCATTCTACCTCACATCTGTCTTCCAAGCTCATATCACGTTTTGTTTACCTGCCTACATGGGAAGGAAAACCAGCTTCAGCTTCAGCTGATGTTGAAGGAGGGTAAATCAGACTTAATATTTCATAAGTACGTTTTTTTTTTTATTTTACCGGTCTTCAAATAAAACGTGATGTGCGAACAGACCTCATTAGAACCTAAGGTACCATGAGATGCTTTCTTGGGATGTTAACTGTCAGAGATAGACACAAGGAGAGACAGGGACACACGGAACCTCATGTCTTCTGCAAATAGAGCAAATTAAGGACTCGGAAAAATGTCAGATAGCCGACTTCAATTCCCATGGAAGGTACCGGGGGAGCTGTGATTTATTTATGATTCTTCCTTATTTTGGCAGACATTGTTACCGAGAGCAGTATCACAGCGCCTCAGAACAAATCAATATGTACATGGGCGTGCAATGGGGGGAGAAGGCAGGGTGCCGATTGGGGGGACAGCCATTCACAAGTTGGGGCGAGCAGCAGTGCAATTTATAGAGCTAGTGTTGCAGGACGGAAGCAGCAGATCTGACAAACTGCCTCATTCTTGCCTGTGTTTCACCTGCATCTGGGGGGCTGGCATTTCCAGGGCCTTGCAGCACAGGCCCGGGGCCCCGGGGCCCTGGACGGAGGCTGAGGTGTTGCTTTAGTTCTGTGAGGCTACGTACTCGGCATGCAAAGATCGTATCGTATCCCAGGAGCAATCCCACTGTGCTATCCTTCAGAAGTCTTGGTAGTAAACATAAATGTCTTTATTAAAATATCCAGCTGTAACACTTGTAAGTGTTTTAGAAAAACCATTAGCTATGATAAGTAAAAATGTCTTGGTACTGCCCCTTGCCTGTGTACAATTAGACTTGCACATAATGAAACTTCCCTTTGCCAGAAATGTAGAGGAGAATTAAACTGTTGAAGGATATCCCAGCAGTATGTTGATTACTGTACCTGCGACACACTGACTGGTGTCCTCAGGCCATCTGTGCCATCACCTAAATCCAGAAAGAAAGGAAGATCCTTGAGGGAATGCCAGGTGCGAGCGTGTGTGTGTGTGTGTGTGTGTGTGTGTGTATGTATCTTGGGGCTTGCCATTTTACAGGCATTGCCAAGTGACAGACCTTCAGTTATTTTTTTTTTTATAAATGTGGTAACATTTTTTTCTCACAGGTTTTATCTGTTTTTAACATTACAGATTACTAATTAAAATCACATTAATTGGAAAGTCACCATAAATATCCTTTCTACACGTTTGTTTTGTGGAGATTGTTGGCTTAAGAAAGAAAGAAGTCAGACTCGCTGGGCGTGATGCAGACAGCTAACAGCTGGAATGTGCGAGTCAGAAACTGCCATATCCGTCGCTACGCTGATTCTCCGTTCCGTGCGTCCCATTCACCGTGTGTCCCATTCACCGTGTGTCCCATTCACCGTGTGTCCCATTCACCGTGCGTCCCATTCACCGTGCGTCCCATTCACCGTGCGTCCCATTCACCGTGCGTCCCATTCACCGTGCGTCCCATTCACCGTGCGTCCCATTCACCGTGCGTCCCATGCACCGTGCGTCCCATGAACCGTGCGTCCCACTCACCGTGCGTCCCATGCACCGTGCGTCCCACGCACCGTGCGTCCCATTCACCGTGCGTCCCATTCACCGTGCGTCCCATGCACCGTGCGTCCCATTCACCGTGCGTCCCATGAACCGTGCGTCCCATTCACCGTGCGTCCCATGAACCGTGCGTCCCACGCACCGTGCGTCCCACGAACCGTGCGTCCCACGCACCGTGCGTCCCACGCACCGTGCGTCCCACTCACCGTGCGTCCCACGCACCGTGCGTCCCACTCACCCTGCGTCCCACGCACCGTGCGTCCCACGCACCGTGCGTCCCATTCACCGTGCGTGTGGTCAGGGCTAAGAGGCCTGTTTGCTCGGCCTAAGTTGTGTGGCTGCTGTGGGCATTTTCTCAGCCCCACCTGAGCTGGTCAAATGTTTCGCTGGGTTCTTCTCTACAGAATACAGTGCTGGGAGATTCAGGGGCACAAGAAATACAATTAATACCCTCACTGGTTTCGGCAGACTTACCGTTATTATTTTCGCAGAGCCTGAGATATTTTAAGGGACCTTGTGAAAATTTGATTCAGTGCATTACTTTGGTGATTTTTTTTTTTAATTACTTTTTCGTGTTCTGTCCAGTTATCAGTAAGAGTACTTTAGAAAATTTTAAATCTCTGATGTTAATTACAGTTTGCTATTATGGTACTGTCTTGTTTATTTTCTAACAACTTTTGGGTATTCTTTTCTATTCCTAAATAAAAACACAAAAAATTGGACTGACGACTTGTGCTATTATAGCGAGCGTCTTCCCAAGAAATGCAACCCAAGCACGATTGTCATGGTTGACTGATAGCTTATATATTGCAATTCTTCAGCTGTCTGAGTCGCTTCTGAAGCGTACACACAAATGCAACAAAACGCTTCTGGTTGTAATGAGATGTTTTGATGTGGAGCGCAAACATGGATAGCAGCCTGGAATCCCTTCTGTCTTACTGTAAACGGTGAATCGATCTGGAAATCGATCGAAAGGATCTCATCAAAACTTGCTTCTGACAGCCCTGGAGCTGAAAGCCCCCTGTAAGCAGTTTTCCCCCTATCCCTGTTTACTTATCTGCCATCTTAGCATGTAACTCGATATGCGTTGTAGCCTTCCTTCCCATTTTATTGTTTTTAAACGCGGGCCCCTAGTCCTCCCACCTGTGTCGTACTCTGCAGCAGATGTGGTGGCGAGCCAGGAGGTGTGAGATCAGGTGCTGGAGGGATGGGGGGAGCCCTGAAAATCAATAGCCAATTGGCAGAGAGACGTGATGTGGCTCCGCCAGGCAGCCCGGTGGATTGATCAGGAGGAAAAAGTGATTAGGCCTGGGTGACATTAATGCTGGCAGGTAATTTGTACCAT
The DNA here is from genome assembly GCF_023856365.1 of Brienomyrus brachyistius. NCBI lineage: Eukaryota > Metazoa > Chordata > Actinopteri > Osteoglossiformes > Mormyridae > Brienomyrus > Brienomyrus brachyistius. Next base: position 26,959,867 of record NC_064545.1, on the reverse strand, counting down.
AATGCCCACATGTCTGTTCCCTCAGAATTTCCCCAAATTGCCTTATTAGGCTGCGTGAGGCTGATTCGTTTTTAGTCAGGGGCTGTGCTCCCGCAGAACACTGTTATTTGGCTTTCGGCTTGGTGACTTTAAGGCTCAGCGGCCTGCCCAGAGTTAATGGTAAAGGAGGCTAGCTCTGATTGTGCTTCCTCTGGATTGCTTTGACAGCTTCCATCTCATAAATATTTTCCCTTTAAATTCCAGCAGCACACGCAGGAAGTATGACAGTGAACAATGTAAGCGGTTTAAGGACGTGCGTTTGCCACGTTTTCTGCTTGAATAAGCGGTTCGCGGGAGACGTTTGGCCCATGCCATTACGAAGGCGCCATGGGTGTTTGATCGAAGTGCTTATGAAAGCATTTGCCTTGCCAGTAACTAATAAATGACCTCTTTGAGTCAAATTTGTGTGACCTTAGCCACCCCCCCCCCCCACCCAGCGAAGTCTTGGTTTTGAGTTTCTTTGCTTGTGAGGCATAACTTTCAGACACCACGGCATTAACACAGTGAATCCTGAGCACCTGGAGTTTGGTCCAGTGATGACAAGGAAAAGATTGACACTTTGAACTAGCAGGGCTTCTAGGTGACTTTTTTGTCCCCTGGTTTTCTTTCAGCCCGCCGGCTAAAAGCTGGGTCCTCGAGCCGGTGAGATTTCAAACATTTAATCATTCTCTCGTCGTCCGTTTGTTTGGCCGCTCTGTTGTTTGTTGGTAAACGACGAGGAAAATTCTGTTTTTCAAGCATGTATTAGTAGCTAAACCCTACGCGGCACTGTCTGCTGCTGATAAGGGCTGCCATTTAAACGGAAGTGCTTCTCGCAATTTATACAAAAAATGTGGAAAAGAGGAGAGGGATAAAAACCGTTTCCTGGGACATAAGAGAAGATCTCGGAACCTCAGCCCCTCAGCGGAGTAAGTAGGCTATTTCATTTCACTCTGAAGTGCTTGGATTAACTCTGTTGCCGAGCCTCATAAAGGACTCTGTTTACGTGGCTGAAGGCATTTGTGTGCGTGGTTTCCATGGCGGCCGCGGTCCGGGCGAAATGCCGGACTTGTGACATTTAACTGTCCGGATTAAATAAATGAAGGAACCACAACTCCATTTTTCGTGCTTAAAAACACAGTGATTACATCCACCCAGTTTGTTAACTGCTTATCCAGTTCAGGGTCCCGGTGAGCCGGGAAATCATCCCGAATGCACAGGGCGTAAGGCAGGGGAGTGGCAGTCCGTCACAGGGCGTAAGGCAGGGGAGTGGCAGTCCGTCACAGGGCGTAAGGCAGGGGAGTGGCAGTCCGTCACAGGGCGTGTACTGTACACTCCAATGCAATGGACTGCATCCACTACAACAGCCTCAGATTTGTACATTTTGCCTCCATCTTGCAGATGTCTCGTATTATTATTATCATCCATCCATCCATTTTCCAAACCGCTTATCCTACTGGGTCGCGGGGGGTCCGGAGCCTATCCCGGAAGCTATGGGCACAAAGCAAGGAACAACCCAGGATGGGGGGCCAGCCCATCGCAGGGCACACTCACACACCATTCACTCTCACCCACACACCTATGGGCAATTTAGCAAGTCCAATTAGCCTCAGCATGTTTTTGGACTGTGGGGGGAAGCCGGAGTACCCGGAGGAAACCCCACGACGACATGGGGAGAACATGCAAACTCCACACACATGTGACCCAGGCGGAGAATCGAACCCGGGTCCCAGAGGTGTGAGGCGACAGTGCTAACCACTGCACCACCATGCCGCCCCTATCATTATCATTATTATCATTATCATTATTATTATTATTAGTATTACTTCTTCTCAGATGTGTCTTCTCCGCTGTCACTGTGCTCCTACGAAGACCGGAGTGCTCCATCACCCCTTCGTTCTGCTGCCACCCGTATACTATTATTTAAAAAAACGATTATCACTTTGCTTAGCAATCGCATTCATCCAAAGCCACTCAGTCTTTCTTGTTTACACAGCTGGGTGTTTTACTGGAATGATTGAGGCTCTTAATGGCATACTTGTTTTTTACTAATTTAACCTCTCCTCGATGCCACTTTTGTTTGTATCTTCCATTGTTTTTATTTTCAGTGCGTTTATGTCAAACTCAGTGTATTTATTTGCTAACTCCTCGTTAGTGAATGACATTATGCAGGTAGATGGTGGAGATGGTGTCTAGGGAGATATATCATAAACTTTTCATGAATAAAAAATAGCATTTTGGTTCAAATTAGGCATGGTGTAATGTGGTTTCACAGGGCAGACACAGTCAGTTGCGGACTGTACGCTAACTGTACATGTGCCCCGTTGTGTTCCAAGAGATTCTTTTTAGAAGTTCCCTAGAATTGATTCAGTATTTTTCATTACTGAGGCAGATTTCTTCTGTAAGTTTTCAAATATCTGAATAATGGAATCAGTGAAATAATGTTTAGAATATGATCTGTCTCTTGTGGGCTGTTGTCTCTGTCCTTCACAAAGGGCCCTGGAATGTGACCTCTGATTCCAGCGCGTTTGTCACTGAAGATGACTGAATCACGATCCTTGTTTGTTCAGCGGGATCTATATTGCTATAAATAATGGTACATCTCTCTCCTGTGTATACAAGTGTCGATAAATCCAGTAACTGCACCATACAGAACAGAATGGCACTTCAAAAGATGGTTTGTTTAATGGTTTGGCTGATTCAAACAAAAAAAAGCAGTTATTTGAGGAAATCATATGTTCAGATCAGATATCAGAATTACTTTTGATGTTACCAGAGTGTAAAATAAATAAAAAAATAAATAAACCTCACTCCAAGGATTAAAGTACTCAGGTAAGACCCAGACACAGGAGAAGTTATACTGCATCAAAGGGAGTACCGGACCCATTAATGCCAGACGTCTTGGCTCAAAGGAGCTTTGTTTTGGTGTGAAATCAAAGAGCCTCGTTCCGCGAATCGCTATCGGGACTCCTGTCTGTTTCATGTGCTTTTTACCTCTGCACTCCCCAGACGGGCCTCATTAGCTGCCGCTTTTGTGCTCCCCTGCCCTGCTAAGATAGACACTCAGTGGCCTGATCTATTCTGTACGGCACTTATTCCGCCTCGAGTCTTCGGTGGGGGGTTATTACCCGTCTGCATTCTTGATATCATCATTGCTGTCGTCATCATCATCATCGTCGTCATCATCATCATCATCATCATCATCATGCTGGTTGCGGATTAAAGTGTTGATTTTTTTTTTGCACAGAGAGGGATAAGGGAGGGGGAAGTGATTCCAATGAGTCTGTCTTCTTGCCTCTTTTTATCCTTCCTTAGAGGGAACAGAATTACAAGTTATGGTGAGGACTGGGGAATCGACATACACACACACACACACACACACACACACACACACACACACACACACACACACACACACACAGAAAGAACTTACTGTTATGTGGCCCACGAGGGATGCTTTTAGAGGAGCTATGGCAGCGGCAGGTGATGTGTTATGAATTTGCAGATGCATGTTTCGGAATCAGAATGAGGTTTTTTATCTGTGCAGGTTCACACGAACATGGAATTTAGCTTTGACATGATGACGTATGACAAACACAATACAAAGAGGGCCGCAGTGATTAGAGGGTGTCTGCTGTCAGTTGTCTGGGAGAGCTAGTGTTTGGGGAATGAAGCCTCTCTGTTACCCCAGAAGGAGGCTGCTGTGGTCAAGGTGTGAAGGATCGGTAACAACCCTGCCCGCTCGTTTTTTTGGATTGAGAGTGGAAATTATCATGGAGGGAGGGCAGGTCATAGTTCATGATCTTCTCTGAAAACTTGAGAATGTCTGGCCTTGTCCCATGTTGTAGTGGACCTAAAACTGAACATTCAGCAATAATGTGTAGATGCCCTCAATCATGTCCATGTACATTATTTCCTCTGGAAGGTTGAACTTTTTCATCTGCACAGTATGCATATGCTGTGCTTTCTTGATGTTGGCTTCAGTGTTGAATTTCACTGTTGAGCTGTAGAGTCTTCTCCACAGTTTTCGGAGCAATACGCTCCAGATTGTTATAACTGCATGAAGATACTGGGCCAGATTTGACCTTCTGGGAGAGCCTTTCTCTGAAGGAGCTCTTCAATTATTATATTGATTACGGAGCTAAAGTCTACACACATGTAGACTCCAGAGTGGTCTAGGTTCTATAGCTTGTACTGAAGACCTATGTTGATTGCATTGTCTGCAGATCTATTAGTCCGGTATGCAAATTGAACTGGGTCCAGCAGGGGTCTGAGATTATTTTCAATTAGTCAACTACAGGTCTTCATGACCATAGTGGCCAGGGCAGCAGATCTGTACTCATTTGGACCTATAGTATGATGTAGTGCTTTTTAGGGGCTGGGGAAACTGTAGTGTCTGTAAAGCGGGCTGGCACAGTGCAGAGGTCCAGAGATTAATTATAAATGTCTGTCCACTCTGGTTCCAGTTTATTCGCATATTGTTTCAGGCAGCAGAGACAGGATCTGGGTCCAGGGGGGGTTCAGGCTTTTATTTTTTTGTCTCCTAAACAGTCTGTTGACATCTTGGTTGTTGATCTTCAGTGCCTGTTAGGGTCGGGGGGCCAGACGTTTTTTTTCTCTATGGCTACAGATTCTAGATTGTTCTGGGAGATCCCCAGACATTCTAAAGACAGCTGGGAGATATAATCTCACCAGCATGTCCTGGATTTTCCCCGAAGTCTCCACCTAGTAGCATGTGCCGGGAACAGCTCCCTGGGTACCTGGCCAGCTGGTATCCTTATGAGATGCCCAAAACACTTCAGCTGATTTTCCTCAATCTGACGGAGAGGCGGCTCCGTTTCAAGGTCTCTCCAGAGCTATGAACTTCTCACCCTTTCACAGGGAGTAAACCTGGAAACCCCGCAGAGGAGCCTAATTTCTGCCGCTCGTACTTGTGACCTTGTTCTTTTGGTTATTACCTGCAACTCATTATTCTAAACGGGAATAAGAAGCAGATTTACTGGTAAATCACGAATCTCGTCAGGGAATTTTACTCTTGCCTCATTACCATGGACCTCCTCATTCCCCATAAAGCCAGTCACTGAACCAGTCCTCCTGTCAGTCTCAGGTTCCCTCTTACTACCACTTCAGAAAAAGGTCCCAAGCTATTTAAACTCCTTCACTTAGGTTAGACCCTTGCTTTACCTGTAAAGAGCAATCCACTGTTTTTTGAGGGGGTACCATGGCCTCACATTTAGAGGTGCTGATTCTCATCCACATTGCTTCACACTTGGCATTAAATCACTTAAGTGCCTGTTGGAGGTCTTGGTCAGATGAGGCCAAAAGCACAACATAATCTACAAATAGCAGGGATGTCACCTCTAACCCTCCACATTGGGTTCCCTTCCAGCTATGACTGTGCCTTAATATCCTGAAATTCACAGGAGCGGAGGCACAATGCACCCTTGCCAGAGGCCAGCACTCACTCTAAACAGCTTGGATTTTGTGCCAAGCACGTGGGCACAACTCTAGTTACATTCATCCAGGGACCAAAAAGCTCACAGTAGTGGCCCCCGGTACCCCGTATGTCAGGGCATGTGTTCATAAACATTCTCCAAGTCCACAAAGTGCATGCAAATTGTGTTGGCATATTCCTTTGAACCTTCATACATGTAAAGGATAAGAGTTAGTCTATTGTACCACGGCCAAGTCAGAAAATGCATAGGTCCTCCTGAAGCCTACAGTAAGTCCGACCATTAGTATCTTCTCCTGTACCCTAGTATAGACTTTTTCAGGAAGGATTAGGAATGTGATCTCCTTATAGTTGGAAGCGTCTGGTCCCCTTTGAAGAAAAAAACTGTCCAGGGATACTTTACCCACCATCCTAGCTTAGCTGAAGAGGCTTGTCAACCATGTCACCCCAACAACATCCAATGTTGTCAATATCTCTGGACTGAATTCTTCTACCCTCACACCTTTTCCACTATGGAGTCTTCTCACTCAGCCTGTGGGGAATAAGTTGCAAGTTGAATTAATCTTACACGTAACCTTTGGCTAGATGTACCCAGTGATCCCTGACTGCTACTCTGGGTCACCAGGTCCTTCCTGGCTTCCTCTCTAGACCTTGACTTGTAGTGCTGCTCAGCTCATACCTCTGCCCCTCTCTTCATCCAAATGTCCAAAACACATGGTTTCGATACAGGTGGCGCACCTACAATGTTGATCATTGACCTTTAGCCTAGGTTTCTCTGGTACTATGTACACTTATGAGCATCCTCATACACGTGGTGTTTTCCCATCTTGGGGTCTTCAAGTAGGATCGCAGAGTCTGTAGGTCATACCCTACCAAGCACCTTAGCCACTTTCCCAAAGAAGGTTGGGTATTCTGAAATGCTGTTTGATGAATACTCACAGACAATGATAGAAGCAGGTTTGCTTCTTCCTTTGGGTGTATTATAACACCATCAAGGTTTGGTTCTCATTGTGTCTTATATGGTCCAGTGGTGATCTTCATACTGATGTACCTGAGGGAGCACAGCCATATTTCAGTCCCTTTTTTAACAACAGCATGGGCTTTTGTCTCACTTTAAGTAGTTGATAATATTCCAGACTTTCAATTAGAATGTGAGGATAAGGATGTTATGGGGGAGGCATGACGGAGGAATAGATGACCCACATACAGTGTCCGGTCTAATGAACCAAGGTCTTATTCACAAAAGAGAACATGAAGGGAGAAACTGAAAACAAAGAGACCATGAGGGGGCAAAACTAACACAGGGAACTACAATAACTAACAAGGGGTAACTGCAACTAAGAATCACACAGGAAACAGCCACAAGGAACCAGCGAGGAACAGAACAAGGACAGGCACTTAAATACACTGTTAACAAGACACGACGCAGGGCAGGTGAGAACCATGATCAAATCAACCAATCATTAAGGGCACAGGGCAACAAGGAAGAGGTGGGGTAATTTACAATTAATAGACACTGCCGACTATGAATAAGAAACAAAGACCGAGGGATGTCAACGCTAAGAGAAATCAAGGAACACAAGTAAAACATAATATAGGTGAGGCACGGGCAGGGTAACTGGGGAACAGACACATGGGACAGGGCCATGTGGATGCCGATTCTAACAGAGGGAGAGAAACTAAAAACCTCAGGACGGAGCAGACTGGAGTCCACTGAAGGCTCCTGTCACTGCTGATCACTTTGCTTTTTCATTTGAAACTGACCAGACTTGTTTAAAGAAGCTGAAATATTAATAGTGTGAAAAATTGAGCTTGGCGTGCTCCATCTTCGGGGTGCAGTCCGAGTCATGTTCTACCTTATTGGGGACACAGAGACGTGCTCGAGAACAGCTAGATGGGACCTGTTCGAGTGTGACTCCATGCATGGTCTCCATGATGGTGTATCGATCTCTGTGTAGCTCGTGACACGCACTGACGTGCCATATCGACGCCGGACGGAGCAGCTCATCTAACAAATGCAAGAAAAACGATGCTCACTATACGATGGTGAACGGCCTGCTTTTTGCTGGAGACGGTGTAGCGAGCGAGTTCAGCGTGATGGTGCCAATCTGTTCCTTATGCTCCAACTGAAACTAAATGACGGCACACCGGACCTACCTTTTAATGACGACCTGACAGCCAACTGAATGAAAGGCTGCTTCAGACCCGGTTTTAGAGGTCTCTCCCAGTCACACACATGGAAAGACCTCATTTATATGCTCTACTTATAAGAGCTTGCTCAGTGTTAGTGATACTATTAGCTTTTTTTACACAAATTTAAAGTTTTAAGAAATCATCAAAAAAACTTAGTCAAAAGTTATAGGAGAAATTGAGTTCGGTATAGGCTGAGGTTGAGGGTTTAGGCTGACAGGTACAAAAGGTGATAATTATCCTAGGAGGCGTGAAGGAAGTTGTGAGATGGTGTGTGACTCAACAGTATGAATGGCATGCTCGGTAGAATAGCCATATCTCTGTAGCACCCTAGAGCAAGGTCCCAACATCCCCCCCTCCCCCCAACTGGATAAATGGCTGACAATGTATAGACCCCAAGCCTCACTGTCACCTCTGTATGTGTGTATTCCTTAAAATAGATACAGTATGCAAGAACTAACACATACCAATATACCTGTGCAAATGGCTGAGAGCTTCACTTCATGTCGAGTTAACAGTGGGTGTTTGTGTTAAATTGCTCTTCAGAATTCATACACCCTGCACCAGTAATCCAAAGACCCAGAAATGAACTTTCGTAAGCTTTCACTATTAGAAATGTAAGGGCACTAGAAAGTGGGAATGTGTATAAGATATTGCACTGCATAATAAATGGTACATTTACATTTTGTTAGAGTTCGCATTTCTCCAGACTGACTCTGGGTCAGTGCAAGGCAACAGTGAACAACGTATCCAGGGTGAGGCAGTGTTGTCTGGTGAAGTATTGTTGCCTGTGTGAGGCACTGTGATAATCACAGCTGTGCGAGAAACAGCACAGAGGACTCATTTATGGTGCAATATATCATCCTATAGGACTACAAATAACCTCATTATATGGTTGAAAAATAAAGGCTAAAGTTACCTATACTGATATAGCATAATAATGTTGATAATAATGTTGATACTTTTACAAATACCTTCTATCGCAACCATTTAGCATCATACCAGAGAAATATGAAATTAATTCACTCAGTCTCCTGACTTATACTGACGTATATGATACAATGTAGCATGTTTTATGTTTCATATTTGAGTTATTTTTAATCACCTGAATAACATGCAATACTTAAATCCATTCACTTCATACCACAAGACATTTAAATTCCGCAATATATTTCACGAAGGGGCCCAAGGAGCAGATCGGCTACGTTCTGTCAAAGTTTAACGAATACAGGCATGAGTTCTCTGACGTTCCTTTCAGTAAATCACAGAGTCAACATGAACTTTCAGTCATTTATATCAAAAATCCTTGGATTGTTTGTGTCCCAAGAGAAGGAAGTAAATCCCAGGCTGTGAAGAGGCTTGAAAACACTAATTTATTTTGTAGACTTTTTTATTTTTAATTTTGGAGTAGTGTTCCGCATAGAAGTCAAAGAGGCAAAAGGCTTTTTTATAAGTAATGAAAGAATAGTCATGTTTTTGACAGCTGAATATGTGAGCGACAAACAAAGTTTCTGACAGTAGCTTAAGGTATAAATTCTTTCCTTTGGGGTAACAAAGTTTATATACAAAAAAAGTACAATATAAATCCAAGTGTGAGATGGAGAGGCAGCCGTGCTCCTACACTGACTCCTTATCTGTCCTCTGCTTTCTCAAGTGGGTCATCAGATCGACTCCCTCCCCAGTATCAGGACAGTGGACTAGAGCAGGGCCCCCCCAATAGGTGGCCTGCTGGGCAAATACAGTCCACGGGAGGGAAATGTTTGGTCCGGGCCGTTCGGTACATTTTACCCCCCCCCCCCCCCGCCCCAAAGATCCAAATCCCTGGGAACCATGCCCAGGAGCTTTTCTTGAGTGTCACCGACCTAAATGAATCATGGCAGAGTTTCAGTGCTTGTACAGTAGTGGTACTGATCCGAGCTGCGTATAGTGTAGCCATAGGCAGTTGTGGTGAACCTCTGGCTGGACTTGGTCCCTTTATGTTCTTATGTAGCAGGTGCCACATCCTCCCCACAGTCTTTGTCCAGACTTCTCTGTCTGCCAGTGCAGAAACGTGTTACTCACCATTCATTCTAAGCTGAAGTGGCTTTGTCAACCACATCACCCCAACAACACCCAGTACGTTCCACATCTCCAGACCATATTGACAGAGCACTGAGTCTCTGTGTGCATGCCCTGAACCTGTTGTCAGTAATTATGTCAACAAATTATGAGAAAATTTGACCACCTAGATAGTGACTAAAAAAGACACAGCCGCTTAAAGAGAGGGGGAAAAAAAGGCATTCCTTAACTTTTTATTTGTTTTGTCAATGCGATTGACTTTCGCGTTTTGTGGGAACGGAGTTTAATTAAGCTTCTGAAATTGGCAATCAGTGGGAGCTCCGTAGCAGGCGTGAGCCTTCAAGCTGAGATGGTGGCACCTTCCAGGAGGACGGAGCAGCATGTTATGTTGCCGTGAGGCTGGCCCGCTGACCTGGCCCACGGGCACTGCTCCTGCATTTTAATGCCAGATGAGAAAACAACGCCCCGCTAACAAAGCCAGTCTTGTGTTCTGCCTTGATTCCGCTTCTGGAAGACGCTGCTGCCATGACTACTGAGAATTGAGCACTTATAATGCAGAATGCGCACACAATGTTCCTCCAGAGGGATGCTGGTCAGTTTCGGGCTGCTTCGTTGCATCTGTTTTGCGGCTCAGCTTATGATCCTGTGCAGTGATTTACAATTTCCACATATCGATCCAGGGGTATATCATTAAAGGTGTAGCATATCATCCATCCATATTCTAATGGCTTATCCAGTACAGTGTCACGGAGAGCCTGAAATCCCTGGCAACGTAGGACACAAAGCAGGGGGAGACTCTGAACTGGATGCCAGTTCATCACAGGACCATGTAATGTGCCATAGGTGCTAATATTTTATATTTGTCTTTATTGAGGTTGGGGTTTGAGGTAATGGTCCACCAAGGCTGTGCTACCGCAGGATTCGGGCAAATTAAACATCTAAATTACTGCCATATAGAAACTGCACAAAAAAACACAACACAGGGAGCGATGGCATCTGGGTCTCCCCACATTTCTCGCTTGGGTTACGTTAGGAATTCTGTAATCTTTGGAATAACTTCTTTTTAGGGTGCAAAGCGGGGCCCAGTCTGGGATTTAAACTTGTGTTCTTCAACTACCTGTGTTTTTACTCACGAATTTGTTTCAGTTTATAAATGCATCTCTAATCTATTCATTTTTCCCTTATTGTACGTCTAGAAAAAGATGACAAGCTGCAGAGGATACTCTTGCATGATTCTGCAAGCTGTAGTTACTGTTTAAAAGGAACAATAATTCAGAAGTGTAATACCATACATCTTGCCCTTTCAGTGTTGCACCTAGTCTCCTACCTGGAACAGGTCACTAAGAGTTATTAGCATTTGCTCTGTACCGGTATTGAAACATGGTGATTACAGCATTTTTATTAAATGTACAACAGCACCACTCATTTCTCCCACTTTGCATGAAGTTAGAGTGAAGCTTTGCTTTGTGAACGCTGACATTTTGCTGAATGTTTCTAGATAAGTGCCTCTCTTCTCCCTGCTGAGGCTGAATTAGTCCACTTCTGATTAATACCAGAGTCACCACTGTGTTCCAATCACCCCGATTACTCCATACTGGAGAAAATTACATTACGCATTTTTCCGGGATTAGATGGGGAGCTGCAGTCCCAAGTGATCATTGTCATAATCGAGTTTTGGTCATGATGCAGTTGAACCTTGGAGGTGGGATCACCAAGGGCAGCGTCTGAAACGACCTTGGTCCAGGAATTGAGACTTTTGGGTTCTTTTTTTTCCTTTTCATTTAAATTGTAGCCATCTATTTTATTTTTTGGGTTGACTGGTGGCTCTGAGGCTAGAGATCTGTGCCAGCAATCGGGTGGTTGTTGGTTTGAATCCCGTGAATGCCAGGATTGATCCTACTCCGTTGGGCCCTTGAGCAACGCTCTTAACCTGCAGTTGCTTTGTCCCGAGTATGACGTTGATCTACATCCAGCCTTGTAAGGAGGTCCTTCAACTTACAGGGAAAATTTGGTGGGTGGTGGTAGGATTGGCACTCCAGCTATCGGAAAAAAACTCACACTGTTCCACTGGGACTTGTCTGTTGCCGAGGTTTCAGCTCCTGCACTCAGGCTCTCATTCCTGTGGTGGGTGCTGTAATTGCGGGCACTTCTTACCTCCTCTCATCTGTTTTCTGAGGTAGAAACATCTTTTTTTTTCCCCAAAGAAATTAACTCCTGCTAAAATTCCTAATATTCAAAATGTGGGGGTATCGAGAATGAGGGCTTTTGGGTTTCAAATTCTTTTCCTAATTTGGTCAGTTAAAATGGGATATTACTGGTGCTGGGCAACAGGGTCTAGGTTTTAAGGTCAGAGATGAGAGGGACTATATTGGTCGGACAAACACAGGCCTCTTTGTCACACATTGCAGGAACCAATTTAAACGACTTTTCAAAAGGTACTATAAGACTCTCGAAAGTGCTGTTGTTTGCTATTGAAGTGCTATCATATTGTTCTTGGGTGTACTGGGAGATAATGTGGTCCGATCTTGCCTCTGCTTAAAGCACTTTGTAGACAAAATGGAGCATTATCCAAGGCATGTTTGCTCTGAGGAACATGGGCGGTGTGCGGCCGCTCGGAGAAGTACCTGTGTCGTTTCGTTAGGGGACACTTATCTTTTGGTTGTTGATTGCCCAGAGTTACTCGTTCTCTACCTTGAAAAAAGTTTTACTCCAGCCCATTTCAGATAGACCTCAATAGGGCATGTTTTCCTTTATTTAAAACTTGGTTTAAATTTATTCTATACTTCTTTTATCTGCTGGCGAATTTCCTGTGAAGAACGGTGTTCAGATAAATTATTTATTTGCAGCTCCTGCTGGGCTCTGTTCTGGAAATGGAATAGCATCCTCCTGTAGCTCTGCCATAACGTTGACATGATTGCAGTCGCCGCTACAGAATTTCCCCCTGCTCCACGCCAATCCCAAGGTGGCCGGAAGACTCTCCAGAGCGTTTGCGTCACGCATTTGACCGATTGAGTCATCGGAAAAGGGTATCACCCGGGGAGAACATTCTGCAGCATGTTCCACAAAAGAACCCACCAGAACATCTATGTTTTGCCCGGAGTGTCTCAGTTGCAAATTCTATGCAAACTACTGACAATTTTATCAGCTCTTGTCACTCAATATTTAACTGGGGAGCCACAGGTTAGGTTCTCGGCTCAGTGCTACCACAGCAGAATCCCTCCTGAGACCTGAATGCCTTCATCCAGTGCACTGCCCCACTGCTCCTCTTAGACTTAGCCTGTTGTAGCAGTGATATAACTGCACTGCATAGCCTGTCCCTTGGTGCTCCCCTCATTCATGCAAAGGGACAACCATCAATGAGCTTCCTGGACGTTCAGGCGCAGTCCTCTCAAGTGTGAGACTCCATCTCTCCAGGTTAAGTGCTTTCCTGCCACATTGCGCGCTCTTATACACGTACACCGTATATAATTGCGGTTTACTTACTGTGGAAGGTTAGAGGTTAGAACACTGAGCTTTAGCCGCAGTGGTGGATGTGATAAACTGAGCCCTTGATGAACTCTTTGTGTGGCTAAGAAATGATTGGATTCTCCTGATAACAGCGGGGCAGAAAAACTAGGGGGAAAAGTCCAGAATCGGGATTCTTTGAGTGGAATTCTCTGTCCAGGTCAATACCTTATAAGGGCAAGTGTCCATGCAAGCAACATCTCGTATTGAGCATATAGTTATAAAGGAGACCATTGTTAACCACCTGTTCATGACGTTCCCATACCTTGTGATGCTGGACAGAGGTTTCCTTTAACATTTCCATGAAAGATTTCTATAGCAGCATCGGTATGTGTACTGAAGCTTTGCTATATGTCTCTGGGACAAAACTGACGTTTTAGATGACCTCTTTGTAGAACAAAGGCTTGAAGAGCAAAGTGTGCTGTCAGAGCCTCGTTTAAGCCAAAGGGAATCACTGATGGGTGCCTGGCGCTGGGAGGCGCCTCTCCGCTCATTACCTTGGTGTGGCTCTGCATTTATTTATGACTGAGTCTCTTGTCCTTGGCTCCGTGAGCCTGTCTACCTGTTTCCCTCCCTTCGTGCGCCTCCACATATTTCTGTGTCCCAATTTCAGTCGAGAATTAAATATCCTCCCCTTCTGTGCCCCCTTTGTTTTCTAAATGGTGATGGACGGCCTGCCGGCAGGTCTGCTACAGCCATGTCATCCAGCCGCATTTCGGTGCCATGTGCTATCTGTTGATTTCAGGCTGATTGGGTCATTTGAGCCCAGCAAATACCTGCAGTCCCCTGGCTTCTGGGGGTGTAGACTGGGGGGGGGGGGGGATGGGTGTGAGCTGTTTTGTTGGCAGGGGTTTCTGTTGTCGGAACCCCTTCACCAGCATGGGCCTGTATAGCTTCTCGGGCAGGTGTAGCTAAAAAAATATGTTTACTGGTTAGGTTCCCCAGCTCATGTGTGAGGGAATTTATATCACTAACCCACATGGAAGAAATTGAGTTCGTCTGCAAGTAATTTGTAATGTGACGCTTATGTTTGTGATCTGATATTACTCCTGGTGATTGTGGGTGGCTGCGTGTGACGCTGCAGGCTACTGCTGTGTTTAGGCTTGCGGTGCTGGCATTTCGCCTGATATACAGTATGGGTATTCATTCGGCCTGCGTTATTATCATACGCCAGTCTCAAGGGTAAAGTCTGACGAAGGTTGAATTTCAAAGAGTAAGCATTTATTAACGGGCCTTGCGTTGTTGTTAATGACAGAAATCGTTACGAAAGGTGAAAACACCCATCAAGACTCATATGTATAATTTAATAGATACTAGTTATGTCTTATGCAAGACCAATGCAATAGGCCATCGTTATATTTGTTTTGCAGATTTTGCTCAGCATAGAAGCTTGCATTGCACAGTGGGAATTGCTGCAAGGCTTTGACACAACAGAAATGCACTGTGGGGAATGTCACTGGGCTTTGACACAACAGCAATGCACTGTGGGAAATGTCACTGGGCTTTGACACCACAGCAATGCACTGTGGGAAATGTCACTGGGCTTTGACGCTACAGCATTGCACCATGGGAAATGTCACTGGGCTTTGAGACGACAGCATTGCACCATGGGAAATGTCACCGGGCCTTGACACAACAAGATAGCACAGTTTCGTATTTATTCAGTGTGAGAGCCTGGGCAGTGGTTAAAGATTATTACCATCAGCAATCTTTCCTCCATCAGCCCAGTTTTGATAATTGTTTGCTTAATGAGAATCTGGTGCAGGAAGCATGGGGTATGAGGACAGACTTTGTTGCTTGTATGG
Organism: Brienomyrus brachyistius; assembly: GCF_023856365.1. NCBI lineage: Eukaryota > Metazoa > Chordata > Actinopteri > Osteoglossiformes > Mormyridae > Brienomyrus > Brienomyrus brachyistius. The sequence goes on along the minus strand of NC_064545.1, from coordinate 26,944,840 downwards.
CTACTTGCTAAAGGCTGGTAAAAATTGCTCAGTCACATATTTGGACCATAGAAGAAAAGGTATAAGCTGCTCAGAAACTGCAGCATTTGATCGCACAGCCGTAAATCAGGAGCAGAACCCTTTGAGACATCATTCAGCAGATGAACAAATTTCCCAAGCTGACATGCCATCCGAAACACTTTGTAATGTGAAGAGCATGAGCAAAGAGAATCGCTGCTAAAAGTCAAGTGGAAGTCAAAGTGTCTTTTACTGTATGATGCATGTCAGTGAGAAGCATCGTTGTCATTGGTCAAGTAAAAGAACATAAATATTGAGACATACAGTATAGACAATAGGTAACGCTTTACTGTACAGGAACTGCACCTTCATAATAGATTCATAATGCATTCATGGAATATTCGTAAGAAGCATGTAAGTATACCAAAATATCTTAAAATAACTCAACTGCTTAAATACGCATTAATAAGAAACATTACATGATTATACAATTATAATGTTTATTATAATGAAGATGCACCGAAAGTTCTATGCATGCATTATAAAGGCATTACGAAGGTGCAGTTAATGTAAAGAATTTCCAAACAATATAAACATGACATTTTAAGAGACGGACATTAAGACATAAACAAGGAATACAGTTATAACCACTTAATCAGTGGGGTAGGATTTAGGAAAATGGCATGAATGCAGAATGTGCAGTAAATAGGCGTAGTTTCATAATTATAGATCTTTATGCTGAATATATATATATATATACACACGCACACACACACATGCAAACAAATCAACAACGTGTTTGCATTCATTCAGCGTTGGTCTGTGCTTTTGAGCGTGTTTGAGTGCTGATGTGTCAGTCTTTGTGTACGTTTGGTGATGTCACTAGCACCATGCTCAGGACATAGTGCCAGGTTAAGCTGCATTAAGATGCCATTGAGGTACAGAGGACATGGAAGCGATGCCCCCCTGACTCACTGGGTGGTCCTTCATGGGGGGGTTTCAGCTCAAACACCGTTTTGGGCCACAGCTGCTTTCTGCCTTGGGGTCAGACATGGAGACTCTTGTCTTGTGCTTGCAGCCGTCTGCGTCGTAAAATGAGTTGGGGGAGCGGATGGCAGGGAGGGGGGGGGGCAGCAAAGACGACCAGAGGGACATCACAACGCAGCTGACGTGTACATCTACCTCAGCTTCTGTGTCCTTCCTGATCCGAGGAGCTAAACAGGAAACTCGGCTGTAATCGAAAACCTTGTGTGTAGCTCCCATGTTGAATACTGCAGGCTTTACATGCCTCTCTCTGCATCTTCTGAGCTCACCTGACGCTCAGCGCCCCTGCTGCTGCTCTGTCTGTAGTTCTTACCCGGTACATGTGCGGATTGTTGTCCCTCCGTGTCTGAGGCGGCTCTCCTAGTTTCCTGCTCTCCCTCGCTTGTAAGCTGCTTGCTAATTTGATTCGCGAGGCCTGCCTCGGTGGGTAACATAGGCTAATTTTGGGCCTCCCCGCTTCTATTCCATGTAATTTAGGTTCGTGGTGCCTTCGTTTCCCAGGTGATGAATATTGATGAGTAAAATCTACGCTCGGCTAGTACTTCTGGGACTCCAGGGATGCTTTAATGTTGACCCATATCTTGTGATTCATGGAAGCAACATACACACACACACACACACACACACACGCACACACACACACACACAGAGTGGTGGGAACTGCGCCAGTAGGGACACACTACGGTACCCTTGAGAAAAGTGCATAACTAGAATTGCTTCAGTATATCAAACTGTATAATAATGTCATGACTGTAAACTGTATGACCATCAATTTCCTGTGGATGAAACTATTTGTGGAGTTACTGATGGTGAAGGTACTCATTAGCTCCCCTTGTACCCAAAAACCCACCCCCCTTTTCAGGCATTCTAAGTGGGGGCCAAAGCAGTCATCCAGCCAGTGTGTCCCATCCCATGTGGCACTGGGCAGCGTAGCCGGCAATGGGCCCATCGGTGCCCTCCATGCCTGGCCGGGCCTCTCTGCTTCGCGTCGAGCAGCTCGCTAATGGAAACACGACGGGGGGTTATGACTTTAGCACACGGGAGCAGATGTGGCACGTCGGCGGACGCTGGGGAACGGGAAGCTGGTGTGGGGTGGGGCAGGGATGGGTGGAAGGGAAGCTTATTGAATTGGCCATTTCTTATAGTGCCCACTGCCACATCCCCTGCCTACTGCCCTGCTGTCTTTACAATGAGCTGCCAGGGTAGACCAGAGGGGTCAGTGAGCAGGCCTTTCCACATGACGGGGGGGTTAGCAGTCTGTCTATGGCATTCACCTGCTGACTCAGCTCACTGGTACTGCTGGTGGCAGCGGAGGGACTCATCAAGCTTGGGGCCTTGTTTCTCTGCAGTGTGTGGCTCAGCAGGTTGGGATGCTGTACCTGTAATCAGAAGGTCATTGGTTCAGATCCCAGGGAAAGATTTCACCGTTGGGTCCCTGAGTTTGGCCCTTAACCCCCGATTGTTCCAGGTACTGTCTCACTCTGCTTTCTCAATTGTACATCACTTTGGATAAAAGAAATTGTCTGATAAATAAATAAAATGTAAATATAAGACACCCATTACTGCTTCCAAACAGCAGTTCAAAGCATTATTGAGAAGCCTGCGAGCCTGTGAATGCTTTTCAGGAAGCGGCACAGTGCGTGCCCATCTCTGGCACGGAGTCCATCCCAGGGATGACACCCGGCTGTCGAGGCAGGTTGTCGGACCGGGGAGACAGGTGGCGAGCGGGCGGAGGTGCCGTGCCGCCAGGAGCGGGCGGAGGTGCCGTTCCGCGAGGAGCGGGCGGAGGTGCCGTTCCGCGAGGAGCGGGCGGAGGTGCCGTGCCGCCAGGAGCGGGCGGAGGTGCCGTGCCGCCAGGAGCGGGCGGAGGTGCCGTTCCGCGAGGAGCTTGCACAAGGGCTTGTGGGCTTATGAGCGCACGCTTAACGACTGACAAGGAAGCAGGATTAAAACATTTAATACTGTGAAAACTTTAGGAAGCTTCACTCTAAAAGAAAAAATAAATAAGCATGCACATGACACACCTGAGGGGCGGCATGGTGGTGCAGTGGTTAGCACTGTTGCCTCACACCTCTGGGACCCGGGTTCGAGTCTCCGCACATGTGTGTGGAGTTTGCATGTTCTCCCCGTGTCGTCGTGGGGTTTCCTCCGGGTACTCCGGTTTCCCCCCACAGTCCAAAAACATGCTGAGGCTAATTGGAGTTACTAAATTGCCCCCCATCCAGGGTTGTTCCCTGCCTCGTGCCCATTGCTTCCGGGATAGGCTCTGGACCCCCCCATGACCCAGTAGGATAAGCGGTTTGGAAAATGGATGGATGGATGGATGGATGACACACCTGCAAAAAAAAAGGTTCTGCCAAGTCAAATGAAATTTAGTTGTGATATTACGCAGGTGACGTATGCGAATGGCGGGAGAGCGGGCATTAGCATTAGCACGCTAAAATAAGCTGCTGGAAACCTGTGTACTATTTACAGAAATATTAATGATGGGGAAATTCTTGAAGAAGGGACGTATTTGTTCACTGGCATGTATTCAATTATCTATCAGCGGTTTAATTAGTGATAATTTGCGATCAATTACAGCCGCCCCCCCTTTTCCGAGGCACTGCATTTTGCATGTTCTTTGAAAGCTTGCTTATGTCTGTTTTCACTGTGGCGTCCCCACCCATCCCACCCTGCTGCTACCCCCCTCATCTACATTATCGCCGGCGAATGCCAGGTACTTAAAATAATCATGCGCTTGCGCCCCGAGCCGACATCGCTGACTGTGATGGATCTCAGGAGGCCTTTCTTCACATTCCCACGCATTATTCCATCACGCACGTCGGGGCCTAAAACTCCAGATGCTCCCAATTACTATGCATGAAGGCTGAACTGCGCCCAGACACACTGCCCTCTCCTCTGCCGGCTCTTTACTTCGTCGGGCTCAGCAGTCAGTCTTACGCGGCTGGAACATTTCATAAATCATCCCATAGCCACCTGGAATGCTTTTCCTTATTAAGTCCTGGTTTTTACTCTAATGTGAATAAACATTGCGGCCATACCCATCTCAGTAAATGCTGTGCGGACTGAGCGTCGGGGAGGGCTGGCAGAATCGGTGCGAGACTGGGGGTGTGCTCCGGGTTGGACGACGAACGGGACCGCATCGCACAGAGATGCGGGGAAGGCTTAGGGATGTTATATTGGGTGCGGGATTGGGGAAGAATTTTGGGAAGAATTGGGAACTAGGATCATAGATGAAACTCACTAGAATGCAAAATGGGAGCTGAGTCTTACAGAGGGCTTCCTTGGGCTGCCGGCGCTGTTATGCAAACCTGCTCAGAGACTCTTTGCATTACATGCAAAACAATTAGGAACCATTAACCATATCTGACTGAAGTAAATATGCTAGTTTCACTTTATTTAGCGTTTTAGATGAGGATACATACTGGGATGGATTTTTCCTGGACATACAGATGGATATAACCTTGATTGTACTATTGTCTATCCAATGTACACATCCAGAATGCCAGCCTATATCACATGACTGTCTCTATTTTTATGAGGTGGCGATGAAACAGTTTTGTTAATACTCTTCTTAATGACCTGATTTTATAGTGATACCAAATATTTGTTCTGTTCACGCTCACCTCATGTGCTCTCACCGGTAAACAAATTGAATCGAACGATCGGGGAGAAGGTGAGGAATAGCGATGAGGGGAGTCTGAGGTCGCGTGAAGCTCCTGTGGTTGCAGGCCGGCTTACTGCTCGCTTAAGTCTCATAAATCATCATCGCTCGGCCCCGGTTATTGGATTTCGGCTATTTGTGTAGATAACTGTTGCGATTTAGCAATTTCCTGAATGTACTGGAGGCAGAAAAGCACGCAGTTCTGCAACGAGGGGCCGAGTGGCACCATATTCATATCGCAGACACACTATTACTTTCTAAATTCTTGTGACCGGTGGCGCCCATGGAGTGACCGGCTGTCCGACTCCGGCTCTGCTCTCCAGAAACACTCTCCACTTCACTGCTTCCGGGTTTGTTTCCACTCAGCTCCCTCCTGCGTCGTCCCAGCATTGATTGCCCTGCTTCCCAGGCATCAGGTTTGCCCTAACGAATCTGGCCTAATGAGCTTTCAGTTTCATTTACTCAGTCTCAGGTTACAGCATTACGGGAAACTTCTCAGGAAATTACCGTAGATGTTTTTCTGTGTGTGTGTGTGTGTTTGTGTGGTGGGACGGTCCTCTTCTTTTGTCTTCATTCTAAAGGTGATCAACACAAATCCAGCTCCGAGAGGTTCCATCAAGTAGTAATATGGTGGGGGGTGGGGGGGGGGATTGCTCTCTCACCACTTTCTTCTTCAGCCAGTTGACTTTGTGGTGCACTTCAGCGAAGTGCAGCTGGATGCAGTGCACTGGGAGCCAGTGCCTAGGAATGAGGAAGCTGGCTCTCTTGAGATGGAATTATATTATTTATAACTGTAATATTAACTCTTAAATCCTTATTGAAATACCGACGGACTCCGAGCCGGCGCATATGAGACAAAACAGAGACACTGAATTGCTTTAGCTTTCAGCGCCATCGCTGATACAGGTGACCTGTTACGTTTGTGCCGATGTAAAACGATGTTCTCCTGCAGCGCTAGTTCTGCTGCCCCCGGGCTACGTAAAGGATCGTCCCGCGTCTGTCACGCCTCCGTGCCCCACCGTCTCGGCCAGGTGACGAAGTGCCGGCCAGGCCCAGGGAACGGGAAGCCGGTGGAGAATGATGGCGTGGCCGCCATGCCGAGACGACCCGCTGACTTGTGAGCGTTACCCAGGTTTTCTCATGCTCCCGGTCGCCCCAGATGTTGACTGGTGAATGCAGGGCTTTCCGTGTATGTCCTCCTGTCCCTTACCTTCAAGGTTAATCCGAGGGGGATTCAGGCACAATTTGTGCCTATTTCTGCATTTAACCCCCCCCTTTCTCCCAATGCTTTCTGCCTCCCAGCACCTCACAGCCCATACAGCCAAATTTTGGCAGATGAATTTCAGGTGATTTTCTTGAATAAGAGAATTCACTGTATATTCCCACTCAGCATCACGTGACTTTGTTATAAAAGCCTGTCTGTTTTGGGGCTCTTCCTGTCCCAGTTCCTTGCATGACCCAGAATCGGATGGAATAAAGGTTCCAGCTCCCAGTAGCCCTGGTGTTAGTCAGGAGGGTGTCACAGGAGGGACCGGCGGCCCCCACCACGGTGGAGCAGGGGGCCCCAGAATAGATCTTTTTGTTCATGTGAACGAGGTACCTGTATGACCAGCTGGAAAATTGGCAATAATACAAATCTGTGTGTTTGTTATTACTACATTGTGGGGACCAGATTTTTATCTTGTTGGGGGCATTTGTTTCGGCCCCTTCGAGGATAACCTAATTTTTACAAAAATCTGTGAACGCAATCAAAAAACTAAAAATGCCAGTAATCTTGTAGTTACTTATGGTTAAGGTTAGGGCTGGGTAGAGGTTAAGGCTGTCATAGTTGGGATTAAGGTTATGCCCATGGAAATGAATGGAAAGTCCCCACAAAGATATAGTTACCCAATCTCTGCGTGTGCGTGTGTGTCTGAGGTTTTGACACTGGAGTGTATGAAATTGAATAGGGTTGGGTTTTCTGCTCTCTGTTCTAGTTTTATAACTTGGGGTGACCTTAGGGTGAGACATGGATGGCTTTGGGCAAGTGGGATTCGAAGCAAATTGGCTTTTATTAATGTATAGCGGGAACAGCAAGTAATAAACGGCCATAAAAACCGTGTGACCGAAATAATTTGATTCTTATCTGAAATAAACACAGCAAATAGAACCAAAGTAGGCAAAGCACCGTAATGAAGCCGGATCTGGACGGAGAAGCGCGGCCTGTCCACTGTGTGCTTTTTCCTTCGCTGTCTGGCCGCCTGCCTTCTGTTCCCTCTGCAAGTCACTTGTCCTGGATTGTAGGTGGCTGCTTGTCATTAGCAAATGCTGATTTTTTTTTTCCCCTGGACTGCCGGAGTAGATTAGCAGTCATTCAGCCCCCTGCCCTTTTCTGCCCCATGTATAAGGAGGAAAGAAAGCCAAGCATTCACTTCTACAGGAAAAATTATTTTCACCAGCTGTAATGATGGACTGTTGTTTCTACAACGACTGAACTGACTTACCACCTTGTTTGCCGAGGAGGGACACGTTAGCGTTCCCAGGAATTGATTATTCTGTTGTTTGCTTGTATATAATTTTATTAGTCATATACAACAGGACAAATGTCAGCCTAAATCTTAAGATCATACCACAAGGCATTATTCTGTGCAGGGTATAATGAAGGTGTTTATGCCTCGCGGGTCTTCTGCGTGCTGATGTAGTGTAAAAGTGAGACCAGCATTCTCCTCCGCTGACACCCCCTGCATCGCAGGCATCGTCGTCACTGCGTGAGTTTAGGCCCACTTGCTGTTTTAATGAAAGTATTAAATCTGGGCTCATGCCTTTCCATCTTGGTTCCTAGTTCTTAGTATACACTGTATATCAGAGTTCAGCTCAGGCATTTACAACTTCATATTAAAACCTATATGTAATATACTGTGTATAATATGTATGCCTTGTGCCCGTGGTCTCCAGGATAAGCTCCGGACCCCCCGCGACCCTGAATTTGATAAGCGGTTTGGAAAATGGATGGGATGGATAATATTTTTATGATATTATCTTACTTGTACGTTTCTTTGGAGAAAAAGCATCTGACAAGCAAATATAGTGTTATTTTAAGTAATACTCATTGTTTTGACAGAGTGGAAAGGGTGCTGTAATTTGGAGGATTGCAGAATATCATCTCTGGATGAATAACAACTACGGCAGGAGAAAGCGATGCCCGGGTGCTTTGTGGGTAATACTGGGTGTGCTTTATCTCCTTGTTAGGCTAATGCCCTGTCTGGCATCCCGCTCACTTATGTACGCTTATTGAAGCACAGTTTTGTGCAGGGACTGACAGTGATGCACATAATTAGTACCTTCGTTGCAAAATTTTGGCTGCGTTTATAACATCCGAAAGGCATTTGATCGCATGTGGAAGGTTTTGGGAAAATTAGTGTTGTTAGAGAGTGAAACTGAGACATTTCATAGCTTTTGACAACTAGATAATAGAGCTTACAGCCCACATGCCTTTAATACCCACAAAGAAGGTTTCTTCTTGATTGTCAGGAGTAATTGTAACCCTCTATTTATGGATTTGGCTTCTCGTCTTTCTGTCTTTTTTATTATTTTGATGTAATTATTGTTTCTGTTTTAACAGAGTTATGGAAGGAAAAAAAAAAAGTTTTCTCGTGAATTTGAGTTTGACTTTGAAGTTAAAATTAGATTTCAGCACTTTGACAGGCTATAAATATCTAGTTATATGTATGATCTGTATGCTGCTGCTCTGTTGGGTCCTTTTCTCTACAATTTGTGATTGATATTATTTTTAAATAATTTTCAGGTTCTAATACTTTATTGACATTCATTTGAAGGGTCAAAGAGCTATGATTGTTTTTGCATTAAGGGTGTATTATAGGTGGGGCAGCGCGGTGGCGCAGTGGGTCCTCTGGCTTAGCGGTTTGGATATATCCTCTTTTTGGGTGTGTGGAGTTTGCATCTTCTCCGCATGTTACATGGGTTTCTGGCAGTTTTTCCGGGTTCTTCTTGCAGTCCAAAGACATGCAGGAGCATCAAATTTGCCCACAGTGTGTTTGAACTCATAGGTGCAGGTAGTGATTTTGGACCCAATAAAAACGTGTCACATTGGCTCCCCAACCCAGACCAATCTAATTATGTTTCAGGGCCCATATCACTCAGGGGCCCTTGGGATCATCGTAGCTCCCCCCCACCCCCCTTTGTGGCTCCCCTATGTAGACTGACATACTGTGAAGAGTCTACTTCACTAGTGCACAGTCTCACACGATGGTTTCAGAGGTAGTCAGACGCCGTATCAGCGTTTTGACGGCATTAATGTTTGGCTTCAAAGGTTCAAGGTCTCTGCAGAACCCTAATGCTACAGCAGGGTCATCACAGAACTGGACCTGGAATTAAATAAGTCGTCTTTTTAAAAGGGAGGAACTTCATAAGAAAAAAAATTATCTCCCACTGGGAAAAGACGTGATGATGTTTTCTCTACAACTGGCCTGGAACGTCCACTTAGTTATGACTAATTTGGCCTGAAGATCAGTACGTTGTGATGTTTTAGCCTTTGCCTGCAAAAAAGAAGGTTTTATAGCATAAATATTTCTGTCAGAATTTCCTACACATTTTTTTTACAAACTGCCCTGGCCTCCTCCACACCACAGAAAGTATAAAGACTGCTGCTCATAGTGCTCTGAATAGGATCCGTGCCCAGCAGAAAATGTGCCTGTTTAATTCTTAAAATCCATGTTTGAATCGGCAGGCAGGATCCATACAAGCACAAGGGGAGGTGTGTTGCAGTTGGTGTCTGATTCTCAGCCAAGATTCAAAGGGAAATCATACCTCCTACCCAGATGCAACACCACCCCCCCTCCCCTGGCGAGAAAAACACAGTAACTGTTATGAAATTTCCAAGCAGATGTGGTCCAGATAGTCTCCATTTTCATCCAGAGCTGTGCTGGGTTCTGACTCATTGCATGCTCAGTGGCCATAGCCCCATTCCCCTGATGCATATAGAGAAGCTTTCACCCGGACAAGAAGGCTTGGTGCACTGTCCTCAGGGGTCTGTGACGTGTGGGAGGAGGTGGTCTGCTGGAATGAGACCCAAATCTCTTTGTTGTTTTTTTTGTTTTTCTTGTTAAAAACAAGCAACATGGAAAATAATCGCCGTTCATCAGGGAGACACGGGCGTAGCGAATCTGCATGTAGAAACAGCCCAGCACATTCCACGTAGCTGTGTGGAACAGCCTGAGGAACATGCGGCATGGGAAGCCTATGTAGAGGAAAGAAAGAAGCTCAATATACATAGTAACACCACATGTACACTGTATGTAACATATGTGTATGTCCATCCATCCATCCATCCATCTTCCTACTACCCTGAGCTGAAACCTATCCTTGTCAGCATGGGGCACAAGGCTGGGGTACAGCCTGTCTAGGATGATATTTGTGTACATATATAATACAGTGTGCTGCTGATCAGACCTGAGTCCATACAGAAAAGTCATGCATATTGAGGTCAGGACTCCATGTTGGCCATTATGAAGTAAAGATTTTCTTTTGTTTGAACATCTCTTTTATCGATTTACCCCTCTGTTTTGGATCAGTCATGCTGCCGGACAACGACCCAACTCCTTTGTTCTAATTCTAGATCACAGACAGATGCCCTGACATTCGGCTGTAGAATTTCTTTGGAATTTGTCGATCCCTCGATTATCGCAAGCTGCCCAGACCCCAAAGGCAGCAAAGCGCAACACCATCATACTGCTCTTGGTGTCTAAGCAGTGTATCCAGACGTTACCCAGAGTTACCAAAACCCTCAACCTCTGTCATCAGAACATCATTCCCGTAATTCTGTGGAACATCCAGGTGCTCTTTAGCAAATTTAAAATGTGCAGCAGTATTTCTTGAAGAGCACCGGTTTTCATCAAGGTTCGTGGTACAGTTTACTTATAACATTCTCTTAATAACAGATTTCACCAGGAGCCAGAGGTGGCTACAGACCCTCAGCTACCACCCTAAGTTTCTTCGTCCCACGTCTGTGGATTCTGTGGTGGTCTTTCTCCTCATTTTCGTAAGACACTGGTGTCAGTCATGTTGAGCTTCTTTGTAACTGTGGACCGATGGAAGATCAAGTGCTTAGAAACGATTGTGTCACCCTTTCTAATCTTATGAGCTTCACCCACATGTTGGGATAGCGTGCGGCTGCTTGGGTTAGGAGTCTGTATCTCTAAGGTCATTGTGTTGAGTCCCCTGTATGGCAGAGTAAACATATCTCTGTTGGACCTTTGAGCATATCCCTTAATCCCAAAAACTGCTCCTGGGCCAGCAGATGAATGGCGGTGTCTGCCTCGCTCTCCCCTCTACACGTGTGTTTCTGAAGGTCATAGAGAGCAAGAAGGGATATGTGCCAATCAACAGATTCCTATGAGAAGCGACAAATTAAAGTATCTTATACAGCTCTTCTTTGGAGGTTCTCTGTAAACTCATTTGATCGAGTCGTATTGTGTGTGAGCAGAATTCTGCTGTGAAGAGCTGGTAACGAATTAACAGGGCAGTAAACGCACAGCTGAACCGACTGGACTTCCTGACACCAATTTCCTCCTCTTTCAAGTCACAATTATCCTTGCTGTTCACATAATTTTTTCTACAAATGTCCTTGATTATTTAATCAATTTCTTTAATTTATGTAATTTATTTATTTTGTATATTCAGGCCTATATATGTATATATATATATATGTATATGTATATATTTTATATTCTGTATGTGCTGGGAGTACATCTCCTTGTTGGTTAACAATTAGTCTTTTTATCAGCAGTTTGGCAATTATTTATTTTTTTTTGACATAAGAGGAAGTCTTTGGCTACTTCAGTATCTGAATTATGAATGTAAATTACTTTAGCAATAATGGAAGATGGTGGTCACACTAATTAAAGCACCTTTGAATTGAATTGATTTAAGCAGGATAGGGGACTTTATTGGTCAGTTTATGAGGTATTTCCATTCCATTACTTTCCATTATAGCGTATCATTGATAAAGTCAAAAGAGAAAAAAAATATACAAGACCATTTTAAAAACCGAATTTTAGACTTGGTGTCATCAATCATATGTTCATTAGCATCAGTTCGTCCCTATTTAAGCTCTGATTTATCTCCATGAGCATAACAAGCTGTTTGAAAGTCGCCAAAACCAGGTCTACTTACTTTTTATTTAAAATATTGTACAGAATCAATTTTATTTACGAATGGTGTGTGAGTGTGTGAGTGAATGGTGTGTGAGTGAATGGTGTGTGAGTGAATGGTGTGTGAGTGTGTGAGTGAATGGTGTGTGAGTGAATGGTGTGTGAGTGAATGGTGTGTGAGTGAATGGTGTGTGAGTGTGTGAGTGAATGGTGTGTGAGTGAATGGTGTGTGAGTGAATGGTGTGTGAGTGAATGGTGTGTGAGTGTGTGAGTGAATGGTGTGTGAGTGTGTGAGTGAATGGTGTGTGAGTGTGTGAGTGAATGGTGTGTGAGTGAATGGTGTGTGAGTGTGTGAGTGAATGGTGTGTGAGTGAATGGTGTGTGAGTGTGTGAGTGAATGGTGTGTGAGTGAATGGTGTGTGAGTGTGTGAGTGAATGGTGTGTGAGTGTGTGAGTGAATGGTGTGTGAGTGTGTGAGTGATTGGTGTGTGAGTGTGTGAGTGATTGGTGTGTGAGTGTGTGAGTGTGCCCTGCGATGGGCTGCCCCCGCCCCCCCCCCCATCCTGGGTTGTTCTCTGCCTCGTGCCCATAGCTTCCGGGATAGGCTCCGGAGCCCCCGCAACCCAGTAGGAAAAGCGGTTTGGAAAATGGATGGATGGAATTTTATTTACCTTTGGCTGCCAGTGGTCAAAAGCAACACACATTGAATGTATACTGTATGGATCCTAAGTAGTGATGTACGAAGCAAGAGAAGTGAACCTTTAATACAGAATCACAAAGGTAGGCCTGTATTAACCTGTATAACAGGTGTTAAAGGAAATCAGAGCCCATACATTATCCTCGAATTGGCTTTGTAAATCCTGCTGTCTCTGGACAAGCTGATGGATGGATGGATGGGTGGATGGAAAACCAGTTATTTTATCATTTATAGATTTTCCTGAGGATTAAAATATCCAGTACTGTATAAACAGGCGTATTTTCCCTGCCTTTCTGTTGATGTTGCATAGAACTTGGTCAATTTCGTGTTCCTACCTTGGAAATGGCGACAAAAGGACGAAGCGCTCCTGAGGTTAACTTACGAGGGAGTAGAAATCCGAGGCAGTGTAAACCTTCGTCATGCTGAGCCGTGCTTTTCACACCTGCTCGCCGCCTCTGTGTCCCCACAGCGGGAGAGTGCATTTATTGCAATTTACTGGGAGGCTCTAAGATGGTGATGCCAGCACCCGGACGTGTATAAGGACTTTGGGGGGGGGGGGTTAGGGGGGGTGAGTGGCTGGCTGTCTGCCCACTCTGTCCTGCTAGCGGTGAAGATGATTGGACACCAGCTTTCTGCTGGATTCCGGTTCAGCAGGAGCCGTGGTTACATGTGGTAAGTGTGGGGGTACTAGGGGGTATATTTGGGGTATTAATCAGTATAGACTACTGAAGCGCTAGTGATCCCCTTTAATCCTAGACTTTATAATTAGAGGGCATGAGGCCCGGCAGGCTTCAAAGAGGTGGAGATTATACTGTGCATGATGCCCATTGGTTTTTGTACGCTTTCATTTATTATTTTGCTTTAAGTGGCAGGCGATTGAATGAAGCCTCCATTGCTTGACCTGCCACGGCTCTCTTTGCCAACTGTATCAATAACAGCAGCTCCAGTCTTCATAGGCCAGGGATGGGCAGCCTTATCCGGAAAAGGTGTCCGCCGCCATTTAATTACTAATTAGATTGGCTGAAGAGTCCTCACACCTGGGATTGAACAGCTGACCTAAAGTTTATCCCAAAAACCTGCATTCACACCGGCCCGTTGCGGATGAGATTGCTCACCCCTGTCATAGGGGGCGCAGTGTTGCATAATACTGCATAACGTCATCTGTCAAAATGGCCTGTCAGTTACAGCAGCCAATCAGATTCAACTACCCTTGCCTGGGGCCACGGTGCTGAATTTACACCCCCCAAGTACAGAAATGTAGTTCCGTAAATCAGTCATGGGATCTGCGATGGAGATGATTGGGAGCGATGGTGGCTGTCGTGAAAGAGGGCATCTGATAAGGAATTCCTTATTGCACCGTGTCTGGCCAGGTGAATTTTGCCCAGGGGCCTGTGGTCTGTGTAAATGAAGCCTCTTGAAGGTGTCTGTAGGCATGTATGTGCTGTGTGCTTTGGGCACTCAGCTGGTCTTATCCTCTTTGGAGTGTCTATCATTCTATCATTTGTTCTTTCAGGCTTCTGAGCTGACTTCTGTACCCTTGGGGAAGTCAGCTACCTGTAACTTTCCGAATAATCAGTGCGAAAGCCGGGAGAGACTTCATGACTCATAACGGGATTAAACCTTAAGGCTTATTTTAAAAACACACAATTATGTACTTGTTTGCTCCATGCTGTTGCTTAAGCCAATTATTATTTGCATTCACCACAAAGTTGCTTTGGATTTAAAAAAAAAAAAAAACTTTGGAATAAGTAAATGTAATTACATCTAGTCTGGCTAAATATATTCAAACATTTGAAGTGATTTGTTTTTTTTGTTTCAGTGCAAAAAAACTTATTAAAAAAAAAGGGTTTCTAATATCCGCCCTGGGTCAGCGTTTGACTGGGCGTGCTGATTCATTCCATTCTGTGATTCTCTCACTTAGACTGAGTCTCAGAATTGGTGCATCTGAACTTTTGACTTCCCATTTTACCATGGGAAGGTGCTAATAGCCACTGTTAATGTACTATTGTCACTTGAGACAGATTTTAATTGCTCTGAACTCAGAAACTGTGCTAATACGCTAAGTCTTTCAGTTCTGGGGATGAATGAGAACTGCCATTGGTCTGATGAGGTTGGCTGGTGCAAAACTGTTTATTGCTGCTATAGACCGTGTTCATGGTGTACAAGCCCCATCACCATCCAGCTCTTTATTAAAACGCCACCATCTTCACATATTTTGCGGGACACAGATGAGATGTTTAAAAGCCTCGTGGAGGAACGGATTTTGCTGTGATTCAAATGTTCATCATTGTCAGTTTTCTGTTACATAGATCATCTTTTCAATTACATCAATTTTAATCTGCTCATCTTTTGGAGATTTAGGGGCTATTCTCTGGAAGGGGGGGGAGATTGAACCTGAGGGAATATTTTGTTCAGGGCGTATGACTTGTGACAGAGAAGCTGTCGCTTTTGTTGCATGAATTAACGGATAGATTTAGAGCCGCTGCATTGACGGATTCCTCTTCAGCAGTCACATTAGGGGATCAGCTCGAGCTGCCCCGCCAAATCCCATAAAAGCCCAGTGAGATGTTAAATATTATCTTTGGCCTGACATGGAACCAATCTTATGAGAAATCGCTTCTCATTAGGAAGACGGCAGGCTGCTCAAGCTGCCGCGCTCTACATCACAAACATCACGGGTGTGGATCCCCTTCCTGCCCGGGCAGGATGTCAGCGCCGGGTGGTTGTCTGCTTGACGCAGACAGAAGGGTCTTTTTGGGACCTTCCGTGAGCAGATAGCGTGGTTTGTTTTTCCAGAAGTTTCTTGGAGCTCGTCAACATAATTGGCGTGGAAACAGGAGTGGTGGCAGAAAACTGTAAAAAAATGAAAGCTGGTAGATAATGGTGTGAGTGAATCAGACCAAGAAGCTGAAGTGACAGGCGTGTTGCATTGTGTTTTAGTTATTCTTTTTACCTTGTTTTCTGCCACCTTTATCTGGAAGCCCTTGTCCAAACCTCAGTCTTACTGTACCAAGAAGGGAAACTCAACAACCAATCAGATTAAAAAGTTGGATTGACAAAACGTCAGAGGCTGCAGACTGGGGAGAGGGTCTGCTCTGCTTTGAAGTGCAGATTGACTGCAGCCCATCCGCTCCTAATTCAGGGGGGATGCGCTGATAACCGTGTGAGAATGAGGAAGGGACATGGAGCTGTATTTAGAGCAGAATCCACATTAAGGTCTTGCCCTCCTGCTTCAGCTCCTGACATCTCGTCAGTGGCATGGATACCTTGGCAGATTTAGGGGGCCCCGCACTAGACAGGGGCTCCTGAATACTTAAAAGTTGTATGTTAAGCTGGGAGCGCAAGGTGACATTATGTCACAGGCCATAAGATGCCCCTGCATCTTGTGCTATTTTTCCTAACACCGTCATAATGTGTGAAGGTTTGAATACGACACTTTTTTATATTAACCATGATAAGCCACTGAAGTAAAATACTATTAAATACTTCAACCTTCATCTGAAGCTCAGTAAAATGAACTAGCGCAGGTGTTTTGTTATACACTGCTTATGTTTCTGAGAACTTATTTCCAGAAATATATCGGTAGGTCACTTTTATCTGTACTGTATTTACCATGGTATGCTGATGTGTTGTAGGTACAGTTATGGTTGCAACTTCCTGGTGGACAGAGAAAAGCATGCTGGGAGGAGAATGGTGAATGTTATTCGGCATGACTACTTTTATTTGAAGCTTATTATCTTGGATCTTTGATGCTAGAAGTAACGCATTACATGTAAATCCCATTTGGTGGGGGGGAAAAGTTTAAACATACCATTGGTGAGTTTGCCCAGCAGAGCGCTGGAACTTGGGGGGTGTCCACTGTGCAGCATGTGGCAAGAAATCTTGTCCAAAACAAGGAAACTGTGCAAATAGAGGTTCTTCGTCGTACTAAGCTGTACTCTACTTTCAGTAACATTGATTCGGTGAATGTTACAGTATGTTTTCAGAAGACAGCAGTTTGAACAAACATAAAAAATTAGGTAATATGGCTGCCAGATTGGCTACTCTTCTCTAGTTTCTCTTCATCTGCTTGGGATAATGTCCCCCTTCTCCCTCTCACTGCAGTAACATGGAGAACGGTGCAATGACAGGCTTTGTTCAGGAGGGGGGGGGGGGGGGGCTCTGTTGTGAGCAAGTGGTTGCACGATAAAAGGAATAATTATGTCTGTGAAATGCTACAAATGTAAGCAAAGGATTGTCGGACATATGTGGAGAGATGTACAGTATACAAAGATGAAAGGAGCAAATGACCACAGAAGTACACAGAATGGGGGGCGGGTAGCCTGGGGAAGTCCCCTCTCACGAATCAGTATGCCCACGCTTATGTGAAGAGCTCATGCTTAAAGCCCGAAATAATTCCTGCAAAGGAAAGCAACTAGCCGCAATGAGGCCGGCACATTCCGCCGCAGCTCGGTGGGCTCTCAGGGCTTTCTGACCTTCCACGACGCTGCTGTGTTTGCTCCCTAATGTCTGCTCCGCTAATTGACCCAGAAGTGCCGCTCTCGCCCTGTGTACACAGGCCTTTGTTTCCCCTAAAAGGCTGAGCTATGTAAATAATGCACCGGAGAGCAGGCCTCGTGGTGCAGCCCAGTGGCGTCGCTCTTCCCTGCGATCCTGGCTGTTTACACTCCCCGGGAAAGCTGCCGCGAATCGGCGCTCACCGAGGCCTCGATCTCTCAGCTACCCTCAGCGCGCTCCGTCTTTCTGTCCAGCGTTAGTCATCCCTGATGTCTTGTTCTATTCCTACTTCTCCACTTGGTGTCTGTGAGGTAAATGAAGTAACCGGCAACAAAGCGTTTCGAGGAGAGATTCCCGAGCGATGGGGATTCCTCCCCGTCCCCTGATTGAAGTCATGTGCTGCTCTGGGAGTGAGCAGTTTCCAAGTCGCTACCCACTCAGTGTCAGCTAGGCCTGCACCATTAATCTTTACTTTGATTCCGTTACAGGAGAAAAATGTTACTAAGTAAGTAAAACACTTCTTTATCTTTTAACACATGCCAGCATAACTTGATTGAAACGAGCTTCCTCTCGCTGACTGCAGGAAACTGAAAATTTCATCACGATATGCTGCTCCAGGATACCCTTGAATTGTACTGATTTACTTTCAGAATTATTACCTGTGGGAAAAAGCTGTTTTTTAAAGGATACTTTTGATGACTTTGGCCTTTTACTGCAAGTATTGATGTCCTGTGATAGTTAGATGTTATAGCTGGTCATCTTTATTGATTGCATGTTTCTTGTAGACATTATTGTTTTGTGAGAGAATTGGCACTGCCGTGTCATTGGCAGAACTGTCCATCTACAGGCGAACAATATCTGCTCAGATTCAACACTTCAGTTTTATTGACTGAATCTAGAGTCCGAAGTTAATTGCATGTTAGATTTAAATAGACATTTCATAACCATGATAATATAAAGAATTTATAATGACAGGACTTATGTTGGGCTCATGTGCTTGCATTTTAATTCTGTAACTTTCACTCTCTGAGTTTCCTTGGTACACTGGCGAGAGTGCCGTACACTGACTGGGTCCCTGGGGAAACAGGAGGCGTGTGTGTTATTGGTTCCTTCCCCGCTCTGTGTAAATCCCCTGCTAGGTGACAGGCTTGGAGTGAAAATATGTGCAAATGCGGAACGGAGAATTAATTACACATGGAAATGAAGCCTTGCTGTTGTTGTAGTCTTTCCCCCCCATACCCCTCAGCCTCTGTAAACACGGATGCGCTAATACTGCAACAAAATGAACATGTATGAGTGCAAGTATAGGATGGAATATATTATAAAAACTGATGCTCTGTGAGTCTTGTTTAAATCTTTGTAAAAGAGGGACTGATGGTAAAATTTCCTGGCATTAGTTATTGTTTTCCTTCTAAACACTTCCAAAGCTATACTGTACTGTGTGAATGTGTAATGAGAAAATTTGGTGTACAGAATATAACAAGGTATACGATGGGGTGAGTAAGTCTCATAGATTAGCTGGAAATAACACACACATTTTCATTCAGTCGCTAATGATAATTAACTTCTGATGATGCCACTTCTACCATCGGTGAGTCACAGCGATAACTGGCAGCGAATCGTGGTTCATGTTTTAGTGTAGTCACCATGTCAGCCAATCACAAGGCTATTTACTCAGGGTTTCTCCACTTAGTACAGGCCACATGGTGCAGTTATGTATGTGAATAGCAGGTGGCCGATCGGTAAGGAATGCTGGAGTGAACATGCCGGACTGGCGTGCCGCAGGTCCTCCGGCTGTGCCCCCCACTGCCATCCTGAGGCCAGCATCCCCCCCCCCCACCATCTCACAGTCTTTGTCTCGTGTAACATGAGGGAGTTGTCAGTGCTCTGTCTCACCACCTGGCAGAAATTTGTCAGTTCAAGTCTCAGACCAGAAGCCCTGGGCCCCACGATGCCAACACCAGTCTAAAAGTAGCTCGTATTATTAAACACAGAAGGCAACACATAGAGTTTGCTGTCACAGTTGGGGTTCTGCAGACTTCCAGGGCTTTTTCCTTATGCCTTGTCATTTTTCTGTTCGTCCAATGGTGGTATTGGCACAGTTTAATGGTCATTTTCTGTTACCTTTTTGTGTAGAGTGCAGAATTTGTGTTTTTTTGTTTTCCCTGCAATCTGGGATCGGGACTGAACTGGAATCTTACTCTGTGTCTGGAGAGAAGCAAATGGGTGGGAAAAATATTCCTGAGAGTGTAGCCGTAAATCCAGCCCTGGAGCCTGCTCCCGGTCACAGTCGAGTGGAGCTGAGGTAATGGGTTCTGAGGCTCCGCCCGCTCTACCCTCGGGGTTCTTCTCCGGGAAATCAATACCTTCACCCACTATAATAATTTAACTCCCGGTATGAAATCCCTGTTAAGTTATTTACCAAAAATTTCAATGCGTGTTTGAAACTGAAACCCAAGAAGGTTGTTTATTTGGGTCCCCTCAAGCATAACCCCCCCCCCCCATGTACCCCGTAAGACTTATGTAAGGCTACTGTGTCCAAGAGGCGTCCTCTCCATGGAGTCCTGTAAATTATGCACACTGCTGCACAGTGGGGATTGAGTTGAACCATAGTTCTTCCAGGGCACCTACCCCATTTCCAAGGAATTTGCCCTGAATTGACTTGCTAAAGATCCACCTGTAGATGAGATATGTAAGATGTAAAATATCAAGATGTGGTAGGAGAACCTTCTAGAAAGCAATGTAGATATCACATGCTTTGGGAGAGATTTAAAATGTCCAGTCCTCCTGTAACATTTAGTGTTCAGCTTGGGAACGCCATTCCATCCCACCTCATTGCTTGGTGGAGATATCATCGCCCCTGCTGTACAGGAATTCAGCCCCGAGAAATCAGTTTCCCTTAAGATTGTACTGTTTTTGATTAGTTTTATGAAGGTGTATTTGTACTGATAAATTCATGCCCCTTAAAATAATAGATTGCCAAATGTAATTATGATCAATTAATTATTTAATGCCCTAGAAAAGCTCATAGGCCCAGAACAATTAAATTAATCAATTCCTTAAGTTGAATACTAATTTGTACTTTTGTTTGAGGTCCACAAAGGACCCACATTAAGTTAGCTCACATGTTTAACCTTTCGTCTGTACTAGAGCCCTTTGATTTAGTTTTAATTGTATCAATCAACAGTAACTAGGCCTTTTAGCATGTTAGCCATTGTTTTCCAGCGATGATTAATGTGCTGATTGTTATTTGAGTTCATTACAAGCACTGTCATATCCCACTGTAGTTGCCTATTCCTTTGGCTGATTATAGCATGGAGCAGAGTCACTTAACAATGCTAGCTGACCGAATTACAAGCACCTGGATGTAGCTGGTCGCACATAATCTGGTAATACTTTATATTAACTGCACCTGCATAATGCCATTATAATGTATCCGCAGAACATTCGAACCCGCAATCGTGGAAGTGTGACAGCTAGCACTATTGGTTAAAGCATAGTCCTGCCGTCCACTTGTGACAAATAAAGCTTGAAATGGGACTTGTGGTGTGTTCTTACTGTAAATCGGCCAGGTCAGGAACCTTACCACGCTACAGAATGAGCATCTGTGTGGTTCTAGCCTGCCCTGCGGCTCACCTTCCCATGCTGTCCGGATTTGGCCGGTACAGGCTGCCACAATGAAGACGTCAACAGCTCTCCCTGTTGAAAGCAGGAGACTTGGGAGGCTGCAATTTCATTGTCATACCTTTCTATTTCCCCCCCGCCCCCCCACCACCACTCATTATTGTCAATACAACTGAGCCCATATAAAGCTGGAGACTTCGGGGGATTACACCCCCACCGAGATATTGACCTGATATTTCAGAAATCCTGTCAGCTCGCCTTCGCTGGTCGGGGCAAGATTTATTTGTCTGCCGAAGGCACACACATCCATAAGGATGGTCCCGAGATGAAATATGTGTGTTTGTGTCCATTTCGGTTGAGGGGAGTCAGCAGTTGTGGCGAAATACAAAGGGTGTTGATAATAAGGTAATGGAGATCTGATGACCTGTATCTGCCCGCTTTTGAACACTCAGATTCAATCTGTAATGTGGTTACCATCGATTCTTACTTGGCACTTACAGTGTAGGACCGCCAAATCTATCAGGCATCGCAGTTATTCCTCAGATAAATGTAATCACTTTATAATTAGGAAATATACCACATTTGCTCTTTTAATTTTTTTCTGCCATTGAATAGATGTATATTATATGGTGAACAGAAGCTCAAATAGCCTGGAAGTATGTTAAGTATCTCCATATCCTGCAGGATATCTTAGTTGGCCTTCGTCCAGATGGTTGCGCGGTCGACAATGGCTTCCCTGGCAAGGCAGTTCATGAATCCTCCAGACGATGTATGAAATCGTCTGAGAAAGACACTGGACTGTTGACTCAGAGTCCCAAGCATTTCATTAAAGAGTGATATGATGTGGATGGCATGTAGGCTCTCGGAGACCTGGACGTGCAGAGCCGGGGAGTTCCTTCTATTCAATGGGGGGGTCAGTTTGTAAATAAAGCCTCATGTGTTTACATTGTGCTTAATTCATAAAAGAGATGAATTTGTTATTTTGCAAAGCTTTTCAAAGGAGGATCCTCGATGCAGAGGGATTATCAATTATTATTGATTATGTGTTGATAATGATGATTATATTATAATAATGATTCTGGCGTCCGCAGGCTGCAGTAAGTAAAGGCCTTTGTGTGTTTCTGTGCTCCCCCCAGGAACCACGGTCATGACGATGACAGCGTACGATGCAGACGACCCCAGCACGGAAAACGCGGTGCTGCGTTACTTCATTACCAAGCAGTCCCCCGACAAGCCCTCCCCCAACATGTTCTACATCGACCCCGAGAGGGGTGACATCGTCACGGTGATCTCACCCACGCTGCTGGACAGAGAGGTAGGCGTCGCACTCCCTCGATACTGGTGCCAAGAGGCGCGCCGACATTCAGTCCACAGACTCCCAGAATGCTGTGAGGTGAAATAAGTAGCTCTTTTTTTTTGTGGAGTGTGGAAATATGTGCTGGTGCTCCTGGTGTTATCTTCATTAAAGGGGCCAGAGGCAAGGCAGGCCATGTCCCCGTGCCTGCATGCTAATGAGGAAGATGGGGAAGAGTGTGATTGCACTTTGGCAGGGTGGCGGATGCAGAAACATCGATTTGTGATGCTTGCGGGCGGGTTAATATTAGCCATTGTCAGACGTTTAGAGCGTGGTTCGCTGACGTGATGCAAACACCGGCGACCATCAGCAGGGCAGAAAACCATCTGTTGGGTCTTCTGTCATCGTTCTCGGGTGATTGAATTGTCAATAGCAAATTGACAGCAGGATTAGTCGGGTTGTCAGGCCAGATAGTCATATTAATGTTTCTGACATGATTCTGTCATTGGACTCCTTATTCTCCTTGGATATGTCCTGGGTACATTGTGTATTGCGGTTTCAAAAATGTCCAAATATCCAATGACAGTTTTTTTTTTTTTTTTTTTTAATAATTTTTTTTTTTTTTTTGTTTTGGTTGAGGACTGGTGTTGTGTTTCTGCTTATTATTTGTTGATGGGTAGGGGATGCATGCAGAGAGATTTCTGTGATGTTACTAGGCGACCAGTGTTTATTTTACGATTTTACAATTTGATTTTACTACTGATATTCCAGGTATGTTGGCTCACATCCATGCTGAATGAAGGCATGTTGCTAGGTAACGGGACCTTTTATTAGCCGAAGTGGTCAATGAAGACGATGCCGTCTATCTCTGCCACTAATCAGGCCAAAGGCAGGCACAGATCAGGAGGACTAGGACTAAAAACAAACATTAGCAACAAGATAACTTATAAGTCCTGTACAAGGGATTAAAAACCGCCCCCACAAACCCCAAACTTCTTTAATTTATCAGACACACCCTGTGTTAAGCCTCAGCTGAATTTCAGCTCCTGTTCCCCAGGCCAGGCTGGGTCTAAACCCCTGCCTGCAAGCTAAGATTAGTGGCTGTCTAGTTAGAAACAGAGAGAGGTGAGGATATGTTCTGCACCATGGTGCAGACACACATTTCTCCTCTTTATGTGGGATGGTAATTCTGAGAAAATTGGAAAATCAATATAGTCACATTGAAATCAAGTTGATTTTCCCTCTAGGTTTTCTTCTCTCGCCTCCTCGGCATTAAGCTCTGTTTAGATATGCACATTTATTTCCGAAAGATTACCTCTTCCCCGGCTCTCCATCCGCATGGCGCCAATCCCGTCCATCGCAGAAGCATCGCTCGTTTCCCGACAGCTAATACCGTAATGATGAAAGTGATTTTCGTACAGATGTGACGCGTCATCCTGCTAATGCGTTTGGTGCCACGACGTGAACGGTAGTTTCCCCAGGATTCGGATGCACCAATTGCACCAGAGGCATCCCGCTGGGAGCCATTTCCGTCCACAGAGGAAGGGAGCATCATTTCTCCAGGTTGTTGACTTTGGGGTAAAGGGGAGGGGTAGCCTGGATTTATGGGAAGCTTCATACTGTATTGCGTACCTGGGCCTTGGGATCCTTGCTTTCTCTTCTACAGTATCAGATGTAGCTTGTCTGCCATTTTGTACCTGATTTTGCATTTCTTGAGTTTTCTTAAGCAACAAAACCGTCTGTCTTGTTTACCCACACACACAGTCCCACACACAAATTTTGAGCACTTATGGACTGCACTACTAAGGTACAAAGCTCTAGAGACTGTTGGAATCTCAATTCAGTCATATGGCTTCAGCCTTTAGCAGTATTTTTATGCTGTAGTTCATTTATCTGTGTGTCTCTTCTCGTGTGCCTGTGTGTTCATGGTTATGCGCTTAGGTGCATTGATTGTGATGTCACATTTATGGCAACTGTATAAAGGAGGATGGTGGATATAATGTTGGCTGACCACGTAATGCTTTACCTCCAGATGCCTCATCCAATTCCTGTCACATGATGTCAACCATCTGTCTTTCCCTTGACATCCCCTCCCCCACCCCATACATACACACATATAAATACACCACCTCCTCCTCTTACAAACATCACATGCCTGTAACAGGTGCTCCTAGAGCCTCGGATGGTGCTCACAATCTGCTGTGTGTGCTAGTGTGCGTGCAGGTGGAAGTGTGTATGTCTGTATGTGAAGCCTGTGTGTGTGTGTGTCTGCGTGGGTGTGAAGCCTGTGTGTGTGTGTGTATGTCTGTATGTGAAGCCTGTGTGTGTGTGTGTGTGTGTGTGTGTGTGTCTGCGTGGGTGTGAAGCCTGTGTGTGTGTGTGTGTGTGTGTGTGTCTGTGTGGGTGTGAAGCGTGTGTGTGTGTGTGTCTGTGTGGGTGTGAAGCCTGTGTGTGTGTGTGTCTGTATGTGAAGCCTGTGTGTATGTATGTCTGTATGTGAAGCCTGTGTGTGTGTGTGTGTGTGGGTGTGAAGCATGTGTGTGTGTATGTCTGTATGTGAAGCCTGTGTGGGTGTGAAGCCTGTGTGTGTGTGTGTCTGTGTGGGTTTGAAGCCTGTGTGTGTGTGTGTCTGTGTGGGTTTGAAGCCTGTGTGTGTGTGTGTGTGTGGGTTTGAAGCCTGTGTGTGTGTGTGTGTGTGTGTCTGCGTGGGTGTAAAGCCTGTGTGTGTGTGTGTCTGCGTGGGTTTGAAGCGTGTGTGTGTGTGTGTCTGCGTGGGTGTAAAGCCTGTGTGTGTGTGTGTCTGCGTGGGTGTAAAGCCTGTGTGTGTGTGTGTCTGTGTGGGTTTGAAGCCTGTGTGTGTGTGTGTCTGTGTGGGTTTGAAGCCTGTTTGTGTGTGTGTCTGTGTGGGTTTGAAGCCTGTGTGTGTGTGTGTCTGTGTGGGTTTGAAGCCTGTTTGTGTGTGTGTCTGTGTGGGTTTGAAGCGTGTGTTTGTGTGTGTCTGCATGGGTGTGAAGCCTGTGTGTGTGTGTGTGTGTGTGTGTGTGTGTGTGTGTGTGTTTGTGTCTGCGTGGGTGTGAAGCCTGTGTGTGTGTGTGTCTGCGTGGGTGTGAAGCCTGTGTGTGTGTGTGTGTGTGTGTGTGTGTCTGCGTGGTTGTGAAGCCTGTGTGTGTGTGTATGTGTGTGGGTATGAAGCCTGTGTGTGTGTGTGTGTGTGTGTGTGTGTGTGTGTGTGTGTGTGTGTGTGTGTGTGTGTGTGTGTGAGAAGCTCATGTGCGCCTGAGGATTGTCTCCTGCATCTGTACGCACATGAGTCTTGGTGAGGGGACCATGTGGTTTGTGCTTTACCAGCGACACGCTGTGCAAGGACTGTGCTGATTAGTCCCTCTGCAGTCTGAGCTCTCGTTCTGGGCTTGTTAGCAGCTGCTTAGCGGAGGGGGGGCATTTGGGAGGGGAGGGTTAACCATGACACTGTGCTCAGTTCAGCATCTCATGTCTAATTAAGCAAACATCCTTTATTCCAGCATTGCTTAGCCCTCGGGCCCCGAAACACACTGCGGGCCAGACACAACGAGCCTGGCTGCTAACTGCTAACTGCTCACCTCACACAGGGCGACGCTTAGCGGCTCCGCCACCACCGGTTTTCTGTCTGAGGACTTGGTGAGCCGCGCACGTGTCTGTCCCATGGGAAAGCGAGGTCAACAGATCCAGACTAATGAGCCAGGCACTGAAGATCCCAGGACGCATGGGCGTCATTTAGCACGCTCTCCGCGCAGCATTTCAGCGTGGGCCGACTGGAGGCTGCGGCTAGGGCAGGGTGGCCGGTGGCACAAACGCCGCGGCAGCTTCATTACATCGCGAGAAGCACAGACAACAAAAGGAATCGCGAAGAAGGTCCAATCGCAGGGCCTCCGCCCGCATCAGGGTGAACCCGACAAGATACCGGCCCTGCAAGACGGTGCCTGGGCGACAGTACAGAGACAGAAAGACACGTCGGCCAAATGATGAGCGCAGAGCCGCTGATCTTCCTTTGGTTCTCACCTCCGACAGTCTCTGAATAGCTCTGTGTGCTCCCCGCTGTTAATGGAGGTGTTCCTCTCGCGATCATCTCACAGCCTTCGCCTATGGCCACGGTTTAGCGGGGATAAAGCAGAGTGCTGAGTAGCTGACCCCCAGGGCCCACTGTCCTCAATCTTGGGCCCAGCGGACCTGCAATGTTTGTGTTTTTTCGGCTAAACGCTTAATCAGTCCGCTTGGACCGATATTTTCTGCTTCCCACCTGCAGGCTTCCACTTGGCCTTTCCTGACAGAGATATACATACATATACATCTTTGCAATAACAGTACTGATCAAGGCAAAAAATTTCCCCTGGTTTATTTTTGTTGGAGTGTGACTAACGACCTAGTAATATGACAGGAATTAGTTCTCAGATAATTGATTGTTTTATTGTAGAACAATTAATTTACCAAACAACAAATCAGTCACAATGATGAATATTAATTTCTCTAATTTAAAGAAAATCACTGTCTTTGGAGTTGGGAGTTTCTTACTGGGGGGGTGTTTTTTTTTTAAATGCATCACAGCTGGCTCTCTTAAGACACGTGCAGACTGAACTCTCGGCTGCTTCGCACTGTAAGAGCCCCTCCAAATGTTTCATTCGCAGTAGGCTGCAGCTGTTTCTCTTAGAGCAGGTCTTCTACTGTTTAGACCGTGTTTGCAGAATCCTTTTGTTTTGCTGCCTCACTTATAGCACAGCGCCCCCTGGGACTGGAGCTGGAAATGCTTTTGCACATAGTTCTCTCTGCGCGAGGTGGCCTCGGCGGGGCGACACAGACGGACGTCCCGCCCGCCCATCTGCTCCCCCGCTTGTGCCCATTCCGCCGAATCCCTCTCCTCCTAATTCTCTTTGCCAGAGTAGAGTGGCGGCAGCACGCCCTGGCTTCCCGCCGCATGGACCCTAGATCTCTGACAGCCAGCGGTGGAGTGCTAGGAGCACATCTTACACAGCATGGCAGAAGACATTCCTGGGCTGCGTGTTTAGCATCACGGGAGCTGCATTCCAGCCATCTGACATTTTTACCCAATACTGATAATATACATTTTTGTCAGATGTTACTGAAACCGATAACCATTTAACTTTTGAGATACATAAATCTGTAATAAAACCTGTGACATTACTTCTGAAGATCCTGTGAATGTTGCAAACACATCATGTACTGCAGGCAGTGAGATGTAGCAGAAGCAGCATCGACTGGGGTAACTGTAATGAGGTTCTACAGTAAGTGGTGAAGAAACCAGTGAAATCCCTCGTCCTTCCACTATGGAAAATGGCTGATCGTCCAATGCAATCATCTCTATTATTTTTCTAGTTATATTTTTAGCTCTGGTGCTGCCAACTTCAAACATGAACTAAAGTCTACGTATCAGCCAGCAATATTGTCCGGTATTGACGAATCAGACCATTGCCATGATTTTTAATGATCGTTGCCTGATACCAAGATGTCAACCAATCTATTGTGCATCTCTGCTCTGAGAGGTTTTGCTTTCATTGTGATAATTCCTGTTGCCATGAGGTGATCCTTGACTGTTGACCTGTTTCTTATCCGTTGTTTGTTTGCTTGCCTTGCCAAATATCGCTGTGTCATCCATGGCAGAATGTGTTCTGGATTCATCCATCGAGGTTGGGGATGTTCCACTGGTACCCAGTGATAGGAAACCCTAAAAGGCAGTTCTGAGTGTAACCAGAATCTGAAGGAATGGCATATTCAGGGGCGGGGCCACAGGGGCACTGTCCCCAACTGAAAGCTGATTGGCTCCTGGAGTGCCCCATCCCCTGTAACTCACTGATGCAAAATTTTTCATTGGCTATTGATAAGGTTAGCCCCTCTGTATCAAGTAAAACCTTTCTTACGCTCCCCTCCTTAGAAAAATCTTAGAATCGCCCCTCTTCAGAAAAAAGGCCTTGCATAACCGCCTCAGCCCGCCCGCCTCTGTACGCCCGCCTCTGTATGCCCGCCTCAGCCCGGACGCCTCAGCCCGCCCGCCTCTGTACGCCCACCTCTGTATGCCCGCCTCAGCCCGCCCGCCTCAGCCCGCACGCCTCAGCCCACCCGCCTCTGTATGCCCGCCTCAGCCCGCACGCCTCAGCCCGCCCGCCTCTGTATGCCCGCCTCAGCCCGCACGCCTCTGTATGCCCGCCTCAGCCCGCACGCCTCAGCCCGCCCGCCTCTGTACGCCCGCCTCAGCCCGCACGCCTCAGCCCGCCCGCCTCTGTATGCCCGCCTCAGCCCGCACGCCTCAGCCCGCCCGCCTCTGTATGCCCGCCTCAGCCCGCACGCCTCTGTATGCCCGCCTCAGCCCGCACGCCTCAGCCCGCCCGCCTCTGTACGCCCGCCTCAGCCCGCCCGCCTCTGTATGCCCGCCTCAGCCCGCACGCCTCAGCCCGCCCGCCTCTGTATGCCCGCCTCAGCCCGCACGCCTCTGTATGCCCGCCTCAGCCCGCCCGCCTCAGCCCGCACGCCTCAGCCCGCCCGCCTCTGTATGCCCGCCTCAGCCCGCACGCCTCAGCCCGCACGCCTCAGCCCGCCCGCCTCTGTATGCCCGCCTCAGCCCGCACGCCTCAGCCCGCCCGCCTCTGTATGCCCGCCTCAGCCCGCACGCCTCTGTATGCCCGCCTCAGCCCGCCCGCCTCAGCCCGCACGCCTCTGTATGCCCGCCTCAGCCCGCACGCCTCAGCCCGCCCGCCTCTGTATGCCCGCCTCAGCCCGCACGCCTCAGCCCGCCCGCCTCAGCCCGCCCGCCTCTGTATGCCCGCCTCAGCCCGCACGCCTCAGCCCGCCCGCCTCTGTATGCCCGCCTCAGCCCGCACGCCTCTGTATGCCCGCCTCAGCCCGCCCGCCTCAGCCCGCACGCCTCAGCCCGCCCGCCTCTGTATGCCCGCCTCAGCCCGCACGCCTCAGCCCGCACGCCTCAGCCCGCCCGCCTCTGTATGCCCGCCTCAGCCCGCACGCCTCAGCCCGCCCGCCTCTGTATGCCCGCCTCAGCCCGCACGCCTCTGTATGCCCGCCTCAGCCCGCCCGCCTCAGCCCGCACGCCTCAGCCCGCCCGCCTCTGTATGCCCGCCTCAGCCCGCACGCCTCAGCCCGCCCGCCTCTGTATGCCCGCCTCAGCCCGCACGCCTCAGCCCGCCCGCCTCAGCCCGCACGCCTCAGCCCGCCCGCCTCTGTATGCCCGCCTCAGCCCGCACGCCTCAGCCCGCCCGCCTCTGTATGCCCGCCTCAGCCCGCCCGCCTCAGCCCGCACGCCTCAGCCCACCCGCCTCTGTATGCCCGCCTCAGCCCGCACGCCTCAGCCCGCCCGCCTCTGTATGCCCGCCTCAGCCCGCCCGCCTCTGTATGCCCGCCTCAGCCCGGACGCCTCAGCCCTCACGCCTCTGTATGCCCGCCTCAGCCCACCCACCTCTATACGCCCGGCTCAGCCCACCCACCTCTGTACACCCGCCTCAGCCCACACGCCTCTGTACACCCGCTTCAGCCCACCCACCTCTATACGCCCGCCTCAGCCCGCACGCCTCAGCCCACCCACCTCTATACGCCCGGCTCAGCCCACCCACCTCTGTACACCCGCCTCAGCCCACACGCTTTCCACACTGGGGCGTAACAGGTGCCATGTGGCGGCAGGCTGATGGGAGAGCTGTCCGACTGCGCTGTCGCTAGTCTACTCTAATTCTGCTCCTGGCAGCTAGTGCTATTGCCTAAGCAGCTATCTAATTCTCTTCTTGTAATCTCAGGCCTGTCCAGGGATCGATCGTCGAGGAACCCCCAACACCCCCGCCACCCCCCCCCCCCCACACCAGGCTGTCTCACATGACCATCTTAAAAATCAATGCCATCATGAAGGGATCTTTCAGCAGCCACTCGTAGCTTTAGTCCCTCCCCACTAATGGCTGGTAGTAGCCAGCGCGGAACCCTTTCATTTGTTCACCCGTGAATCGATGTGCTTATTAAACGCGGGCATCATTCGGGGCTGGCTTTTCCCTCTTTCGCTGATAATGAAATGAGTGGGGGGTGGGGGGGGGGGTAGGTAACAAGAAACAAAAGGCGAGACCAGGTCACAGGGTCACGGGAAATGTGGAGATAGACTCTCTACTGCCATCCTTTCCGTTTAATTCCAGCCCTCTCAGAATTAATATCTAACTAATCTAATATCTAGGTGACATTTTGCCAGGGGGGGTCCAGAATTTCTAACTGTACCCCTGCCTCGGAAATGCGGTTTAAGGAATCCCATTGGTTGTCGTGTTCTCCCACGCCATTCTGTCCGATGGATATCCCCACACCACCGTCTGCTGTCCAGAGGAACCGCCGAGGGGGCAGTATCACAGGTGATGCACCCTGCATCCACTGGGGGTCCTTCTGCTAAATGCCCCTCCCTTCTCACCCGGTACAGCCCAAGCAGACATCCAATTACTGGCAGGTCGCCGCTGCATCGCTGCTGCATTTGGCGTGGCAATCTGTGGGGCCGGAAGCGCCCCCCTGGCTCACTGGCGCCCCGGCTCACTGGCCCCCTGGCTCACTGGCGCCCCGGCTCACTGGCCCTCTGGCTCACTGGCCCCCTGGCTCACTGGTGTCCCGGCTCACTGGCCCCCTGGCTCACTGGCGCCCCGGCTCACTGACGCCCCAGCTCATTGGCGCCCCGGCTCACTGGCCCCCTGGCTCACTGGCACCCCGGCTCACTGGCGCGCACCCCACATTGTTCTCCGGCACGCTTCCCAGCCAGGCCCCTAATCTGATCCTCCACCATAATTGAATGTCAGTCATCACATAATGATTCTCTTCAGCTTTCAATTAGCATGTCTGTCCTCGGCACTGCGATACTGACTCCTCTGGTGGGTGGTGGTGGGGGGGGGGGGGGGGTTTATATATATTTACTTTTGCAGTTAGGAGAGAGTTATTAGACTAGGTAATCTAAATGCAAATAATCAAGTGAATGTATTGGGGGGAGTTATTTTGCATTTTCTGCTGATTTGATATGCACTTCACTGTGTCAGCTGCCTTTGTTCTGTCATTATTGTCCACAGATTGGGGCTCTTCGACTCTAAAACAGATTTGTGGTGATTTGGAATTTTGGGGGCGTTTGGGGGGGGGGGGATGTCTGGGTTTCCGATGGGAGGATCTTTGCTACCGTACTCTCCAGGGGGAGGCACCGAGTGCTGCCTGGCTTTAATGAAATCGGGGGGTGTACGTATCAGGCTGAGAAAAAAAAAAATAAAATCAAGCCGTCGTTCAGTAGCTCAGAGGCTCATCTCTCATGCAGAACTTCAGAGGGCGGCAGGCGCCGAGTCCCAGCTTAGCCCAGATGATGAAATGTTACAGAAACCGTCCACGATAGGCGCCGCCAATTGATGCGGTCGGATGGAGACGTGGCCGGGGCGCCCTCGGGGGGGTACTGCAGCACGGCCGTTACATGGAGACGGGGGGGGGGTCAGCGTTGGCCTCCGCTTCTGTATCTGGGAAGGCTACACATAGCAAATTCACTTTGTCACCCCTGCTGCTCCTATGACCCAGTATACACTTATCCCTTGTGCTCTTTGCAGAATGGTTTGTATCACCCAGTGTTAGCTTTAGCACATTAGCTTGTCTGGAGACTGCTTTCTGTTTTCCGACGGGTGCGTATAAGGAACAGAACACTTAGCTTGCATGTTAGCATCCCTTGATTTAAATAACTCCACCATCCACCAGGCAGTGTTTAAATAAAACTATGTTTAAACAATTTGTGATGCCTTTTTCTGGACTTGAAGCAAATTATTTTTCTTCAGAGCGTATGTGCTATTAGCATTACATCTGTCATTTCTTTAAATTAGTTGCTTACTCCAATTATGCTGTTAATTTAGCAGTGAGTTAACCATGTTATCTATAGATATTTTGCAGAGCATTATTAATTCCCAAGCTAAATCATACATTTGGACAAGGTGATTGAGGTTAAATCACAGCTAATCAGCATCTGTGAAATAGCCCCATAATTTCAAAATTACAGTCAATGTGTTTCCTTTGCCAGTAGTTGATGATTCACTTATCCTGGCTTGCAGGGGGCTGTTGGTGTGTGTGTGTGTGTGTGTGTGTGTGTGTATATATACTTCATTCCTTTGGTCTTAGTGGTCTATTTGAACTCGGCCTCTGGTCTGTTGATACTGAAAAGTTCTCTTCTATCATAATAATAATATTAACACATTACATTTACGCAGCGTTTTTAAAACCCAAAGACGCCAACAATATTAAAATATCATGCTCATAATTCCCTCCTATGAGAGATTAGGGCCAAAGACAAACATCCCAAAAGAAAAAGTTGGTTCCTGACTCAAACCACAGCCCCCACACACCCAGGGGCTTATGGGCCCCAAACACACCAGTCATACATAGACAGCATCATGTCGCTGGCAGGCTTGTTTTTTCCCCGCACAACACGTGATAGCCGGAGGAGACGTGGCCGGGTGTTTTGTGAAACACCCCCCCAACTGGCATGTAGACTCCGCCTCTCTGTGCTGTGCTCATTAGGACTTTGATTGGACTTTGTGATCAGGGTCGACGCAGAGCGATGAAATTCCCCCAGTTTTGTCCCGTCCTCTCCATTACGGTGCTGTCCACTCGCGTTAGCAAGAAAATGAGATTTGGCTAATTAATTAGATTCCCGAGCGCTAAAGATGGAGATTACGTCCAGTGAAGGTTAGACGTGTCACTGTCGGCCTCCTCAGCCACGGATCCTTCTAGATAAATGGAACCATACGGGAGTGATGGTGAAAAAAGTGCGGATGGTACTCTTTATCTTTTTATTAATTGAGTGGTGCAGGTTGGCATGGTCGCTGAAGGTGCTGCAGGAGGCGGGACAGAGGAGATCGATATCTTCCCCAAAGAGCACTTCAAAGTCAGGAGAAGAAGGATGAGGGAATGGGCGAGAGAGAGAGAGCGTGAATTTTAACACCTCCTCGTTTTGTCAAAGGATATATGCAGTACCATGTGGAAGTCTCAGGGTACCAAGGAAAATTATCATTATATTACGTTTATGTTGCTAAAACCATTGCTAGTACAACCCATTCAGCTAATCAACGCTTCGTGAAATTAATTAATTAATTAAGTTAGGGTTAGGGATAAGATGAGCTGGAACTGAAATTTAATGTATACATGGAGTGTCTTGGGGGGCCCCGAGGAGAGGCTGGGGAGCCACAGCAGTGTTCATCTAGCCATTCAACAAGGTATCCATGACTGTCTGGAGAACGTAACAGATAAATGTCTTTGTGCTTGTTTTCATTGAATTACTGTTTGTTAAATTGGATTATTTTCTGAGCAAATCTTCACTTACTGCCTAGATGAACATGTTTAAACATTGATCCATTTCCTTCCCAGTTTTGTACGTTTGTTTTGGCAAAAATTGATATATAAAAAATTCTTCTGCAGGAAAAAGAAAATAACATTTAAATGACCTTCATGTTGATGTCAAATCATGACGTTACGTCAGGCCGCGCTTCCCGAACACCAAGCGACTCTTCAAGCCATTTCACTGTCGCAGCCTCGGCATAAAATCGCGAGACGCTCCCCGTCATCTCAGTCAGTCATTTTCTTGTCTTGATGTTCTGATCAAATCAGCCATATTTAATATTATCATAAGTCTTTAGTCTTGGTTCATGCAAATAGTGATGTGGACATTGTCGCCCATAAATAGGTGACTCTCCGGCACGACCGGAAGCGGCGAAGCGGGGACTCGGACTCAGGTAGATAGACACTGGAGACTCTTGGATAACAGTAGGGACCGAGTGCAGTATTTCCAGTACAGAAGGTGCAGTATTTTGCACTCAGGTTGCATTGCATTTTCGCAGCACTTTAAAGTTACTGTCGTCTTTTGCACTACTTTGTGTTTTTCTGCGTCTCTGTTCTTCCTTACAAAGGAAGGCTGAATGCATTTGCCTACACAAGAATTATCCATGTTATATTCTGTGTAAAATGAAGGCAAATGTACAACAGTGAAATATGCAAAGGTACAGTGAAATCAAAAGGAATGTGTCTGCAGTCTTGCAAATACTGACCCTGCAAGATCCACGGTCTTTGCAAGATCATAGTCTGTGGCAAAAAAACAACTCTGACTAATGACACGTTGTCTTTAGATGTGAGAGGGTATCAGACTTTCGTCTTTAAAAAGCTTTTCGGAGTCTTTTGAAAGTCTTATAGTCCATGGTTAACATTAGTCATCTCAAAGCTCTCCTAGTCACTACTATATTTTCACTGCCTAGCAATATTCTTTTTGACACAACCATTACTCCACTTCATTGGGCTAATGAATATCCCAATGTGTTATTTAGCTATTTTGATTGATTGATTGATTGATTGATTGATTAACTGATGGTTAAATTTTATTAATGCATGGAATGGTTGGCGTGCCACTGAGAAGAGGTTTGGGAACTGAAACAGTATTCATATTGCCGTCCAAGAAGATATCCGTGACTTTTTGAAGAACAGTTTCCATTCTGTTATTGTTAATTTGCGTAGGATCTAATGTTAAATTCTGTTTTTCTGTGCAAATATACACTTACTACACAGATAAATAGCTTTAAACATTTTCTTTGACTGCCTAAGACGTTTGCACAGTACAGAACATACATATGTGGCCCAAGTACTGGTTCTCTTCTACTTCCACAAAGAAGTTAAAACTGAAAAGTAACTGGCATCTACCACTGAGCGGTCACTCTGCTTTTATGAATGAACATATTATAAATGATAAAACTAAATGATACTGGCCTGAACTAATTTTTTTGGACCACTAACCTAATACTTTGTAGTACACCATTTGATGTAATAACTGCAATCAAATGCTTTCTGTAGCTCCGAATGAGACCTCTACTCTTCTCAACTGGTAATTTCACCAATTCTTTGTGAGCAAACTGCTCCAGTTCTCTTAACTTTGATGGGTTCCATCTCCCAACTGTGAGTTCAGCTCTTTCTGTAGATGTACAATTGGATTCAGATCAGGACTCATAGCAGGCCACTTCAGAACAGTCCATTGTTTTCTTATCAGCCATTCTAGTGTATTCTTAAACGTTTTGGGTCATTATCCTGCTGGAGGACATTTCTGAGTCTCCTCCATGTTTCACAGTAGGGATGATGCTCAGGTCTTTGAAAGCATCATTATAGAGCTGCTGCGACTTACCAGAAAGCTCTAATTTTGTCTAACCTGTCCAGAGGACATTCCCCCACAAGGACTGTGACTTGTCAACCTGCATTTCAGCAAGCTGTGCTTGGGCATTTTTTGAGTAGGTCTTTCAGAAGTTAGGTCTTCCTGGTTCTTATGCTTTGGAGCCCACTTTCATTCAGACGGCAAGGAATAGTGACTTGAAACTATTGTACGTTCATCCTAGAAGTCATGCTGGATCTATTTTGAAGTTTTAGTTTGTGTATCTCTCCACCGTCAGTATCCTTTTGTTCTGTCTGGGATCAACTTTCCCCTTGCGGCCAACTATGGTCACAGGAATATGAAACGATTTGAAGATGGTTTCATAGCCTTTATTTTGACCATGCTTAGTTACCTTCTTCCTTTCTGTAAGCAATAGGGTCGAGGTCCATGTGCAGGATCTACATCTGCTTCTTTTCAATACGCCAGAATGTGATCCGAAGCCCTAATGGCAGGCAGGGTTACCCCGGAAGCGGGTGCGTACTGAATGCAAATCACAAGCCATAAGAGGAAGATGGGAAACACTACTGAAGGGGGTCATACATAAAAGACTTTGTAAGTAAATACTTGGAGAAGGTTTGGCATGGCGAAACATACAATGCAGTCAGAAATAGTAGGTCTATTTAAAGATATAGGAAACCTTATGCAGGTGTGATTAATTATCCAGTTTTCTGGAAGATGTGGGCTGGATTCTGGATCTGGAGTCTGATGGGTTGAAGGACATGGCTCTGTAATGCCCAGACAGCTCACTACCTTTCCTTATATTTCCCATGTTCAGTGCGATGCACAGAATTGACACAGAAGGGCAGACTAAGTATTTTTCTTCATTAAAATAGGCTGAATGGCTGATTATAAGATTTAAGACACCTGTGAAACTAATTAAAGTAAATAGCCTTCTTGAGATATGACTGCAATCCAATTATTTCTTTTAACTTCTGAGGGGTTATACTATTCCTTTTCAATTTACAATAGTATGTTAAGTCATAAATCAAAAGCAAAGCGTCGGATCTATGAAATATGGAATGATGGAAAAAATGGTGGATTACTTTGTTTCAATTTCAACCTTATTCATGGAAGCTTGTGATTCTTTTTTAAAAAGTGGATGGGCACCCATATTTTTGCCCACATTATATATGTCCGCACTATACTTACATAATCCTAATGGAAATGTACTGCATGTAAATACTGTACTTAAAGTTCGTGGACAAATATGTTGTATAATGAGAAGTTGAACTGCACATGGGAACAAAAGTTAATAGTCAAAATGAACTGAGACGGTCGAAGGCTTTTGATGAAACAAGCTTGCAGGACAGGCGGCATGTCAGAGGAAGCAGGCCTGCTCACCCTGCTTCTCTGCTCCTTCAGTAACGGCTGTTCAGTCTGAACCTTAGACGTAGCTCGACTCTCTGCACCGCGACACAAACAAACAAAGACATTCTCTATAAAACAAAAATGTTTTCTTCTCTTCACCACTTTGCATGATGGCTGAGCTGCCGAGATTGAAAAAAAGGTATCAGTCGAGCAGGGAAGGAGATACAGGGAGCGCTTACCTGTCGCGGTGACGTGTTCCGCGGTTGCCTCGGTGACGGCGCAGCGGAAATGCGATCGGGAAAAGCTCCATCGACCCTCTGCCACTGCTCCTGGTTGCTGATTCCAGGGTTGTGGCCATTTCACTGTTGTTCACTATTTACTCATGGTGCGTCTTTCATGTTCTCCCTGCATTACATCTTTGTGATGCATCTCAGTCATTTAAGTCAGCTGCAGCCTGCCTGCCATGTCGCTGCTACTGGACTGGGCCAGGGCACCCTACACCTCACTTCCCACCCACCACACAAAATTGTGTTAATAAAATTCCTGCAGTAAATGTCTTTTTGTCTTTAGATGTGAGAGGGTATCAGACTTTCGTCTTTAAAAAGCCTTTCAGAGTCTTTTGAAAGTCTTATAGTCCATGGTTAACATTAGTCATCTCAAAGCTGTCCTAGTCACTACTATATTTTCACTGACTACCTATATACTTTTTGACACAACCATTACTCCACTTCATTGGGCTAATGAATATCCCAATGTGTTATTTAGCTATTTTGATTGATTGATTGATTGATTGATTAACTGATGGTTAAATTTAATGAATGCATAGAATGGTTGGCGTGCCACTGAGAAGAGGTTTGGGAACTGAAACAGTATTCATATTGCCATCCAAGAAGATATCCGTGACTTTTTGAAGAACAGTTTCCATTCTGTTATTGTTAATTTGCGTAGGATCTAATGTTAAATTCTGTTTTTCTGTGCAAATATACATTTACTACACAGATAAATAGCTTTAAACATTTTCTTTGACTGCCTAAGACGTTTGCACAGTACAGAACATACATATGTGGCCCAAGTACCGGTTCTCTTCTACTTCCACAAAGAAGTTAAAACTGAAAAGTAATCGGCATCTACCACTGAGCGGTCACTCTGCTTTTATGAATGAACATATTATAAATGATAAAACTAAATGATACTAGCCTGAACTAATTTTTTGGGACCACTAACCTAATACTTTGTAGCATACCTTTTGATGTAATAACTGCAATCAAATGCTTTCTGTAGCTCACAATGAGACCTCTACTCTTCTCAACTGGTAATTTCACCAATTCTTTGTGAGCAAACTGCTCCAGTTCTCTTAACTTTCATCTCCCAACTGTGAGTTCAGCTCTTTCTGTAGGTTTTTAAATGGATTCAGATCAGGACTCATAGCAGGCCACTTCAGAACAGTCCATTGTTTTCTTTACAGCCATTCTAGTGTGCTCTTAGACGTTTTGGGGCATTATCCTGAGGTCATTACTGAGTCTCCTCCATGTTTCACAGTAGGGATGATGCTCAGTTCTTTGAAAGCATCATTATAGAGCTGCTGCGACTTACCAGAAAGCTCTAATTTTGTCTAACCTGTCCAGAGGACATTCCCCCACAAGGACTGTGACTTGTCAACCTGCATTTCAGCAAGCTGTGCTTGGGCATTTTTTGAGTAGGTCTTTCAGAAGTTAGGTCTTCCTGGTTCTTCTGCTTTGGAGCCCACTTTCATTCAGACGGCAAGGAATAGTGACTTGAAACTATTATACGTTCATCCTAGATGTATTTTGAAGTTTTAGTTGGTTGTGTCCATTTCACTGTTGTTCGCTGTTTACACATGGCGCGTCTTTCACTTGTTCGTGTAAACACCCCTTGTCACATTTGCAGCCCAGCGGCATCTAGCGAGGCCGCTGCGGAGAACCTGAGTTTCAGACGGGGAACCGTATTAAGCCTGGTACAGAAATTTCAGCCCTTGCAAGCCGTCACACTGTTGGTGAGAGTCAGTGACTGCCCGTTGGCTCGATGTGTGCAGCACGGTCAGATATGATTGGTACCCGTCGGTGCGGTTTTGGCCGATTGACCATGTTGAATAGGGATCTGAGCTCGTTGGTGGATCAGCTCTCTGATTTGGCTGCATGTCACCTGTCACCTCTAGTCCTGCTAGTACGTTTCAGTGCAATTTTCATAATCGATGGGAAGCAACCATGCGTCAGTCTTGGTCGGTGCCGGCATTTTGCCATCGGCTTGGTGTGTCACAGAACAAGGACAGGAAGAGGAAGAGAACCATTGGGAGGCATCTGCCCTGAGTTCAGGCAGGTTCTACCCATTCAGGGCAACTAAAGGAGAGATTTATCAGCCCCATACAGTCACAGAAAGTGTTTTTTTTCTGTCTGAAGAAGTTCATGTCAATATCACTCTCAAATGGAAAACGTGATCCCATCCCCCCTCCCCCTCATTTCTGCATGCAGGTCAGTGGGGATTCACCTTAAAGTGCTGCAGGTCCGAGGAAGCTGTGGCCTGATTTCTCAGTAAGGCAGCAAGGCGACTTGAGTTTTTCTCCATTCGTAAGGGAGGAGTAGATAGGGACTCGCCCGTGGTATCTTACATATTAAATTATGCCATGGGTCACATTTGTGAATGTGTCTGCCCTCTGTTACTGGGACTCTAAGTGTGTCTGTACTGATCCATCTGGGCATCCATCTTCCATAGCTGGAGCCTGTCCCATGGAACACAGGGCACAAGGCAGGGGACACCCTGGATGTGATTAAGATGAGTTTAATGCCAAAACAAATATATAAGAAATAATTTATTTGCCATGAATTAAGTGTATGATATTGAATGAAATGTGTGACCATGCCCCAGTCAGTGAAAGTGTGTTCCCTACCCCCAGACCCCATAGGGTTAACTGGAACTAAGGGGCCAAACCCAACTCCTGACAAACAAGCCCACAGCATAATCCGCTCTCCACCAAACTTTACACTTGGCACAACGCAGTCAAGCAAATACCATTCTTCTGGAATTCGCCAAAGCCAGACTCGTCCATTGGATTGCCAGACAGAGAAGCGTGATTCGTCACTGCATAGAACATGTCTTTACTGCTCTAGAGTCCAGTGGTGGCGTGCTTTACACCACTGCATTCGACGCTTTGCACTGCACTTGGTGATGTGAGGCTTGGATGTAGCTGCTCTGCCATGGAAACCCATTCAAAGATGTTCTCCCTGCATTACATCTTTGTGATGCATCTCAGTCATTTAAGTCAGCTGCAGCCTGCCTGCCATGTCGCTGCTACTGGACTGGGCCAGGACACCCTACACCTCACTTCCCACCCACCACACAAAATTGTGTTACTAAAATTCCAGCAGTAAGTGTCTTTTTGTCTTTAGATGTGAGAGGGTATCAGACTTTCGTCTTTAAAAAGCCTTTCAGAGTCTTTTGAAAGTCTTATAGTCCATGGTTAACATTAGTCATCTTAAAGCTCTCCTAGTCTCTACTATATTTTCACTGACTACCTATATACTTTTTGACACAACCATTACTCCACTTCATTGGGCTAATGAATATCCCAATGTGTTATTTAGTTATTTTGATTAATTTATTGATTGATTGATTGATTGATTGATTAACTGATGGTTACATTTTAGGAATGCATGGAATGGTTGGCGTGCCACTGAGGAGAGGTTTGGGAACTGAAACAGCTTTAAACATTTTCTTTGACTGCCTAAGATGTTTGCACAGTACAGAACATACATATGTGGCCCAAGTACTGGTTCTCTTCTACTTCCACAAAGAAGTTAAAGTCTGAAAAGTAATCGGCATCTACCACTGAGCGGTCACTCTGCTTTTATGAATGAACATATTATATATAATAAAACTAAATGATACTGGCCTGAACTAATTTTTTGGGACCACTAACCTAATATTTCCTAGCACACCTTTTGATGTAATAACTGCAATCAAATGCTTTCTGTAGCTCCGAATGAGACCTCTACTTTTCTCAACTCGTAATTTCACCAATTCTTTGTGAGCAAACAGCTCCAGTTCTCTTAACTTTGATGGGGTCCATCTCCCAACTGTGAGTTCGGCTCATTCTGTAGGTTTTTAAATGGATTCAGATCAGGACTCATAGCAGGCCACTTCAGAACAGTCCATTGTTTTCTTTACAGTCATTCTAGTGTATTCTTAAACGTTTTGGGTCATTATCCTGAGGTCATTACTGAGTCTCCTCCATGTTTCACAGTAGGGATGATGCTCAGGTCTTTGAAAGCATCATTATATAGCTGCTGTGACTTACCAGAAAGCTCTAATTTTGTCTAACCTGTCCAGAGGACATTCCCCCACAAGGACTGTGACTTGTCAACCTGCATTTCAGCAAGCTGTGCTTGGGCATTTTTTGAGTGGGTCTTTCAGAAGTTAGGTCTTCCTGGTTCTTCTGCTTTGGAGCCCACTTTCATTCAGACGGCAAGCAATAGTGACTTGAAACTATTATACGTTCATCCTAGATGTATTTTGAAGTTTTAGTTGGTTGTGTCCATTTCACTGTTGTTCGCTGTTTACACATGGCGCGTCTTTCACTTGTTCGTGTAAACACCCCTTGTCACATTTGCAGCCCAGCGGCATCTAGCGAGGCCGCTGCGGAGAACCTGAGTTTCAGACGGGGAACCGTATTAAGCCTGGTACAGAAATTTCAGCCCTTGCAAGCCGTCACACTGTTGGTGAGAGTCAGTGACTGCCCGTTGGCTCGATGTGTACAGCACGGTCAGATATGATTGGTACCCGTCGGTGCGGTTTTGGCCGATTGACCATGTTGAATAGGGATCTGAGCTCGTTGGTGGATCAGCTCTCTGATTTGGCTGCATGTCAACTGTCACCTCTAGTCCTGCTAGTACGTTCCAGTGCAATTTTCATAATCGATGGAAGCAACCATGCGTCAGTCTTGGTCGGTGCTGGCATTTTGCCATCGGCTTGGTGTGTCACAGAACAAGGACAGGAAGAGGAAGAGAACCATTGGGAGGCATCTGCCCTGAGTTCAGGCAGGTTCTACCCATTCAGGGCAACTAAAGGAGAGATTTATCAGCCCCATACAGTCACAGAAAGTGGTTTTTTTTTCTGTCTGAAGAAGTTCATGTCAATATCACTCTCAAATGGAAAACGTGATCCCATCCCCCCTCCCCCTCATTTCTGCATGCAGGTCAGTGGGGATTCACCTTAAAGTGCTGCAGGTCCGAGGAAGCTGTGGCCTGATTTCTCAGTAAGGCAGCAAGGCGACTTGAGTTTTTCTCCATTCGTAAGGGAGGAGTAGATAGGGACTCACCCGTGGTATCTTACATATTAAATTATGCCATGGGTCACATTTGTGAATGTGTCTGCCCTCTGTTACTGGGACTCTAAGTGTGTCTGTACTGATCCATCTGGCCATCCATCTTCCATAGCTGGAGCCTGTCCCATGGAACACAGGGCACAAGGCAGGGGACACCCTGGATGTGATTAAGATGAGTTTAATGCCAAAACAAATATATAAGAAATAATTTATTTGCCATGAATTAAGTGTATGATATTGAATGAAATGTGTGACCATGCCCCAGTCAGTGAAAGTGTGTTCCCTACCCCCAGACCCCATAGGGTTAACTGGAACTAAGGGGCCAAACCCAACTCCTGACAAACAAGCCCACAGCATAATCCGCTCTCCACCAAACTTTACACTTGGCACAACGCAGTCAAGCAAATACCATTCTTCTGGAATTCGCCAAAGCCAGACTCGTCCATTGGATTGCCAGACAGAGAAGCGTGATTCGTCACTGCATAGAACATGTCTTTACTGCTCTAGAGTCCAGTGGTGGCGTGCTTTACACCACTGCATTCGACGCTTTGCACTGCACTTGGTGATGTGAGGCTTGGATGTAGCTGCTCTGCCATGGAAACCCATTCAAAGATGTTCTCCCTGCATTACATCTTTGTGATGCATCTCAGTCATTTAAGTCAGCTGCAGCCTGCCTGCCATGTCGCTGCTACTGGACTGGGCCAGGACACCCTACACCTCACTTCCCACCCACCACACAAAATTGTGTTACTAAAATTCCAGCAGTAAGTGTCTTTTTGTCTTTAGATGTGAGAGGGTATCAGACTTTCGTCTTTAAAAAGCCTTTCAGAGTCTTTTGAAAGTCTTATAGTCCATGGTTAACATTAGTCATCTTAAAGCTCTCCTAGTCTCTACTATATTTTCACTGACTACCTATA
Organism: Brienomyrus brachyistius; assembly: GCF_023856365.1. Classification (NCBI taxonomy): domain Eukaryota; kingdom Metazoa; phylum Chordata; class Actinopteri; order Osteoglossiformes; family Mormyridae; genus Brienomyrus; species Brienomyrus brachyistius. Next base: position 26,902,096 of record NC_064545.1, on the reverse strand, counting down.
TACTTTTTGACACAACCATTACTCCACTTCATTGGGCTAATGAATATCCCAATGTGTTATTTAGTTATTTTGATTAATTTATTGATTGATTGATTGATTGATTGATTAACTGATGGTTAAATTTTAGGAATGCATGGAATGGTTGGCGTGCCACTGAGGAGAGGTTTGGGAACTGAAACAGCTTTAAACATTTTCTTTGACTGCCTAAGATGTTTGCACAGTACAGAACATACATATGTGGCCCAAGTACTGGTTCTCTTCTACTTCCACAAAGAAGTTAAAGTCTGAAAAGTAATCGGCATCTACCACTGAGCGGTCACTCTGCTTTTATGAATGAACATATTATATATAATAAAACTAAATGATACTGGCCTGAACTAATTTTTTGGGACCACTAACCTAATATTTCCTAGCACACCTTTTGATGTAATAACTGCAATCAAATGCTTTCTGTAGCTCCGAATGAGACCTCTACTTTTCTCAACTCGTAATTTCACCAATTCTTTGTGTGCAAACAGCTCCAGTTCTCTTAACTTTGATGGGGTCCATCTCCCAACTGTGAGTTCGGCTCATTCTGTAGGTTTTTAAATGGATTCAGATCAGGACTCATAGCAGGCCACTTCAGAACAGTCCATTGTTTTCTTTACAGTCATTCTAGTGTATTCTTAAACGTTTTGGGTCATTATCCTGAGGTCATTACTGAGTCTCCTCCATGTTTCACAGTAGGGATGATGCTCAGGTCTTTGAAAGCATCATTATATAGCTGCTGTGACTTACCAGAAAGCTCTAATTTTGTCTAACCTGTCCAGAGGACATTCCCCCACAAGGACTGTGACTTGTCAACCTGCATTTCAGCAAGCTGTGCTTGGGCATTTTTTGAGTGGGTCTTTCAGAAGTTAGGTCTTCCTGGTTCTTCTGCTTTGGAGCCCACTTTCATTCAGACGGCAAGCAATAGTGACTTGAAACTATTATACGTTCATCCTAGATGTATTTTGAAGTTTTAGTTGGTTGTGTCCATTTCATTTTTGTTCACTGTTTACACATGGCGCGTCTTTCACTTGTTCGTGTAAACACCCCTTGTCACATTTGCAGCCCAGCGGCATCTAGCGAGGCCGCTGCGGAGAACCTGAGTTTCAGACGGGGAACCGTATTAAGCCTGGTACAGAAATTTCAGCCCTTGCAAGCCGTCACACTGTTGGTGAGAGTCAGTGACTGCCCGTTGGCTCGATGTGTACAGCACGGTCAGATATGATTGGTACCCGTCGGTGCGGTTTTGGCCGATTGACCATGTTGAATAGGGATCTGAGCTCGTTGGTGGATCAGCTCTCTGATTTGGCTGCATGTCAACTGTCACCTCTAGTCCTGCTAGTACGTTCCAGTGCAATTTTCATAATCGATGGAAGCAACCATGCGTCAGTCTTGGTCGGTGCTGGCATTTTGCCATCGGCTTGGTGTGTCACAGAACAAGGACAGGAAGAGGAAGAGAACCATTGGGAGGCATCTGCCCTGAGTTCAGGCAGGTTCTACCCATTCAGGGCAACTAAAGGAGAGATTTATCAGCCCCATACAGTCACAGAAAGTGTTTTTTTTTTCTGTCTGAAGAAGTTCATGTCAATATCACTCTCAAATGGAAAACGTGATCCCATCCCCCCTCCCCCTCATTTCTGCATGCAGGTCAGTGGGGATTCACCTTAAAGTGCTGCAGGTCCGAGGAAGCTGTGGCCTGATTTCTCAGTAAGGCAGCAAGGCGACTTGAGTTTTTCTCCATTCGTAAGGGAGGAGTAGATAGGGACTCACCCGTGGTATCTTACATATTAAATTATGCCATGGGTCACATTTGTGAATGTGTCTGCCCTCTGTTACTGGGACTCTAAGTGTGTCTGTACTGATCCATCTGGCCATCCATCTTCCATAGCTGGAGCCTGTCCCATGGAACACAGGGCACAAGGCAGGGGACACCCTGGATGTGATTAAGATGAGTTTAATGCCAAAACAAATATATAAGAAATAATTTATTTGCCATGAATTAAGTGTATGATATTGAATGAAATGTGTGACCATGCCCCAGTCAGTGAAAGTGTGTTCCCTACCCCCAGACCCCATAGGGTTAACTGGAACTAAGGGGCCAAACCCAACTCCTGACAAACAAGCCCACAGCATAATCCGCTCTCCACCAAACTTTACACTTGGCACAACGCAGTCAAGCAAATACCATTCTTCTGGAATTCGCCAAAGCCAGACTCGTCCATTGGATTGCCAGACAGAGAAGCGTGATTCGTCACTGCATAGAACATGTCTTTACTGCTCTAGAGTCCAGTGGTGGCGTGCTTTACACCACTGCATTCGACGCTTTGCACTGCACTTGGTGATGTGAGGCTTGGATGTAGCTGCTCTGCCATGGAAACCCATTCAAAGATGTTCTCCCTGCATTACATCTTTGTGATGCATCTCAGTCATTTAAGTCAGCTGCAGCCTGCCTGCCATGTCGCTGCTACTGGACTGGGCCAGGACACCCTACACCTCACTTCCCACCCACCACACAAAATTGTGTTACTAAAATTCCAGCAGTAAGTGTCTTTTTGTCTTTAGATGTGAGAGGGTATCAGACTTTCGTCTTTAAAAAGCCTTTCAGAGTCTTTTGAAAGTCTTATAGTCCATGGTTAACATTAGTCATCTTAAAGCTCTCCTAGTCTCTACTATATTTTCACTGACTACCTATATACTTTTTGACACAACCATTACTCCACTTCATTGGGCTAATGAATATCCCAATGTGTTATTTAGTTATTTTGATTAATTTATTGATTGATTGATTGATTGATTGATTAACTGATGGTTACATTTTAGGAATGCATGGAATGGTTGGCGTGCCACTGAGGAGAGGTTTGGGAACTGAAACAGCTTTAAACATTTTCTTTGACTGCCTAAGATGTTTGCACAGTACAGAACATACATATGTGGCCCAAGTACTGGTTCTCTTCTACTTCCACAAAGAAGTTAAAGTCTGAAAAGTAATCGGCATCTACCACTGAGCGGTCACTCTGCTTTTATGAATGAACATATTATATATAATAAAACTAAATGATACTGGCCTGAACTAATTTTTTGGGACCACTAACCTAATATTTCCTAGCACACCTTTTGATGTAATAACTGCAATCAAATGCTTTCTGTAGCTCCGAATGAGACCTCTACTTTTCTCAACTCGTAATTTCACCAATTCTTTGTGAGCAAACAGCTCCAGTTCTCTTAACTTTGATGGGGTCCATCTCCCAACTGTGAGTTCGGCTCATTCTGTAGGTTTTTAAATGGATTCAGATCAGGACTCATAGCAGGCCACTTCAGAACAGTCCATTGTTTTCTTTACAGTCATTCTAGTGTATTCTTAAACGTTTTGGGTCATTATCCTGAGGTCATTACTGAGTCTCCTCCATGTTTCACAGTAGGGATGATGCTCAGGTCTTTGAAAGCATCATTATATAGCTGCTGTGACTTACCAGAAAGCTCTAATTTTGTCTAACCTGTCCAGAGGACATTCCCCCACAAGGACTGTGACTTGTCAACCTGCATTTCAGCAAGCTGTGCTTGGGCATTTTTTGAGTGGGTCTTTCAGAAGTTAGGTCTTCCTGGTTCTTCTGCTTTGGAGCCCACTTTCATTCAGACGGCAAGCAATAGTGACTTGAAACTATTATACGTTCATCCTAGATGTATTTTGAAGTTTTAGTTGGTTGTGTCCATTTCATTTTTGTTCACTGTTTACACATGGCGCGTCTTTCACTTGTTCGTGTAAACACCCCTTGTCACATTTGCAGCCCAGCGGCATCTAGCGAGGCCGCTGCGGAGAACCTGAGTTTCAGACGGGGAACCGTATTAAGCCTGGTACAGAAATTTCAGCCCTTGCAAGCCGTCACACTGTTGGTGAGAGTCAGTGACTGCCCGTTGGCTCGATGTGTACAGCACGGTCAGATATGATTGGTACCCGTCGGTGCGGTTTTGGCCGATTGACCATGTTGAATAGGGATCTGAGCTCGTTGGTGGATCAGCTCTCTGATTTGGCTGCATGTCAACTGTCACCTCTAGTCCTGCTAGTACGTTCCAGTGCAATTTTCATAATCGATGGAAGCAACCATGCGTCAGTCTTGGTCGGTGCTGGCATTTTGCCATCGGCTTGGTGTGTCACAGAACAAGGACAGGAAGAGGAAGAGAACCATTGGGAGGCATCTGCCCTGAGTTCAGGCAGGTTCTACCCATTCAGGGCAACTAAAGGAGAGATTTATCAGCCCCATACAGTCACAGAAAGTGTTTTTTTTTTCTGTCTGAAGAAGTTCATGTCAATATCACTCTCAAAAGGAAAACGTGATCCCATCCCCCCTCCCCCTCATTTCTGCATGCAGGTCAGTGGGGATTCACCTTAAAGTGCTGCAGGTCCGAGGAAGCTGTGGCCTGATTTCTCAGTAAGGCAGCAAGGCGACTTGAGTTTTTCTCCATTCGTAAGGGAGGAGTAGATAGGGACTCACCCGTGGTATCTTACATATTAAATTATGCCATGGGTCACATTTGTGAATGTGTCTGCCCTCTGTTACTGGGACTCTAAGTGTGTCTGTACTGATCCATCTGGCCATCCAGCTTCCGTAGCTGGAGCCTGTCCCATGGAACACAGGGCACAAGGCAGGGGACACCCTGGATGTGATTCCAGTGCCTTGCACGAGATATTCTCTATATTGGCAAAAGTGCTGGGACACCTGCCTTTACACACATGAACTTTAATGATTCTTAAGACATAGGCTTTAATATGGAGTTGGCCCACCCTTTGCAGCTATACTGTAACAGCTTCAACTCTTCTGGGAAGGCTGTTCACAAGGTGTGTTTATGGGAATTTTTGACCATTCTTCCAGGAGAGCATTTGTGAGGTCAGGCACTGATGTTGGACGAGAAGGCCTGGCTCGGGGTCTCCGCACTGATTCATCCCAAAGGTGTTCTTTCGGATTGAGGTCAGGGCTCTGTGCAGGCCAGTCAAGTTCCTCCACACCAGACTCGCTCATCCATGTCCTTATGGACCTTGCTTTGTGCACTGGTGCACAGTCAATGTTGGATTAGGAAGGGGCCATCCCCAAACTGTTCTCACAATGTTGGGAGCATGAAATTGTCCAGAATGGCTTTGAATGTCACAGCATTCCTTTCACCCTCTGGAGTCAATGGTATCGTATCTTTCTCGTGTGTTTCAGTTCATAACTCGCTGAAATCGTATTGTAGAAACATAAACAAAACACTGACAAAGTCCGTAATCTGTCTTCTTTTCAAAACCTCAATTGTCATTAGTATTAAAGTTTTTTTAAAATTAGGTTACCTTTCATTGTTTTACCTGCATCAGGGGTGTGTAGTGCCGCCCTCACCTGAAGATCGCTATTCCCAATCTAAATAGCCGTATTTCCACGTATTCAAATCGCAATCGCATGGTAATTCGAAGAACAACGCAACGGTGAAACGCGATCCAGATACATCCCCATCAGCGCCGTAAAAGAGGGGAGGGGTGTGGCCAGGTGTGAATGGCTCATACATACACATGAAAGTTGCTACATATTCAATGAAAGGAGCCCAGAAATAGTGACATTCAATAGTGCAACTGAATGTTGTAACTACACCATTTAGTCATCTTCATTTAGCCAAGACTTTGGTGATCAGATATCTGGGATCAAAACAAACTGCCACCATTGCTTACTATGCACTTTTATAATGTTTCTGTAAGTGTCCCAAACTGCATTTTGTAATGTCTATGCTTTGATGTCAAATTACAAACTTCACATAAATCTGACATATTTACAAAGTACACTAAGATTAAGATGAGTTTAATGCTGAAACAAATATATAAGAAATAATTTATTTGCCATGAATTAAGTTTATGATATTGAAATGTGTGACCATGCCCCAGTCAGTGAAAGTGTGTTCCCTACCCCCAGACCCCATAGGGTTAACTGGAACTAAGGGGCCAAACCCAACTCCTGACAAACAAGCCCACAGCATAATCCGCTCTCCACCAAACTTTACACTTGGCACAACGCAGTCAAGCAAGTACCATTCTTCTGGGGTTCGCCAAAGCCCATTGGATTGCCAGACAGAGAAGCGTGATTCGTCACTGCATAGAACATGTCTTTACTGCTCTAGAGTCCAGTGGTGGCGTGCTTTACACCACTGCATCCGACGCTTTGCATTGCACTTTGTGATGTAAGGCTTGGATGCAGCTGCTCGGCCATGGAAACCCATTCCATGAAGTTCTCCACGCACTGTTCTTGAGCTAATCTGAAGGCCACATGAAGTTTGGAGGTCTGCAGCTACTGACTCTGCAGACGGTTGGCGACTCTGCACTCTGTGTGTTGTGTGTTGTCCCTGCACTGTGATTTTACGTGGTGCTGTTGTTAATAAATTGCGTCCACTTTGTTATAGTACCACTAACAGTTGACCGTTGAATATTTAGTAGTGAGGAAATTTCACAAAAGGACTTATTGCAGAGGTGGCATCCTATCACGGTACCACGCTTAAATTAAAGGTCCTGAGAGCGACCCATTCCTTCGCGAATGTTTATAGAAACCGTCTGCATGCCTAGATGCTTGACTTTATACACCTGTGGCAATGGAATTCAATGATTTGGAGGGGGTGTCCCAATACTTTTGTAAATATAGTGTTTATACAACTCACATACACACACATAATGTGCACAAGGTCTTGTAATAAAACAGATGCATGATATAATCAGAATTAGCTGTTTCTGAGGTAGTATTCAGGGGGGTCTTATTACAAATCCCCTAGTCACTCTTAAATGTTACTGCTGATGTAAAGTGTATCTGTGTTACTAGCAAAGGGGGGCGGGGGGGGGGGGGGGGGGCAGGGGTTAATTGTGTTTATATTCAGCTGATGCTAAGTGAAACAATTTACACTTGTTTAAGCAGCTCACTGTAGTGGCGAAACACGCGTCCTCACGGCGCTCGAAGGTGCAACTTCACGGTTCTGGAGTCTGCTTGGTTAATCGACGGGACTTGTGCCTTATCGAGTGACAGGCAGGGAGAGGTGGTGCTTAGCTCACAGTCTGGTGCTGCTGCCTGCCTGGCACGTCGCTGCTACTGGACTGGGCCAGGACACCCTACACACCTCACATCCCACCCGCCACACAAAATTGTGTTAATAAAATTCCAGCAGTAATACACCAGGCTTTTGGGGGCAACCGCGGAGCCTCAGATCCAATCTTTTCTGCCAGCTATCTGAGGTGGGAGTCCCTTGACTTTGCCCGGATGGGAGAACCTGACATACTGTAATTGCGTGGCTGAATTTGACAGTATCCTCTATGGTGCACATCATGAGTTTATATAGTTTAAAGAGGAAAACTGTTCTAAATCTCCACTGTTGAGGATCTTCTTCAAATATTTAGGTATGAATTCATTGAGTTTCCCTGGTTTGAGTTGATTTCGTTGCTCAGTTTAATCACTTAATTAATCATCTTGGATCTCTTTGCTGCTCTCTACTGAAAATGCACAGCTGATTTGACAGCTGGGGCATTTGCTGAATGCGAATGGTTTGGGTGTGTGGCGGCAGGAAGGTGCCTCTCCCTGCGTTTCTAACCAGAGTTAACCAGCCATCTGGGGGCAGATAGCATTCGTTGTGTTGTTTGTTGAACGACACTGCAGCCTTTAAACAAAGATTAAATCTATTTGAAGCCTTCCGCAAATCTTTTAAATATTAATATGTAATATTCCATTATATTGAAATATATTAAAATGGTAAATTTAGTAGTGTACTGTAAAACATGAAAGGGGCCATAATCTATTTTTTAACTACTAAAACTAAAATAATTTTGCCTTATGAGATGTTGAACTTGGAGTCCATATCTGGGAGGAAACGGTGAACATGAAATGAACAATATTGCCAAAAGACTGTAAGGATAGGGTCAAGAATGCCAAAAATCCCTTCCTGTTGCTCTTGTTTGCCTATTACCACAACTGCAGCTCTGGTCACTCATGTCGCTATGAGAGAAGTTGCCAGGTGATAGACCCACCAATCATGTCTTCCGCCTGCTCTGGATGTGGGTGGGACCAAGCAAGCAAGGCAGATATCTGTGGCTCAGGCTAGTTTCTCACTCCCTTCATGATCTCTCTCCCACGTTGGGAACTTTAGTTTATTAGTCATTAGATGCATATATACTTTTCTGACGAAGTAGCATTCAGATTGGATTCCGCTAGTAATCCGTGCTCACTCAAGATCCCAGATCATCAAACATGGGGGATCCGTGCTCAGTCAAGGTCTTGGGTCACCAAACACGGGTGGTCCGTGCTCAGTCAAGGTCTCGGGTCACCGAACACGGGTGGTCCGTGCTCAGTCAAGGTCTCAGGTCACCGAACACGGGTGGTCCGTGCTCAGTCAAGGTCTCGGGTCACTGAACACGGGTGGTCCGTGCTCAGTCAAGGTCTCGGGTCACTGAACACGCAAGCCACCCGCACGTCTGGCCATGATGTATCACTAAAGCATTTACATCCCTGCATTAATTCATCTCGTGTTCGCTATTTCAATATTCCCGTTGCATTCCATTAGAGGTAATTACTTGCATCGTATGGATGTTTTTTGAACTTGGGAAGCAATGAATCATCGACAGACGTGTGTGTGGTCACGGAAGGGGAGACCTGCCTGAAGTTTAAGGCATGAAAACAGGTCAATCATATTTCAGAGCGGGAGAAGATGGCTTTATCATCAGGTAATGTCACCGGCTGTTTTCCTCTCCCTTGTAGAGAGCGGTCCCAGTGGTCTCAGTGGAAACACACAACCTTTTCAGTCGAGCGTGGGGAGATAGCAGAGAATGCCTCATGCAAAAGAGGGCAAAGCAATAATAATAATAATAACAATAATAATAGTAATAATATTTATGATAAAGGGCGTCTCAGATCCTAAGTAGCGTCAGTACCATGTATTATGGTTTTAAATTTGAAGATGTCACTCGGTGGTTAATCTCACTTGGAATTAGACTGCATATGTTCGCCCACAATGATGGATGTTGGTTTAATAACTTTTGGGTTCCAGGAAGTCTCTAAAATTATAAATATTTTGGTGAATAATGGTGTGTTCACTGGAATACTATGCAAAAAAAGGCCACTGGGACCTTTTTAAAATTCAAAATTCACTACCCAGAGGCGCCCCCCCCCCACCCCCACTGGGAGCCGTTATTACCATACCAAGGACTGATTGAAAGGGCACGAGAGATCGAGGGGGAGGGCAGCGGGAAACAAGGGATGGAGGGTGGGAGGAATAGTAAGCAGGGCTGGATTGGCACGCTCTGGAGGCCAAAGGGTACATTAGGTCGCCGTGAGCCTGGGCACACAGAGTGCCCCCCTCATAAGCCTGGCAGAGGCATGGGGGGCTGCCTTAGAGCCCAGCCCTGCCCAGCCTCAAGTAGAAGGGAGATCATTCAATACGATACAGCGCCTCCTATATGTATGAAGGAGTAACAACAGCTTTTGTTTTCTATGATTTTTTTGCTTTTGAAACGTGAATCTCAGTAAACACACTATTCTGGCTTTAATGGGAAACTGGGTCAGCAGGGTGTTCTGAATGTTCTGAAGGCCTGATCCCGCCTGCTGTAGTCTGGGCGCCCCCAAGATCCTCGCTGTGCCCGTCATCCTGGCTTTCGCAGCCCCGTTGGCCGGCGCCATCTTTCCACATTACGAGACACGTTTCCGGGGACTGGAAGTTGGCTGGAAGCCCCCGCTCCCCCCACCCGATGACATGGTATAGGGAGGCTAAACCGGGCACAGCAGTGGGGTGAAAATGGTGGGGAACCAATTCACTGGCCCTTATAGTGCGGCCCATGATGGGCCTCAAGACCGGCTCCCGCCGGGGCCATTCAAGGGACTCTGGGGGCCCTAGACAAATAATCTCACCCTCTCCCAACATCGTAACGTTTAGTTGCATTATTTTAGCGTGAAGTCTAAATTAATGATATAAACAAAAGTCCTTTATTTTCCCTTTTTTGAAAAACAGAATACACAAATGAAGCAGATTTGTCATTGCAATGAACAATGTAATCAGCTGCCCTCTGGAGCCTCCCAGTTCGGCACCCCAGCCAATTGCCTCCTTCCCTCCTATCATTACTCCTCCGTCGGCGGGGAGGGCGACACCACTGCGCTCACCCGCCGAGCTCCTCCTGCAGCCCCGGCTCACCCGCGAATGAGAAGAGACGTCAACACTGGCTTCTGCCCTGCACCGGCTTCCCCCTCCCGACTGCCTGCACCTCCTCCTCAGCTGGAGGAGAGAGAAGACAGACATGCGGGGAGCGTGATTATCAGTCCGCCAGCTTCACGAGGAGGACAGCGAGGGACCCAGAACCGCGAGAGAGCCAGAACCGCAACCCAGGCAATCATCATTAGAATGTGTGTTAAAGCCGACACGATCACTCATCCGTGTGTAAGGGGACTCTGCAGTTTGGTTTTGCAACGAAAGAAAGCCGGAAGTAAGAGTCTCATGAACCAGCAATTCATAGGGCAGATTCTAGGAATATGCAAGCCTTGGATTATAACTTGCTGACAGCGACTGCAGGCTGTAAACCTAGACTGATCGCTATAGCAAGACAGCTGACATTTTTGTAAAAACCTACCTTCGCCTGTAAACCCCCCCCCCCCCCCCCCCGTCACGTGACCCACCGCAGTGACAAAAAGGGACGTAAACAGCCAATCGAGGGAATACTTTATGAGCTTTGACCCCTCATTCATATTTACATAGGAGACATCACATCCATTATCAGCGCGAAAGGGATCGCGGCCACGTTATTACATTTTAAATATTCACACTGTGCTGAAATTGCTCTTTATAATGTCAGCTGTTCAAAGGGCAAGCTGTTAGCAGGGAGAGGCAGACAGCAGCGGGGAAGGTGGTGTGAATACAGAAACCGCGGTCAAAACCTGCTCAGGATGGCTGCAGACACAACACTTTGATTTGTGATCATGTGACCACAGGGATTGGGGTTAATTCAGGTCCACTGCCAATCATTTCCTTTGTTGCTATAACCCAGTGCTGTGTTTGGTTTGCCCCCGTTAACCGGGAACACAGAGGCGTTAGTGTGTGTTGTCCTCTCACCACCCTATTCCAGAATATCCCTAAAATGAAGGAGGAAACCGATGTGGGGCGCTGTTCAACGTCCCATGTGGTCATTCTTAAACTTGGAATATTATCTTATTAGTTATTTGCTGCGTTAGCTAACACGAGTGTTCATAGAAATCGTGCATTAACATTCTTAATGAGTATTGGTACGAGTGTAATGATTATTTGAAGCGATTCTTCACCCATGACCACGCTATGACTTAGCATTCTTTATTCAGCTCATTTTTTATGAATGTGCCTTTAATTTGAGACTGGAGCCTGATTTCCATGCTTCCACAAATCATCACACCATAGCTCTGCTCTATTAAGATGTTCCAAGTTTGTGTGAAGTTTATTTATTTTTTATTTATTTTTTTTATCCTAGGAGTACTGAAGTAAGAGAGAGAAATATTTGCCTCACTGTGAATATGATGGTGTACCATGTGGTTTGGGGAGATAAAATGGGATTTTACCCTATTACACATTCATAGAGGATTAGAGCAAGACTATTCCTCAAGGGTTGGTAATGGCGTTGTCTCCCTCTCTGTTCCTCTCTTTCTCAAAATAAGGACACGTCACACGTGTTATCAAAAAAAAAAAAAATCATAATCAAACTTTCCTATCAGTTGAACACTGGGTTAGCGATTACCTAACTTTCCTGTGTTGGTTAAAGTGATGCATCTTTAGTGCCGGTAGTGTATGATTGGTCATTGGCTGCTTGGAAGTTGGATACTCAAAGAGAGCGAATAATGAACAGTAATGAGGGTGAATCTGTACTGTACGTGTGTTCAGGGTGTCACTGTCACCCGACCTAAAACGCTGAGGATCTGTGTATGTGAGAGTGTGTGTGTTCCCTCCACATGCTGCGCCGCTTTCCCTCCTTATTCCACAGACATGCGGTTTGGCCCCCTTAGCTTCTCTGCATCGCCTGTCCACGGTCTGCTGCCGCCCTGCGTTTCCCGGGACCGGCTCCATGTTCTCAGTGACCCTGTACTGATACTTACCAATTACACGATTTACCAAGCATTCATTAAACATTTTTAGTGGACTATTATGGCTCAGCAGAGTCAAGGCATGTGGATAAGAATATTAGAAGACATTTATCTTGTCCTCTAATTACTGGTGTGTGTTGTGTGTGTTTGCTCTTGGACTGGAAAGGCATAACAGCTAAATATGTTTGTTCTTCGGTCTGGGCTACAGGCTAAATAATGTCTGTGTTATCGTCAGCATCCTCATTAATGACCCCCAGAGCTGCTTCCCTTGCCCACAGTCCCCCCCCAACCCCCCCCCCCCCCCACGCCCCCTTCCCTCTCTGGAATCCAGCCCTCTGTTCAGTGGGCAAAAGAGCAGCACCGCTCCAGGTAGCTGGCCTTGATTAATTGGCCCGATAAGCACAGCCCCCCCCCGCAGGCTGCTGGGTGAGTGTGTCCGCCTGACCAGCAGGGCAGCGGGGGTGGCGCCATTTGGCTCTTGTCCGTGGCCCTGGGCCCATGGGCCCCCCGACCTGGCAGCGCCGCCTGAGGCCAGCGCTGATTACCTCAGAGCTCCGACTGAGGAGGGGAAGGAGCTCGCAGCAGAATGGGCAGGGGGGAAAGCGATAGAACCGGAAGGTGGGTCAGGAGGAGTGAAAAGCAGGGGAAGAAAGGGAAAGGCAGAGCTATAAAAGAAAGACAGAGGTATCTAAATGCCAGGCATGGAGGGAGCAGGTGCAGAAAATCCTGTATTGGAAGAGAAGCAGTGACACAATTGTTCCTGCTATGGACAAAGAACCAGGCCTTTGCCGGAACCACAAGGTGGATCTGCTGCGATGGGCTCACAGGCTCGTCACATGGTGCCTGTCACATGGTGCCTGTCACATGGTGCCTGTCACATGGTGCCTGTCACATGGTGCCTGTCACATGGTGCCTGTCACATGGTTGACAGCTCTTTGCTTTGCTGCCATAACACAGGTATTTGTCTATGCTGTGCTGTGATCCAGAGAAATACTCATCTATCCATTCATCCATCCATCCATCCATTCGTGTATAACCGCAGTTCTAGTACAGCGACATGGTGAGCCTGGAATTTGCCCCAGAATGCACAGGGTACGAGGGAGGCGACATCCTGGATGGGATGACCGTCCGTTGCAGCGCACACACTTATCCAGCAGGGGCAATCTAGAGACACCAGTTTACCAGTTTACCATGGGGGTGTCAGTGTGTGTATCCATCAAAGCATGTGTCTGGTTGTGGGTGATATGAAAGTTCTGCCCCCAGTTCTATTCCGCAAAGCTGAATATCGAAAAAGTAATGAAAAAAGGTGTAGAAATGCGCATCTGCCCCACATCGTCAGCGCCCCCTCAAGGCGGCTTAAACTTTCCTCGTTAGAGCTTCGCCTAACCCGACTGTGAACTGAGATTTGCTGATATCACAGCAGCATCCAGCCAGAGTGTGTTTCTGGAAGGCTTAAGCCCCCTTTTTGGGACACCCCGCCCTCTGCCCCCGCCAGCCTGCCATGAAATTAAAATCGAAATCAATCATTACTCGACACATTGCTTACTTGAAGGCCCGCCACGTTAAATTTGCTTGTTTCAATTGCTTAATACCTTGTGTAAATGAACAATATTTTTTTAATTTTACAAAATGAATCCTTTCTAAAAAAAAAACTAAGTGGAGTGCTCGTGTGTAATATTCATATTTCCAGTCCAACAATCCAGTTCGGCTCCCAGCGCCTTTCACAGCTCAGGCTATGGAAGCCATATATCCGTCTAACGTCAGTGCAACCTTGGTGGATTTTCCCGCCCCATCCAACATCTGCACCCTATCAGCTTTCAGGTTCAGCACCTGTCTGCCCCCATCTTTCGTGTCTCGTCCCCTATTGGCCACATTGACTGTGTTCCTTGATTTTGGTTACTCTGATTTGCTGTGTGACATGTTTGCTTCTCTGCCTGTTCTCTGTGTAACCAGTTTCCCTCCGTAGATAATTTTTTTGTTGTATTAGTTATATCGTTCCCCTTTTTTAATTTTGCTCCCTCATGGCCTGTTTTGTTTGTAGCATTCCTATTGTCTTCAGCATCTGTAATAGTGTTCCTATTGTCTTCAGCATCTGTAATAGTGTTCCTATTACCTTCAGCATCTGTAATAGTGTTCCTATTGCCTTCAGCATCAGTAATAGTGTTCCTATTGTCTTCAGCATCTGTAATAGTGTTCCTATTGTCTTCAGCATCTGTAATAGTGTTCCTATTGCCTTCAGCATCTGTAATAAACCGCTGTTGTCTTGTGGAGCCACAAGTGGACCATCCCCTTCTTTTCCTGCCTGTATCATGCCCCGAGTCTGTAACTGAGACCCTCGCGTCCGTGACAGTCAGGCGGGCATGATAATGTAAGTGAGAACGATATCTGGTCAGGATTCCTCAGCTCTGGGGTTGACCACATTACGCAATGATGGCAATCGTAAACTTTGAGAAGGTCTGCAGAGCCTGGTCACCACATCCCCGATGAATGTGAGTACCAGGAATGAGATGTTTGACAACAGCAGTGAGCTGCATCCTTATCATGGGGGGAGGGGGTTTGTAGGAATCCCGGATCCTGAGGCTTTAACTGACTTTCTCTCTGTAAACTTAACTGCCTTTATTTCCTTCATCTTTTATGCTTTTCACTGGTCATTAAGCACATCACTGTACTGTAGCTCATCCTTTCATGGGCACGTTTAGTGTGAGAAAAAGTTCCAGAAAGGTTTGGCCGAGGCTTTTTCCATCTCTGATGAGGCACTTGTGTTGATAAGGCACTTCAGCTGGTGGACTGGAGAGTGAAGAGGTGCTGGACCTAAAGCACCCTGTTCTCAAGTGGATGTTAATCTAGGTGGGTTCCGAGCTCTCCCCACTGAACAAACATGCTTGAGGGTGAGACCCTTACTTGGGTCCCTTCCTAACGGAGTGCAGAACTCCTGCTCTTACTTGTAACTCATCAGCAAGCCAGTAGATGTACAAATGATGACCAAAGAGCATCAGTCGCTTTCTTGTTGCATGTTCTGCAGATGCTGACTTGAAAGCATGCTGAAGACACGTTGAAGGCCCTATCATGTTCAGGGTTGTGTGCTTGACTCCTTAATCACTACCATTGGTCACAACAAGAGCCAGGTGCCCCCAAAAATGGCAGGACTGGAGTGTAAATATGCCAGTTTTATGCAAGCTTTCCCAAGGGCCTTTGCTATAGTCCATTGACTGCAAAATTATTTATTACTGTTTTGATTTCTTATTCAGCTTCATATTTTCTTTCCCTTATTATTTTAATTTTGTGAAAAAATTCACCATGTTCATTCATTTTTCAAGGACTGCTTGGCTTCAGTAAAGTTTGTAAATTCAAAATTTGCCTGCTGTTTTCCTCAAAAAATTAACAAGTAATGTAACTGATAGGCAGCTCACTAATTTAACTAACACCCTGAGAATTTAGAATGTGCTTCTGTTAATAGTAAATGGGTATCAAAATAGTTGTTTGATCACTGTTGGCTGTTTGGGTGAAATTTGCTCGCTGGTGCCTCAAGCTGTAAGTGAAAGGTACTTTTAAATATTTCATGGTTGCTGTCAGCCTCTGCGGCCAACCTCTGCTCTCCGGTCCTCCAGTTACCCGGTCTCTAGTGATTCCACAGTGTCTGATGTTATACTGCATCCGTTCTATTGTTATTTCATGTGTGTGTGTTTTCTCTTTGATCCCAACAGTTAGCACAGATGAATCGTGATTAACTCAAACGCACCTATCATAGTTTGATAAAAGTTTACTTCCAGCTAAAGGCAGTGCGTCTGCTTTAGTAGCAGCACTGAAATTCGTACCGATTCCTGCTTCTAATATATATTCTGACCCAGTGGCATTAACAGGATGCCAACCAGCCATGGGCATTTCGATAGGTTCGATAAGTACAGCGAGTAAATTGCATGTGTGGGCCCTCTGGGGGGCAATGGTAAGAGTTGTTGACTCGGTGATGAGTACCAATCCATCTTGGAGGTACTGCTCAATGTAGCCACGCTCCGGGGATGAGCGCAGGGGGCCAGAGCTGCTTCAGACATTTCGTCTGTCGCTCCAGTGATGTGAGGGCGGCCGGGGGCACGGCCAGCGGGGCCTGTGGTGCGAGGCTTTCTCACGGGGGCCTTTTTGCGTCATCACAAAAGAAAAGTGAGATGAGACGCGGGGGAAATGTGAGAAAATATTCCTCTAATTAGTACACTTATAGCCTTAGATGTAGTCTAATTGGCCATTCATTATGATCTTTTGATGAAGTTGGCGAGATGTGCTGGTGTAGCCTGTGAGATGAGCCTGGAGCTCAGCTTCCTGGTTTGAGGTGAGGAGCTTGTTTATGGAGAATCCTCTGTGGTCAGGTGGCCAACACGATGTTTTCAAGGTACTACGGTATTATGTATTAATTAACCACCCAAGTCGTAGTTACATACTGGCCTCATGTTAATTCATCATTAATCAATTGTGACACGTGTTTTATCTCAAGCAATTTCTATACAGACGCTCCTCTACTTACAAACTTTCAACTTACGAACTTTCAGGCATACAAACGATGAGGACTGTAAGTCCAAATTGTGTTCATTGGGCTCACGTTTCCTGTCAGCAACATCAATTTTTTTCTGCACGCCAGTTCCGCCGAGTACGACTTCTGGCCGCTACTCCCGCCGCGCAGCAGCGTAGCGTGCGAACTCCCAGCATCCCAGTTCTTTGTACTTGTGTATACCCTTAAAATGATGTTGAATAACGACTTACGAACATTACAAGTTATGAATGGCTATTCGGAACGTATCTCATTCGTAAGTAGAGGAGCGTCTGTATTTCTTACAATATCTGTTCATTCTGTAAACCTTTCTGAACTTCTGAATGAACTACCGAAGGAACAAGTCATGAATAACACAAGTGAAATACAGACAGCATATTTATTCATCACTAGCGAATCAAGATGCAACTTTTATCCCAAGGAGTTGCTATATTTGTCACTATACCTGTTAATTCCATAACCCTTTGTAAACTACTGAAGAAACTACTAAGGAACTACAGAAGGAACAAATAATGAATAACACAAGTGAAATACTGGTCTCATGTTTGTTCATTAATGAATCATGATGTATCTTTTCTCTCAAGTAGCAACCATATTTGTTCATGATTTGTATTTCAGTAATAACTGAGTTATTACTAAGTATCTGTGCCCTGTCTGGTGAAGTGTTACCGGATAATGTGTGTGCATTTGAAAGTTTGTGTATGTGTGTCCGTGATTGTTTGTGTGTGCGTACATGGTGGTGTTGTGTCTGTGTGTGTCATGGAAACAAGCATCTTTAAGTCCAGTGACGGGCAGGGAGGGGACAGGTGGGTAGTATGTAGAGCGTGTATGTGCGTGTGTTTATGCGTCCGTCCATTTGTGTATCATGGTAGCGAGCATTATTAATCATCATGGAGGGCGCGAGTTGGTTTGGGGCGTGTGAGTGTGTGTGCGCATGTGCACTGCGTGTGTGTCCTACGGCGTGGACCCTCCTCGGGTCTTGTGTCATTTACTGTTTCGTTAGACTCGCGGGAGGGAGCCGCAGCCCTCCTACAGTGGCACATGGCTCCAGCTGTCGGAGGCCAAATTGAACTCCAGTATTAGCATACGACATAATGCCTTGCTAACGTTACGGCTTTAAAGGATGCCATTTTAATTTCTCTCGCCCTTGTTTGATTCCCTCGGCGCACCCCTGCCCATGTGATTTCCATTTTAATTACAAACCGAGTATTTTAGTTAATGACAATGGAGTACACAGATTATTTGTCTGTTTTGTTATTATTAGCGAAGATGATTATTCCCTGTGAAATTAGCATGCGCTGCTGTTGGAAATTAAGTTTATTCATGTGTGTGTGTCTTGCATACACATGAGGTGTTTCATCAGTTTGTTTTTTGTGTTCGGCTGCAGATGTTCAGACTGCTTGTAATCAGCTACGGTAACATTTTGCCACAATTGAGCTCTCCTGCGTTTCCCAAAATAAATCTCGCTGTTAATATAAGCGATTGTTGCTGATGCTGCTGCTGATACCACTTAAGCCGTCCCTGATGTCCTGACTGATGGGTGTGTCCAAACTTAGCTTAGCTTTCCTTAGCTTGACTTTGTCACTCGATTTTTGCAATCGAGTAATCGTACCTTCCCTGCCTCAACGTGACACTTCTGGAAACATGGTTATGGACTATGGATGGCAATTCCTGCATCCATTGTTCAGTGGATTTTCGAATGTTAAATGGAATTCTTCAAATTCTGGCTCAAATTATTTTGTTAGCAAGTATCCAAACTCCTAGGGTGGATCAAGTTTAAACCTTTGGCCCCCTGTTATGGGACGGAAAACGAGGCACTGGGTTAAATGCCCCGGGAGATTCCGGAGACATCCAAGCAGAAAGAATCTGTACCATCCGAATTGTTAAGTGAGCCGAGACAGTAAAGCTGCAACGCTTGTTGAAATATTATTCATTTATGTGTCATTTATGCTCTCCAATATTCTGCCAAACCCTGTCTGTGATTAATGAGACTGTTGAAGAGACCTGTGTATCTGAAATCCGCTCGCAAAGAAAAGCACGGCACACAGAGCCACGACGTGCTCCGCCGTTCTCTGCTTCTTCCGGCTCTGAAGAAGCGTCTTCCGCGTCTTCATTACAATCACGTGGCGGGATCGTTCTTCAGAACAAGGACTGCTGACCTGTCAGGCTTCCTTTTGGAGGGTCGGGGGGTGTGGGGGGGGGGTGCTGCCTGCTTATGGAAAGCAGGTGGGGAGAAATCGATGCAACGGGAAGAGCTATTCTCCCAAAATGCATTCTGCTGGTCTGAATCACAGGGGTGTAGAGCTCCACGCCTCTCTGCCATCTGGAGACAGTGAGGAGGTGCCCCTGTGGTGATTATCTCAAGCATGAGAAACCCCCTCTCCCCTTATGCACACATGAGTAAGACTATGTAAACACGCCACTCAGCCACCGATGTGCTACCCAAATTCGCGTCAGTGATGTTTTAATGGATATCCCCAGATGTGCTTGAAGCTGGGAGCTATGGGTATAACCATAACCTACTCCATGATTGCACCCCTCCCTCAAAGGGGCTGGTGACCTTGCAGTTTCACCCAGCCTTCCTCTCCCCCCACCAGGGTAATGTCATGTTCTCTTTAATGTATATTCTCCCAAGCGAACCTCACCACACGCTCCACCCCGTCCAATCCCAAGCCCCCTCGCCCCGACCCTCCCCTGAAAAGAACCTGGCGGCTACAGGGTCTGTGAGGGTTTAGCTGGCATCGTTAACAGCAGCAGGCAGAACAGTGATGGGGAAGCTTCCCCTGCCAGCTCATTAGGACTCACACACAGGGGTCATCAAAATGCAAGGAATATGAGAGCGAGGTGATTAGGTCCGGTACCAAAACACATGAATGCTCACGGCCAGCTCCAAATAAGGTCTACAAAGGGATTAGAAGTCATTTACTGTGCAGGGATAACAGAGAACATTTTGGGTGTTTACCACTGGTTGAGTACTCCGTACGGACATGAACTCATAAACCAACAGGCCCTTCTTGAGCAGAACTTACCATGAGTTTTTTTCACTTAGCGCCCAGCTGTATATATGACTTTATGTTGGCTGAACAACCTAGATACAACATTCATGATTACTTTACCGGGTTGCTGTCCTGCATCTGATTATTTGCACACTTTATCACCGTTTCATCACCTATTTATTGCTTATTTGTTGTCCACTTGATGTTATATTGCACTGTCGTGTCTCTTATTGCACTGCTGTTTGTCCTGTTGTCCCCCCCTGCACCTTTCCTCTATACTGCACCTGTGACATAATAATGTCACTGAGTTCCTTGGGACACATAATAAAAACTTGAACCAAATGATATGGGATGGATGGATGGATGGATGGATGGATGGATGGAAGAAAGGCTGAATTTATAACCCTATACTGGGTAAGGGGCCAGAAGTTGGAGCGAGGGAAGGAAGGAAGGAAATAGTTGAAGCCCATAAGTCATCAACAGCCTGAGAAACGTAGCAATTATCCTGCCAGCCAATTAATTATGTCTGATTGGTAGGTGGAGGGACGTGCCGAGACCCCATCCCCTCGGGGAGCCCGTGCCGCCCCTATTCCCGAGGTGAATCCGGCCGGCGTTTGATCTGTGCTGATTTAATTAACACTTAAACAGGAACACCTGTGCTCCAAGCCGTCAACAAGGCAGCAGCCCCACAGATGTGCCTGTGATGGCCACGTCGGAGATGTCGGCTGCGGATGCCGTGCCAGCCCTCTGGTATGCCCATAACTGGCCGGTAATTGACAGCAATTCGCTTCCACCTGCGTGATGCACCTGAGGAACGATCTTCCCAGCCCCTTTACAGCGAACCCCACACCCCAGCCGCAACCCCGATTACAGGGTCCTCGTTAGGAGCCTGCGGGTCATCTCATCTCCTGCCTCCCTCGTGGGTCCAGTGGGTGTGGTGGAGTGTGGTGGCGCAGCAGTGCCTTTCTCTGGCGGAGCAGGCATGGCCATCCACGCGCCACCTCCTGCCTTACCAGTGCCTGTCTGGGGGCGTGAATGAGCTCGCAGCCCAGTGAGATCCACGATGGGGAAGGAAGTATGTTTCACCGTTTATATTTAGGGGTCAGTGGGAGGGCATCAAATAAAAATATGTGCAGTGAGACACAAATAGTGGGTCGGTGTGTCCTCAGCGCTTTGAAACACTGTCCCTGTGATCAGAAGGTCATTGGTTCATATCCCAGGGCTGGCAGAGCTGTTCCACCATTTCCAGCCCTGAGCGAAGCCGTTAATCCCCAGTTGCTCTCAGGACTGCCTGACCCTACTTTCTCTCAAAAAAGTGTGTCACTTCATATAAAAGAATCTGTTAAATAAATAAGATGTAAATGAGTAAAGGTATGAAGTTGCAGCGATTTTGGTCACATGGTAACTGATTGCTTTTGGTTGTACTGATCTTTGACCAAGAAAGGGGAGAGAGCATCGATGTCCGGCATAAAGACGATTTTCACTGCCAGATGGGCGGCTGGGGGGCATTACTGAGTCTATGTTTGGCAGACACATTACTGCGCAAATAATACTGTTTGTTGTGTTACTATTCATTAACTGTACAAGCCTTTAGTGGTGAAACTTCTTAATATTTCACAATTTCCTTCCAACCTGTAAGGGAACTAAATGCATTAGTATTATTTAGTATAATTGAGACTCTCTTCGAGTCTAGATTTTTTTTTAACTGCATTTCCATTTACGGGGCATTTCGAGGAGACGCGAGTCACTAGACAGCCGAGGGCCAGAAGGATGTTTTGTATGTTTTCAGCAGCAGTATGGCGTTTAGTTGCTAACTGTTTCAGTTATTTTAACTGTCTTAAAAAGGCACTAAGGAAGTATTAAATCCGGATCACCACGGATTACGTTATAGCTAATGAGCTCCTTGAGTTTGTTTTCAGGATGGTGTGGTCGTGGTGATTTTGGCACTTAAAAATATATAGGTGAAAATGTACAAACATCTCATATATTAGATTGATCACAATTGTCTTTATAGTAGCTATTAGAGCGTATGTGTGAATAGACAAGCCTGAAATGGTATACCGGAGTCGTTATCACATTATCTTGCCTAATTTATTTCCCAAAAATTATCCCATGAGTGTGTTAAATGTGGTTGGAAGTCATCCAGAACGCAGGCTGGAGAACTGGGTCGACATGAAGTTCAAGTGCCCTAGAAAAAGTGCCACTAGATTTTCCTCCTCCCGTAATTAAGAGCTGGCGCCGCGATTAATCACCATTCTCTGAAGTGGTGCATGCTGGGTACTGGGGCCATGCCCTGTGACCTCAATACCGCTCTGCGTCACGTTTGTAATTAATGTTTGAAGAACAAAGAGGAAATGATAAATTTGCGTATGTGCATGTTTATGGAGATGTGCACAGAGCAAAGCCTGCTGGGTAAGCACTGTTGAGAACTCCCACCCTCCCCTCCCCCTACCACCATTGACCCACCATTGGCAGCAGCACCGTCACCAGTCAGTGGTAGCATAGCACACAGGCTTACTCAAGGCAGCCTCATGGGTATTGCTGAGTTTCCTTTCTGGGTTGTTTTGGTTTAAGCTCTTCCTGTTGCGCCTTATTGCCCCCCCCCCCCCACCACCACCAAAACCCCCACTTCCCAGTTCTAATTTATTCAGACTGTCAGCTTGCCCTCCTTTCAAATGGAGCTTGTGCTGACATCCATACCTTCTGAAGTGAAGCACGGCAAAGTTTGTTATGATTCCATCTTGCACCTTGACTTGTCTGAGAGCTGTTTGGTCATTAATTGAGAAACAGAAAAACAAGCATCTGAGCTAAGTGGCCCGGTGCTTCATCGTGTAGCCTGAGGAGGGCCATGTGAAGACTTCACTGTCATACCGGGACGGAATAAACGCGATGTCACGCGGAGATTGATGTATGTGCTGCTGTACCTCAGATACCCTGAGTCCCATCAGAAGGGACGAGCAAAGTAATTGCTTTATGTCCATCCATCCATCTTCCAAGTGTTTATCCTGTTGTGGGTCACTGGGTGTCTGGAGCATATCCCAGTCAGCATAGGACAGTAGGGAGGGGACAGACTGGACAGTGCTCAGTGAAGACACATCCGATGCACATTATTAAATGCTCTAGATCAGGAGTTTGCAGTATTATCCATTAAGGTGTGTGTGCCCATTTTTTGGGGTAACCTTTAGGCCAGCTGTTTAAACTCAGGTGTGAGGACTGTTCAGCCAATCAGTCCTCTAATTAGTAATGTAATGAGGGACTTTCAGCAAAAACCTGCACACACAGCAACCCCTTCTGGATAAGATTGTCTACCCCTGCTTTAGATATATCTTAAATGTGTTATCTTTAGATTGGATTAAATCACTGTATTGACTAAGAAAAATATAAAAACTCCGATATTATGGTATTTTTTTCTGCATCTAAGAAGTATCTACAACAGTACTTATCAAATGGATTTTATATTGTGCATTTTAACATAAATACCAACGATGACGCTTTAGATGGTAATGCTTTGAAAAGTATGCATTTAATTAACGAGACATTTATGTTTCTAAAATAAAAAGTGTTGTAGAAGTATATTTCGAGAACTTGATGTTGTCCTGCGATTCATTCTGAAAGGGTCCAGGTCATCTGAATCTTAGGCAGCAGAACGCTGATTCGGGATCAGGGTGTGAATTTAAAAGATGCTGCCAGTGTAGTGGTGTATGAACTGAAGAGGTCACAGGTCACACATTCATTATGGCGGGCTTCTCATGGCCGAGTAGGTTCCGTAAGCATATTGGAATCATCTTTTTTCTTATTGATCCTTTTGTAATTTTATGTAATTAATACGAATTGTAAATGCGCCGGTCCATGATTAAAGGTCTACTAATTCATCACCTCATAAAGGAAAGTCAGTATCTCCTGAATATGCTTGTTACTGTTTGCTTCGATTTGTTTTTACATGAAACACGTTTATCTGACTTCGTGTACTGAATCACGTCAGGATTCTTTTCACGTTACGGTAACACAGACCCGGTTTGGCCCGCTAGGACAGCACCTTTCCCTCACTTTTGCTTGGAGGATCCGTAACAGAGTGTTTGGGCTTCAGTGTTTATTCGGCTAGACCTGTTATTGCTGATTATCTGTCTCATCCTGAGAGTGTTGACTCCCTGCCCCTTGGGTCGGGTCACAGGTTTGGACCATGAGGATCCAGAGAGGTCATGAATAATTGGGAGCAAAAGCTTCAGCCAGCCAACTGTCATTTTTTAGCGTGTCAAGAAGTCTGATCAATATCATTATTTTTTAATAAACCTTGAGGACCGTGTCATGTTGGGTCTGGGGTGACAGTGGGCTCTGGGTTTTGTCAGAGCAAATTTGTTCCATCTGTCAGCTGCTGCAGATCATGTCACGGTCAGATTTTTGCCCCTCCTATCCATATCTCTATAAACGATTTCACACCAAAGCGAGATGCTGGAAACCTTAGACTGAACCAGAAAGATCAGTTGAAATCATGTTTTCTGCTCTGAGAGTTGTAGGGGGGGGGTCAGGGTTGAGGGGTGGAGAGGATGGGTAGAGTGAGAGAGGGAAAATGACAGGGGTGGGGTTTTTTGGTTAAGCTCTCTGCAAGCTAGTCCACAACAACACTGGAGGACACTAATGTGATGTCACTCATTTGGGAACTGTAACCAGAGTGGCGCATCTGTGGACATACCGAGATCTAATCTCTAGTCTACAGTCTACATTGTAGTTGTAGTACTTTAATTAATTTCCAGATGGTTCCCAAAACTTGCTTCAAACTAGCGCCAATTTCAAACTAGCGAACTGCAATGTGCGATATTCATCAACCACAATAATTATTTGTTAACCAGCTGTGTATATGATGCGATATGACCTTAACCGGCATGGTACCAGCTGTCCACACATTATGTTCAGGGGAAATATGGTCTTCAGGACTCCCCAGGCCACACTGGTTCGATAAAAGCCGTAGCTACACAGATGTAGTTGAGGCAAAGGGTGACACTTGTGGGAGCGAATGTATTTTTGCATTCTCCTCAACTCACCCCTGGTCAAGTATTTCCTTAACAGATTGTGGTGTCCCAGCTGCTTGTGTTCTGGCAGGTAATTAGGGCCGGTCTCCCTTGTCTTTAAGTCAGCTCCCAGACATTAACGAGTTTTCACAGCGTGCGGCTGCCTGGGCTGACTGGGCCACGGCTACCTCTGCTTGCCCTTTAGGAGATAAACATGTCTGGACCTCTGCAACACAGACTGGGGTGGTCACACAAAGATATATTTGCAGTAGATTAACATGCTGCACCACAGAGCCGCGCCTGCCGACTTCGCTGGTTTCCCCCCAAGCGGTGGGATCTGATGTGATCTACCAGGACCCCTCAGCATGTGCGTTTTGCCGCCATCCCAGCCGCCAGCCCTCCCTGACTCATACGCCACCGCCAGCCCCAGCCCGGAAGACGCACAGTCGCAAATTTCCATGCAGCCAAGCGCTCCTTGCAATCAGGGCTGAAAGGCGCGCCGTGAATGCGGAGGACACGGTGTGTAGGCTCCTCCGCGGGACTGGCGGCTCAATCACAGCGAATTAAATGGCAGCGTTTGCGTTGGCTGTCTGCGAATGACAGAGCGTGGCCAAGTCACCATTTCTGTGAGCTGCATAAATCGGAAAAATCAGACTGCGCCATGCTCAGGACGGGGGGAGGTCGGACCTAGTTTGGAGTTAGGCTGAAGATGATGGTGGGTGCTGGACTGTACCAATCAGAGGATGGAGGCGGGGTGTGACTCAAGTGATGTTCTGCCATATAGCTACTTTGGGCAAGTTCATGAAACAGAAGTGAGGATCGATGCAGGTCTGCAGCGGGATGCCAGTTGACGGAACATGACGCTCCGTGTCATTTCTGACCCGCTGTGCTGCTGTGTTTGTTCACTGGCCCCCGGCCGCGTAGGGTCCGCCCGCCCCATGGCATTTTCTGCTGGTGTTTGTCTGCTTCTCCAACCTGTCGAGTGAAAATTAAAAACTGCAAACCACCAAAGGGCCCTTAAGTCATCAATCTTTAGTTTTCTCCCCAAAATTACGCTTCCACTGGGGGAGATTACCCGGACATGTTTTGTTGACTTTAGCTTTTGTTTAATCTTCCTGCCCTTTGGTATTTGTATGTTAAACACACACCGAAGAGATTCTCAGAAAATGAATGAACTAGATTAAGGCCCCAGAGAAAAGTATTGCATATGCTCTTGGTGTATTTGTTAGTTTTGGGGAGATGAATTATGGCCTGTTAGAGGGCCGACGGCTGTGAGGAAAGACAGCAGACTGATTTAAGGACATACACTGCTCTGCAAAAATCTTAGGCAGGCAAAGAAAATAGCATTTCAATGATCTTCATGTTGTCAGTGTGTTAGCTTAGCCACTTCAAAGCCTCTCCTAGAGTCACTACAGTATTTGCCCTTACCATTCAAAACACCAATGTTTTTTTTGACTGAACCACTACCCTACGAGATCTAGTTAATATCTCATTGAGTTATTTGACTAATTCAGTTAATAAATTAATTGAGCCGGTGTTGAAGTTTAATGAATACATGGAGTGGCTGGGGTGCCGCTGAGGAGAGCTTTGGGAACTGCAGCGGTGTTCATCTAGCCGTCCAACAATACATATTTATGGAGAACAGAACAAATTCTTTTTAGTTTTTATGGTGCTAATGTTAATTTGGGTTATGGTCTAATGCTAAATTGATTTGAGTACTTACTACCAAGATAGACAGCTGTAAACTTTTTCTTTGACTAAGACTTTTGCACAGACCCTCATGAGATCATGACTGGATCTCTGTGACAACTGCACCCACCTGCCAGAAAAGCTACAGAATCCCAGATTTATTAATCAGGCCGGGGGGGGGGGGGGGGCGTCTGGGCAGGATTAGAAGAAAAATCAGGGGCTCGATGGGAAGGGGAACTACAAGCATTTGGTCACTCCAGTGCTGTAATGGTTCTAGGTCCTTTTAGCTGGCAGGGGATGGTGACAGAATGTAGTATGTTTAGGTCTTTAAGCTAAAAACCATGAATGTATATATATGCACACTTGCATAATGCTGGCATCGATGCACATGTTTGAGTGCACATTGCAGCTAAAATAAATGCATACACATAGAAACACACCCACAGGTGCATGCCAATGCGACATATAAATATAGCGTGCGCAATATGGCACCACCGAATGTTAGTCAGCACTGTGCGCAGGCATTGCGTGCGTGTCTCAATGTGTGTGTTGCACGAAAGCACATAAGGATCGGATGTGCCGAAGTACAGGCTCTGCGCTGCTATTTAGTGAGTCCGCAGGGATGGGGGTAAGTGTGGGTGCGGTGGCTGGCTGGACGTGCTAATGGCCAATCCGTGTCAGATGGGCTCGCTATATATAGCAGGGCGCTGAAAGAAGCTGGTGTTGAATTCAGGGGTAAAATATGCATATGAGTTATGCAACGAAAACGCAGATGATCATGAAGTCTGTTTCTACGACATTAGTAACGTGAAATACGCCTTTGCATTAGCAATTTCTGTCATTTATTGCCTGTGCTAATGAAGGGTAAAAGATTAGCCGTACTTACTGCTTTTTAGCACTGTGCGTTTCTTTCTCGCTTCGTAGGCTGAAAAGAGAGCTCGTCGTAGTCAAAATCCTGGCCGACTTCTGGCAGGAAGACATGTTGGGGGTGTAGCGGGAGCGGGACGATGGTTTAGCCTGATTGGCAGGATGACTGGGCACCGGTGTCACTGTGACAGTGTGGCCCCATCCTCTTTGGAAGTCGTGTCAGAGTCACGGAACAAGCCTGGGCTAATGAGCCCGGCAGCGTGACAGGGGCCATGTGGCGCTGCCGGCGTAGCCGGGACGGCCTGCCGTCAGGCCTGGCCTCCCCGCCGTCAGGCCTGGCCTCCCCGCCGTCAGGCCTGGCCTCCCCGCCGTCAGGCCTGGTCTCCCCGCCATCAGGCCTGGCCTCCCCGTCCCTCCCCATTCTGCTGCTGACGCTGAGCCGTCGCATCCCACCGCTATGCGCCCCTGTGGGGGGCGGATTGCGCGAGGCGATCGACTTGGGCTCTGATCTTATTTTTTATAACAGGTGACCCCCAAATGACTCCATTTGCTTCCTGTTTTCATGCATTTTTCATGAGGACCGTCCTCCCTGCTTTCATGCGTTAGCCCCCGGTAGACCGTGGACGTCCGGACCTGCGTACCTGCTACCATTCTTTCATTTGCTTTGGGGATCAGTCATGGCTGCACATGACATGGCCGGGCCTTGGAAAGCCGGGTCTTTGGAAACCTCCCCCAATCTGGTGTGTGGGCCCCTGAAAGTCTCCCCCTTTCTGGTCGCTAAAGGGTGGCTCCAGGCCCCCGGTAAACGTAGGTAGTGACTATAAGGCAGGGTATCTCCTGCCTTGTGCCCCGTGCCTCCTGGGATAGGGGCATTTCCCTTCGTCTTTAAGATTCTCAGTCTTCTGACAGGACCGGGAAATTTGATTAAGTCAGCACCATGAGCTGGGCTGACCTGGAGTGCACCAGTTCCGCAGTAAGGCTTTGACCTTTTGGTTTCAAAACTTTAATGGAAGTGGGGTAACATAACTGCTTTTTAATGGACTCCTTGTTACTAAAAATTGGCTGTTTTCATACAGCATTCCCAGGTTCTTACGCAGACTGTGTGAGCATCACTGTGGGTGTAATGCAGCCATCCATTGCGATACACTTGGCAGGTCCTTCACGTCTCTGACAGGGTGTTCGGAATTTCCAGACGGAAAATTCTGGGTTCACCAAAGCCACTGAAAGGAACAATGACAACAATGTCTTCGTAGTTTCTCTTGAAAGTAGCTTGTTCTTATTGTTGCATGGTGGCAAATGGGCGTGTCTATGGTTTAGTGTCGGGATCTGAACACCCCTTGGCTGCAGTTTGCAGGTAGCGGCTGAGTGTAACCAATACCCCTCTCCTTCCCAGACGCTGCCCACCACACAGTATGAGCTGGAGATCGTTGCCAAGGACATGGCAGGGAGCAACGTGGGATTATCAGGGACGACCACGGCCACCATCACTATCACCGATAAGAATGACCACGCCCCCGAGTTCACACATTCGCTGGTGAGCATTACCCCCCCCCACTACCCCACTATGTTCACCCATTTTTTGCTCCACCTTATTCCTCCATGTCCTTTTCTGACAAACCCCACCCACTTAATCCAGCAGGACAGGCAGATATATCTCCTGTTAAAAAATATTTTGGGCAGGGGCCCCTGGGCCATGAAATGCTAGAGTAACAACCGGGAAAAAGATTTGGTGTCCTCTGTAACTCGGTCCTCTGTAACTCGGTCCTCTGTAACTCGGTCCTCTGTAACTCGGTCCTCTGTATCTCGGTCCTCTGTAACTCGGTCCTCTGTATCTCGGTCCTCTGTAACTTGGTCCTCTGTAACTATCCAGTGCATAAGTGTAGCTCTGACAGTCAAAGTGACATGGGTTTAAGATAAGATGATAGATCTTTATTGTCACTATTACAGAAACAGTGAAAAAACAGTTCAGCAGCATGATCTCTGTTTAGCAGCATGATCTCTGTTTAGCAGCATGTGTTAGAGTAATAAATGAGAGATAAGAATAACACACAAAAGGAGGCAGCCATCCTATTACAGTGTGAGTGTCTGAGTGCAGTGAGTACAGTATGTCAGTCCGAGGTAGTGTGTGCTTAATGACCGGCCCTAAGCAAACCAAACAAAGGAAAAATTGGAGTTAAACTTCTGCAGTGGAGTTCAGTCTTACGGATCGCTATTAATGCTAACAAACATGGTTATTCGAGTACTTTGTCCCATTTCCGATCCATGTATTTGTTAGCTGTGATTCCAGGAGACAGACACCTGGCCATTACAGCTGCAGACGCCGCCTTTGTCTGTCCCTCTGCGTATTTTACAGCTCTGGCCGTCCTGAGTGAATCGAGGTCTGTGTCTTTTGTTGTGACCTCCGATATGCGAACACCGGCTTCGGGACCAGTCTGGGCCAAGCAGCGCCGTTTGTCACGGACCGCGAGCGCTGGAGCCAACTGGCACCGCTTGCCAAACAAGCCCGTCGGGGCGGCGAACGGAGGGCGGGTCCATGTGAGGAATGAGGCCTGTTTGCCGGGGAGCTCAGGGTGAAGTCAGTACTCTGTCAGTGCTGATATCTGCGATGGGTGTAGAGTGTGTGGAGGTCAGGCCCCATCAGTACCGGTCCTAGCCCATGTGGTGCCCTAGGCAAGCTTCCCCCCCATCCAAGACAAAGTGAAATTGGCTCGCTAAGTCAGCACCCCCTCAGACGATGGTGCCCTAGGTGGCCACCCTTATCACCTAATGGGTTGATAGGCACTGGGCCCCAGTGTCTGTCCACAGAGTCTTCCACAGTCTCCCAGTCTCAGACACGCACACAGACGCACGCAGACGTAGAGAGAACCTACAGATATGTCTGGGGATCGGCCGTCGCTGCAGACGTGATGTTTCTGTCAGGAGCTGCTTCGTTGGCAGTCTAGCAGAAAGAAAACGGGAAGTGAAGGAAGAAAAAAAGTATTAAAAAACGAAAGAGTGTTTAGTTGAGTGATTTCTAATGGAAATGCCTGGAGCTTTTTTCGGGGGTCTGCAGGCCTGATCCCCTGCTGTTTCTGATCACGATGCAGTCGTGTCAGAGAGGTCTGTAATAAAAATGCTTGTGCAGCCGAGGCCTCGTTGTAACACTTCTAAAAACTCCTCCTTCCTGCGTGTTTCTTTTTACTAAGAGAAAAACAACTTTTTAAAAATTCCCATCAGCTATTTCGTGGGGGTGGGTTTCGTAGAGTGTCCCCCGCGTCCTTTTCCCTTTGCTGCATTAATGCCAGCCCGGAGAGCACCACCATATCCCAGCATGCACCTGACCTTAGAAACACTGTCGTCAATTAGCCCATTAGCCACTAACCGTCATTGACGTTAATTACTTTTATTTTTCTACTCCAGAGCAGCCTTCCTGAAAACTAGGGCCTTGAAGTGATGAAGAATGATGTGCTAGTATACTCAAAAAATTGTAATAATTATAATAATTAATGATGGGAAAAAAAAGATGAAAGCAAGGCTGCTTATTAGCTGAACATTAGCTGAAAAATGATCCAGCAGAGCCCTGTTCTGTGGTGAGACACTGACCTGACTTTATTGTGGATTTATTGTGGATTTATGCTTATGCATGTCTCATATGCAGGCTCCAGAAATATATTGGGGTCACCCTGTCTGCCTGTCTGCCTGTCTGCCTGCCTGTCTGCCTGTCTGCCTGTCTGTCTGTCTGCCTGCCTGTCTGTCTCTGTCTGCCTGTCTGTCTGTCTGCCTGTCTGTCTGCCTGTCTGTCTGTCTGCCTGTCTGTCTGCCTGCCTGTCTGTCTGTCTCTGTCTGCCTGTCTGTCTGTCTGCCTGTCTGTCTGCCTGTCTGTCTGTCTGCCTGTCTGTCTGTCTGTCTGTCTGCCTGCCTGTCTGTCTCTGTCTGCCTGTCTGTCTGTCTGCCTGTCTGTCTGTCTGCCTGCCTGTCTGTCTCTGTCTGCCTGTCTGTCTGTCTGCCTGTCTGTCTGCCTGCCTGTCTGTCTGTCTGCCTGCCTGTCTGCCTGTCTGTCTCTGTCTGCCTGTCTGCCTGTCTGTCTGTCTGTCTGTCTGCCTGTCTGTCTGTCTGTCTGCCTGTCTGTCTGCCTGTCTGCCTGCCTGTCTGTCTGCCTGTCTGTATGCCTGTCTGTCTGCCTGCCTGTCTGTCTGCCTGCCTGTCTGCCTGTCTGTCTGCCTGCCTGTCTGTCTGTCTGCCTGTCTGTCTGCCTGTCTGTCTGTCTGTCTATCTGCCTTTCTATGTATCTATCTGTCATATAATTTAGTTATGATTTCAAAGCATACTTGTGTCATTTCATCATGATTGTCACTTTAATAAAAAATACTGGCAGTAAATTAGATTAATTTTCATTCAATTCTGTTACTCATAAACAAAATACTTATATGAATAAGTAATAATTTTCCTTTTTGGAGCCTAAAGATTTTTCTCTAATAGATTTGTTAGTTTATCACAAGTCTTACAAAAAGGTCCCCCCCCCCAATTGATGGGTTATGTAGTTTCTTCAGATTATTGTATAATATCCATTCATCTTCTAGTTTCTTGTCCTGGGGCTGTACAGGATCACAGGGTGATCTGGAGCCTGTTCTACGTAGCATAGATGTGAAGGTCAGGGTGCACACTGGACGCCGTGCTTATCATAGGTTACACACGTGCACCACATGCAAATTAACAAGGCAAATTAGCCCTGACTGCATGAGTTTGGCCTGTGAGAGGAAACCTGCACAGCGCAGGAAGACAATGCAAACTTTATACACACACAAAGCACATGCAATATTCATGCCCCCAGCCCGGGAGGTGTGATGCAGCACTGTTATCAACTCTGCCACACCGCTGCCCACTAATGTTTGCTATGTGAATCCAAAAGCAATTATTACTGAAGATGCTTATTTACATAACCAAGCATTTGCAGGTACTTGCTAACTTTTGCAGCGCATGATTCCTGCATGCAAATGTAAGAAAACAAGGCATTATATGAATAAATATGTATTAATTATGTGAAAATGTTCTTGGAACAAAAAAATAATGGGAGACGTTGAACAGACGTTGGACCAGTATGAACAGTTGGGATATCTTCTCTGTCCAGCCATCCAAGGGTATTGCAGCAGAGCCTTTTCTGAGAGTTGTGCTGGCAGCCTTTGGGGTACAAGTTTATTTCCTTAACCACTTTCCTTCCTTGGAACTGATTCCTCAACTAGGAGGTCAGCTTTGCTTCATCCAGACCATCACACCAGATGTGCCCAAGGCATAGATCCATATTTAAATCCAGCTCTCCCTCAATGCAGACGATGGTGAGAACTAAGACCCTGACTTGTTCCTGTTGGCTTCTCACACAGCAGAGAGTCCTCTGCCTCTAGATAGGGCATTTGCACAGCGTTGCAAGTCAAATGACTTAGATTTACATGCTAATGAGAGTGAAGACCTTGTGGTCTTGGACATGTTTTGACATTTTGCTTATCCTGTAAAAACATGTTGTTGAGAATAAAACATTCAGCTCCGAACTTCAGTTATTTGGATCCAGGAACTGACACGCAGCTCTCCTATAGGGTAAATTGTGATCGAGCACTCGGTAAATGCCACTGACATTTGCTCTTGAGCCAAAAGCTGACGTAATGTCCGCCAGTCGATTCTGCAGGCACTTCATGACCATTTTATTGACTCTGCTCCTTGCGTGGCGCCTGCACCGGTTCGCCGAGCTTCACGGAACGTCAGGAGCAGCGTGGCAGCGTCGAAGTAGAGCAGGAGGAGTGGGGCGAGACATGCAGCGTGGGAGAAGGCATCGCACGCAGACAGAGGCTTTAGTTCCTTGGTTTGCGAAACTCCTGTTGTGAGAATTTTCAATTAAAGCCAAAGGCTACCGTGTCCAGAATAATATGCTAGGCGGGGAGGGGGGGGGGGCTCCTGGTGATTAAATCTGCCGATCAGGGTCTCCTGGCAATCAAATTTGACGGAAGGTGGGAGCCCCCCACCTCCACCCCACAAGGGAGTCGGGGGGGATCAATTGTGTCTGGATTCAGTTGTAGATATGGACTGGAATCCGCCGCTTGGTAGCCACCGGCTTAGAGTATTTTCTAAGCATGCTGGTGGATGGAAAAGATATTCATGTTTTTATGTATCTGAATGTGAACGCTAGCAGTGACAGAAATCTTAAGCCATGGTGGCGAATCCAGGCATCTGCTGGCCTGTGGTCAGTGAGGTTTTTGATTGCACCTGGGGTTGAAGTAATCATTAGCTGACACCACAGATAGTCGTTCATCCCCATGGCTGTCATTCAAGACTCTTGACGCTGATTAGTATTGGTTGATGACCCGCTTAATTAACCTTTTGTCCTGTAAGAGGTTCCGCAGAACAGTCGTGAGCAGCCCCAGGCTGTGAGCTCCTGTGTCATCTGAGCCGTTATCTGTATGACATGTACAAATGGTCGCAGACGCCCACCTTTCGGCATGCAGACGGCTCATTTATAAAGACCCTGTCGTTTATTTTTCATTCCGGCACTAATTCCTCACATGCTCTCAAAGATATACGAACAAAAATTCATAATGCCCCACAAATCGGTGTGAGCAGCTAAGCAGCCGAGTTCCTCCTGCCTTTTGGAAATCGACAAGGGGAGACAAATGCCTTCCTGTTCATGCGGCTGATGAAAGGCCCTTCTCCATGCCGACGTAATCCTGAGAGCTGCAGAGCTCTCCACTTCCCAGCTGGGACTCTCCGAGCACCTTGACTCCCTGCGTGGTCGGAACATGCCTGTAGGCTAACAAAGTGTGCGGGCAGGAACGACACGAGGGTCCCTTTTAGAAGTTAGGGAAGATGAGGCAAACGTGACGTGTGAGAGAAATTATAGTCTAATTATTAAACCACTTTGGGGATATGAAGCGTCCTCTGTTCCTGCACCCTGTGTGATTCCCATTGTTTTACTTGCATATAAGGACAGGATTCTCCTGCAAAGAAACAGTGGGTCAGAGGTTCTGGTTCCCTGTTAGAAATTAACACAATATGTGCTGTGCTACTATGATACCTATCACCTTTATAACAGCCACTCGCCCTCGGCCTGTAGATTAGTGCGCATTTCCATGCATCCATCATTAACTTTTATATTTAAGCCTTTGTGAAATGCAGTGAGGCTATTTTGAGATTAAAAAATCGGCAAATTAAATGCCACTTTTAATAAGAAAACAAGTATATTGACCTGGCCTCCCCTGGCATTTTGTTTACATGCAGATGGAATTAAACATACTGTATATATATACTGTATATATATGTCCTTTCCCCTTGAGAATAGCATGTCATGTTGCCTTCTTTCTTTAATACCTGGGTCAACCCACAGTAGCTCCAAGATGCTTAATATGGTCCCTGTTCCACTAGTGCCTTGATTACTCCTTTAGGTTTGACCAGTTCTAGTATTTTGAAGGGAGGAAAATTGCGCCATAATTCATATAAGAGACCAAGCTTATCATCAGCCTCGTGGCCATGGGGCTCAGCCCCCATATTCTCCCTGACCACTGGTCCACACTTGGGGCCCTGACCACTCTTGTATACTTAAAATTTGTTCCATACTGTCAGGCCACTGTCATCATAGCCCCCAACCTGCTGAATAATTTGCAGGGACAGTTCAAAAAGTCCAGTCATGATGTCCCTGTCCACCCAATCAGAAATGCCCATAATAGTGATTGACAGCTCCATCTCTTGGCCAGGAAAACGTAATAATTCTACTTACTGTAACAGCAAAGCCATGACAGTCCACTCCTGAGCCACACTTGAGCTTAGTCAGCATTTGCAGAAAGCCTGCTGTGAGTTGGACCATTCCTCACTTAATCCCATTTGACAACCGAGGGATGCTGGAGAGAGCTGGGGGGGGGTGGGGGGGTTTGACGGGTGTGAGAGGGATGGGTGGACCCTTGGGGTCGGTTTATCCTCGATGCCCATAATGGTTCTGCGTGCACATCATGGCCGCCACATGTTTTCTGCGTTGGCTGCACGCATCATCTTTGCACCTATGCAAGGAATTAATGCTGCGAATGCATGAGACGCAGTAGCACCAAAAATCTTGGGGGCAGTTTGGCTGCCTTTTGTCACGGGAGGCGTCTTTATACGTGGTACAGTTGTATTAAAGTGCCATCTGTTATTTTCACTTTTCAAGAGTGAAAAAACACTCGTTTTCAAAAATCAGTGGCAGTTTAAGTTTCTTCTTCTTCCGATTTCAGTCTGAGCGGAGAAAGCAGGGTGATGTGCACAGAGTACAATGAAATTCTTACTTGCCTGCTTTCATCAGCAACGTTATTTTTCATTACAGTTCCGATATTTATATATCCTGCTGCTAAAATGGTACGTTTTGCTAGAACATTTATATTGTCATGGGAAACAAAACGTAGCGAAATCTGCATTTTTACTGACCGCTCCCTTGCAGGATTATCTAATATAAGTTTAACATTAGTTTAAACCACTAATACTTCTGCATGAATTCTTCATGCTCTCTCTGAGCCAATCCTAATCATTTTATCCTTGCAGTTTAGATCACTCATAAATAGATGTGTTTGTGAGAAATTGATTTATTCTGAATTGATATTTTGCTTTATAAATATTGCAATATTTATTGCAAAAAATGGATTTTTGATTCAATACAGTGCAGCTGTAATACTCAGTACGAAATACTATTACAAAATATCTAGTAAACAAATAATACAACAGACACCGTGAGGTAGCAAATTGATGCGGCAGAGCGAAGTACCAATATGTTGAGGAGCAGTGGTTAGAATGTAGAGAATGCTGCAGCAGTATTATAAAATTAGCAACTTGGTGTGCAGGCACAGGGCCTACAACATTTCAATGCACAGCCTAATGCAAATAAGTTAGACTGGAAGCGAAGGCACGGACCAAGATGGTTTTCTCACACTGCCCCCTAGTGGACATGATCTTTAATCCTCCAGATCAACATAAAGTATGCGTGCAAGTATAGTTTGCACCATCCCCAAGCATACGCCTCACGTAGCGTGGAGTATATCCCGGCCGTAAGGCAGAGGAGCGCCTTTCTGGCAACCCAAGAATAAACACACAAAAGAAGTCAATGAAAAATAGGTATGAGATGAAAGATACATAATGGTGCAAACACCATGACTGTGGACCAGGACGCACGTACACACACTTGTATTCATATCATTGTGGGGACTCTCCATTAATTTCTATGGGCAAAACCCTAATCCCAAAATTAACAATCTTTTAACCCCTACCCAGGCCAAATCTTAACCACGAGTAACCAAATGAAATACAAGACAATTTGGCATTTTTAGTTTTTTGATTGCACTCAGAGCTTTACAATGTGGGGACTAAAACAATGATCCTCAAGAACCTCCTCAAGGTTCTCTAAGAAGGAACCTTGGATGGCCTGAGTAGGTATTAGCAGGGGTGAACTTAAGAAATTTCATTAACCAGTTGGGCTTGTTCGGTTAAAAATATAAAAGTCCAACATGCAATTTGCTAACTAGCCAGCACGATAGTCCTCGGTTATTCTGTATTGGCCGTTTGTCTAAATTACTCGCCTCCATCTAGTGGGAGTAACAGTCTGCTGCTACCCGAGACCCAGCGCCTACGCTGCGGCGCCCAAGCTGATCATCCAGCGTCTGGCCGTTCCCTCCAGCTGCCCTCAGTCCTCACGGCTCTGGGGGAGAAGCCACCTTTAAGGCACTCAGTGCATTTTATTATCCCATTGATGAGAGAGCTGTCATTCAGTACATTTACATGCACACTAAGAAAATCGAATTGTTGTGTTAGTCCGACTAAAACCGGCCTTTTAAGGTACATGTAAACATGTTAGTCCGACTGAAATCGAATCCAAGTCGGACTAAGACACCCAGATAATGCGATTGGGAGTGGATTTGGTCCAGTATGTATGCCTTAAATCAGACTCAGTCTGGCTTAGGCGCTCTGAGCATACCCCGCATTAAAGCCGCCCCCCCCCCCCCCCCCCCCCAACAGAAGAAGCCGGTACACAGAAGACGTTTGGAGCATTGCAGAGGAAGTACAGCATGTGCAATGTAATACCTCAGTTTACATCCCTTAGCGTTGTCCATTTTGCCGCTCAACTACAGAGCGCTTTTCCACTGCTCCAGGTTCCATACTTTTGGTACTTCAAGAATGTACCAAAAGGGTGGTACTTCAAGGTGCTGGTTTTACATTGGCATAAAAACTGGTACGGTGCCAAATGACATTACAACGGGAGGCGGATATTTTGTACTGAATTCAAAAAATGGCTGTTGTAGGACTGGACGACGTGTAAATTAATAACAACATTGGATGTTATTCACGTCCAATTCTTACATTGCTAGTCAGTTAGATTAAGATCATGCCTGGGACTGGCTCCTGACCCTGGGTCTCTACTGCATAAGGGCTTGGAAGATGGACAGGGGCACCATGGGCGGGCTAAGCCTGTGTGCCTGTAATGAGAAGGTCGCAGGTTCAAACCCAGCCTCAGCATGTTTGCGGGTCCTTGAGCAAGACCCTTAACCCCCAGCTCCCTGGGCTCTGCTACGGGTGACTGCCCTTCACAAGACAACTTACTCTATGAAAAAGAGAACGTTGAAGGAGGCATAAAGACTATTTCCCCACGGGGACCAATAAAGTTGTTATTGTTATTATTGCTTCACCTGACATGCAGTTGCATTTTATCTTTTTTGAGTTTTTTGGTATACTGAAATGTGATCTTGTATGTCAAACTATCCATCCATCCATCCATTATCCAAACCGCTTATCCTACTGAGTTGCGGGGGGTCCGGAGCCTATCCCGGAAGCAATGGGCACGAGGCAGGGAACAACCCAGGATGGGGGGCCAGCCCATCACAGGGCACACTCACACACCATTCACTCACACATGCACACCTACGGGCAATTTAGCAACTCCAATTAGGCTCAGCATGTTTTTGGACTGTGGGGGAAACCGGAGTACCTGGAGGAAACCCCACGACGACATGGGAGAACATGCAAACTCCACACACATGCGACCCAGGCGGAGTGCTAACCACTGCACCACCATGCCATCCCCATGTCAAACTATTTAAATAAAATATCATTCGGCTCAGGACATCCGTGTTAAGCGGAGTGTTTTCATTCAGCACTGACTGTCAGCGTTTTTGCACATTGGGATCTTTGAGTAAAAAAAAAAACAGGATCTTTTGCTGTCATTGTTTTGTTTATTTGTTTTGGAAAAATAAAAGAAACCTTAAAGAAAGTACCTGCAAAAGGGACGGTTTTGTTGTAGTCGACGGGTAATCCCCGCTGTGTTTACAAACCGCTCATGATGGACTGTGATACTGGAATCCCCCTCGTCAGGCTCCGAAGCAGTTTGGGAACGAGGATGGTATTACTCACTGTCATTAGACCGAGGGCGCTCGTTCACTCACCGCCGCATAGACGTCGGTGTGCTTAAGGCAGAGCTTGTGTTCTTTGTTAAACATGAAAACGAGCAATAATACCTCTCCTCAATGCCTTTATCTGGGGCTGCAGGCTCCGAAGAGGCAATGAGCTCTCACACACAATGAGCAACGCCTGTTTGCTCTGCCATTAGCTTTGGCAAAATAAAAGCACTGCCCCTTTAATTTATGCTAATGAGCATTTTCGAAACTGTAGGGGATACCGGGAACAATTGCTGTTAAATGGACTTTTAACACACTTCAACAACCCCGGCTATACTGCCCCACAAAGGCGAATCACAGTAACTACACTGACACGAACTGAAAAAGGGTGCCTTGCCTTGACTTAAGTGTGAATTTTGTAGTTTCTGTAATTTTCGCATTCTGTTTTCTTTAAAACCAAACATAGTTGACCTAAGATATTTTGCAAGAGGATAAAACATAGACTGAGACACTCCATTTTGGTTGCAACTCAGCAATATGCAGTTACTGTGTTTTACCTTTGTGGGGCAATATACCTCCCTCCACTTCTGCTCACTTAAGGCTCCACACCACATCTCTGGTCCTTATGAAACATGTCATGCTAAAAGTACACAAATTCATGACTAAATAGACTCCAGTTCCAATTCAGCAATCGTCCCCACTACTGTAAACCCTAATGGCTGTTTTGGTGACTGTATCCGATGCAGAAAACAGCCTGTGCCGAAGCATATAGGAATTCGGTGAGAAGCCTGTCGGCATAGATACTCTGCCTGTCCATCAGGATCTTGATCATGACTAAGTCAGTTATAAGCACTGTTTGTTTTCGCTAATTTGTTATATGCTGCTAGTTTTTGGCAGTACAGTGCCCCATTGGGTACTTCTGTGACCCTCACTACCAGATGCGCCACAATTTACACGTTTCCTGTCAGCACTGAAAGTGGGCTGACATCCCATCCTGGGTGTCAGTGTGCTCCCTCAATGTTTCCCAACCCAGTCATCAGGTAAGGAGCTGGAAGTGATGAAAAATGTGAACTGTCAGGCAGGAAGCTGGGAGGGAGCAAAAATGTGGACTGTTTGGAGGGAGCAAAAATGTGGACTGTTTGGAGGGAGCAAAAATGTGGACTGTCTGGGGGTCCACAAGGACCAGGCTGGGAAAAAGTACTGCACCTCATGCCCTCTGCTTCCTGGCACACTGAAGCCTGCATTGGATAAGCAGTCTTGGAAGAAAGTAGGATATATAAGTGTTTCAATGCAGGATCGCTGACTGCATTCACAGTCATTTATCAGTTAATGGTGAGATGATGGCATGACTTTTAATTTCCGTTTAAGCCAGGCTTTGCCTGCAGATAATGCCAGTGGGAAGCTTCGGTGTGAACTTTCGACTGTTTAAAAACAAACTGATGCCCTGCAGATGAATTGAGGATTATCGTGTAGAGGGGGCGGATTTATTTATATGTCATTGCGGCCCAGATACGCCAGACGTAGACAAGAAATAGTCTACATGCCACAGAGAAATATGACCATAATATTATTATGGCACATGGATCTGATGGTGGAATTAGTATAAGAACAGATGTCACTGCTGCTCCGTACTGTATCGTTTTATCATACATTATCCCATTTAGATTCCCACTGGATATCTGTTCTCTCCAAATCGTTATCGCCAGTGTTGTGGGAGTGCAGATAGCAACAGAATTTATCTTTCTCCTCTTACAGAGATGCTTACAGGAAAAAAAAAAAATCTGATCTCTGAACAGATGAGCACTCTGTTATCCTCCTGGTCCCTCTCACATCTCCTCAGTGGATCCCCGCATGCCCCTCCCCCCTGCATCCTGTGCCGCCCCGGCCCTCTTCGCTCTGCCGCTCACTTCGGAGGCGTTTCCCGGCAATCGTGGACTGGCCATCTGGCATACTGGGCGCTTTCTCAGCGAGCCGGTGGCCTTGTGGGCCTCTGCGAAATGCGTCGTGGGGGACCTCACACAGATGCCCTGCGTGATTCTGCAACGTGCTTCCATTTGATTGTCGATTAATGGAGGCCTGGCTTAATTTCACCCGATTACTGCGGTTTAATCACCTTTTCCTGCCGGGAGAGCCATTCCGCGACAGCCAGCGGAGAGCGGGACGGCCCCCACATCCGTCACTTCTCCTTTGTTTTAATCGGCAGGCCAATAAGTCATTTATCTTGCCTAATTGTCGCCGTTCATCCCGCAGAGTGTCGTGGGGTGGACTGTGATGGATGGTTGATGACTGTTATTGTAACCATAAGCCACGGCTCTATGAATGTTTTCCCGTTATTAAGCTCTGGGCCGTCATGTGCCTCATGGCACCCCCCGGTGGAAGGCTGGGGCATTTCGGTGACGTTCTACTGGTGTCCCGGCCCAACGACCGGCCTGGCGACTCATTTATAACCTTGATGGCTTCCTGTGGTCAGAATGGCCATTAGAGCCATAGGGGATGGCGATTGGAGCGGGGACTTTATAAGACTGTGGGTCTAACAGGCGGTGGGGGGGCAGAAGGGGTGAAGACAACAAGAGGCGGCAGTTTCAGCACATGGGAACAGGCATGCCGGGGTCAGACAGCACCGTTTGGGTCGGGCCGTCAGGTCAGACAGCACCGTTTGG
Organism: Brienomyrus brachyistius; assembly: GCF_023856365.1. Classification (NCBI taxonomy): domain Eukaryota; kingdom Metazoa; phylum Chordata; class Actinopteri; order Osteoglossiformes; family Mormyridae; genus Brienomyrus; species Brienomyrus brachyistius. Next base: position 26,860,874 of record NC_064545.1, on the reverse strand, counting down.
GTCGGGCCGTCACAGGCTGGGAGACGAAACAGTCGCACCTTTGATATTTCTTGTAATTATGCATGAGTGACTGGACGTCTTGTCGCCACGCTGTTTGCATCAGGATGGACGGCTGTCCCTCGTGTGACGCCCTGCGGGGATGCCTAGTGCTCCCTGTCATTTGTCACTCACGAGAGAGGCGACACACACACACACTCCACTTAACACGGATGTCCTGAGCACGTTTTAAATTCCAGTTGCGTGTAACAGCAGCACACGGGGCCCCCGGAGAGGGTCGCGCCTTGCTGTCACCGTCTCCGGTGTCGCCGCGGAGACAGGCTCGCCGGCATGGAGACAGGTGTTCCCCGGGGAATCCTTAGAGCCATTACCGTACTGCATCCCAGGGACAGCCGCGTCACATTTAAAGGAACAGATGGTCCAAATGAGATAATGATAATGCTTTATTTAAGAGAGAAAAAAAGAGAAGAGGTTGGGGGGGGGGGGGGGGGGGAGGGAGTGCGGGCGGCTTGGGAAATTGCTTTATGACACCGGAGTGCCACCTTCCCCTCCACGTCTCACTCCGTCATCACCGCCGTCGGGAGCCTCTCACGGCTGCACGGCTCACGTGCCTTTTACTCTCAGGGAAAAAAAGAATAAATTTCTCACACCAAGAAATCTTACATCTTTGTTAATTCCTACTCCTCCGCTGGGAGTCACACCAGGTTTGCTTTCTGTTCCGTTCTCTTCTGTTCTCCTCTCCTCTGTTCTGTTTCTTTCTTGCGTTCCTTCCCTTTTTCAGGATACTTATAACCTGTGGGGAGGAGCTGTCAAATTCCAGGCGAAGTGGGATTTCTTTGTCTGAGAAGTGCGGCCGCTCGCTGGAGGTCGTCATGGGAGGAGGGGGCGCCAGGCGTTTCACGCCGGCGTGTCTTTCTGGTCGAAAGGAGTCATTCATTCGTTGCATTGTTTGAAAATGGAGGGCCGCTGGCAGGGGAGGAAGCGGGGAGTGGGTTTGGCACGGTGTGGCCGGTTTATTTCTGTTCCTTTCTTTTCTAACCTCTTCCCGTTCTGCTGTTGGGTCACTCTGCACTGGGCGGGCTGCACCCATGCGTCCACGCAGTTATGTAAGCTGGTCAGAGAGTATCGCCCAGAAGGACCTCACACGTGGCCTGTGGAGAACAGGCCTGCACCTTCCTTCTCGAGAATCTGAGATGCACAGATGAAAGGCATTACATTAACGGATGTAATTAAATAGTGAATTTTCTGCCGTGCGCGCAGCCGGGTCAGTAAGTATGCCCTGCTATTTCTCTGCCCCATCTGACTTCGGGCGAGCTGCTTATTTCTTGCACGCAGGCGAATTGGGGTTTTATCAGTGGCATGGCAGGGGTTCAGTATCAACAACCACAAAGATTGAATATATCCATCTTACCGCTTCACTGCCTAGGATGATTAAATGAAACGCTGTGCTTGGTGCGGTCTGACCGGTGTGTGTGGGTGAGTCAGTCCCAGAGGCCATATGCTGTTTGGTTCTGAAGGCCCAGTTGTGTGTGCACTCATTCCCATTGCTGGCCCGATGGAGGAGGGTTACGCCTTCCAAGTGCGTCAGTTCCGACGCCCCTTCCATCCGCCAGCCTGCTGATGGCACATCAATGTCACCGATCCTCTCAGACATCTCCACACGCAGTACATATACCTGACCACCAGTGGGCGATCTGAGGCCCTCCACGCGATCCCAGCTGTACCACATTCACATACAAAGCGCCAGTGTTTACCGCCACTCGAACCATGCATTTCCATGGCGTTTTCAAGGTTTGGGGCCCCCTGTTGGCCACAACAGAAACTACACTAAGGGGAGCGAGAGAGCCCCAAAGTGACCTTCTGAACAGGATAGCAGGAACACAAAGCCACCCCTGCATGTTCGAGGGAGATGACAAACACAGGCTTGGAGCCCACGGTGTGCTATGGCTTTCACTCCAGACTTACAGTGTCTTACATTGCAGTGAAATCCAGTGTGATGCAGAAAAGATTTAGGTTTATATCTCGCTGTCAGAATTCTTCATAGTTGGTAATCACCCTTTAACAGCCCCTGAAGTGTCTCACTGATAACCTTTAAAGTTTATGTGCAGTTTATTTTTTTCATTCTACATTAAAGGAACTTCAGCACGGTTAAACCAATAGAAACTTGAGTGTTGGAGATCCGAACAGTGGCTGTGTAAGTCGAGTGTAATGAGGTACCTAAAACTAACAATCTCTTTCAGGAAAAGGACTTTCCATTTTCGTTGGAGCCGTGCTGTCCTTTAGCTATGCAATTAAAGATTTTAATTAACTACTGTTCCCCGTAAACCTTTGCGTGAAGTAAAACTTTTGTTTGCTGGCAGCTGCTGGAACGCACCGCGGCGGTGTGTGCAGTAATGACTAACACACACGTTTCAAATGATAATTGGGAATTAGGAGCCAGGCAGTTGTTTCCAATTAATGGAGACCCTAAGAATGGACTGTCTCCACAGTGTAGTTTTCAGGAGTTTCAAGCAAGTTCCTGCTGGGCGGATTGATTCGTCCTGCTACACTTTTCCTCCCCTTTCCGCGCGTAATTGTCTTCCCTAATCAGCCTGCTCTCCTCGCGATGCATCTATGCTGTCCGTGGTCGTTCAGGATTCTAATGATACTCGCTGTTGTATTTTCAATAGTTTAACATCATTAGGGAGTTTTTGTACCAGGTACTCTGTGTTCTTGAATGTTTGGTTCAGATGTGCTGGGAGCTGGGAGGGAGCAAAACTGTGGACTGACTGGGGTCCCCTTGGACTGGGCTAAGAATCACGGCTGTCCCCCCTCAAGCTCACACTCAAAGAACAGGAACAGGCGCCCAAACCTCAGCCACTTATCTCACCCCCAGCCACTCCTGGACCCTTCATTTCCTGGTTTCTAATCTGCTGATGAAGGATAAAGACCGTCAGCAGGTGTGATGGCTTCAGCAGAATCCCGCTCCGTGCAGACGTCCCACCGAGAACCTCAAGGGAAGGTGTGCAGGACTTGTTAACCAACACAAGCTTATCCTGCTGTCCTATATTGCAGGGTGGGCCTTTGACAAATGGGATAATTGGCCAGATATTAAGGGGAATAGGGAAGGCGAAAATAAACATCCGTGAAAAGGATTATCAAAAACTGTCATGTGTAAAACATGCTTCGTTCACTAATGATTCATCTGCCTTTCTAAGCACTGGAATCTTCACACTTTACAAAACATTCAAGGGTCCAAGCTGCGGCCGATTTCTCCAGGAGCCCTGAGACGGCAAACGTGGCTCCCGCTTCTGTCGCTGAGCTGAGCGCCCTGCCTGCTCCCTCCATGTGTGACAGAGATGCAGTCAAAGGGTTAAGAGCTGTGAGATCCCATTTTAGATTTTACATCCAAAACCCAATTTCAGGGAGGACACCAGGGTTAGATAAAGCTCTGAATAAGGTACATTTGCCCTGTATAAGAGAATGTTAAATGGGTAAATGCCACCATCTTCAGCTTGGTGGGGGCCTTCTGTTTCTGCTGTTTCATTGTTTGAAAGGAGAAACATAATATTATATATTATACATTATATTATCCCTGAGAGATTACTGAAGTAGTAAGTCGTATGCAACTGGGAGTAGGTGCCAAAGCTGGGGGCGGGAGTGGTGGGGCCACCGCGGGATGGCGGGGTGGGGGGGCTCTGTTAACTGAAATCACACAAATCATATTGAGGAGGTACAGAAGGTGAGGGAGCACCTATCAAGCACTGCATGAGCTGGGGTCTGACCACAGGTGTGCGCAAGCACCTGCATTCATGTTGGTACAGGGTTAGGCAGCAAAAACTGCAGACCAGAGTCACTGTGTGTCATGGAAATGAGTCGTCTGAATAGATCGTGTCACTTCCTGCAAAGGTGTTAATGCCAGGCGTCACAGTGCCTCACCGTGCATTTTTTGGTTGCTTGTATTTTGCAGGTCCCTCTCTCATCGCAATTCCTGTCCCTCCCTCCCCATGTTTGATTCTTTCTGACATATTCTCTGTCATGCCAAGCTCCAGTCTAAGGCTCTGAAGTGAGTAAAGACACGGCTGTGGGGTCTGGAGGACACGGGTGCCCTGCTGCTTGCTGAGTGAATTACCCAAATATCAAGCAGTATAAATGGGCAAAATTGAAGCTGTTTTAGAGTTTAGGGTCGACGATAAATAACTGCCGGTCCGGGTGAACTTGTAGTGGGAAGTGGGCTTATTTTAGACCCTGTATCGCTCTAAATTCCTGAATTACTGTTGTTACGCATGTGGCTTCTCTGGCAGTAAATAAAACTCATCCTAGAATCCACTTCCCTTCCGAAGGCTGCTATCACAAACATCAAAATACCCCAGAGATGGTGAAGATGATCTTCTCAGCAATTTTCTATTTGTGCGCCTCGGAGCTCCCTCAGAACCAGGAAACAGCTTCCTTTAGCTAGTTATGACTGCTGGGTGCTTACCTCCTCTCCCTCTGAATTCCCGCAGAAGGCTCCCTCAAAGATTCCTGTGTTTAACATCAGCAATTAACAGTTCTGCAGAGAACAGTGCCTGTAGCACTGCGCATGGAGTTTCCTGCCGACATGCACGGTAGATCAAATTTCATAAGAATTGTCATGTTTTCACTTAATGCACGTTTTGAAACATCACTTGGAAAAGGCCCGCTTAATCAATAACTCGACCGGCCAATCGAACCTAATTTCACACGAAAATTGTTTGCATGCAAGTTGTCACGTTTTCCAGGGGCGCCTAAAAACAGAAGAACATTCTGCGACTTACGTGGAAGGCGACTGAGTGATGCTACCATGAAACGTGGTCTAAAAATACAAAATCAGAAATATATGTGTGAGAGAAGCATGCTGCTTGATAGTGGCTGATAGCAAAATGCCAGTCGTACCCAGCAGAGACCAGACGGGCAGATGATGAGTGTATCACATGGGTCCTTCAGGTTCTGCAGCATGAACCTGCCAGCACATCGCTGTTGGTTAAGTATGGAAAACAACATCCTTGAGTAATTCTTCGTCACCTAGGTACCTTCTAGGCCCAGCTGCAAATTATGCCTTCCCAGTGCGTCATTCACCCCATCCCTGCTCCATCCCTCCCCCTACATCCTTTTATTTCACCAGCTGCAGTGTCTTACCCTCCCCCCCCCCCCCCCCCCTCCCAGGGCTGAAAAGCACGGACAAGTGTTTACATGTTGCTTCAGCCACGGTGGTCGCCGGCGGCTCACAGACAGACCTCATCAGACCTGTGTTTTATCTCCACAAAGAACACTTGACATTCAGTTTTTTACTATTATTATTATTATTAAAGAAAAGGAAGTCTAGAGACATCGCTGCACGTTTGAGGGGACTGTTTCTGAAGAGAGGAAACAAAGGAACGCTTGCACTCCAGTTTTAAGGTTTATCGGCGCGATTTCCTCATGCTTGGCTCTGCGGGCGGCCTGTCAGCTTGTGAGGAGAGACTCACACGTGCCGCGAGCTGATTGTGTAGAAAAACAGGGTGTCAGTCATGTTATTTTCCCCCCTTTCTCTCCGCAGCATCTCGCATAAAAGGCACCAAGGCGTATTAATGTCAGAACGCGATCCGGCGCTCATCTCTGTTCAGCTCCGTCGCGGTTGATTTTGAGTCGTGCGGGGCGCACGGACGCCTTTCTTCATTGAGGTCTTTCCGGAAAAGAAAAGTTCAGAGACTGAAGCAAATGCGGGATTTAAAGATTGAAAGGGTTCTACCTCAACTCGTCACGGAGCTAACGTCGCGGGGGGGACAGGAACAGGTTTTTCTGTCGCACACAGCCCGTTTTTTTTTTTTTTTTGTCTGCCGGCCACAAACTGCAAATCGTTTAGGCCTCTTCTGAATAAAGTCGACCCCCCACTCCTCTTTGGTGCCGCAGTTCCAGGCATCCGTGGACGAGGGCTCAACGGGGGTCATCGTGAACCTGACGGTGGACGACAGGGATGACCCAGCGACCGGCGCATGGCGGGCCGTTTACTCCATCATCAACGGCAACGTGGGCCAGAACTTCGAGGTCCAGACCAACCCGGACAACAATGAGGGCATGGTGTCTGTAGTGAAGGTAGGGCACCGCATCCTGATTGGTCAACGCTGGTCAGTCGAGACCCATCAGCAAATATTAAGTCAACAGGATGAATTCTAATAAAATAGTCAGTGCATGACCTCTTCACCCCCCTCCATCCCCCACCTCACCGCTTAATGCATTAGCTTTGGCTGAAATCTGCCCATGTACAGTAGAAGCAGCCTCCAACATATGTATGAGCGGCATTTATGAGTGTTGCAGTGTTTATGTTCACAGCGCGGAAGTGGCTCATACTGTTATGGTCTGCAGACTTTGTGAATAATGTATCGCACATTTAGCATGTTGTGAAAAGATGCGGTTATGTGGATAATAGATAGGAAAGTGTGTGAACCAAAATGGTAGGAGACCTGAATGGCCCCCGCCTTGCCCTGACCCCTGGATCTCCTCTCCTGCGCCCCCCCCATCCAGCCCCTGGATTACGAGAACACAGCCTACCACACGTTGCTGATCCGGGTGGAGAACGAGGACCCCCTGGTGCCCAACGTGGGTTACGGACCCAGCTCCACGGCCACAGTACATGTCACGGTCATGGACGTCAACGAAGGTCCCGTGTTCTTCCCCGACCCCATGCTGGTGACCAAGCGTGAGAACGCGCCGGTGGGAAGCTTTGTGGCCACGCTCAACGCCACCGATCCCGACATCCTGCAGACGCAGTCTATCAGGTGGGAGCGGAAAGGAGCAAAAACGCCTTGTGTCGCGTCAGGTCTGTCTGTTTGCATGGCCACCAATGCGATCCTGAAACTGATGCATGCTGGGATATCCGACCGATTCTCACCGAACTGTAAAAACCGTCATATGCAGTGTTGTGGCGTTTTGTGCCATAACTACTGGGTTAATAAATGCATCTGGAGGTGAGCATAACTCTCACACAGGCCATCGATAGCCTTTTTTGTTGCTCCAGTGTCAGACGGCGACAGAGCACATCTATTCTGGTCCTCGATCCGTTAAATGACCCGCGTGCAAGGTCAGGTGAGCAGTGATATAAGCAGCCTGGTCGCAGTGGGGGAGGATTAATGCTGCTGCATTGTTTACAGCAGCTACATTTTGTTGTTGCACCAAATTAGGAGCAAGCTCAAATTACGCCCAGATGTTTATATCCTCCAGTGGATCTTCATGCGGTCTGGAGCAGTGCACCATGCACCACCCAAATTTTCTTACTCTGAACTTGTTGGACAACTGTGGTGTGCAGGCTTTTCTTGGAATTTGAATGTAGCATTTACGTGATTTAACTCTGTTGGGTGTAGTATTTAAGCTCAGCCCAGCAATTTCTCCCATAACCGCTTATCCGTTACAGGGTGAACGAGGCAGCTGTCCAGGAACACAGGAATCGAGGCAGCTTTCACAAAAATTTTTGCAATAGTGCAAATATTGCAGTGTCACCACTGGCTTCCCATTCAGCCGGGCACTGCCTCTTACGGGCTCCGGCCCACTGTAACACTGTCCTAGATATGCAGTGGGAAGATGGATGGCTAGATGTAAAGTAACCTATAGAATCTACCAAAACAATACTTATCGTGCTGATTTTCCTCAAATCTCATCGTAGAAAGTAAGGACTGGTAGAAGATGATTGCCATAAAAGGCGCGGAGAATGGCGGCCCCCCTTTCAGACACTAACACGCGTGCCACATACATCGCTTTAGCTTTAATGTTCTTTTCGTCGGCTCTAAAACCATTTTCTTTTCTGTATCATTCGCTGCGGCGTGCCTTTGAGATTGGATTTGAAACGCTGACTCGATAGCAGTGTTTCCAGACGTGCTCCCCACGTAGTGTTCCTCCCCCCCCAGGGAGGGGCGGGTCCATTTCTGGCCAATAGATTCTCATCGGGGTGCACGCTCGAGCCGTGATTGGACGGCAGCGCGGGCCATGGGCGGGGGAAAAGATGCAGCCATGTTGTCGATGCCTGCCCGCCAAAGAGCTCTGTAAGATGGTCATACAAAGGCCCGGCCTGAAAAGGGCCCACAGTCCCCTCACATGCTGCTCTCTCAGAGCTTCATGCCCAGCATAGGGTCGCGGGCGAAGCCGCATGTCCAGATGGAGGAATCCGTTTGCAGGATGGGTTCTGCTTTGATCTCACTTTGGCAAGTCTTGGAGGAGCTGCTCCGTCCTCTGTGCCTAACAGTCGGATCGTTCTCTTCTCAACAGGAGGTCCATTACCGCTATGTGTAACAGTAAAATTAGTCCTTATCTATCATGTAACAGTAAATTAATTCCCTTGCAGGCAGGGAAGCCAATTACCCCCAGTGTTTGTAACACTAAAACTATCCATTATCTGCTGTGTAACGCCGGAATTGTTCCCTAATGACCCAGGAGGGCTATAACTTTAACGGTGTGTTTAGAAAAGTTTTTTTTCCTGGTTTCATTGAGGCTTGTATTTTCGTTTGAGTGGGAAGAAAAGGAATGAAAGTTAACACTTCAAGCTTTTAGCGCTGATCTGTCGTGTCTGGGCTGCCGGTTGCATAATGATTAAAAGCATTCTATGCAAATATGCAATGACTTGTGGGATAAAAATACAAGGGCTTTATATCCGACCCACTTGCCCAGATTAGCTGCTAATAAATAGAAGGAAAGGTTCCGGTATCGCTGCGGTCCTGCGTGTCGGTAGTCCGGAGCCACTCTCCTTGTTTCCGCTTCTTCTCTGACGGATAGACTCTTTATTCTGCTTTTGCCTTCTGCCGCACATCATTCCTTTCTTCTCCCTCCATCTCCATCTCATTAAGTCTGCCTTCCGGCCTCATCCTGTGCTGCTCCCGCATCTGCATTTGCCCGTAACCTTTCCCTCTATCCCTGCCTCTTTCATTCTCCTCCCCTCTTTCCCTAGTCATTCTCATTTTTGTGTCACCTGGCCGCACCATCACCTCCTGATCCCCTCATTTCTGCAGCTCGTTTTGGTTCTCGTTTGCTGCGTGACCCCTCCTCCCACCAAGGCACCATCCTTCTTCTATCCCTCTTCTTCTCCTCTATTCTTGGTCTCCGTTGCCGGAGTGCGGTGACAGCTCTCAGCTATCTGTCTGGGATCTGAGCATTCTCAGGATGGGGGGGTTCACGGAAGCTTGATGGGGCGTGGTGACAAATTGGGAAATATGTGCCCCCCTCACACCAGAAAGGTGTCAGTTCGGCTGGCCAAGAGTGCCGATCGACTGGGTGTTTCCGTCGGTTACATGTTATCCTGTGATGATGCGTTTGACGCCCATAAAAGGATGCTTTTATTCCGCTAGGCTCGAGTGAAGCTGGAACGCCGCTGTTAACGGCTCCACACAGCGGGGTCTTCACAAAGGAGTCCGCTTCCCCTCTCACACGCTCGAGTGGCAAAAAAAATACACACACTCACATACCCTCCTGTGCCTCTTTTGATATCTGTAGAAAAGGGGGCTTTGAAGTTCCATATCTTTCACCTGCGGGTAAGGGAATGAGCGAGCGAGAGATGGAACGGGAGGGGGTGCGGGGGGGGGGGGGGGGGGGGGACAGAGATACAGCTGAGGGAGAGAGTGGGAGTGTTTACCCCAAGACACATCAATGATATATGAGGATGATGTCAAATCGCAGGTCAGATCCAGCAGAATTCAGCGCTTTTTAATAAAAAAAAATGAGTCAAACCATGAAAACTCCCACCTTACATAGTGGCAGCAGGAGACGAACTCACCGCTCGCCATCAGCAGTGGTCTAGAAGGACCGCGAGGCCACCTAATGGTGACAGGGGCTAATTTCGAGATCGGCCGTCCTCCATCTTGGTCATACACGCTTAAGCTCAACAACAAAAAGTAAACATTTTTCTTTTCTTTTTTTTTGAAACAAGAGAAGCTGCTCTGATAATCTCCCAAGATGGCTCACTTTTCTTTTAAAATGGACCTTACAGTACCTTTCCTAAATTGTTAAATCAGGAGGCCTTTTAAAACTGTTGGTTGCTGCTTGCGTATGTCAACAATATATATAATGAGCCTAGACAAAGTGAACAAAAGCAAAGAGCAGTAGTTAAGTCTCGTCCCCTCTCTCTGTGTCTAGCTAGTCCCTTAATTACCAGCGAGTATTTTAATTTACGATCGGCGTAACGCGTGGCGTTAGAAGCGGCGCAGTGCGCCACTCTCGCTAACCTCTGCCAGCCTCTGCTAAAAATAGCAGCCTTTGAAGTGAGCAACGGCGCTAATCTCAGTCATCTCATTCGCCTTTGACATATATAATGTAACGTGGGTGCGCTCTCCGGAGCAGTGTGTGAGGGGTGTGAAATATAAACCCGCAAGCTCGCTCTGGTTAGATAGCCAGGAAATTTCTGGAAAGAATGTTTTGAGAGAGTGGAGGGGTGGGGGTGTCTTATTGTCGGGAACAGAGGAATAGGCCAATTTGGTGCTTAGTCTGGAGGGGCCGACTGATCCGAAGCAGGAATACGACATATTTATGAATACCACCCCCACCTACCCCCCCTCCTCAGCAGCTGTCTCGCCTCTGCCAGTACTGGGGATTATGAAATGGCTCACCGCCCCAGCCTGGAAGATAGTTAGATGTGATTAGACCAGGTGGGCACTGTAACTGCGGTACCTCTGATTATGGAATGTTTTTTCGACTGTCCCATGCTCAAGATGCAGAAATGTCACACACACACACCCCCCCAACTCCCTGCAGCACCGAAGTAATGAGCATAAACACTGGCCATCGCACCAAGCACTGAGCGTGTACGTCCGGCTACGTTTTGTGGGAGCTTGCGTGCGGATTGTGGCACAGCGGGGATGTCAGGGCAGGGGGGCTGTGGATGGGGGTGCGTGGTCTCTGAAGCATCCCGGGCCATCGCTCACACCCAAGTCCAGTAGCTGCGGTCCTAGCCGGACAGCCCAGCCTGCCCTTGCAGTTTCCAGGTCCGTATAACACAGGCATGTCGCAGTGGGACCCAGCAATCATCGCTACAAACCGGCCTCAATGAACCACGTTTAAAAACACATCTTGGCTTCTTTTTTCCCCACTATGAAATGGAAATCTCAAACAGCCAGAGTGATCTATCATTTACGACCCTCCCCTTCACATGTATAAGTTAAAAGCCCCGGAGGAGACCGGAATGGGGAGACAGTAGCTCTGCGTGGTGTGAGACGGACTTTGAAGGGGCGTGATTGGCAGTGAAGTGTGAAGGCAGGGAAACAATAACATATCCCAAGGATCTGATCAGATAAGGGGCTGTCTCAGAGGCTTTCTCACCGCTTCCGGCTCCTTCCATCTTGACAGGGCTGTCCAGGGCGCCTTAAAGGTACAGCGTGCACCGTTTCTGGAGAAGTTAATTCACCGCGACCCCCTAATGTGGGGTGTGGCTCAGCAGGTTAGGATTCTGTGCCTTTGACCGGAAGGTTGCCGGTTCAAATCCCGGGGTTGATTGCAAGATTTGACTGTTGGGTTGTTGACCAAGACCCTTAACTCACAGTGACTCCAGGGACCCTGTTTTCTCTTTTTCAGTCCAAGTCGTTTTGGATAAAAGCATCTGCTAAATGAGTGAAATGTGAATTGAAAGGGGTACGCACACTGAGAGCCCTCAGTACTAACATCATGGTTTTATTTTTAGTGAAGCATTTTGTGGCATTTGTTTTAAAAAGGCGCTATATAAATAAAATACTTGCTTCTTAAATCAGTTCTCCTAGCAACGTGCTTCTTCCCGTCAGTGCAAAGCCGATGAAGACATGCGGACTCCAAAGACAGATTGAGGTGGGAACTGACCCCACACCCTTTGAGCTGCACAGGGCGAGAATCACATGGGTGTCAGGCTATAGTATGACCTATCTAGGCACCCGACTTCTTCATCTATTATAAAGTTGCCTTCTCTCCATGGTCCTGAAATGCCCCAAGAGCTTGTTGCATTTTTATGTACCATTTACTACCAACACCTTCAATATTCGTGTTCAGAGACCTTCCAGTGAGAATATGGACCATAGACTTGCCCTGAAAACCAGGCTGGTATTTACCTTATTTGTCCTGTCACTTAAGCTGAATTGGACCTCTGTGTTCGCATCTGGTTATGCTGACACACTTGTCTGTTTGCGTGTGTGTGTGTGTGTGTCTGTGTGTGTGTCTGTGTGTATGTGGGAGGGATGTACATATTACATTATGGGGATAATTAATAAAATCCTGTTATTTTAATGTGGGGACCATTTCTTGGAAAGGGAAAACTCAATTTTATAAAAAGAAATCTGTGATTATAATTAAAAAAAAGTATTTTGTTTGGTTACTTACGGTTAAGTTTTGGGCTGGGTAGGGAGTAAGGGTGGCATTGTTGGGATTAATGTTTTTTCCATAGAAATGAATGGACGGTCCCCACAAAGATATGAATACCAATGTCTGTGATTCTGTGTGTGTGTGTGTGTGTGTGTGTGTGTGTGTGTGTGTATGTGTGTGTGTGTATGTATGTGTGTGTGTGTGTATGTGTGTGTGTGTGTGTGTGTGTATGCATGTGTGTGTGTGTGTGTGTGTATGCATGTGTGTGTGTGTGTGTGTGTGTGTGTGTGTGTGTGTGTGTGTGTGTGTGTATGGGAATGTGGATGGATGGAACAGGAGGTTCCCACTCTCCCTCACTACCCTTATAATTATATGCTGCACATAGCTGAACATGGCTGTTCCAGATTAATATAATGATGTTCTGCATCATTAATAGAGTGAGACATGAGCCCCATTCCCTTATATCTTCTCCCTGTTTATGTGTAAGTTCACTTTTTTTCCCCTTTAGAAGCCAGTTGAATCTCTCCGCAAAGCCCAATGTATGTGACTTTCACGCTGTCAAAAGATGAAACCTAATTACTTGTGAAAGTCTTCTTGCACGACATGGTGAAATAGATGTGATGGAGTTTTGCTTTTACGAGCCTGCTGTGTTCTCGGTAATAAAACCCACAGTAAAAGTCTTTTTTTTGCCACTTAAATAGAGCATTTCGGCTTTTACATACTTCTCGAGATCATATTTTAAGTTCCACTTGTCAGTATAAATATGCCTTAAAGTCGGATCGTGTTGTTTTCCTGAGAGACTCCGCGAAGAGGCTGTGTGGGGTGGCGTCGTACGTGTCGCCTTCCAGGAGCATCACTCTGAAGCTTCTGCTCTTACGCCAAGCTTCACACCCTCTGATTTTGCACACGTGTCCTTTCCTGGAGCAGTGTGGTGGCTCAGCACGGAACACCGGGGCCTCTCACGTCAGCGGGGTGACGGATTCCTCTGCGTCTCCGTTACCTTCATCGTCTGATTGTACGTGTGCCCTGTCGTTTCATCCAGGTGATCCCGACCTCGCTCCCTGTGCCCGAGGGGACCGGTTCCCCGCTCGCTGTGACACTGTGCTGGATAATTCGTTATGGAGAGATGCATGATCTTTGTTTAAGCAGCACCTCTGCATGACATGTGCCAATGCAAGGGGGGCATCCCAGAAGCCCTGCAGGTGTTAGCACTGGGCCCAGTTTTGCCCAGTAGTGCTCAGAGTGGGAGGTGCATGCCCCTGCCTCTGGCAAGGTGTGACGTGACTTTGTTTTTCTCAGTTTTGAGCTCCTGCAGTCCATTTTGCTTTGAGAGGCAGACCTCTGTCAACAAGGCTAGATGCTGGAAAGAGACAGATTGGGCAGGGGGCTATTAGAGGACTTGGCATTGGATATAAGTCTGTCTTGGTGAGACTTTTAAGCAGGAGTCAATGGAGGCTTGTTATAGATGGAGGGAGTTGGTGGTCGGTCAGGTTCTGGGGCAGCTGTGACGGATGATTGATGGGCCTCGACTTGCCGGTGTTTATATTTTCATTTCTACCTGTCTGACTCCGTGCTCTAAATGCAGCCCCTCCTGAGGCTTTTAAACAGCAGTATTATGGGGATTGACAGTGGCAATTTGTCTGCTTTTCGCGAACATTGCGAGGTCCGTGTCTCACTGGAGGTGCCAAACCAAATCCCGCCGACTCTTGTGCCCGCCTCGATTCCGCTACCCAGGCAATGTTGAATGTTCTCCTTCATAAAAAAAGCTTAAAAATAATGATTTATACCCATCTTATATATGACCTTTGTCGTCATTTTCTTTTGCCATTTGGTCACCAAACCTTGGCGTTAGCTGGCAGAGGCGGAGGTGGCCGTGGGGATGGAAAAACCCAGAAAGAGGAAGCGCAGGTGGTCTGCGGAGGCAGTGAGATGCAGTGCAGGGCTGAGATAGACCGTCCACAAACTAAGGAGGTCGTGCTCTTCAATCACACGCTCTGTTTGTGTCCCATTTGGCCTGGGCTGCTCAGACCGTCTGAAGACAGGTGGACGACAGCATCCGGACATCCCCGCCGGAATAAGAGCCGAGAATCAGCCAACTGACACCACATCTGATGGACAGTTCTGCACTCAGCCACAGGATGCACACGATGATGCTATAGCAAAGGTCACTTAAAGGTTATGGGCCAAAAAAATCAGTTTCTGTTTTTTTTATGCTAGAGAAAGTCAAGAGAATACAAATCATTATTAGTTTTTTATTCCTGTCCCTTTGAGATATTCTGGCTTTTGTAACCTGGCTAGTTCTGGTTACATGTTTACATCAGTACCCACTACCTGCTCTACTAAAAGCTGCTTATATTTAGTGTAGCTGCATTATATGCACTGATAAGTGCAAACTGTTGACAAACCAATTGAAGAGCAAATCTGCAAAACTCACTCAGTCCATGGGATACAGTTTTGAGAAAATTTCTCTTAAACTTACTGAGCTTTGGAAATTTAACAAAGGTTCTTTGTTGGATTACATGACAAGTGAGTGAGTTTTGGTTCCCAGTACTGTAACATATGATGAGGAAGCCTGACTTTAGGTGATTGGCAGTTTCATCTCAACAACAACAACAAAAAAATGGACTGAGTAAGTTTTGGAAACATGCTCTTCAATTAATCCAATTGAGCTGCTATAATCATTAGAGAATTGAAGAAAGGAAACGATATCAAATGTAATACTCATCTTCGTGTCTGCAGAAGACAGAAAGCCTGCGTGTGTCATCATGTTTTCCTGAGAGAGAAAGTCACAGAAGGAGAGGCTGTAATTCGTAATTCGGAGAGTGAATCTCTCCTCCATCTCTCATCGGCGTAGGACTTTGCCTGCCACTGAGCTGTATTAATCACAGGCCTGCAAGCCGGCTCAGAGAGAGAAGGGGGGGTTTGAGCCCTTATCACTTTGATTCTCATTAGCACCGGCTCAGCCTTTCAGCTGGCTCAGTCTTCTATCCAGGGGCGTGAAAGTGGGATCTTCTCATATGCATCACACACCGGGAAGTGTGCTGGCTCCGCGTGCCAGGAGTTTGGGCACATGGGCGCCCACACCCTCGTCCAGCGTGAATCATGGACTGGCTCAGGAACCAACTCATCGACGTCTCCCCGATTGATGGGGAGGTACCCAAAGATGACGGCTAATGCTGTGCGTCTGTAAGGAGGCCTCCAAAAACCGGGCGCTTCAGCGGCCTGCTTCCTGCAGTCCTGCTTCCATCCCGGGCAGGGCAGTGAGAGCTCAGTTCTGCTTCAGTCCCGGGCAGGGCAGTGAGAGCTCAGTTCTGCTTCAGTCCCGGGCAGGGCAGTGAGAGCTCAGTCCTGCTTCCGTCCCGGGCAGGGCAGTGAGAGCTCAGTTCTGCTTCAGTCCCGGGCAGGGCAGTGAGAGCTCAGTTCTGCTTCAGTCCCGGGCAGGGCAGTGAGAGCTCAGTCCTGCTTCAGTCCCGGGCAGGGCAGTGAGAGCTCAGTCCTGCTACAGTCCCGGGCAGGGCAGTGAGAGCTCAGTCCTGCTACAGTCCCGGGCAGGGCAGTGAGAGCTCAGTCCTGCTTCAGTCCCGGGCAGGGCAGTGAGAGCTCAGTCCTGCTTCAGTCCCGGGCAGGGCAGTGAGAGCTCAGTTCTGCTACAGTCCCGGGCAGGGCAGTGAGAGCTCAGTCCTGCTTCAGTCCCGGGCAGGGCAGTGAGAGCTCAGTCCTGCTTCAGTCCCGGGCAGGGCAGTGAGAGCTCAGTCCTGCTTTCGTCCCGGGCAGGGCAGTGAGAGCTCAGTTCTGCTTCCGTCCCGGGCAGGGCAGTGAGAGCTCAGTTCTGCTTCCGTCCCGGGCAGGGCAGTGAGAGCTCAGTTCTGCTACAGTCCCGGGCAGGGCAGTGAGAGCTCAGTTCTGCTATAGTCCTGGGCAGGGCAGTGAGAGCTCAGTTCTGCTACAGTCCCGGGCAGGGCAGTGAGAGCTCAGTTCTGCTTCAGTCCCGGGCAGGGCAGTGAGAGCTCAGTTCTGCTTCCGTCCCGGGCAGGGCAGTGAGAGCTCAGTTCTGCTACAGTCCCGGGCAGGGCAGTGAGAGCTCAGTTCTGCTACAGTCCCGGGCAGGGCAGTGAGAGCTCAGTCCTGCTTCAGTCCCGGGCAGGGCAGTGAGAGCTCAGTTCTGCTTCCGTCCCGGGCAGGGCAGTGAGAGCTCAGTTCTGCTTCCGTCCCGGGCAGGGCAGTGAGAGCTCAGTTCTGCTACAGTCCCGGGCAGGGCAGTGAGAGCTCAGTTCTGCTACAGTCCCGGGCAGGGCAGTGAGAGCTCAGTCCTGCTTCCGTCCCGGGCAGGGCAGTGAGAGCTCAGTTCTGCTTCAGTCCCGGGCATGGCAGTGAGAGCTCAGTCCTGCTTCAGTCCCGGGCAGGGCAGTGAGAGCTCAGTCCTGCTTCCGTCCCGGGCAGGGCAGTGAGAGCTCAGTTCTGTATCATCGCTAACTTTTCTCTAAATCAGAACTTGCTTTACGTGGACACCCTACAGCATGCAATACCTTACCTTCCTACAGGGGGCACACTATGTTTTTCTTACTTGAGATCAATGAAATACCTATCTATTTGTGTGTGTGTGTGTGTGTGTGTGTGTGTGTGTGGTCCAGGTATACCTTACCTTGTGGGGACCAAATGTCCAAAAAAACGTGATGAATACCCATTTTTTTTTACCTTATAGTTTCCTGGTCCCCATAAGGGAAAACTCCAAAATCCATGACTAATGAAAAAACTAACAATGCAAAAACTCTTGTATTTTGTTTGGTTACTTATGGTTATAGTTAGGGCAGGGTGGGGGTTAAGGTTGTCACAGTTAGCATTAGCATATTTCCCTTAGAAATGAATCAGCAGTCCCAAAAAAGATATTATTACACACCGTGTGTGTGTGTGTGTGTGTGTGTGTGTGTGTGTGTGTGTGTTTGTTTTGCATAGATCACATTTGGGGACCAAAATGCCCCCAAAGTGCCGTAAAACCTGAAACTTCCTTACTTCTTGGGACCTTTGTTTCAGGTCCTCAAATTTATAAAAATCTGTGAATGTAATGAAAAAAGTAAAAATGCTAAAAGTCTTGCATTTTGATTGGTCACTTATGGTTAAGGTTAGGGATGGGTAGGGGTTAAGGGTGCTGTGATTAGGATTAGGCTTTTTCCAATAGGAATGTGTGTGTGTGTGTGTATGTGTGTGACAGAGAGAGAGCAAGAAGGCCTGTATAGGGGGGGGGAATGACAACTTTGCCATGGTAATTAACATATCTACAGTGTAGATAAGATCCTAATTTGCATAATGTGTTTTTAACTGCCTTCTAATAACCTTGGGAGACAGCTAATGGAGTGAAGCCTCTGTGTTTGTGCAGATAGAGGCGGAGTTCTCCCGTTGGCTCCTTCAGTGTTGCCATGGAGCTAATTTGATCCAATACCCTGGCCCCGCCTTAAGTCTCTTGGCGTGGTTGCCGGTCAGGTGATTAATTCAGCCCCTCTTGCTCCAGAACCAGTCACGAGCTCACACCTTACAACCCAGTACATGCTAATTTCCAGTGCACTCCATGTGACATGTTCCCTGGCCATGTTACCAAACTGAATTGCAGAATGCTCATGTGTTTTCACTAAGAGTCACTGACTATACATATAATTATATATTTGGAGTGGCTGAGCGGCATTTTTCCTTTAGGGGTCTGGCTGTCACGATGAGAGTTGGATTAGTGGGGTCAACTCGCTTGTGGGCTGGCTTTGGCAGCTCTGGGCCACTTGTCTTCCCTCCCCAGATCCAGGCCGCGGGGCCCGCCAGCTGAGAGGCAGATTAGTGCCTGCCAGTCGGCCTTCTCCGTGCCCTGGACCGCGGTGCTAATTGTAATCTGGCACCATCGACTTCTGGCTCGGCCTGGAACAGAGCGTGTTCTGCTGGCCACCTTGAGCTGTGGAGATTAGCCCTGCTTACTGTATTTTGGTGCCCTAAGCGGCCTTACCGGCTTGCCCCAGAGACCAGGGAGAAACCTGAGGACTTGCCCCCGCCCCCAGATAGGCAGTAGATAGCGCTTTGGCATCATGCCACAACACAGGCGTCAAGATCACAACATTTCACAGGAGCTCAGCTGAAGTGAACCCTGCCATTGAGATCTGAATACGCAGTCCTGCTGCTACCTCAAGCCCAGCTGTGCATTAGCACCAAAGTCAGCAGGTTCTCAGTGGTTCCATGCACTACGCTTCCCCAGCCAGGCTCCATACCCACTGTGCATTCACTGCCATGATGTCATCGACGGCATCTTTATGCCCTTTCTCCTGGTAGCTTGCTGATTGGGTCAAACTGCACCTCACTTTCCAAGGCCGTGATGTGTCTATGGATTTTCATCACATCATCCAGGGCATGAGAGCAGGACAAACCCCCCCCATGTTTGTGGATTGAGTAGCCCTGTCGTGTGCCCTTGATCAAGCTGGGTGTACAAAGCTGCAATACCTGTATCCGTGGGTGGCGGAATGTGGAGGATGTAAAAACTTTATCCACTGAAGGCTAGCCTGAGTAACAGTCATCTTAGTGAAAATCTATAATAGGATGTGTCCATGGACAAGCTCAGTTACATAAATGCCTGGGTAAAATATTTTAGCCTCTAGCAAGCCATTATCCTTCTCGGATTATACAAACGCTCACCAAAAGAATGCCTTTTCACCTCACAGAAAAATATTCACATTGCAGCACATTGATAAAATGCTACAATGTTTTATTTTGCAGTTAAAATAACTGTACACATTTTTCTGCCTCAGTATTATAAGGTCATGTATGCTCAAACAATAGCTGCATCGTCACTTCTAATTAGTCATCTGTGACTTCTGTAGCCTATATGGACAGGAGCACCTGCTCAGGTAATGTTGCCTTCTCCCTGTCGCACGCGTGTGTGTTTCTACGCGTGTGTGTTTCTACGCGTGTGCGATGACGTCTTCATAAGTGTCAGCGTGCAGCAGAGAGGGAGCCATCGGCAGACATCTCCTCGCACTGGGAGAGACCGGGGGTCGATTACGAAGCCATTTCCCCAGACGTTGTTGCGGTCTGTTAACCAGGCATCCCTTGTTTCAAACACAATTCCGGCGTTACTGAGCAGTTTCAGCAGAATGTTGACAAACGTATTACCCCCCCACTGCACCCACCCACCATCGCCTCCTCTCATCCTTCTCCCTCTCTCCTCTGCTCTCGCTCTCCATGCCGCGTCTTCTGCTCCTACTTCCTGTTGTGTGCGTGTTTGTGGCCCCAGCGCTTCTTTGTGCCAGAGCTTTTAAGTTGTTTTCTTTTTTTTTTTAATTCATCTTACATTGCATTTTAGTAACAGTGAGTCGGAATCAGAATTAGAATCTGTATCCTTTTATTTGCCAAGAGTGAAAAGTTGAAGGAATTTGTTTTGGTGCAGGGGGTGGTGCAGAATGAAACATACAAGCATGACAGAAGTAAAAGACAGAGATATAAATGAAAATGTGTAAAAAATACATACAGAAATGAGTGTGGACAGTGCATAAACATGTGTGTGTGTGTGTGTGTGTGTGTGTGTGTTTGTAATTATTACATTGCAGGGACTACATTTGTGTAACTCTCTACCTTGTGGGTTGATTTTCTCCGGTCCCCACAAGAGGAAACTCAATTAAAAAGCCTTGGTTACTTACGGTTAAGGTTAGGGCTGGGTGGGGGGTTAGGGTGTCATGGTTATTAAGGTTCTGGCCCATGTCCATGTCCGTATACAGTCCTGGCAGCAGAGTGGCGGCCGGAGTGCCGACAGGTTTTGTTCATGCGCAGTGACGGGTTTTAAAGGTCCCATCAGCTGCGGTCTGTCTGCTTTCGGTGAATGCCCCATTTCCAGGCCTCCAAGAGGTATCCGGCTGAACAGGCCCCTTGTCAGCAGCTTGTTAACGTGGGTTAGTGTTCGGGCTCCACCAGATTCCCCCACGAAGTGGCCCATTATCTCCTGCACGCCCTCCTGAGCATGTTAACCCGAGTCTAGCCGTAAAACACACATTAGCTTCTGACTTTATCCCATACAGAAACGTCTCTCTCGCTCTTCTACATCAAGCCCACGTTTACACGAGTCCGCGCCTAGCAACATTCGTCCCATAAATCTTACTTAATTAGCCCCGTCATACCAAAACCTAATCTTATCAGAACCTCGATCAAAACTGACAGTAGCATAAAAGGAAATGTAAGTGAACATAACATTTTGAAACTTAATGAAGGCATATGAAACACAATTTCTCTGTATGGAAAAAATAATCATTCCCTCATTTTCATTATCTGCTTAAACCACCTTTAGTAGGAAGGAAACCAACCTCCTTCCTGTATTTGTCAATCCCCCACAATGCACTGGGAGACTTTTGGCCCAGTCCTCCATCCATATCCACTTCTGCTGGCTTCTGGTCCTAACATAAGAACTCACTGGACGTCTACAAGGGTTTCAATGCTCTTCTTTCCTGATTAGCATTAGAAGCG
The DNA here is from genome assembly GCF_023856365.1 of Brienomyrus brachyistius. Classification (NCBI taxonomy): domain Eukaryota; kingdom Metazoa; phylum Chordata; class Actinopteri; order Osteoglossiformes; family Mormyridae; genus Brienomyrus; species Brienomyrus brachyistius. The sequence goes on along the minus strand of NC_064545.1, from coordinate 26,840,120 downwards.
CCATTTGACATGCCAAACGTTTGAACGTCAAACTCCTTTAACCACCAAGCAAGACGTACTTCAGCCCTTTTGTTTGTGCTAATGTGGCATTAATGGTAATAAAAGCAGCGAATCTAACAGCCTCAACCAAGAAGTCGCGTGGTTCCTAACAGACTGACTACTCAGTTGTGAAATCATAAAGCTCAACAGTTTTCAAGCGTAGAATGAATTTTATAAAATGCTATATAATAGACTTTGTGATTTCATATTCGTTGAAGTTTCCAATTTTCACCAACTGTAAACAAGCTTGTTTTTTTTATACAAATCAACCCAGGTGAAGCACTTAATTAAGAAATGTACGGTTTATTTGAAATGTCTATTTGACTTTTTATTTGAATTGTAAAATGCACTGTTGACACTTGTGTTATTGCCCCAACAAATGTAAAATGGATATGAGAAAACATACCTGTGTCATTTAAGAAGTTTTTTCACTATAATAAGACTGGCCGTGCCCAATTGTAATACCAATTAAAGTGATATTTATTTATTTTTTGGTGTTTATGTTAAAGCGAGGCTTTTGTTTTATTACCAGTGTGAGATTAAGATTAATTTCACAAGATTAATCGGTACCACTTGACAATAAGGCTCCCTTTTGCCACTTGTAAATAACTCATTAATGAAAAGAAATCAGTGATATAACTTGTTTAAAATGGTCTGTTAATAATGTACAAGGTGTTACAACCTAATTAATAACCAGATTTTGCCACTTGTAATAACCATTCATGAACCCTTTATATGGGGAGCCTTATTGTAAAGTGGCACCGATTAATCTATGGAATTCTTTACTCAATGAGCACAAGAACATGTGACATGAACACGATTGTGGGTTTTTACGGCTTTTTGGGGCGACAGCAACTCGGCTGCTAGGAGGATAACTGACTGTCCCATTGTTTTCTTGATGGGTGAGCAGCATGTTAATACAATGGCCCATTAATACGGACGAAAGGTGTGATATGCGGAAGTACGTTTCCGCTGGTGGTTAAAGGCTGAAAAACGCTGGCGGCTCTGGGGTTATCCTGCTTATTCTGTGTCACAAAGCCCGATTTCTTGCTTAGCCAGATAACTTCTCAGATTTAATGTACCCCAGTTTATATCAACCTAACTTTTTTTCACGTAATGTTAGACCAGACTTCCTTAAATCCGGCAAGTTATCCGGCTCAGCCAGAATACCCTGCTTCCTGATACAGGCCCCTCCTTGTCTGTTTTGCATCATTGTCTTGCTGTGTGTTTAGGGCATGATCGTGTCAGCCTGGAGATCTTGGTGCTTTTCCACTATGATTTGTTTCTATGACATGTAACTCTGGCATCATCCCTAATGGAGAGGGTTGAAGTGCATTACATTAGTTCCTCACATAAAAATTACACACAATTTACTACTACACTATATTTACGTGACATACATCACAATCATACTCTAGCTACTAACAGCATAATCATTGGTTTATTGACTCTCTTAGACAGTATGTGTGTAAATAACAACACTGGCTACATTTCATTCTGTGTTAATGAATGATCGGTTGGGTTGGGGTTGATGATTGCCCTCCGATTAGGGGATTTACAGCGTATTTTATTTCTCAGGTTCGCACTGCTGGACGACCCAGCGGCCTGGCTCACCGTTAACCCAGTCAAGGGCACCGTGAACACCACGGCCATCTTGGACCGAGAATCTTCCTTCGTTCACAACAACATGTACAGTGCTGTCTTCATTGCTATAGACAACGGTAAAGATGGTTAATTTCTTCACCACTTTGAACAAGGACGGCGATATATATGGTCATACAGCCATTATGATGTTGTTATGGCCAATGCAGAATAATTTGTTACTGGAAATGAGGCTCTTCACATATCACAGTTGCAAAATGTGTCCAATAATTGAATTTTTATACTTCATACTGACATTTAAAGATCTTTAAGGAGCGATGCAAACTGCTACAGAAAACCTGCTCCAAAAAACGTCAGGAAATAAATCAGAATGATTCCAGCGGCAGCTAACGGCATTATCCCCCCCGTGTTCCAGTGGCTTCCGCCCGCAGCAGTTGTCAGTTTTTCACCCGGCACATTTATCTGGTACGACCTGATCAGCATCGAGCCGCCGTGGTTCCGGCCCGTGGTCCTGACGCGGGTAACGCAGAAAGCTCTCACTTCAACACCCCCGTGGCTTTTGTAAGAAGCCCTGGACCACGAGAGCATCTGAAAAAGGAGCCATTAATGGAGCGAGAGGTCTTTTTATTCATATGCTCAGCGCGAGGTTCTGCTGACCCGAGTTTCCTGGCATCGCAGAATAAGTTTTACCTTACTCAGGCGCCTTTGGGCTGTAACACTCTGTCCCTGGAAGTGGGCTAATGCACTGCTTTCTTTATTTATTTCTTCACCTACTCTACAAATAATGAAGGCCGCACTTCCCTGCATTTCTCTCCGGGGTATGGTGAGAGATGTGGACAGCTCTGTCATATACTGACTGGCACCTGTTGTGACACTTAGATGGTGACAGAATGACAGGATGGAAGAATGCTGTGATTTTCCTCGGGGCAGGTGTATCCAGGCAAAGGTCACAGTCCCCCGTCCATGTTATCTCTGGTGGAATTAGAACCACCCACACACCTGCTCGGACAGTCTGATTGGTTTTACTATTCCAGTTCTGCATCATGTAACCTACAGAGCACACAAGAAGCAATGGGGTGGTAAAGGAACTCGCACTACGCCCATGAAGGAAAAAAGCACATCAAACTTTAATTAGTAACATTAGTAGCAAAGGCCAAGCATGTCTAGAAGATCTAACAATTGATTAAACGGCAATTGAATGCAAGTACAGTAACTAAGTATTTATGGGGAAGTTGCTTTTTTGATACTGAAATTATTTTCAGTTGTAGCCATTAATACAGCTGGGCGTCCTCTACCGAAACAGCTCAGGTTGAGTGTGTTTGGCACGGCTAAGTAAGGTGAGAGCAGCTCAGCCTGTGAGAGCACGTCTACGACGATGACGTCACCTTCTGCCGAAGAAGCGTAGCATCGCGTTAGATCAGGCCGGGGATGCAGAGGATGGCAGGAAACCCTCTTCAACACGGAATCACGCCACTGCTGCTCTCGGGTCGCTGCCAGTAATCTGTATCCCCCGGAGGCTTGTTACCTTCCAGCCAAATCGTGTTGGGGGGGAGAAACTTTGATATCCCTCAGCAGCATTTGGGATTTTCTGTACTCCTGGTAATAGCCAGTATCTACTGGTGTCAAGAGAGACAGGAAACGTGGTGCTGAAGCTGCGTTCTACGGACATTCACCAACACCATGTATGGCAGTACATTCCTCTGGCCCATTTTCGTGTCTAATTTATGACTTTAGCATATTTATTACTATCGTAATTATAATAAGTAGTGCCCTGAAAAATAGGTTTGCAAGCTTTTGTAAAAAGGGTATTAGTTATACCAATGGAGCAGCTGTTTTCAGTCTTGGACAGTGGTAGTCATGCCTGAACCCGAAGGCTTTAATTACATTATATATAGGCACATTAAACCTTTTTTATGGAGCTGTGAATTATAAAATTGGTGTGAATGATATGTTGATTGTATATATTCAAGTATTAACTCAGGCTCTGCTGTTGGCTGTGTTGGCTAGGAATGTTCTCAGGAAAGCAGTGCTTCAGTGAGTGACTTAAGCTGTGGGGGGGGGCGGGCGTCAAGCCAGCACGTGTTGGGGGATGGGCCACGGTGCCGATATGCGTGATGTCACACAGGGGGCGGTGTGTGGCCCAGCGGGTTAGGATGCTGATTGTGTGATCGGATGGTTTCCAGTTCCTATCCCAGGGTCAGCAGAGTAATTTCACCACTGGGCCCCTGAGAGAGGCCCCTAACCCCCAGTTTCTCCAGAGACTGGCCGACCCTGCTTACTCAGCTGTGTGTTGCTTTGAATAAAAAGCATTTGCTAAATAAACGTAGCTACAGGTCTGCCACATTAGGGTACCTCCGGGAACATGCTCCTCCTGTACAGGACCCATAATTCCGTTGACTGAATGCTCCCCTTCATTTGCTGCTTGGCACATAACCGGTATGCTTGACGCTCTCTCTCATTTTTGCATTGGGGCAGGAACGTAGAGGGCGAGGGGCCACAGACGTTTTTTCATGTAAGACAAAAACCCTGCAGCAACAGTGCCGTGAAGGTCTTGTCGGCACCATCGGAATTCCTCACAGCCTGCCGGGCTTCTCATCCCTCTCAGACGGCGCTTTTGTCATCCACCGGTACATTACAGCCGGCCGGCCACGGCCTTACCCAGGGTTCCCGGCCCAGGACATTTCCCGCACAGACGTGAGCGGCGTACTCAATGCAGCGGCGTGTCGATCAGTCTTTCAAGCCCAGGATCAGGGCTCCCTGGTGACCAAGGCGCCGTGTCCCTGTCTGGGAGCTACAGGCCGTCTAGCTGGCTTCACTGCGTTTCTTTTTCTGGCGCGTCACCAAGGCAACCAGCGGAACCAGCCGCTGCCCGACAGGACGCTCTCCGACCGCGTGATTCTGTCGCCATGTGCGGCCCGTACTCCGGGGAGCTGGGATGTGACGGCCAGCCTCTCGTCTGCAGACCGGGCACTTTTCATTGCGTGTGGATGCAAATCAGCAAGATGTTTGGTCTCTGATAGATGGTTCAGTCAGCCGCTTGGTAGAACCACACAGCACTCGGCAGAACCTTTATAGTTATGGATTAAATTAATGCAGGAACAACACTGAAGTGAGCAGTTCTGCATCGTTAGATTTAGATGCAAAATATTGGTCATTTGGTATTTTTCATCTCAGCTGTCCTGATAATCAAATGTAGAGCATAATTAGTGAATATTAGAAACACCTGTGAGGTAGACAAACCATTCTCCTCTAATCCATCACTAATGTGCGGTCAAGCCACCAACAATAATGTGTGTGTAGTACATGAGGAACGAGTACAGGCAACAAAAGTGATTAATCATAGAATTAAACTAATTAAATAAAGTTAAATTAATGGGCCACAGGCTTTGATTATGCCACAGAATCACATGACGACAGATTTTACAATACATGCAGTTAAATGGACGTAAGTTTTCATTTATTGCGCCATCTGTGGCAGTGAGAGGCACTGCATCCCCCTCATGCCCTTTATATCCGGGTAGGTAGCTTCTGATACCTTGTCTTAAATATCGGATTATTATCGATTCATTCTGTTCATGTTTGTCTACATTTTTTTTGGTCTGTCCATCCGTCCCTCTTTCACCACATGTCTTGGTAGGGTCACAGACCACAGGTCACAGACTAAAGTTAATAATTAATGTTTGAAACTGCTGAAAAGCCAAGATTAAACTGTTATGGTAACGTGACTTTTCACATGTGGACACAAAATAGAAATGTATAGAGAGAAATATAGAAAGTGGACCTGATTAGAATTATTATACTCTGTAGGGAAAAAAACGCACCATAACATTTCATTTAGTACCTGTTGTCTCTGAGCTTGTCTCTGCCCTGTGCTTCGTTTGCATGACAAAGGGCCTTCTGTCTAAATTACACTGGCTTTTACTGCTGCATCAGGGGGTTCTGAAAAAGCTGTGCTACATGCTAATGAAGAATATTAACCTTGGTGTTATTAATTATGCATTTTCTCCTCCCAGGACACAAAGGCCTGAAGTATTTTGTATTATAGTACAGTAGCCTGTTGGAGATGTTGCTAGGGGCAGCTGCCCCTTTATGTAGGTGATCAGGGCCTGAGCATCTCCACTGGCTCTCCCTGTAAATGAAAACCCCCATTTACATCGGGTCATGAGGTTGATCTTTCCAGCGTGCTGCTGTTGAATGCATTCAGCATTCAGGACTTTTATATTACTGGACTTGGCTTGGCATTGCTCATGAGTCAGGAATAAGGGTGTCTGCAGGCTGTAAGACTGACTGTTTGTAGGAATAGGAGAGGAATACGGGGATCTTCGTCCCAGCCGTCCAGGAAGCCCAAGTCTCAGGCAGTTATCTGCAAACCGTTGCGGCAGAAGGTTCCAGACCCGGACTGACTCCTCTACAGTAGACACAGATGATTTTCTCAGTGTCGCGCTCCGTATCGCAGGGACTCGTGCTGCTCGCAGCTCATGGGGCGATGATTGCATGACATGGACGCAGAGGTAAGGAAAAGGGTATCGATCAGCCCTGGGAGCAGGCGGCTTTTTTCAGAATTAACCGGTGTGTCGCTGAGCCTGCCCCGCCTCTCTGGCAAAGGACTGAACCCGGCGCCGGCACGCTGGCCTCCCAGCTTAGCATAATCTCAGAATCGGCGCTGCTCATTCCTCAGCCCTATTAAGGGCTCAATCAGGGAATGTGACACGGGAAAAGCTTCAGACGCCGAGTGGGAGAAGGAGCAAGGCATTAATTTCAGGCCTGTTACCGCCAGCAAAGGCAAGGGGACCTCGTGGATGAGAATAAGTGCCCTTCAGTTTGTTGTTAGCATGCTGAGTTTGGATCTCACACTCCATCAGCGCCAGCGTCGTAAAAATGAAAAGGCGCCGGCCGGTGATATGCCATTAGCAAGGCACACCCTTTTGGGATGAAGCAGGATCATGTGACCGGGGGGGGAGAAGAAATGGGGCCTTTATCTTGGGTAAGAGAGTCTGAGCGTATGATCTGGGCCGAGAGACAGAACAATGTGATGCGAGTGGGAATGAGGCAAAAGTGAGGTGGGTGATATCATATCTATGAAGGAGATCGTGCAGGGGATTATAAATGAAAAATGCATGTTTGCCCGTATTTTTTTTTTAATGGAAACGGCAGACATATTGAGAGGGTAAAAGTAAACCCATGACCATGAACAAATGCAGACATCTCACCTCGGAAGGCGTCTCCCGTAAATGGGGAGCAGCTCCGTGATGCCTGTGAATGATGCACAAAGTTTTGGAAATGTGTACACTAATGATTAAAAGAAGGATCTGATGCAGGGGCGTGGCTACGGATCATCTGCAATCCATGGGATGTTTGCAAGCAACAATTGAGGAGATGGTTCCCATTCATGAACAGCTCCAGGAAAAATGACCCCCAAGCTTTGCTCTCACCTTTGTATGATGTATATGCCTTAAAATATGAGAGGAAAAACATCCCAGAACACCCATTCTAATTCTTTAGAAAAGGCAAATAAAGCTTCATTCCCTTTAGACGGCAAAGTTCATCTTTAATTCCTGTGTGCAGCTCGTCAAAGTCGTTGTTGAGGATGAGATTTCCAGGATTCAGGGAGGATAGGGAGATGAGTACGGGTGGGATGAGAATGTAAGATATTGGGGCACCCAGGAGGAATACTGGATTCGGAAAGGCTGGAAGTTACAATGACCATGATTCTGTAGTGTGATATCGAAGGAATCCGGCCAGGAGATCTGCAGTTCAAAGATCTGCTCTTAGGTGTGATTTCGGCTCCGTGGGTACGCGATTGTTTCAGCGGAGCGGGAAGATGTGCGGTGGATTTCACGTTGAGTTACAAACCATGCCTTCATCCTGCTTGCCGGTGCTGTCCGTGCCTCACGGCCGCTGTCTATACAGCTGTCCAATGAATCGCAGCATGTTCTATGAAGTTAATGGCAGTTGAGGTGCCCCCCTCCCCCCACCCACCTACTCACATTGCCCTGGCACCATGTGTTGAGTGGCCATCTCAGATCGATGGCAGCAGTCGGCTCACAGCTTCACATCTTTCAAAAGCAACGAAAAATGTGGAGAAAAACAACAGAGGCCGGCACTAATGCCCTGTCTGATTCTCATCAGCCATGGCAGATGCTACAGCTCAGTGTCTCGCCTTTGCTCCTCGGCGTGGTTGGAATGGGCGGCAGATGGTGCCATCCGGCTCTGTCCACATATGCCGGTCCGAGGGACTGTCTGTGTCCCTGGGCGTATTCATGCTCCGTATTCATTGGTAGGAGCGCTTCTCGCCACGCCATGTCGTGTGGACCTGCAGCTTTGATAACCAGTCCATGAGCCAGATCCCAACCAGCAGAGGATCTGAATGGCTCCTCCTTGAGTTTGAGAAGACCAATTCCACGGCATGGACGTAGCTTTTTGCCTGGTTGGGCAGTCCAGTCCAGTTTCCGGTCCCTAACTTCACTACACCTTATTTCCTTACGGCTGACTTAAGCTGAGTGGAAAAAGGTTTTTTGCGACTTGCGACGAAATGCCACTTGGGCTCATGCAGCAGGGAATGCGATGTGACGAAGCTCAGAAACTGCCAGGCTCCTAAGATGGCCTTTTATTGCGGTGAAGCTGAAAGAGGTCTGCAAAGGTCTGCTCTGAGCGCAACCAGGACCACCTGGATACCATAAGAGCACATGGTGAGCTGCTCGCCATGGTGTTCAAAGTGCTCGGCTGCATACTGGTTCATGCTCGGAGTGCATGTCTCACTGCCGCCAGGAAACAATACACCCAATAAATGTTCATAAAAAAAGATCCATGTTTGTTTGTCACTTCAGTACACAATGAAAAGGAGCTGGGGGTAGAGTGAACGAAATGTTATTTGCCATCGGTATGAGTACTTTGGAACGCTTTAGCTTTCTCATATCCCATCATGCACTCTTCTTTAAGACATACACCTAGAGAAGAGAAGAAAGTTTGAGGTCAGAGTGGAAGGTGTTTTAGTCACCTGTGCCTTTACTATACTTTTGTTTAGTCTACCTGCCCCTAGTTCCCACTCACGACCTCATTGCCTTTCTAAGGCCTAGTTCACGTTAACTTTCCCAACTGCTGCAGCTGAAATGGCTATCTTTTGATTTCATCCCTTTCCACTACCGTGTCAAACCCAAAGTCCCAATTCCAGCTTTCCTTCCCCCTGTCAAGAGCTTCCGTTTGCTGCCTGGACCAGAGACGATTTCTCAGAAGATTTTATATCAGAACAGAAGCCGGTGGTTTAGCCGGATAGAGTTTAGTGTGACTGGACATTTTTGGGGAGCGTGACGGAGCGGGAGGCTGCTGACGGTTATACTTCTGCGCGGCAGAGCTATCGATCCGTCTAGATTAAAGGTCAGATAAATCAAGATAAATGAATCCCAGTCCCGTGTGTCACTGCCAAACTTTTTGCAGATGTCTCACCCACAACCTTCTGATTCATCTGCGGTCGGACTCCTCTTCCATCTCAATTAGTTACGGTAGGGACTCATGTTCAGAACGTGACACTAGCATTTGGCAAATGCTGCTAATGAAGTAAAATGAAATATCCATTTTAAATATACAGCTGATTGGTAGATTTCAAATCACAACAGTGAGTAACCAATATGATTTGCTGTGAGGCTGTGAGCCAGTGAGGAGGAGAATTGCTACCGGTGGCCCTCTGCTGGTTCATGAGCTCTGAGAGAATCCAGGCGCTGAGTGAGCCGCAGGCCCTGCGTCGCACCTGCAGCCACCCCCGTTTGTTTCCTCTATCGTCCATCTTACAGGATGCAGAAAGAGCAGCTTATTAATTCCGACAGGCTGAAAGAGGTTAAGTCCGTCTGACAGCGCGCCCGTTGGTGTCTTTATCTTTGAACTGCAGAAGCTGCCACTTGAACGCGGGCAGATTCTTGGGAAAGCCTCCTTCCCTCTCTCCAAAAAATGCTGCAAGTCGATAGATAAACATGTCAATCTTACCAACTGGGCTCTAGGAAAATGTAATTCATTCAGGTCCTTCTCTCAACTCATGAAACTGTTGATTGGAGGAGTTGTCTGACACCCGGTATTACGAACACTAATTTGAAGTTGAGCTCCCATTGAACTTAAAATGGAATTATATCAGCAGACTGATAACATTCATTATTTTACAGCGCTGTGGATTTTTCACTACGGTAATGAATTACCAGTGCAGTTAAGGGCTGTGTAAGCGATAAGCTTGAGCAGGAGGCTTTCCCGCCGGATTCTCATGGCATCTGCCACGCCGGCTGGTCATTGCTGTTCATGTCACTCACCATCGCGCCTTCCGAGGACGAGCCAAATGTGAGAGTGAGTGGGTGTAAGTGGGGCCATGAGCCCCTGAATGGGAGGGAACCTCTGCTGAGAACGAATCAGAGTTTTTAAATAAGGAGGATGAACCAATCAGGAACCCAACGTGACAGAACGCAAACCCAACATGGCCACTGCTGATGTGCTAAACGTACTGCTTTATAAAGGCGTGATAATCAGCAATCAGGTGTCCCACAGAATTCGTGAACTTATTTAATTGAGAACCTGGCTGCTTGGCTTTGCAAGTGGTTCCTGCTGATATTTACAGGAATGTGAGAGAAAATGTGAAACCATGATTTTAGACGAGCTGTAAGACCCTTGAAGTGAACAGCTGGTGGAATCTCTTTGGTGACCTGGCTTGGTATGCTGTACTGTAAGAGCTGCCAGGTGTGGAGCCTTCAGTTCTCGCCATAGATCTTTGCATGAGGACTTCCCCTCATGTTCAAGGTGGCTTCCTTCCATGGCCGAGAACCCCGCTGTTCAGGTGAATGTCGTCGAGCATGCCCGAGTCTGCTCCAGAACGCGTGGCAGCAGCTCCATGTCGCTGCGGCGGGCACGGGTAGCGAAGGCCTGACGTGTGTGGGCAGCAGGAATGGAGCGTTTCATTAGCCATTTTGGGTAAATGCCCGCTTTAGAGGATTCCACTGGGATGAAAAACAATGGGATTGACTCGTGGTTGTAATTACAGGAGGTGTGACTCCTTTGTGGAGTTTGATAACAAGCCGCCAGGCCACCAGACGATTTTGCAGGCTTTGTGTAGCACAGTGTGATGCTTAATGAGCAGCGAGCGGCCCCTTAATGAGCCAGGATGGGGGGGGTAGATGGTGGGGGGGGACCTCAGGTGCTGCTGTCCCCCTTTCAGATGAACAGTCAGCTTTCAAATTAAGTGTATCTAATACTACATACTTTAGACTAATAAATGACACCCTTCATGGGGACAAAGGACAAGGCTGCTGGAAGTTCAGCGTGTGCGGAGTGGATAGATGTCGCACGTAGGCAGTACAACCGGACAAAACCCGCAACATCAGACTCGGAAGATTAAAAAAAAAAAAATGTAAAAAGTAATGTGATCTGGATGTCGCTTTATACAGCGTGACTGTCTCTTTTAATTAAACCCAGGCAGCCTCCACAACCTTGCTGAGAATATCAGAAGTTCACTCTTTAATTTTCTTTTTTTTTTTAAAGAGGAAATTTCATAGGCGAGAATCCTGCAGAAAGATCTCCTTTAAGAGCGGGTTGCTTGTTGGACTGACTCCCACATTCTGCCTGTCACGTTGGCTAATCAGCCTGTTTGTTCCGGCGGAGCTTAATTGCTTTACCTTTTCATCAGTGGTTCCGGGTGTAATTGCATATGAAATTTTATTCCATTGTTCACAGCACTTCAGAAAGTAAACTGCAGTCTTTAAAGGCTTGAATGGGAGACGGTGATGCCCATCAGTATCTCACGGGACGCTCTTCAAGATGTTCCCTCCATCTGTCTCACACACACACACACACACACACACACACTCTTACACTGGTCATGTAAAAGACACGTGGCGGAAGTTAAGTGAAAATTTCATTCCTAGAAGATGTTTTGAGAAGGACATCCACTTAATGGAGTCTCTAGATCAGAAGACCAAAGGCAAGGAAGTGGGCAAAATAGGCTCATGTCTTAAAGCTCATCTTGGTTCACTTTGGCCACATGGAATGGTGTGACAATGAACCTGGCTAGCACTGGTATTGCTAAATGGGTTTCCAGCTTGTACTGGAACGCGATTAATTCGGGTGTGACATCATTCCCAGCTCTAAATTCGGACCTCCGAGGTAAATGGAGCACAGTAGCGGGGCCCGGGGCCCGGGGCGGCAGGCACCCATCAGCAGACACATACAGTCCCGAAAAAGTGGGTTCTTGGAGGACACAGGAAGAGAAACTGAGAATGAACTTATTGCAGGAAATGTCATGAGAAACGTGAATAGAGTGCAGCGCGGCTGAGCTTGTGGAAGGTGCACTCCGTTTGGAGCTCGGTGCTGTGATCACGCCGCGGAGTTACTGAGGTACCACTCTGACTTTGTTAATCGCTGCACCCCCACAGTCTCCTTCCCTTCTGATTAACAGCCCCTTCATTGATCATCTCTCCATTCCCATTAGTTCTGTAGGCGCGCTAATGCTCTCGCTGCCAGCCCCCCACCCCCTGCTTTCCTTCCGTCTGACTTTCAGGCCACTTGTAACAGGCCGATGCATCATGACCTTTCATGGGCTTCCCTTCAGTCCGTTGGGTCATTTCCTCCATTCCCAAAACTTCTTTTTTTTCCCTTCCTCTAGATTTTGTGAAACAATAATAATAATGGTGATAATTCCCAGCCCTGGGCATCCTCTCTTCCCCAAGGAGGGCAATAAGCAATTTCTGCAGTAATGAATGTTTTAATGAAAAAGACTCCGCAGACAGGTAGGAGCGCTCCAAGCACTTGCCTTGTTTGCCAGCCGCAGCTCAGAATGAATCCCAAAATGTTATGTTTCTCGACAGCGTTCTCCCCCGAGAAATGCCTCTGCCTTTCGCTTCCTGCTTGTTTTTTTCCTTAAACGAAATGAGAGAAACGGAAAGAGATTTGCGCATCATTCTGTCATTAGCATTCCAAGCTTGGCCGTCCTGCCTTTTAGTTAAGAAGCAGTGGGTGAAAAGTAATGTAGGGCCCTGTGCTTCTCTCCTCCGTTTCGGAGCCTCAGCCGAGCTGTGCGCCCCCTCCAAACCCAGCATTTTCTTTACACATTGTGGGAATGGCACTGTAATGGGGGGGGGGGGGGGAGCTGGCCGCAGGGGTGCTGCATGTCTCGCTGCCGCAGCCGGCGTCCGCTGTCAGGCCATCGATGGCCTTGCCGCTTCTGCGCGCTCTGACGGCTGAGCAGGGCATCGGAGACGCCGGCCCGACTCAGCGCGCACACACCTCATGGCAAGCATCTCCGAGGCCTTGAGTTGCTCCTGTTTCCCTTGTCATCAGTTAATGCTCATGACTCATTTCTTTAACATTTGCTAAGTATTTCACTGGTGTGAATATTCAGTTTTCTATTCCAGATAATTTAACTTAAATTGAATTTAACTTAAATCTGCTCCATTTGAAAATCCACATCACAAAGGAGGAATGGCTGTGACTGAAACATAAGATATAAACGCAAAGCTAAGAAGAAGAACACAAGGTCCCTGTACACATCACCCTCTCTTTTCACATCCCTGTCCCTCTTCCTACTTTTTATTCTTGCGTTATGAATGTCTCCCTTTTTCTCTATCAACAAATGCAAGTCCATCAGTCTTCCTACATATCAATGAAGTTTAGCAAACACAGGCTAATGCACCTCTGAAGACTGAGGCTTGTTGCTTGTCAGGCCAGAGACTGCTGTGGCAGGCAGATCCAGGCCTTAAAGAGAGGCGCCCATTTACTGTGAAGGTTTTTAATGGAGCTAGTATGGGTTCCCTGTAATGTTTATGGGATTGGAATTAAATGAGGTACAGACAAGTTCTCTGTAATATTTATGGGATTGGTATTAAATGAGGTTCAGACAGGTTCCCTGTAATGTTTATGGGATTGGAATTAAATGAGGTACAGATAGGTTCCTTGTAATGTTTATGGGATTGGAATTAAATGAGGTACAGCCAAGTTCTCTATAATATTTATGGGATTGGATTTAAATGAGGTACAGACAGATTCCTCTGTAATGTTTATGGGATTGGTATTAAATGAGGTACAGCTAAGTTCCCTGTACTGTTCATGGGATTGGAACTAAATGCGGTACAGACAGGTTCCCTGTAATGTTTATGGGATTGGAATTAAATGATGTACAGCCAAGTTCTCTATAATATTTATGGGATTAGTATTAAATGAGGTACAGCTAAGTTCCCTGTACTGTTCATGGGATTGGAACTAAATGCGGTACAGACAGGTTCCCTGTAATGTTTATAGGATTGGAATTAAATAATGTACAGCCAAGTTCTCTATAATATTTATGGGATTGGAACTAAATGCGGTACAGACAGGTTCCCTGTAATGTTTATGGGATTGGAATTAAATGATGTACAGCCAAGTTCTCTATAATATTTATGGGATTGGTTTTAAATGAGGTACAGCTAAGTTCCCTGTACTGTTCATGGGATTGGAACTAAATGCGGTACAGACAGGTTCCCTGTAATGTTTATGGGATTGGAATTAAATGATGTACAGCCAAGTTCTCTATAATATTTATGGGATTGGTATTAAATGAGGTACAGCTAAGTTCCCTGTACTGTTCATGGGATTGGAACTAAATGCGGTACAGACAGGTTCCCTGTAATGTTTATGGGATTGGAATTAAATGATGTACAGCCAAGTTCTCTATAATATTTATGGGATTGGTATTAAATGAGGTACAGCTAAGTTCCCTGTACTGTTCATAGGATTGGAACTAAATGCGGTACAGACAGGTTCCCTGTAATGTTTATAGGATTGGTATCATATTACATGATCACATGATTATGATTATTAGGTTGGTGAGGGTCTCCTGAATCATATAACTGATAGCTGATATGACATAGGTGCTGTACATCTTGTGGAGGTAAAGACCTGGGTATGGATCCCTGTGCTGAGCCCTAAGCCTGGTCTCCTCGTGCGCGAGAAGCGGGAGCAGCCTTATCTCAGCTGACTGATTGTTCCTTTGTCCTCCATTAGTGTCCAGCCCTGTGCTGGAGACAAACCTGACATAACCCTCTATCGGCTCATTCGTTCCCTGCTGTGCCTGCTCCCCCCCCCCCCCCGTACTGCCTCCCTGGAATGCAGTGAGACTTCGCACCTTTGATTGACACGCTTTCAGTGGCAAAGTGGAATGAGCCGGCATGATTTTGTCAGGGCAGTTGCGGATTTTGCGAAAGTCAGAAAATGCCAGGATCGTGCGTGAGTCTGACGGAGGATGGAAGTACCTCCAGGCCAAGCTGACAAGCCTCGCAATATGAGCTCCTTCTACATACCTTTGAAGTATTATTTAAAATAGTTGTTTAAATTAATGACAGTGACCTTGGTCTGTTTAGTTCAGCTATGTAGTGCTAGATCCTGAGTAGCATAATAAGAGGAGCAGAAAGTTGCTTTTGATGCCAGAGATGATTACACATATACATCATTGCTTTACTGACAATTAAAGGCATCCGAGTTAAAGAGCAGATCCGGCATGGAGTGCTCTGGGGGAGTGATGGATCGGTGAGTGGGCGTAGGGATTAAAGAAGGGCCATCCATTTGGAAGGCTGAGTAACAAGTGCATGCAATTCCACCTATCCGGCACCTCCATTTTTCTTCTTGTAAATGGGGGGAATTTGCATTTGTTCTCCAGCATCCGTCTCTCACACATTACGGGGGATGATATGTCAAGGAGGATGGAAATCCCCGGCCCGCTGACAGGCTCACTGCGCGATTAGGCTGCCTGCGACCATCTGAACATACATGCTGCTTAATTCTGTGAAACACTTTGACTTGTCTCCGGTGGTATGTTGAACGTGAGCCGGAGTAGGAACACGATGAAGACATGAGAGAGCAAGTGAGATCACAATAAGGACATAATGGCAATGAGGGCCCAGATGTGGCCTCTGACATCTAATAGCAAAGGGAACACAAAACCTTTTCAGAATGCACGCCTACTCCTGAGAGCATTGCACACAGAAAACTGTAGTGTAGTGAAGCACCAGTGGCAAAGGTTCCATCAGAATTCCCTCAAATCACAACTATATTACTTTATTTGTTGTATTTGTTGAAGCCTGTTTCTACAGCCCCATGCAGTTATTAAATCAAAAATAAGACGCATGTAATTTCTGCTCTGCTTCTAACTAAATGATCCTTCAGTTTGGTCCATGGACTAATGAAAATTTATATGTACTGTTATTTAGAGTTAAGAAGTTGTAATATTTTGAAATATCTCATATTAGTTCCCGTCACTCCTTATCATTCCAGTCCAAGTGCCGAGCTCAGTTTAATGTGCGGTGGGTTGTACAGTTAAGAATCTCGAAATAATCATAACCCGTCATTCTGCAGGCGCAGACCCGGCGTCTTCCGCATGCGACGACGGCGGAGTTCACCTGGCAAGCAGTGTCCAGAAAGTTCATATAAAAATGCTTTGCTATGAGTAGAAACAGTCGTTACTTAGTTAAAAGATAGAGGGATTGAAGAATTTCACAAAGAAACAGCAAAAAGCAGCAAATATTTTAATTTCTTTCAAGCGCATGGGGCTCTCGCTTTAATTAAACGCTTGAAACGGGGGGGGCAGATACAAAGCAGTTCTAGTTCCTGGTTTGGGCATTTGAACCTACAATCTCACAAAATAATAAAGCGCAGAGAGAGAGAGGTTAACAGATGAACCGGACGGAAAATTCAATTAAGGAAGTTAATTTAAGCTGGAGGAATTTATTTCTTTTCTCCTTTAAAGTCGCCCCCCCCATCAGGCAGTGCTTAATTCCTTCTGTGGAAGTGGGAGTGTGGCCAGTCATATTGGGGGGGGGGGGGGGTCGTGGAGTATGTTTGTGTTTACCTGCTTGGGGAGGAAAAAAAGGCACCATCGTTGTCACGGTGGCCAGGAGTCTGTTTAAGCTTTTATAGTTTATAGCCCCAGAGGAGCTCAGGATTTTAATTTGGGTTTTTTTGTGTTTAGCATTCCTGGCCCCCAGTCCCCCAGGTTGTATTTAATGATAAAGGCTTTCAATAACCTCTAATCTCCCCGACGCAGTTAATTTCACCTCTCCTCCTTATTTGTGTTTTGTTTTAAGAGAGAGTGAATTCTTTGTTTTCTGCAGTTTATTAGGCCTGAGACAGCTGTTTGAGGGAAAAAAATGGAAATTATTCTTTTTTGTGCAGGCGGGAGTGATTAGAACAGGACCTTGGGCCAGTGCTGAGTACGTCAGTGTCTCTGCAACACATCGCTTTATAAATGAGAGTGTATGATTTGCATATTACATATTGAAAGAAATGTTTTATTGGTTCAGGATGGGGTAGTAAATCCGTACGACGTTCACTGGTCACTTTTATTATGTACACCTGCTCATTAATGCAAACAGCCAATGACGTGGCTGCAGCTGAATACATACAGCATGCAGACAGGGGCAAGAGGTTCAGTGACTGTTCAACAAAGCGTGTGATCCAAGTGATTGTGAATCTGTGAGTTTCGTGTCTGGGGCTTACAGAAAGTGGACTGATTAATTGCAGGATTCAGTCTACGGCAGTTCTGATGGCGAAGACACCGAGTTAGAGGACGGCTGAGAGCAGGCTTATTAAAAGTCAACAGGAAATCCACAAGTGTAAAGATATCAAGGACCAAACTCCATCCTGCAGATTTCCAGCATCTTTTTGGATCCACGCCTTGAGGAATTCAGCAGGCCCTAGGCAGGTGTTCCTAATAAAGGGCTGACTGATTGTGTATCATCAACACATTGCTCATGGTGAATGACATGCCGTGTCTTTAGGTTGCATTCTATTCCTCCAGCTGTTTTCTCAGTGTATTTGTTTTCTCTGCGATTTCGGTCCTGTGAGTGTCTCTGCCGGTGATCTGAGTCGTGATGCTGATGCCTGCCCAGCGCACTGCATGTAGCCTCCAGCAGGCAGCCTGGACAGCTTCCTGGCGAGAAGCGTCACCTGCATGTCACTGGCTTTGTAGGAGCGACGAGCGCGGGAACCAGAGAGGCGTGGGAGCGCCATCTGTACCACTGCGGGACTGACATGTCCTACCTAGACTTAGCTTTATAGACGAGTGTGTGTGTGTTTTGGGTTTTCTGAAGAATGGGTGTGGTGTTTTGACTTATCAGCAGCAATCTGTGTATGTTTTAGGGCTACAGGGAGACATAGCTGGATCCCTGAAAAATGAACGTCCCCTCTCCACCTCCGCAACATTTCTCATGGGCGCCCCCTAGTGTCCAGGCCCCTGAAAGTCTTCTCGCGTCTCCCCCCTTATAAATGGCCCCGTATGTGTACATGCGTGCGTAGCTTCATGGGTGTGCTATGGGAACGGGCTGTGAGTTAATATCTTACGTCTCCACTGTCCGTTACTTCCGCCGGAGTCCACAAATCACACCAGCATCATTAGGAGCAACATCCAAATATAGTCCCTTCATTAAATCCAAGCTGCCACTCTCTGGTTTGTGTCACTTTAAGCTTTGCACCAGCAAAGTGTGTAATCTTGCATTAAGGGCAAAATGAATCACTGGTGCTGGAAGGAATTAATCTTCAAACCGAAAATGAAAAAAGTATTAAAAATAATGCAGCGTGTCTGTGAGATGTGACCCGCCTGAGGTGTGTGTGATGTGACGTGCAGATGCTCTGGCTCCCATTACAGGTAGCCCAGCTGCCACAGGCACGGGGACACTGGTTATAACGCTGGAAGATGAAAACGACAACCCTCCGTATCTCTACCCGGGCGTGGCGCGCATCTGCGAGGAGGCCAAGGACTTGAACGTGATGGTCGTGGGCGGCAGGGACAAGGACGTCTTCCCCAACGCCGACCCCTTCAAAATCGAGCTGGGCAAGCTGCCGGGCCTGGAGAAGACATGGAAGGTCACTACAGTCAACAGTGAGTGTCGCCGACGCACGCGGCCCCGACATGGTCGCAAAAGCGCGAGCAACACTGTGCTGCTGTCTAACCCCACGGTCCGCCCATTAACGCCAGGACGGTCCCACCGCGATCGCAAAAGCATGAGAAACAATCGCTGTCATTCTCTAACCCAAATGTCCACTAATTAACAGCAGAACAGTCCCAAAGCGGTTTTAACCTGGTCCCACTGCGGTCACAAAAGCGAGAGAAATAATCACTATCGCGCTCTTTCTCAAATGTCCAGCCATTGATACCAGAATGGTCCCAATGCGGTGAAAATAGCATGAGAAACAATCACTATCGCTGTCTAACCCAAATGTATCAGAATACCACGTATCATTCTTTGGTATTTCCACTCCCTTCTATAATTATAGTGCCTTTGAAAAGGCTCGCTGAGAACCAGAGTATTCCTCCTGATCTCTGTTCCAGCAGACAGCTCCTACTCAGCTGGACCTGAGCTCAGAGGCCCACATGCATGGCTCTAGATCTTAGCAACCAGGCCACAATCTGTCCTCCTCCAGCCTGGCACCGTGATGAAGATACCAGCGGGGCTGAGAGGTCTTGTGCGGAGGTGTAGCTGTTTAACAAGTGTTAATTGCGCAGGGTGTCTCTGTGTTGTCTTCCTGCCTCCGTGGGCATTCCTTCTTGGGAAGAGAGCCCCAGGGAATTTCCCGGGCCCATATTTAAATGCACAGTGCAACTTACCTGCTCCTCACTCACCCTCAACTGTGATAAACACGGCACTTCACTCTGTTCAGATACAGAGGCAATTAAAAGTAAGAGCTACCCGCCCCCCCCCCCCCCTTCCAGAACGATCCCTCACTCTGTGGCTCTGTTCAGCATCTGTTCAGCATGTGTGGTCTTTCTTAGCAGTGCTTCATTTTAATTGGCCGTTCTGTCAGGCACGCACAGGAAGTGATGTCGTTCATTGGGTTGTCCTACTGGATTTATAGTCACGGAGCGAATATTGTACCTGACGACTTATATGTCTTTAGTGAAGTACATTCCAAAGTAAGGTACATTTACATTAATGAAATACAAGTTACATGAAGTCAACTTTTTTTATTTGATGTTAAACTTTTTGTTAGAGCTTCAGTTTAAATGCCAAGGAAATTAAATTCATAGATGTGAGGCCACATGAGCAGGAGGAAGATAAGAGAAGGTGAAGAGACAGATGTGGACGAGCTAGTAAGGATGATTACTGGCGGAGCAACACTGACAGCTGGGGTCACAGACGGTTCAGGAAGCTCTCTTCCAGAAGGTGCTCTGTGCTTGACCCGCTCAGCGCACCTTAAAGATGCATACTACTGCCTCTCCAGACTCCGCCCGGCCCTGTGATCATCATCTGCTGCTTATATCCTGCATTATTCTGGGAACTGTACACATTATCAGCAGGGCTAATTTACTCATATGAAAAATCTACCAAACATTTGTTTGAAATTTACTTACAGATTAGTGGTTTTTATGCACCTCAAACTTCCGCTAATTCCCTCTGATTTAAACCATTTAATAGCTACACTGACTCCTCAGAGGATATTAATGTATAAATTAGCATAATTAGAGGCAGACGAAAATAGCCCTATATTTTTGTTTCGTCTGTCCTTACCATTTTAATGTCGTTCGAGTCGCGGTGTCGTCATTGATCCTTGGAGCCACCTGCTGGCGGGTGTCGCATTACAGGTGTCCGCTGGGTAAATAAGATACCAATCTGAGTGTAGGCAAGGCTTTGGCTGCGGGGGAGCCAGGCTCTTCCTCTATGAGTGATTTGCTGTGGCAGCTGGGTGAGGCCCCCCCGACTTCTTGAATATATATATATAAAAAATATGAGTTTGTGTCTCCCTTTCCTGCCAATTCTGCTAGCTGGGGGGTGCTGTTTTATCTGAGGCCTTCTGGGTAGTTTGAATCCCTGGGTGAATGTTCTGATCAGCTGTTTGCATGGAGAGAAGAGAAAGAGTTACATTACATTTATTTAGCAGAACCTTTTATTCGAGGTGATGTTTTTCTCTCCTTGAGGGCCTCGTTCAGGGGGCCCAGTGGTGAAATTACTCTGCTGACTTGGAGGTTTGAACTGACGACCCTCTGAACACAGACACAGCATCCTAACACGCTGAGCTACACTCTGCACCCCACTGAGTCATGCGCCACCCCCCCACCCACCCACCGAATAACCAGAGAGAGACTGTCATGGAGGTTGCGATGGTGGTAAGAGGCAGCGCGGCCACTGGCTGGAACAGAACAATCCCTCAGCAAACCAGCATGGCCTCAGGCCAGAGAAAAATGTCACATAAAATGACAATTCAGATCTCCATCCATCAAGGTCCCCCATGAGACGGCACTTGGACGTCATGTGTCTGACCAGCTACTGGTGCCGAAAGGTTGACACATTTGCACACTCTTGTAATAGAAGTGCTGCTTTTTGTCTCTTTTCCTCCAACAAAAAAACTTTCAAGAAGTACGATGAGGGTCGGCGCGCTTCTCCGGAGCCTCTCTGCAGTCCAGGTCGCTGCCGATGGAGGAGCAAAGACACGCGGGAGGCAAATGTGCATTCACTATACCGACCTTGGGATTCACACCAGTTACCTTCTGATCACAGGCATGGTGCCCTGACTTGCTGAGCCACACAGCGCCCCCAGGACACAACTTGCTTTTCATTACTGCAGTCCCCTCGGGCCACTGTCAGTCCGAAGGCTCGTTCAGAATTAGGAACAGGTTACATTCAGGTAAAAGCAGACAGATGTCACAGCATGGATAAATCTAGGGACAGGGTCACAGAGCCACTCGGAGTTCCGTATTCCCTGTCACTCAGGTTCAAAACACAAGGCTGGCCCCTCTTAAGCCACAAAAAAAAACTACAATCTCCTCTGATTTATAGGCACCTAGAAGTATTCTGTCACCCATATCCTGCAACGTTTTGTTGCATCTTCTGAAATCCAGGCTAAGGATCATAGCGATTAGCTTATTGTTCCCCCTAGCTTGTTATAGATGATGGGAGTTTGCCCTGGCTAAGGGGACGAATTGATACATAACTGCAGACTCAAGGCATATCTATCCATCCATCATCTATCTGCTTATCCTGGTCAGGATTGGGGCCTGGAGCCAATACCAGGTGGCACTAGGGCAAGGCTGGGGTCCATCCTGAATGCGAGCCGAGTCCATCGCAGGGCATGCACACACCGTTAGTATGACTGCATGTCTGTGGACTGCAGGAGGGAAGCGGAGTGCTCAGAAGAAAGCTGTGGGAAACAGGGAGGACGTGCAGAGCCCTCACATGCGGAGTGGGGGTGGCTTTCAAGCTGCCAACCATGGAGATGTGAGTCAACAAGAAGCTGGGGAAACGTCAAGAGATGGTTTGGAGTTTCACTGAGACGTCTTTATGGAAAATCCCAAATGTCTGAAGATGGGGAACCGCAACAGCAGCACCGAGTGTCTCAGTTCTACTTAGATCCAGAGTTGAATGAAAGCGCTCAGTTAACTTCTGATAGCTGGGTGTCAGAGCCCTGGTGGATCTCTGAGTAGATCCCCGGTTAGATCTCTTTTGATCCTGTCATATTTCCCCAGCAGTGGTGCAGCATTAGCCCAGTACAGTATATTGGCAGATCATGTTTGCTCATCCATTCATCATGGGCTAATGAGGCATTTGTCTTTGTTAATGTTTGAAATAATTGAACTAACAGCTGAAGTGGCAGTGTGGTGTCCCCCCCCCCCCCCCCACACACACACACACACACATCATTCTGGGCATATTCTATATGTAGCGGGTGCAATTTATTTTTTAATTATTAATATTATTATCCATTAGGTTTGGTATTGAAAGGGCAATGATTTTTAATTTAAGGAATGTGCAGCCGAATAAAGACGTTCACTTAAATGTAAAAAATGCAGTGTTTTGCGGAAAGAGGAGTTTGATGATTAGGGATCGAGTCCAAAAGGTTGTAAGTTTCTCTTGTTCTTTTGGAAAGATTCCCTAGCAGGGCTTAAATCGGCTGTGTATAAAACACAATACTGCTTAAATCTAAGGAGCATGAGTGTCACATGGCCGGTCTGTGTGGTGTAAACCTGCACTGTCTGTTTTCTCATGCTTTTGTTTTTCTGCCTGATGTTAAAGGCACACACTCCCAGGTCACACTGCTACACAGCCTGAAGAGAGCAAACTACCATCTGCCCCTTCTGGTGACCGACTCAGGAGTGCCACAGCTGTCCAACAGCACCGAGATCAAAGTGCAGGTGTGCACCTGCAAGAAGAACAAGATGGACTGCAGCAGTGCCTGGGCGGTGCGTGCCAACCTGCTATGGCTGGGACTGGCCCTGCTCTCTGTCCTCTGTGAGTATACTTCCCATAATGCCATTGGGTACACTTCACATACTGCCCTCTGTGACTACACTTCCCATAATGCCCTCTGTGACTACACTTCCCATAATGCCCTCTGTGAGTACACGTCCCATAACGCCATTGGGTACACTTCCCATAATGCCCTCTGTGAGTACACTTCCCATAATGCCCTGAGGTTCTTGCTGCTCACAGGGCCCTAAGTCACAGGTTTGTCCAAGGCACACCTCACAGAGGCCTTTCAGAAGGCTGCTCTCTTCCTTCTCTGCTCTGGAGTAAAACACCACTCGCTCTTAATGGATTCAGCATCAGGAGGGTCGTGGAGGCTCAGGGGTCGAGCGGCAAATCACAGTGCTGCTGGATACCTGGGAGTAGAGTCGAGATGAAGATTAACGCATAAAATCAGGAGTGTTCACCGTTTCTCCCATCTTGTTAGTCATATGAAGAGTAACGTGTGAGTTCAAAGGGCAGTATTCATCATTTTAGGAGGCGAGAAGGGGACGTTCTCAGATATTTCCATCCTGCACTCATGAGAAGCTGAAGAGGATAATAGCAATTCCCTTTTCATTTACGGGTGACATTTTGCTAACATATGGCTGCGATGGTAATGATGTATCTGTAAATAATGTAATGAGACTTATAACCTTGGGCAGTATTTATGGGATGGCGCCATACTCCGATGATAGAGCGGCTCGCTTTAATTTTCTGGATGCACCTTTCACAAGGCCAGTAAAGAACTCGATTTGTTCAGGTTTGCATAGTCATTTTGGTAACCCGGAAAGTGAAGGTTTTTTGCTGTATGATAAGGAATTTAAGTGATGCACTTTGTTGAAGGGCGTATAGATGCTCCTTTTACACCTGTATTCAGGGTCTGTGCTGACGCACTTATTCCCTTCTTCGGAGAGTTGGTCTTATCCATATTTTCCATCCATATCCATCCTCCCTTCTCCGGTTTTATGGCAAATGTGGCATTTTGGTAGGAGATCAGTTCCCCGTGTTAAATCCTGGGGACCGTAGAGCTTAATGCTCTGTTCTGCATAGCTGCTGTTTTCTTAGGTTTCTACCTCATCCCTTCTAAGGGTTTCATCCTTAAAAAATGTGGACTGTATCTCATTTACACTGTAAGCGATGACATGAATAATTTACCCTTTCAAGGACCTATAGTAGAGAAATTCAGAACAGGAAGCGAAAAAAAAAATGGTTTTAACTTTCAGGTTCTGTACTGAAAGCTGCTAAACATTGGGTCAGGATTTTATTGAAATTTTTACTACTGAAGGCAGGATACCATAGGCATTGTATGGTGTGATTGTGATAAGGAGAGAGTAGTGAATCTGTAATTCATAACACAATGGATCCTTTGAGGGAGCTGAAGCGAATCTGCCCGTAGGCCCATTCCAACGAAGCATACCCTTTCTTATCCTCTCTGCCTTCATCTCCTTCGGCGCCTCCCTCCTCGCTCTGGGAGCTGAAAGGTGAGGGCAGCCACCCTGGGCAATGAGGTGGCACCATGGTTCAGCTTCACCAAATGCATGCCATGGTAGTTTCCATACTTCTGCATCAGTGATTCTTCCGGGGGGGGGTTCTCCACTTCTCCAAGTTCCCCACGTTGACCTTGAAGTACTCGGAAGGCGTCCTTGGCCGTAGCAAGAAGCTGATTCTCCATGGTCCGTTTAAGGAAAAGGCGTTGAACATCGAATAGGACACCGTGCAGGATTGTAGGTAAAAATATATGTTATGGGTGGACCAGTCGCCCTACCCATGGGGTGCCTCTTGGTAGACTGGGTCTGGTCCCTAAATGGTGGGGGATCTCCCTATGTTTTTGCTTGCCAGGGCCTGAAGCACATTTCAAGGAGGTCCAAACTAGTTATTTTAATAACTAGCTACGTGCCTAATCAGTAACAAATAAATCGTAGATTCATCCTGTTGGAAAATGAATGAAGCCGTACGCAGAAGCAGAAAGCATAGCAAGGCAGTATGTAAATTAACTGCCATCTTTGGTTCTGACAAACATCCAAGTTCATACCTTCTCTGAGACACATTTAGATGTGTTTAATAGTGTTTGTTTCGACAGAAATCTTTGACAATTTTAACTATGTCTTGTAAAAATATAACCTTTGAAATTCACTGCAATTTTGTTATCCTCAAACACCGATCATGTTCTGTCATGTGCAAGATCACTCACCTAATCCGTGAAGTTTACCAGCATATATTTTGGAATCAATGGCTGGCCTGAAGATCCATAATTCATGCTTGAAACCTACCCCAGGACAGCTTGGCTGAGCCTCTGAGCATATTTTCATATGCGGCAGTTTGGGTTCCTGGTGCCTCGCTCCCAGGGGCTGTGCACACCGCAAACACCGTGCGCTGTGCTGCGGAGTGTTACCTTCGCCAGTTCGCATTCCATCGGGAGCTAATGTTGCTATGCTTGATCAGCCCATTGTGCAAAGTAGCTCCACTGCTGGGACATTTGCTGAACTCCCTGTGGCAGTGCTAAACTTATCCATGCCAGGGAGAGAAGCGGGTAGTTAGTGCCTGCTGGTTCAGATTCGAAGAACCCGTCTTTCCTGTTACCACTCCTGCTAAATAACTACTATATAAATAAGGGGGAGGTCGATTTGAACTCCCTTCGCATGACAGCGTCTGCAAAGCAGCTAAATATACAACCGAATTCGGGACGGGGAATGCAGCACTTTCTCTTTGTTATGTATTTGTCATTCGCAGAGCTGCTAGCGCAGGTTCCAGTAGCATGTCTGTCTGCTGGCTAAGACCGCCTTTGTCCTGCACCTGTGGATTGATGGACGCCTTTCGTTTGCTGTCCATGCTCTGCGGGCTCAGGGCCACTTTGTTAACCTGAACTAACCGCTACAGTAACTGAGTTATTGTTTCCACGGTCAAGGTGAAAGTGATGATTCTGCCAAACGCAGGCTCTTCTAGGGACTTTGGATTTGCCCATAATTTCATTATGCTATCTAAGAACGGTGAAGCCCCCTCATAAACGGGGGCAGTAATACAGTCATATTTATGTGTGGCCATCAAAATTGCACCATCTTCAGTTTTGTTTGGACTTTTTGCGCTCACAGCCAACATATCGCGGATGCTGATTTGATCAAGCTCCTTGCTAAGCTGTCGTCACTAGGCTCCCGATTTATGAGGGAGCACTTCAGGCAGACCTTGTACATTATGGTCAAATATGGCAAAGGGTGGCCCTAATTCAGGTGGCTGATATCTGGCCTTTGGGGTCTTTCTATAGCCCCTTTCTTGTCTCATTGCCTCAATATTCAGTCCGTTGCCTGCAGCCATTGCTCAGACTAAGAGAAAGGTTTCCAAATCCTGCCTAAAAATATACTGTTTTATAGAAATACTTCACACAGTTCACAGCTATGTCAAGAGTAAACGTATTCTAGGTGCTAACAATATGTCTATTCTCTCCCTATTTGTGCTGGTCTTCTCCCATCTTCCAAAATGTGGTTTAGGCAAATGTCTGAAAATAAATGTAGAGTTACTGTACCAAGTTTCAGGATTTCCATTTATGGAAATTTACTCGTTGTTCAATATATTAGGCATTTTTGTGGTAAAATTGAAAAGCCATCTGTCATTCTGATTGAGAAATATGGGCTTGTTGCAGAAATGATGTAATATGTCATTGTTTCATGAAACGTATAAGCAGGAAATAAGACTAAGTACAATAAAGGGTTTTAGTAAAGCTGGAGAAGTGCAGCTGGCTGATGCTGTTCTAACATTACCTAAACATCCGTACCTGGTACACCTAGGCTATTGGTATCTGCACAATATGTCATTGGTTCCTAGTACACCTAGGCTATTGGTATCTGCACAATATGTCATTGGATCCTGGTACACCTAGGCTATTGGTATCTGCACAATATGTCATTGGTTCCTAGTACACCTAGGCTATTGGTATCTGCACAATATGTCATTGGATCCTGGTACACCTAGGCTATTGGTATCTGCACAATATGTCATTGGTTCCTAGTACACCTAGGCTATTGGTATCTGCACAATATGTCATTGGTTCCTAGTACACCTAGGCTATTGGTATCTGCACAATATGTCATTGGATCCTGGTACACCTAGGCTATTGGTATCTATACAATATGTCACTGGTTCTTGGTGCACCTAGGCTATTCTGGTGTTTGCTGTAGATTTTATCGACCTTGTGTGTACATGACAACTCTTGCTGATGTTAGTAGAAGCTGATGAATCTCCATATTGTCCCATGTGTATCACTTTTTCCATCCGTGTCATTTTGCTTTTGGCCTCATGCTGAGTTTTTCACTTCAGTGTTAAAATTACAGGAGAATCTGCTTCACTGTTATTTTTTAGCTTGGCTTCCCCATGACAAAGAACTCCACCGAGGAGCCTCTCTCAGTTCTACAAATAAGCATGAGAATTTCACGGGTTTTAGCAACAGATCTGATGCAAATGTCTTCACATATAAATCCCAGTGTTTACACTGCAGCTGTGCAGCTAAATCCCAGAGCAGCTCGGGCAGTCTTCAAAGCCCCTCCCCTCACCCCCTCAGCAGCCTCTTGCCTCCAGAGATGCTGAAAGTGCCCCCCTCCCCGCTTGAGATGCACACATGTGAGGCAGCTCTGGTCCACACCCTCCAACCCCCCCCACATTTGGCTGCTCTGTTCTTGGTGGCCATTCTGTCTCGGGACAGGACAGCGTTGGGGGGTCTTAGGGGGAATATAGGATGTGAGTTTTGGATTCAATCTTGTAAGAACTTGGGTTCTGCTTGCTCTGCGAGGTCTCGTGGACACCGCTGTCTCGGAAAGATTAAGGGCCTGGATAATAAGTACATACCTTCGCAAATGAATGGCTATTGTTTTTTTATTATTATGTTTAATGCCTAACGTCATATTTGTTAATGGCTTTACAAATCTGGAAATGCCCCAAAAAATGCTTCTTAGAGGGTGTGCAGCTAGAATGATGTGACTGCACTGTGGAAAAATGCTCCACCAGCGATTCCCAGTGCAGCAATAGCAAGCATACTAGTTTCTGACATATAGACGTCCTCCAAAAGTAATTAATAGTGCAATTTAATGAGTTCATCTTTCTCTGTACTCATCTTGTTAGAAATGTAGAGAACAGGAAATTCTGCCCCCACCCAACCCCTCCCCAGACCAGAACTGGGATCATCCAGTTATAGAGATGGTGATTTGTTTACAATTGCTCTATTTTGGTTTCCGTGCTCTCTGTTTTTTGCAGATGCATGTCTGGTCTCTGTCAGTCTCAGTCTGCCGAGAGAAGTTCTCTCTCAGAAACTCTTCTTAGCAGTGGTTCAAACATATGGAAACTTCATTACCTTAAATTTTTCAAGAATTTCACAAAAGCTCCCAAAGCTCTAATGTAGGGACACATAGATAATTTACAATAATCCTCTACGTGGAAATCAGGTATGTTTTAAAAGATTTAGGAAGTCTCACGTGCGTTTACACAGGCATATTCACGCGTGCTAATGTGTAGTACCTTCCTTCCAGTGAAAGGAGCTGAGATTTTTGGGCAGTATTGGAACTGGACAGTACCTCAGTCACGTACTTATGGGGTGCATCTAAAATTGGCAAAATACAGTATGTGACATGAGCAGTACATATGGCATTAACGGTCAAGTAGTAGGCTCCTGACGAAATTCAGTATGTACTGCGTAAGTGTGCATGGGACGTACCCACAGACTCCTGGAGCACCAACATGCAGGGGGAGATGGGGAACAGACGCTGGACTGAAGGCCTGTCTGTGTTAAAGCTTACGCTCATGCAGGCCACATCACTGTGAGTCTGACTCATTCGAAATATAATAATTCATCCCCTGCAGAGAAGTTGGTATTCATGAAAGGTGACTGTGAAAGTACAGAGGAAGATGAGACAATATGTGAAAATGCTACAGACTTCCATGTTAGCGTTTGTCATTGGTTACTTGTTATTTGCCCCTCTCATTAATTGCGCCAGAACAATGCAGGACTAATTATTACTCATCCTCAAGAGGATGTTGAATCCCAGTGACCATATCGACAATATTCCCCCAAAAAAGTTCCATTCCGATGATGAGTTCATTGTTCTAAGGGAACAAAATTCAGGCCATTTACATCAGGAGCAGTGGTGTCTTTAAGGCATTTGCCTCTAGGATTCACCTGGGGAGTACGAATAAACACTATTGCTTGCCACCTCCTCCTCCTTCCTTACCTCCCCAGGCCGTTAAACTTTGTAGCAGATACTTGACACGCCCCCTGATTGGGGTAGTTACTGGTCATCGGTCATGTTCTGTTGACGCAGTTGGTGCTGATAACCCCCTGGTGGTACACGGCGAGTTCACCATTAGCCATCATGCCACAACATGGCTCCAAGGACTCAGGGTCCCCCCGACAGAGAGAACCAGTTATTAGTTACGAAAGGCTGGGAATGCAGCTGTTTAAAAGCAGATTAGGGACATGACTGAGCTCCCAGCTGTGCTGACTTTGCAGGCGCGACGTCTGTCTTTGAGGGAGAATGTTTTCATTCGCTGGGAGGGAATCCATAGAGTTGGCCAACATCATAGGTCAATTAGGAAGGAGAGCGAATCCTGATGGGAGAGAGCGAATTAAATAATGAGCGATTCCGTCAGTACAAGATCCTTCATCAGTGTGGTTTCCTCAAGGTCTGGCTCATTCTGCTGCAGAATTCTGGTGTACAGTTACCGTGAAAGAGTCTTAGGCAGTCAAAGAACATGTTTAAAGCTATTTAACAGGGTAGGAAGTATATATTTGTTCATAAAAAGCACAATTTAACATTAGAACACATGCAGCCTAAGAATAGCGTTATAAATACTAACAGGAATTCTCAAAAAAGCTGACAACTTATTGGAAGGCTAGAAGAACATCGCTTTGGTTCCCAAACCTCTCCTCAGGGACACCTCAGCCGTTCCATTTATCCATTAAATTTCTGCAAGCTCTCTGAATTAATGAAGTAGTTAAATAACTGAATGAAATTTGCCAAACAAGGTGTGCTAGTGGTCAAGATTAAAATTACATTTGGTGTATTGGATGGTTTTAGCAAATATTTTAGTGAGGTTTCGGAATGGTTGAGCTAACCGTTTGACAGACATACTGTAATGTAATAGTTTTACACAGACATGAAGGTTATTTAAACATAGTTTTTTTTTTTTACTATCTAAGAGTCTGCAGTCTTAGTTTGGTAAGTTGTGAATAATGTGACAGAACTCTTCAGATGTTTGCTGGGTTTCAGGGAATGAGGATACCAGCGGGTTGGGATTTGGCAGATCCACACGGACCGTATCTGCCGAAGGACAGCGAACACATAGGGGAACATCGGCCGAGATCAATTGGATTTAAAGGAGAGGGGGGACTTTTTCTCTCTTTTTTTTGAATTTCCCTCAGCCTCTCTGAGATGCATAGACTGGAGTCTGCTCTCCGTCTGCTCTGAGGTGTGTGCGTGAGCCTTAGAGGGGAGGCAGTAAGCCTGTGAGTTATCATGCTTATGGTACCTCCAGATGCCAGCCGTCAGAAGCTATTTCTGACAGCCCGCATGATCGCAATTAGATCAAACGTCCTCCTCCTCCCGCCCCCTTCTCCCCCATTCCCCACACGCCGCCTCGCTACAGCGCTCCCTGTGGCCCACTGTGGGCTTCGCACGCTAATCTGTATGCTCGCCTCAGTTTTGTACTTCCTCCCATAAACTGAAGCAAATGGATTTAGTTGTGCATTTTCTTGTTTTACGCCCCATGTCTTTGCCTAAGGGGGGAGAAGAACCTGGCATGTTTACAGAGCTCCAAGTCCCCCCCACCCCCAACGCATAACTAAAAGGAGCTGTAGTTTCACTAGATTTCCTGGGTGTATCACTAACTCGAGAACCCATGTTACACACTTGGGTTCTCGAAGATTACTGAGCTTTTCGTCTTCCTTTCAGAATCACTTACAGTGGAGAGAACCGAGTTTTTTTTTTTTTTAAATCGATCCCACTCCCTATTCGACATTCCGGCTGTGGAATTGGATCGGTTTTGATCGAGCACATGCTCAGAATTTCCACGCGTCGCTGCTCTTTTCAGACGTCCCCCGAAATTACACGTTGCGTTTCTCACAACTGCCCCGTGATCTCATTGGCTGGGGAAGAGATGACGCCCCACTGTACGGACCTGTGGAAATGTCCTCTTTCTGACAAGAACCTTCTTGGGGTTGTTTTCAATGCAGGAAGCACTGGGTCTGCTTCCCAACAGCACCGGAATCGGTTTAAACAAAAAGTGAAAGTGGGTCATCTCAATGGAAACCCGGCAGAAAATCTCTCCTAGTTGGATGTAACAGAGTCCCAATAGGGTTGGGAGGGGGGGGGTCTTTATCATGTTACAACAAGCCCTATGCACCTCATGTACAACCTTAGGAAGGTCACTTAACTGTCACAAATCACAAATCACGGAAGACCTCATTTACCGAAACATTCTCATTCCTCCAGAAGCTGTGGAAGGTGCTTACGTTCATACCTGTGATTCTCCGCTGCTCTTTGTCACACTGACAAACGCACTGCAATCCATCTCAGAGGCAGGTAATGCTGCCAGCCGCCCCAGCCCATCTCCCTCAGCTGCAGAAGCCCACCCCAGCCCCCACGGTGTCCCGTTCCCCAGTCAAAGTCCCGCCCACAGCTAATCACTGGTATTTGGAGAAGTTCACGAAGCAACGCCTAGGAGATGCAAAAAAAATGTGGCAAGAAGCAGCAGCTGCTGTACACATGGCCTGGAGTGACGAGGCAGAGAAATGGAAACATGTCACGACAGGGAAGATGGAGAGCGAATCGATAACGCGTCGCGTGTGTGTGTGTGTGTGTGTGTGGGGGGTGTCTGCATGTGTGTACATGAGTGTGTTGGTGTGTGTGAGGCTTTTCGCTACCCATCCTCTGACACATTGTATCTCCGTCCGAAATAAGCAAATAAAAAAGACATATATCCAAAAATTCTGTCATTGATTATGATTCTATATTTGTAAACAAATGTATGAATTACGAAAAAGAATGACAAAAAAATAATGATAAGTCTTTAGTTTAACAATGCATATAATGCAGTTGTTGCCTCCAAATCCTTTATTAAGCTGCTTCAAACAAAATAGCTGTTTTTTTTGTTACCTGTTTGGTCAGCAGCAAAGGAGATTAATTATTCTTCGTAAGACTTTAGACATGTGAGGGCACTTGTGGGATTTGCGAATGCTGAATGTGTCTGGATGCTTAAGGGTCGGCTGATACTGGATCAGTGGCTGTCGGCGTTGCACAGTTGTTTTGCACTTCATTCGAGGGTTATTTATGTAAAACATTTCCACTAAGTGCATGTGCATTGAACAGTAATTATCCAGTAGGGGCTGATTAAATGTTATGGAACCTTTGACTGAAACTGGGTTGCGGGCAGTTGGGAAGAGAGTGACAATATAAAATAATACCATTGAATATTGCATTGTATTGTATTATATATATATAATTTGAATCAGGTCCCCACAAAGATCTGTGAATGCAATCAAAATACTAACAAGGAGTTAAGGTCGCCATGTTGTGATTAGAGTTTTCCCCATATAAATGAATGGAGAGTCCCCACAAAGGAATAATTCTTGTCTGTGTAGAGAGAAGGAAAAGTTTCCTTTAAAAGAAGAAAGAAGCAGTGTTGTTCCAATGACTGATATTCTCTCTCTCTCTCTCTCTCTCTCTCTGGTATTTCCTTTCAGATCTGTGAAGTCTGCTGATTCCTGGCTTTTTTTGTGTTTCTCTTTTGAGATTGAAGTAAAACACAAGGAGATAAAATATTTCTCACCCCCAAAATATAAAAAAATTATCATGAATGCCCATCCTTCTGAAAAGTCCTTTCAAAGATATCTAGATCTCTCTCCACACCCATCGCTTCACACTGCACATAGATCTACCCCTCGCCCCCCCCCCGATTCTCAGTTTCTACCTGCTGCTCCCCCAGTATCTGCTTCTATCCTGCCCCATGTCTTTCTACCAACCAGGCCCTCCTCAGTCTCAGTCTCTGTCCTGTCCCATATCAGTCTCTCGACCAACCAGGCCCTCCTCAGTCTCAGTCTCTGTCCTGTCCCACATCAGTCTCTCGACCAACCAGGCCCTCCTCAGTCTCAGTCTCTGCCTCTGTCCTGTCCCACATCAGTCTCTCGACCAACCAGGCCCTCCTCAGTCTCAGTCTCTACCTCTGTCCTGCCCCATTTTGCCTCTCTGTCCTTTTCTTCCAACCACTCTGTATCTCCGGTCTACCCCTTCACGCACTATCTGTACCCCCACGCCCCCAGCACTGTCAGCCATACCTCTCGGAGACACATCCATCCGTGAGCGTCTTCTCTCCTCTCCCTTGAATGGATTTTTCTGCCTCTGTCGCCTCCATATATTTCGTCTGGATGTTTCTCTACTTTCCAAGCAAATGCATAGAAACATCACAAGAGCCCGAGTCTGTGGCGGGAGGGAGAGTGGCTGATGTTTCCTTTATTTTCTCCGGTTTCTTTTGTGCCACAGACAACTATATTTGATCTCATTTCTTATTTAAGGAGAGAACAACGATTAAATTTTGTCTGCAGCAGTAAGGCTCTTTTAGGGCAGGGTTAGTTTTTTTCAACTTTGTTTTGCTGCATTAGTTGTAATTGAGTGGAATATAGCGTATCCTCTATAGTAACAGTGTGAAATTTGACAGAAATACACTATATATTTTTTCTTTTTTTTTTTTACAACTGTAACAATATATTAAGTTGTGTGCCGTTGACTGCAGACAGCTGAACTCCCCATCTATGACCTGTCCCCCCCAGCCAAGAGAAAAAAAAAGAGTAAAAATTAATCTTTTTGCAAATGTAGGGCACTGTTTCTAATGTTGTTGATGTTTTTCTCCTTTTGACATACATACTGCAGTCTTTTGAGAATAGGGGATGTTTTAGGTTTGGGGTCTTAGATTAATTTCCAGACTGGCAGTCTTTGCGCCCCAGTGCTTTATGGTTTCTGATCATTTCTGCCTAGAGCACAGGCCTCCCCAAATCACTCAGCAGAAAGACAGAAGCCTGTTGATTTGGTGGCTGGTTTTGCATTCTTTTTGGATCGTGAGTTTCTGTGGGTTTGTGTAAAAGATCCCGTAAGTCATGAACAAACAGAAATATGGATGATGTCATGAGTGAGTTATGTCTGTCTTTTGCACTGACTTAATAAACCCGTTACTGTACCTCCCACCACTTGCGGCTTGATTCTTCATTGGCGGTTCGGAGTTTGTCCTTGTGGAGTTTCACATATGTGACTTCTGTGCACCGCTGCCCCCTCCCAGCACAGAGCCATGTAGTCACAGGATCCAGGAGCACTATATTCCAGCATGACAAGTGTGAAAAGTATGACCCTCGCTGTGGGTTCACCAATGTTTTGTTTTTTGGTGAGATAATTACAACGAGTAATTGAAAAATCCCACACCACTAATTAAGCCACATTTCCACTCAAAATATGCACTGTCAAATATGCCTTAAAGGTATTACCGTGGGTTTTTGATGGATAACTTTTCCCAGAACTCAGAACATGTCAATATGCATGGGGTTATTCTCATTAAATATACATAAAACCAGAAGCGGACATTGCAATTTATTTTTACTGCCTTTCGGTCTGTGATTGTTCGGCACCAAAACTCTTGAGTGATTCGTTTTAGAAACCGTTCCTCTCTGTAAATCTGTGATATGTAAAGCTGGGATGTTCTGGCCATTTTACAGCCCCAACAGCAGGTCACACATCTGTACAGAAGGTTTTCAGGAGGATGGATGTAGCAGCTTCTCCTGGAATCTTGACTAGTGATGAGTAAATAAAGGTCGGTTGTTCCTGGGAGCAGAGCTAATGGAGGTGTTACCTCTGGCTCCTCGTGGTGTGTGTGTGTGTGTGTCTGTCTGTCTGTGTGTGTGTGTCTGACTGTGTGTGTGTCTGTCTGTGTGTGTCTGACTGTGTGTGTGTGTGTGTCTGTCTGTCTCTCTGTCTGTGTGTCTGACTGTGTGTGTACCTGTCTGTCTCTCTGTCTGTGTGTCTGCCTGTGCGTGTGTACCTGTCTGTCTGACTGTGTGTGTGTGTCTGTCTGTCTCTCTGTCTGACTGTGTGTGTGTGTGTGTCTGTCTGTCTGTGTGTGTGTACCTGTCTGTCTGTCTGACTGTGTGTGTGTGTCTGACTGTGTGTGTGTGTCTGTCTGTCTCTCTGTCTGTGTGTGTGTGTCTGTCTCTCTGTCTGTGTGTGTGTGTGTGTGTGGGCCTGTCTGTCTGTCTGACTGTGTGTGTGTGTCTGTCTGTCTGTGTGTGTGTCTGTCTGCCTGTGTGTGTGGGCCTGTCTGTCTGTCTGACTGTGTGTGTGTGTGTGTGTCTGTCTGTCTGACTGTGTGTGTGTGTTTCTGTCTCTCTGTCTGTGTGTGTCTGTCTGTCTGTCTGACTGTGTGTGTGTGTGTGTCTGTCTGCCTGACTGTGTGTGTGTCTGTGTGTTTTTTTCTTTCAGATTCCCTCCGAGAGGAATACTGTTGATATCCCTTGGAAGCACACAGTGGTAGGTGTTGACGTGACAGATGAATGCCATGGACCCTGAATCCTCAGTCAGGCTGAGAAACAGAGCTGTCCGTTACCTAATTGTTCCTCAACAGCTGCCTAGAGGAAGCTGCTACAGAAGCCCCTGGCATGTCTTGAAGTAACCAAGGTGATTCAGTTTATCAACAGGCCCATGTGTGTTTGTGCGTGCAGGTAAGTGGCCATGGCGAGTGGTCAGGAGTTTCCTCTATGGTGACATCTTACTGGTACAGGGAATAACCCTCCCACTGGCTTGCTGTCTTTAGCCAGACAGTAAACACCCCCGGACATGCACACACCACATATACTGGCCCCGGCTGAGTAGTTAATGCCTCAATGCTACCAGGACACCAAGGGTTCCCACCTCCCACCTGACACTCCAGTGTTCATACACCATCTAAGGTTCTCGGTACCCCAGAAGACTAATTTGCTCTCAGGTCTTTGGTAGAATAGAAGACGGCTTGTACCAATCAGCGCTTCACGTCACAGTAGGACCGAGTGAAAGAATGTAGCTCATTTGCTTGTACGATGGTCGGCAGGCTGTAGGAGTCATTACCTATAAAAATTAATTACTGCTGTTCCTGTACGCCATACTCTTTTCATTAAGCTTATTGGCAGGCTCTAAAGGCATTCATCCTGCATCTGTTGCTTCCATGATTTCGATTTAACATGCCTTTCACTCATAGTTCTCATTTTTTGGCAATTAGCCTTTGGTTAGGTTCATTTCAGAGACTGACCTTGGGAATGCCGGCCATGTTTTCATTAAGTGTATCGCTGTTCTTTTCAAGCCCAGAGGAAAAACAGAATCCTGTAACACATGTTGGAATCATGACTGGACCACCGGTACCGATCTGAGGGTGGATTTGGAAAAAGAGCAGCCTTTCTCGCGTGAGATGGCAGGAACTGCACATTCACCATTTTCCCAAAACATTTTTATCCCCACCATAATTCTTCTGAACTTTGATTAATGATTCTAAGTGCAAAGGAATTACCAGCTTCATTCTCTCTTCCTGATACTGGCACTGAATGGGACTTGTATTAAAATATCATTAAATTCCACCCCTCGCCTCCAGAATGTACTGTAAAAATGGAAAGCAAGGACGACCCACGTAGTACTGGAGCATCTAACTCACCAGTCACCTCTACATCAGTCTCCTTAATGTAATTCCATGCAGGCAGCAGCACTCCAAGCAATGTCTCCCAGGGATGTTGGTTGTGTCTGCTGGACACTGACTAAGAGCAGTAATGGATTCTGTCTCCTTGAAGGGCACCTGACTCACACACAAACATAGGTGTTCTAATGCTTGAGTTTGCAGGGTCCTAATGGTATCACTAAGAATAGTTAGACCCAAAGTATGCGCACTGATGTCACCAGGCATAATTCTGTGAATGCATCCATTACCAAACACACTCTCAGCTAGTTACACACTAACAGTAGCGGAGCCAGAAATTATTGAGTGGGTGGGCAGGCAGAAAATGAGGGGGGCCAATGCCAAAACCATTCACTTGGCGACAAAATCACACTACAGGTTCAACTATTTTTAAAATGACCTGTGGCATTAGTGAGACCAAAACAGAATAATGAGAAAGAAAAATCTACTGGCCATCCAACAGCACGTTTCCTCCGGTTGATCAAACCACACACACACATACCGCTCACTCTGAACGCTGAGTGGTTGGGCCTGAGTTCTGTCTGGGTGGGCCCAGGAACACATTTTTTGTAAATACGCTTTATTTTGATAAATAATACATGTCACCGTATACAGCGCCAGGCAAAATCGTGTAACAGTCATAACTATTATTTGACAAGAAAAAAAGAGAAAAGATGGGGAATAATAATAATAATAATAATAATAAGATAGGTATACAAGTTCAGTTCAGTAGTTTTTACTAGTAAGAGCTGAGTAATGAGACAACAGTGAGGCACTTTGTCAGTTGCTCATGAGTTATGCAGAGTCCAAAATATCAATTTCCCAAAGAAATGCCTGTAGAATGTGTGGGACTTCAGACACGTTCTCTTATGAATATAAAACTTCCCTGATAAGATAAAAAAAAATTACCACATATTGCAAGGTGATATTTGGATCAAAAAAGTAACAGATAATATCTTTTAAAGCAAAGGTACAGGACCTATTGCAAAATTTTTTAAATGTGTTCAGCCAGGTCTGACCTGATCGCACTACATTACGATGAAACAACACACAGGGAATCGTCGTCTTAGACTGATCAGAGAAGGTGTGAAGATGTGGCAACAAAGTGGTTAGCTGGGTAAATGCAGTGTGATATTTTAAAATTGTCCTCCTTGGCCGTATTTGAGATTGCATATTTATAAGGGAGTGACCATGTTTTTTTCCATGAGATGTCATCTATAATCGAACCCCAGTGGAATTTACACTGTGGTACAACTTTAGTTTGATGAAGTAATCAGGGTAACCACTATTTTTTATCAAGTAAGTCGATTCCCCTCTAAGGACAGTTTACTGTGTCAACTTAAAATCCCACTAAAACTGAGATGAATGAGATGCTTTATGCAAGTAGGGATTGCTTTAATAATTGACTTGTAATCCCTAGAAGGAATAGGGGAATCAAACTTGTGCATAAACCGAGTGTATGACAGTAGGTTACCAGAGTCATCAAATAATTGATATATATGATCAATACCTCTGGCATGCCAGTTAGAACAAAAAATTGATCTGGCACAAAGTGCAATATCTGCATTATTCCACGGAAAGGCTTTATGAGGGGAAAAGTTGTGGATGTAACATATTTTCCAGGCCAAAAGCACTTGTTGAGCCCAGGAACATTTGTGCCATCTGCAAGCTGCTGGTAGAATGACAGTATCCACAATTTTTAAACAAGGATTTACTGATTAAATAGCTGCTTAAAGATACAAGGGCTATATATACGACATACACACGGGGTTATAGATAAGACATACGCGGGGTTATATATACAATATACACGGGGTTATATATAAGACATACACGGGGTTATATATACGACATACATGGGGTTATATATAAGACATACACGGGGTTATATATACAACATACACGGGGTTATATATAAGACATACACGGGGTTATATATACGACATACACGGGGTTATATATACGACATACACCGGGTTATATATAAGACATACACGGGGTTATATATACGACATACACCGGGTTATATATACGACATACACCCGGTTATATATACGACATACACCAGGTTATATGTACGACATACACCGGGTTATATATGACATACACGGGGTTATCTATAAAACATACACGGTGTTATATATACGACATACACCGGGTTATATATAAGACATACACGGGGTTAGATATACGACATACACCGGGTTATATATAACACATACACGGGGTTATATATACGACATACACGGGGTTATATATAAGACATACACGGGGTTATATATAAGACATACACGGAGTTATATATAAGACATACACGGGGTTATATATACGACATACACCGGGTTATATATAAGACATACACCGGGTTATATATACGACATACACCGGGTTATATATAAGACATACACCGGGTTATATATACAACATACACCGGGTTATATATAAGACATACACGGGGTTATATATACGACATACACGGGGTTATATATACGACATACACCGGGTTATATATACGACATACACCGGGTTATATATACGACATACACGGGGTTATATATACGACATACACCGGGTTATATATACGACATACACCGGGTTATATATACGACATACACCCGGTTATATATACGACATACACCCGGTTATATATACGACATACACCGGGTTATATATACGACATACACCGGGTTATATATACGACATACACCCGGTTATATATACGACATACACCCGGTTATATATACGACATACACCGGGTTATATATAAGACATACACGGGGTTATATATAAGACATACACGGGGTTATATATAAGACATACACCGGGTTATATATAAGACATACACGGGGTTATATATAAGACATACACGGGGTTATATATACGACATACACCGGGTTATATATAAGACATACACGGGGTTATATATACGACATACACGGGGTTATATATAAGACATACACCGGGTTATATATAAGACATACACGGGGTTATATATACGACATACACCGGGTTATATATACGACATACACGGGGTTATATATAAGACATACACGGGGTTATATATACGACATACACGGGGTTATACATACGACATACACCGGGTTATACATACGACATACACCGGGTTATATATAAGACACACGGGGTTATATATACGACATACACGGGGTTATATATACGACATACACGGTGAAGGCTATATACACGTGCTTGCGAGCCATGCCGGGACATGCGGATGCCGCTGGTGCTACAGTATCATAGCGTATTTCAATTATACACAGTGCAGTAATTTCATTTGTACAGTTCTGTAATTTGAAAAGTGTTTCAAGCAGCTGTGCTGTATTTTAAAATTCTGTAAATAAAATTCTGAAACAACGTCCAGTGCACTGCTCAGCTGCGAACCCAGGTTTGTTTTTTGCTCATTTAAGTTTTTCTCATAAATGAGCTGTCTGTCTGTCTGTCTGTCTGTCTGTCTGTCTATCTATCTATCTATCTATCTATCTATCTATTTATCTATCTATGTCTCTGTCTAGCCATTCATCAATTATCTATCTATCTGTCTGTCTATCTGTCTGTCTATCTATCTATGTCTCTGTCTAGCCATCCATCCATCATCCATCCACATCTATCTATCTATCTATCTATCTATCTATCTATCTATCTATCTATCTATCTATCTATCTATCTATCTATCTATCTATCTATGTCTCTGTCTAGCCATCCATCCATCATCCATCCACATCTATCTATCTATCTATCTATCTATCTATCTATCTATCTATCTATCTATCTATCTATCTATCTATCTGTCTATCTATCTATCTATCTATCTATCTATGTCTCTGTCTAGCCATCCATCCATCATCCATCCACATCTATCTATCTATCTATCTATCTATCTATCTATCTATCTATCTATCTATCTATCTATCTATCTATCTGTCTGTCTGTCTGTCTGTCTGTCTGTCTTTCAGGCACTTTATGAGAAGAGGAACTGCATATTGTCAAAATCAGGTTTGTTAGATTTTCTTGACACTCTCTGTCAGTAGATTTGGTCCAGCCACATCACAAAACAGATTTATATCAAAACATTTTGCCCCAACTGTAATTGAGTTTTAATCCTTCTTTCAGATTTGAACACCATTGTCCGCATTATCTCTCCTACAGTAACTTCATCTCAGCACTGGAGAAGGAAGGTCTATGGATAAGCTAGCAGATCATTGGGATAAAGCTACTGGCCGCTCACAGGGTTTATTTCTCTGCTTTTATTCAACAAGGTAAGTGCTTTTCTCTGCTTTCACGGGTCTGGGTCTTTCTAGCCTCACAACCCATTTTTCCCAATATCTTTTTCACTTATTGTTTTATTATTTGTGGGCAGTTATAGCAGTGAATTCTATTCTGCTGCTGCTAGTTTCAGAGACAATAAAAAAGAAAAATATTCACCGGGGATCTCAGAGGTGTTTGGATATGTGGCTGGTTGTGGACCATTAGGCATCCAGGCAGCACCTGTTGGAAAAGCACATTAGCCTGTTTATTCAGATGGTTTCCCATTGTCTGAATGTGTGGACAGCTGTTCCGCAGGTGACTTCGTGTTATACATTCTTTCTTTACATCGTCTTTTTTGATGTGAGGTATTATGGAAGATATCAGGGTCACTGAATTTGCCTATATGGAGTAATTTGAAAAACTGTACAAGATACAACCTGATAATAATATCACTACTATGGAAAATGTCACGATCCTGTTTTCATACCATTGTTAAAAATACAGCGAGATAATAGATAAAGCTAGTTATGTTTGGTATGTTTCATATGTAAAGAATGGTGAGAAGTACTTCATGCTACAACATGAGCATAGGAATTCTATGCAGTTTAATTAAATTCTTCTGGAAATTTCTCTACCTCACATAACGTAGAAATTCCTGTGGCCAATTAATGCAAATTAATAACCTGCACAAACCGTATTAGTGAGAGACTGGAAAAAGATTGTCACCTAGTGTGGGGAAATATAATTATATAAATATACACACACACACACATAAGGTAAAAAATAAGGATAATGATTAATGAGGCTTCTTATTTGCAGTGAAATGCATTTTAAACTGCCATAGTGAAATTTGTAAAACGCTGGCTATCACAGTGCGGCATGGCGAGGGAGAGAAGGTCCACCCAGCAGCTCGAACAAACAGGGTTTCATTGGCAAAACGGAATACAAGGGGATAACCGGAAAACAAAGGGACCGCAAGGACTCAAACTAGAACAAGTAAAAC
The DNA here is from genome assembly GCF_023856365.1 of Brienomyrus brachyistius. Lineage (NCBI taxonomy): Eukaryota > Metazoa > Chordata > Actinopteri > Osteoglossiformes > Mormyridae > Brienomyrus > Brienomyrus brachyistius. The sequence continues at coordinate 26,798,291 of NC_064545.1, read as the reverse complement.
AAAACTAAGGCAGAAAGCAGAACAGGAAGCGACAATAACTTAGACAGGAAAACTACCACAGCTACAAACACGTGGTAACAACCACGCAACAAACAAAGGGCAACAGCCACAACGACCGACTGAGGAACAGAACAAAAGCAGGCACTGAAATACACTGCTAACAAGAAATGAGAAAGGACAGGTGAGATCCATAATCAGCCAATCACTGAGGACTCGAGGCAGCAAGGAGGGGGTGGGGCACATTACAATTAACAGGCACTAGAGACACGGAGACCGGAGCAAAGGCTGAGTGCTGTCTACACGAGGAGCAACTAGGAACACAAGTAAAACAAAACATAACGAAACAAGGCACAGGCAGAGTAACCAAAAACAAAACATACATTAGCCATACAAGAATAAAATAAAACCCGAATATTAAACAAAAGACTTGGCATGGTGGTGCAGTGGTTAGCACTGTCGCCTCACACCTCTGGGAACTGGGTTTAAGTCTCTTCCAGGGTTCTACATGTGTAGACTTTCCATGTTCTCCCCATGTTGTTGTGGGGTTTCCACTGAGTATTCCAGTACCCCCCCTCCCCACCACAGTCCAAAGACATGCTGAGGCTATTTGGAGTTGGTAAACTGCCTGTGTGGATGGTGTGAGTGTGCCCTACGATGGGTTGGCGCCCCATCCTGGGTTGTTCCCTGCCTTGTGCCCTACGATGGGTTGGCGTCCCATCCTGGGTTGTTCTGCACCTTGTGCCTGTAGGCTCTGGACCTGAAAAGGGCAAGAGGTTTCAGAAAATGGATGGATGGATGGAGACTGACCTCAGACTGACAGACAGGATATCTGCCCCAGAGCTGCACCCTCAGCCCATTGAGCCTTGCAGCAGCCTAAGGAATGAGGAAACACACTCAGGCAACACCAAACAGGGAGAGGGAACCTGGGACAGGGCCAGACGAGCACCAACCCCGACACGGGGAATATGCTACTATCTTAAAACCACTTATCCTGCTCAAGGTCGTGGAATGTATAAATACATCTTTGATTTAAAGTTAATTATTGATTTTCGAGAAAATATGCACTTATAGTTTGCCAACAATGTTTTTCATTGAAGAGAGTTCTTCACATTGTAACAGGAAGATACAAAGGAAAGCACATAAAAAATGAAAATACTTGACAATAACAAGAGAATGCTTTTCCTTACAAAGTCCCGTCGGTTAATATGAGGTAATATGGAGGTTAGGTTAAATCCCTGATTCCATTTTGATTAGAGAGCACTGTAAACACACTTTCATCCTGACTTGTTGAGGGGAAGAATTGCTGAGCTCCATCCTGTGTTTATTAAAAGGATATATTTAATTAAATAAAAGTAATTTGTCGTGTTCTACTATTGAAAATATCTTGTGCTGTGAACAGCAGCTCTTAGTCCCCATGTAAGCATGTCATATTGGAACCCAACCCAAATCAATCTAGTTATGTTCCACATTTTTTTATAAATTGTCCTAACTCCCCACCCCCCCCCCCCCCCTCTTTATGGCGCCCCTGTTTGTGAACCTTGCCTTATATTCTGCATTTCGGCAGTTTTCGATTGACAGGGCTGTGGTTTCCATGCCTCCTACAAAGAGCTCCCTGCAGATCCATTAAACGCAGCTCAAGTAGAATGTAATTCAATTGTCAGGAGCCGCTTGTAGAATGGGCCAATCAAACTCTTTTGTTCAAATTCAGATTCCTATCTATCAAATGAACTCACTTGAAGCATTAATACTGCAGCTATGCCCTTGCTGTCAGCTTAGCACCATACAGGCTGTACAGAAAAGGGTGATGTGACATAAACATCCATGGAAATGCGAGTCTAGGTAGTCTAATCGGTTTTGTATATCTAGGTGGGAACTCACTAGGCATGGGTGGGAACAAAGCCAAGGTAGCTGGTGTGATTTTGGCATTCTGGGGTGTAGGTCATTATCACCCAGCTAAGATGACAGAATAAAGTAGTAATTACCACCCTGGGGAGTTAATGCTGAAGGTGGGGATTACATCACACTACCAAGATCATGTAAAGTGGATAGAATAGCTGTCCTGCTCAGATTCCAGTCTGCTGAGCTGAAAGGTAACTGACTAATTGTCACCTTGCTGAGCTTGCAGGAAGAATAACGTGGTCGCCATGGGGATGGTATGGCTTCGGAAAGCTCCGTACAGTAGGTGCTACATGATTCCTCAGATGGTCTCTGAGCTCCACGCAGCCTCAGGGCCAAATCGGGCAGAATGTCCTCCTCCTGCTGACACGTTCGCAGTCACGGCTTAGGAGGTTTATAACCTAAATATTTTCCTCATTAACATGTGTACTTCCCTGACTTGCACCTTCATGACAACCGTTGCTGTGGCGTCAACCGGCTCCTTGCTTAAGGTTTCCCAGAAGAGCAGGGCAGAGGTGGCGGAGGACAGGTAATTAAGGATGATTAATTACTCAAAAAAACTCAGAAAATACGAAAAGCGGGACTGTTAGACCTGCAGGGGGTCCATCCCCCTCACTGCCTCAGGAACGCCCTAACCTTTTTCTGCAGTCCATGACTCTGTAACCTGCATTCTTTAATCAGGAAAACCTCTGCTCTGAAATACTTGCAGACCACAAACTTCGAAGTCAATAATGGCATTTTCATTTACCTCGATTTTTTTGCATTTTGAAGATGCGATCTGAGAAACTGTCGGTGGAAGCACTCAAATTGCAGAGAAAAACCCTCAAACATCACAAAAAAAGTTTTACGTTCACTTGAAGTGGTTTTTGTGGCGAGTTGAAAAAGAAGCAATTTCTGCAACTACGACGGACACAGAATTTGCAAATTAGTAGATGTGTAATGCATGATAATTAGTTCTTCTAGAGCTACTAACTCGTACAAAATCCACTGCATGTTGAAGTATGAGACATGGATCTTAATCTCGCGGGATGATAGATGGCAAGAATTATTTCCATGACATCTAGTAATGAAAACACGCCCTATTCTCAATTTTACTTCACTTATAATTTGTGCATAACTTTAGTGGAAACATGACGAATGCCTGGGAACTTGCCTGTGTCTTTCACACAGACTAGGACCCTGCAGCCTTAAAGACACTGATTACAGAAGCACCACACAGACCACCTCCTGACTGCCTTCTTGTTTTGTGTGGTCCCCCCCCTGGACACCTGCCTCATGCTCCTTTCCCAGCACATGTCTGGCAGCATAGGCATGACAGCGGGGCAGCACTTAAAACCTAACAATCTGCCCCAGCCAGTCATTGGAGGCCCTTCCCTCGTTTTTCCCTGGTGATGCGATCGAAGCGCTTCGTCTCGTTACCAGTGGGGTCCTGCTGGAGTTGCCTCTGACAAAGAATTACAGTGTAATTACAATCACTTCACAGATAACATGTTAAATGGCGTAAACCGACAGGTCCCCACCATGCATGTTAATCGGGCCTCTAGCCGGGCTGCGTGCTCGAGTGCACAGCGCTCCAGGACGGTAGCTTCTGGAAAGGCAGTCGGCCCGGGGAATTATCGGAGCCTAGCCGCTTCTGAGGAGCAGACCCCCTGCCGTGCTTTGTGCTGGCGAAGAGGCTTCCTGCGGTGCCAGGCACCCCCCCCCCCCATAAAGGGGGCAATCAGCGTTCCGCCGCCATCATGCGTGACGGGTCAGAAACAGCCGTCCTCTCCTCCGTAACGCTCAGTTAAGCGCAGGCAGCTCCGAGTCCCTCTGTAATACCGCTACCGTCAGTGCAGCGGCTCTGTTTACATGCTCATCCTAACAAATTGCATTTGGAGATTTACATTTTTAATTTGACTTGTTGAGGAGGCAGTGGAGTGAGTGAGTGTGTGTCTGTCTGTCTGTGTGTGTCTGTCTGTCTGGGTTAGGGTTATATTACTTTTTGGGGACCAAATGCCCCCCACAATTTAATAAAAACGTTTTTTGATGTTGTGTGGACCATTTTTTCAGGTTTTTTCAAATATCTGTGAATGCACTCAAAAATATAAGAATGCCAAAAGACTTATATTTTGTTTTGGCTGAGTAAGGGTTAAGGTTGTCATACACATGTGTGTGTGTGTGTCTGTGTATAGGGGTTTAAAAATGACATGAGCTGTATGGTTTAGGAGATATGGGGGGGGGGTTTGTTTGACATTGAAAGTCACATTGCACAGGATTGTGTCTGTACAAATACATGCGACGCGACGAGAGAGTGTCAGTTTTTTGGCGGCTGATAACCAAATATCAAGACAAATGATATTTTTGTCCAAGTGAAAAACAAATGCTTCAGTTTTCTGAAAATAACTGAAAAGTATGAAACACATAAAAACCCAGTAAATATAGTCCGGGTAAGTTGGCGCAGCCCTGCAGTGACACTGAGGCTGGGACACTGTGAAAACAGAGTGCAGTGTGGAGTTGAGGTTCGAGTCCCCCTCCGCAGTGTACGTGTGCAGTGCGCCAAACTCATTGGTGTCTATGAATTTCCCATGGAGTACGAGGGTGTGTGTATGTCAGCCCTGTGTCGACTGGGTCCAGGGGACCCTGGACTAGGTGACCAGGAAGATGGAAGTTCAAATGTAGACTGTAAACGGAACAAAACTTCCAGAACTTTTTAAGATGTCTACACTTTCCACATGTGCTATGTGCCACACCCCTAGGTCACCCAGTCAGCTGCACGGTGTCTATGGATGCATGTAGTTGTCATCATGCATTAAGCATAAATTTCTTTCAAAATGGGAATTATTTTAGTACTTTCCGGAGTTAATTCCTTTCTCTGCTCACTGCCCAATTTCAAATACATCTTAGCTTAAAACCAATTCCCTAAGAGATGTCTGTCTGCTGCAAATGATAAGCAAATTGACTGGCATTTAACAGCCCTGTATTTCACTATAGATTTGTGGCCGTGCTTCGGTAACCAAAGGTGTAGCAATAGAATGCAGTACTGACTGGCCTACTATAGACATTTCCTCTCCTGCATGTTAATTGACTTAATCACATTTGAAGCCATATATATTTCCTGGGTAACAACATGTGTGATACGTCTGCTGTAGAGTGTCAAAAATCACCACGGCAACTGATGATATTCCACTCGACCCTTAATTCTGCGACGTGAAATGGCGTTCTGGCGGAAAACAGTGTACGAGAAAACAAGCAAGAACAAAAACTGTACCATTCGCAAATTAATGAATGTAAAACAAGTCAAACGCTTGTGAGGTTAGATAGCAATTATTTTCTAACGCAACAGAAGTTTATTTTTCTGCTACAGTGTCTTATTTATGCATGGAAGAGGAAGAGAATGGATACATGTCATTATTTACATGCAAACCAATGGCTGAAATGGCAATAAAATACTGTTTTCAATAAGCAGTAATCACATTATATATCCAATACGGCACTCATTGCGATTGTCATTATTATTATTTTTATAAGTTGGTGGTGCCTGACTTCTCACAGGGAAATTTAGCTCTGGCTTTATTCATGAATAAACAAGGCCCCTTCTGGCTTATTGTTTGAATAAATCGCTTTAATACCGAGTACAGTTTCTCTCAGGATCTGTTTACCTCTCAGATGAATTCAGACTCTCCTTTTTCTCTATTTCAGGGTTGGTATGCATTTCTTCCTTATAACGTTTTTCTAAAGCTCAGTATTTTCTAACTGCGTGTTGGTCAATGAATGCCTTGAATGAACTTTTGTCCCATAACACTATTATGATCTAACAAAGATATGTATTGGAATTTAGTAGAAAACGGATTGCTTTTGTTGCCAAATTAAGGATACTATTATTGCGGGCTCACTGAGAAGCACAATGGCCTCAGAGCCGCGTGCTTGTAATTCCAGGCCTGGCTCTGCGTCTCTATGCAGTGTCTGAATTCTCCCTGTGTTTCCACAGGTCTCTGCTGAGTATCTGCTTTCCAACCCCAGTCCGACAACATGCCATTAGGCAATCGGACATGTCTAAATTGCCCATGGTGTGTGAGCACGTGCTGTGGCATCACATGTAGACTATCCCCCGTGCTTCCTGGTATAGGCTCCAGGCTTCTTGTGACCTTGTACTGGATAAATGGTCATGGATGGCTCAGGATTTGAAAACTTCCCTGATTATGGCTATATGAAGTATGTCTACTGTAAAAATCCCAGATGATCTGCATGCTCTATACAAAAACAGATTCACCAAAACATCAGCATGCTTTTCAGCAGTCAAACCCGAGTCTTTACCTTGGATAATATCGGCATGTCCCTTCCATGTCCTTTTCCCTTAAAGCCAGTTTTAGACTTCAGGAGCTCCAGACATTCGTGCCAAATCAAAATGAGAGCCTGTATCTGATAGGGTTAAGAAGAAGGTTAGGATGAAGGCGCGGCCAATGATATGAACTTTTCCAAGAAAGCCACCAAAAGAATATTTTCCTTCGCTGATCTCTACCCTCCTTGCTGCTGAGTGATGTGATATGGGATGTTCTTGGAAAAAAAACACGGCAAGATGACAACAATAGGAAATAAATGAAGTTTCTACGGCGTATTTCCCGGCAGGTAAAGGTTCAGCATTTGTTCTGGTGACCAAGCGAGTCAGCTGGCCGTCATGGAAGCAGATCAAACGCGACCCAAAGTTCAATTGGTAGCAAAAACACATTTGTACAGCAAGCAGATGCCCCCCCCCCCCGCCCCCCCGACTGCACAAGCAACTGAACTTCTGCAGCCACATAAACAACTCAATCATGATCCAGCTTAATTCCATCATGATTCACTGAAGTCATGGAAAACCCCCCACCCTGCAAACCCATTACTCACTCCAACATTAATAATTCATAAATAAATGGTTTCTGGATTAGTAAGGTAACATTAGTATCTGTTTACATGTAAGTTGTTGGACAGCAAATGGTCCCAGTTTGCCAAACACAAATCTCTTTATCATCAGGAGGACTTCAGCGCCCCCCCCCGGTGGCAGAATGCCACCAGAGTTTGTTTTCAAGGTCATGAAATTTAAATCGTACGCTTATTTCCGGGGCTTGGGAGTGAGCTAAATTGGATCATTAAAGAGTAGGTTTGTAATTCCAGCATTAAAACGGTTTATTTTTGAGGCCAGCGCTGAGAGCTTTCCCATCTCTCAAGAAGGATCATTTTTAACGGGTGACTTAAAAAGTTTGGCTACTTAACGAGATGGACGTCGAGAGAATATCACGACGGCTCCAAAATAATTACTTGTGGTAAATGATTTAAACTCTTCATTACAGATAGTTAATGTCTATGTTTGGCTGTGACCCCAGTGACTGCAGCAGTCCTATTCATTTTCTGTTTATTTTGCCATCTTTTGTACCTGTCTGGCAATTGTTGGCCGATTCCCCTTATATACAAAGTTGTCAGAAAATCACGGTTTGCTGGATTTTACCATCTAAACAAGCTTTAAATAAGGCTACACCATACAATCCCGCTTGGCCTTTATAATAACCTCTTCCTGTCCTGCTACCCATTAGCAAGTCTAATGCCGCGACTCGTCCGTGCAGCTCCCCGTTTGAAACCAGCTCTGTGGGCTGCAGGCAGGAGCACAGGGGGCCCAGCACCCATTCAAGGGGGCCCACACATTACAGGGGCCCTTGCATATGCTCACATATTTTAACAGTGGGGGCCAAGGGCAGGAGGAGGCTGACGTGCCGACACCCCTGGCTTGCGGAGACCAGTCAGTGGAGAGAGAGGGGGCTGCATGACCCCAAGCGTCTCTCCCAGGCACTGCTCTCTTTCTCAGACACAGCATCATTACTTATACATCCTACGGAGCTGGTAGCTGCAAAGCAGTAAAAAAAAAAAAAAAAACTATTTTTGCAGTTAAAAGACAGTTCATTGGCTGTAATGAATAATCAGGTGATGGTGGGAGGCGGAGCCTGTGGACTGGGTAGGCAAATAGCACGCAACCGCTGCGGTCGGCCCAACGATGCAATGCAATTTAAAAAATAGTGTTAAATATCACCAAAAATATATTGCTTATATTGCTATTAATATGGATTTTCATATCATGTATTACACTAAAAATCACAGCATTGAAAATACAAATTTGTTGTAAAATTAATATTTAAATGCATTTGAAATACGAGTAAGAGAATGAATGAGAATGAGCTAAAAATCACTTGAGCAATCTGACTGCTAAACTTTTCTGTTCTTAATGTTTTTTGCCATGCATTTGTTGATCTGTGCTTCATCACTGGAATGCATCAGGGAGGATGATGACCATGCTACAGGACAGCCTGTCCCTACTGCATGCGCACCTCACTGCATGCGCGCCTCACTGCATCCCCAATGTGTTCATGAATGTAGATGGTAGACAAATCTACTCTCCACCAAATCTCCGAGGATCTGCCTCGATCTGGGACATTGTTCTAAATCTCACATCTACGACACTTTAGTCTCTAAAACACAAATTCTTCTTATTCCTCTTTACCCAGGTAAGCAGGTCTATTGTTTCTCTGAAAATGATACAATGAATGTGAGATATTTACTCACACTATAATGTTTGAGAGTAAATGGAGTTGTGCTTCACAGATGGGAAAATGCTAGAAAACAAACATATCATGCATGAGCAAAAGGATTCAGGCTGTTTTTTTTAACATCCTAGTAGTAAAAAAACGTTATCAGTGGAGCCCAACAGTTAAACATTATAAAAATATTTTTTATTTCTGCTGAGGTGATGTGCATTTGCTTGCTGCTGTAATAATCACCCTCAGACAAACCTCGTTTAGAAAGACGTGTCACGTTTCCGAATACCCCGAAAAGTACACTTTCTGTAATGCCTCCTGTCTGAAGAGGAACTGACAGCCGTCTCGGCGTAATGAGGAAATCCTCCAGGTGCGATTCAGCCGACCGGTAGAGGCTGTAAACACTGAGCCCCTTCTTAAACATAACCTCTATTCATGGCCGAGTGTTTATGCATTTATACAACTGTTAGAAGGATTTAATGGTGGGTTCAGATCAAATCAGATTACTGTGAAATATGTATTTATCCATCGTCATGCTGGCTAACTAAATATTCAAAAATAATCATCCTAGCCGGCTTATTGGCATCTTCATGATAATTATCCACAAGTATTACGCGCTGCACCTCCTACATTTAGCTGGTATGAGAAAATTGAGTAAACCAAGATGCCATTTGGTCTGTCGATCACCCTTAAGAGGCATTTCAGAGTGCAGCAGGTACTCGGAGGTCATTCTGACAACTCCTCTTACTTGTCCTGAATGTCACAGCTGTAAGCAATCATTTATTGCACATGTGGACATTTGCAGCTAGTGCCTTTCAGCAAAGATGTCCCAACCGATATGACTGATTGAAAGGGAAATCTAGCCATGTCATATGTAATATTAGCGGTAGATTGCATCACATCAAATGTGCAGGTGTCTGAAGAAAACACCTGGAGAATGGCTTTTCACAACCACATTTGAAAATTACTTTTATAACAATGCATTTGTAATCATGCATGCTTTAATAATAGATGGTAGGTCTATAATCGCAATGTAATTAAAAATGTATATTTTTTGGTGTATCACGTTACTATGCTTCAGATCTTTCTTCTGAAGCTGTCAAAATGATTTAGTATGGCAGCCAGATCTTTAAGAGGGTAAACCTTGTAGGTTAGTTTTCCCCCTGTAAATGAATGCCTATATATGCTAAATTGGGGTATATCAGAAATCAAACCTGACAGGTCTGCATGTTGAAGGGCTGGGATTCTGCGGGAAATAGACATTTCAGGTTCATATTCTGACGTTTTCTTAAGTAGTGATTTTTGTGCATCGCTTTAGTACTGCATTTGCCTGCAGTCTCTGTTTCTATAGCGCTCGTACTGCCTAATTCCATAGGGTTCAAACACTCATGCTCCAACTGTCTGGATCAAATAAATATTAAAAGCCCTCATCCTCCATCATTCAAAATTCATGCTCAGGCACATTCTAAACTCAAGGACATCTGTGAATTCACCAGGGAATATATTTTTGCAGAAGTATTTCTTGAGTTTTCATAGAAGAAGAAAAAAAAACATTGAGAATACGTTCATCAGTTCTTGCGATACGTATTTGTATGCATTTATTTTGTGTCATCATTTTACATTTCAAATGTAGTGTTGCTTAGGTTTGAATTAAACATCCATCCATCCATTTTCCAAACCGCTTATCCTATTGGGTCGCGGGGGGTCCGGAGCCTATCCCGGAAGCAATGGGCACGAGGCAGGGAACAACCCAGGATGGGGGGCCAGCCCATCGCAGGGCACACTCACACACCATTCACTCACACATTCACACCTATGGGCAATTTAGCGACTCCAATTAGCCTCAGCATGTTTTTGGACTGTGGGGGGAAACCGGAGTACCCGGAGGAAACCCCACGACGACATGGGGAGAACATGCAATCTCCGCACACATGTGACCCAGGCAGAGACTCGAACCCGGGTCCCAGAGGTGTGAGGCAACAGTGCTAACCACTGCACCACCATGCCGCCCCTGAATTAAACATCCTTTAAACAATCAATAAAATCTTTCAGGGATTTTTTTCGGCATGAGTGGCAGAAGCGTCAAGGGCAGGTCTCCGACTTCGACCCCCTCCCATGGTCCTATAAGCTCAACAAACACTTTATATAAGTCTGAAGAAGAGGAAATCAGGTATCAAATGTAGCTGATAAAGAACCTCCCAAAAGCCCTTCCATCTTGAATTGAAGGCGCAGACTGAACTCACCAGACAGGAACCATGAGAGCTAAAGAAGAAAACGAGATGCTTTCATGATTTTTTTTTTCTTTTTCACTGATGTGAAAGAATCAGTCTGGAAGAAATGTCCTCTGTGGTAGAACTTAATTGGGATTGTGGCATTGAGGAGAACCTGGGAAGCACCACAGTGGGAGGGCCAGTGGTCAGTGTTTCCTCAGCAAAAACACACAGTCCATTTTCATTTAGAAATTTATCACACTTGCCCATTTGTTTGCACAATGCTCTGTTTTATCGTATCATATTGCACAGAGATTCCACAGAGTACCGACGTAAATATAAGTGTAGCTTGCAAAAGTACTCAGACCGCAGCTATCGTCTGTGTGGTCAGGATAATTGCATTCACGGTGCTTTGAAGTTCATTGTACAGACTGTCCCTGACTAACAACATATTTGACTAACAGAAATTCACACATATGACTGAAGTCAGGACAGACCCAACCAACATGTCTCATAAAACTGAAATTCAGTTTTTACCAGGACAGAGACCTGAAACACAAGGTCAAAAAACACAGTCAAGTGGCTTAATCTGCAAGCAAATATCCTTAAGTCTCTAAGTTTTGAGTCACTTCTTTTATTAATATATGAAAATATTGGACAACTGTTGCCCAAAATGTCCAATGAACCGCAGAGCCTAGGCAAATGTGTAAAGGCATTTTGAAATGAGTAATTTCAGTAATGCAAAAGGAGATGATATTTTTCAAAAGGTCTGAATATGTATAATTGCTTAGGGAATTAAATTTTCTTGGGATATCATGTCATCAAGATGCTTGAATTATTTTCCAAAACCTGACTTGAGAATATAACAGAAATATTAAATAAAAAATAGATATCAGTGAGTCACATGATAGTTAAGATATATTGAGTGATTACATGACTAATGGATGCCAGAAAAAGATGATGTTGAGATTTTATACTAATGTAATTTATCTTTATCGTTTCTGGCAAAATTTTTACCACGTTTGCATGAGTTTTGTGGTAAAGTAAGACTTCTACAGGGAGTTTTTTCAGATGTAACCATCCCTATTTACCGCAAGGGCGTTTCATGGGTTATAGGAAATCTCAAAGAAGCATTACCTCACCATTGTTTTACTATTTTTGCTTTTATCCAGGTTAACTAAATCAGAGCAACTGAGATCGTGCTATAATTTCTCCTTTTTCTATTTTCACAATAATTCTTTCTCAGCATTTTACATGTCCAGAGGCTATTCTCCTATGCATCTAATAGAAATAAATATTGTACTGAAATCTGCTTTTTCCCCAGGTTACTCGTACATAAAAACTAGATTATTATGGCGGATGGAAAAGCCACGGCTTTGGTTCATATTTCTTTGATTTTTGTTGTGAGAAATAATCTTTGAAAATTGTTAAAGCTGGATCTGAAAGAAATATATAAGTTTAGCAGTATCTAAGAGACGATTTTATCTCCAAGGGACGAATCTTGTATCAAAGTAATGCTACTAGAAACATCCCAGGTCTTTGGCTACTCTTCGCTGGGTTATCTCAGCTTAAGAACTGGTTTATTTCTTCCTTGACTTACAGACTACTTTTATTCATCTTCTTGTATACTTTTTATTTATCAGTTTTCAATTTATCATGTGTCTTCTGAACAGGTAGAAGGCAGACATTGACTCCTCAATGTCTCTGACTTAGATTAAATTGTCCTTTACTTTGTGTCCCAAAGCAAGTGATGATTTGTCTTCCATGGCAGGAAGAATGCAGTTATACTATGAATTACAGGTCATGTTTGGTAAACATGCACGTTTATACACAATAACAATAAAGTAACTCGGGAAATTAACAAGAGTACAAATCTGATGACGTGATCTCCACTTGCAGATCCACTGCTGGCTGGAGGAGATTTTGAAGGCCTTCAAATGAGTCGTTCTCGCTAGTAAGTTCTTGCCAATTTCTGGAGTCAGAAAAAGCCTGCAGACATTATGAGTGGCGATAGGAAAATGTCAAGCGGCGTCAAAAGAAGGAAAGACATCTTAATTTAAAGCTGGACATTGAAGGAGTGCATTTCCTGGAAAAACACCATCCAGTTTGGTCATTAACTAAGACCCCGAGAAGTGGCAGCCGAGCAGAGGTGACGTCCTCGGCGGGTGTCCACTTAATGGAGCTCTCTGCGGGTGGCCATTTCCAGCCACTTCCATTTGGCCGTACCCACGTTTCGTCATGCGGTTCCAGCCGAATCGCTCTCGTTCTGCATCTGGCTGCCTTATCTGCCGTCTCATTCAGCTGCACTTTTCTGTGTCTGTGGGGGGGCGGGGGAGGGGGCACACCAGGCATTCAGAGGTCATGAGTGATACGCCCCGTCCTTTAATTAAATGTGACGTTCTACACGTGTTCCTAAAGCTCACTTTCTGTCCCTGTTATCTATCTTAGTCCCCAAAAGATTCTCTTCTCAGGACTTCAACTTCAAGGGAACTTCAAGTTCCTGTAAAGTCCTCTAGCTGAATCTTTCTAATTATATTTATATTGATATTCACTGGCCACTTTATTACCTTAGTACAGGATTGGACCCCCGTTGCCTTCAGAACTGCATTAATTCTCATGCAGAGGTGCTTGAAACTTTCCTCAGTGACCATGGTCCATGCTGACATGATGACATCACTGCAGATTTGTTGGCTGCACCTTCATTATGAGAATCTGCCGAACCACCACATCCCACAGGTGGTCAACTGGATTGAGATCTGATGTCTGATGACTGTAAAGGCCATTTGAGTACAGTGAACCGTCATGTTCAAGAAACCAGAGATATGAGCTTTGTGACAAGGCATGTTATCCTGGGTGGGTACGCTGCGGTCATAAAGTGATGGACATGGTCAGCAACAATACTCAGGTAGGCTGTGGCATTTAAATGACGCTCAGTTAGTACTAAGGGACCGAAAGTGTGCCTAGAAAATATCCCCCACACCATTACACCACCAGCAGCCTGAACTGTTCATAAAAGGCAGGATGGATCCACGCTTTCATGTTTACGCCAATTTCTGACCCGACCATCTGAATATCGCAGCCAAAACTGAGACTCATCTGACCATCAGTGCTTTCCAATATTCCTTTGTCCAATTTTGGTGAGCCTGTGCCCACTGTAGCCTCAGTTTCTGTTCTTATCTGACAGGAGTGGTGCTGGTGTGGTCCTCTCCTGCTGAAGCCCATCTGCTTCAAGGTTTGGTGTGCTGTGCGTTCAGAGATGCTCTTCTGCATACCTTGGTTGTCTACCCTAACCAGTCTGGCCATTCTTCTCTGACCCCTGACCCCTGACCCCTGCCATTAACAAGGCATTTTTGCACTAAGGATCACCACTCACTGAACGCTGTGCCTTTTTTGGACCATTCTCTGTGAAACCCAGTAGATCAGTAGTTTCTGAAATACGCATAGCAGCCTGTCTGGTTCCAACTGCATCATTCCTATTCACTTTATCCATCCATCCATTCTTGAAGTTTAACATGTTGGCCAATAAAGATCCTTCTGATTCTGATTATAAAAAAAAGGTATATAACACCTGCGTTAAGCACAATGTAATTTTTTAAACTCTCAATGCGACAAATATACCTTACAAGTCGCATATTGCAATTTCTGTAAAGTGAGCATCTCACTAATTCTTAAAGCAGCCGACAAACTGTCTCGTCTTCTCGCGAGAGTGCGTCCTCGCAGCCACCCCATGCCTATACACTTACATCTTTATATCAATTACACCTTAAACAGGTCTCCAGAATAAACAGAAATGGTCATCAGTAAAGCAAACTCAACGGTTCTTGCTCCTTTCTACATCACACACTTCCATGCCATCAGTGGGCAAGCAAAAAGAAAAAAACCCATTTATATCCAGTCAATGTGAAGAGGCATGTTAGAGGCCCTAGTCAGTCTCGCGGATAAGAGCGCGATCCAGGACAGACTCTTCTTTAATATCTTCCTCTTTATAAACATACACCGCGGTGCCTCCACAAGCACACACACACTCCCTGGAGTTTTTAGCAAACTGCGACATATAGCCATGGAAACACACCAGTATGTTTTATTCCTGTTCTCCCAAACCGGTAATATTTTTGACAGGTGGGATCCTGGAGACACGTAGGCCCACAAACACACACACACACACATTATGCATAAATAAGGTACACACACTGGTGCATAAGCACACACTTCTAGAATGCTTCACCTACAAGTCTGTGTAGACAAACACTCATTCACAAACAATACAGCTTCCTTCGGGCTGTGTAAGGGTTGCACCACCTGTCTGAGAGAAGCCTTGTTTGTTCACTGAAAAATTCAGTGGATGCATTCCTCTGGGCAAGCTGAGATAATTTCTTATTCGTCAGAGATATTTACAGTAGCTATTATTGTGTCTCTGCCATGTTTTCTCACGAGAATGGTGTTTTGAACCAAGCAGATTACATCTTTTGTGGTAACTTAATTTTCTCATCAAAGGCAGGATAAACCATAGATTTGAATGTATTAAACTGTTTGCTGAGGAAGAATTGGTGAGTCGCGGTGGCAGAGTTCTCCTGTCTCTCTCGGCGACACTGAGGTATTTGGCATTTACCGCCAACGCTCTGTCAGGGCGCCTCTGAACGCATGTGGCGTCTCGATATGCGGGTGTCGTCACGGTGATTTTGGGGGGGGGGGAGGAGGGGTGTATCCCAATTCTCAATTATGCCTTGTACAAGTGGTGTGGAGACGAACACCTGCAGATTAAAGCGGCAGGCCTGTCATCTTCAGTCACCGACGACTCGCAATCAATCTGCACATAAATTAAAGAGGTGAGTGGCGAATTTGAGAAAATGAACGTGCACGGCTGGGAATCATAACTTCTTTTAAAGACAATTGCCTGTGTAAACATTTACACACTGCACTGGGATGAGAGTGACGTCTCATTATCGTCAATGAAGAAAGGATTATATTTTTTGCAGGATTCCTGGCCTGTGAGGCAGTTCGTGGTACCGTTGGTGCCTTGGCAGCAGAAAGATGATCTTCGTTTGGGATCACAGAGCTTTGCTAATGGATCTTAATGGGATCAATTAATGAACCTCCCCTGAGACTCCATGTCTGGTACACCTGTACATGAGCTTTGTGACAAGACATGTTATCCTGCTGAAAGCAGCCGTTAGAGGGTGGGTGCGTTCTGGTCATAAAGTCATGGACATGGTCAGCAACAATACTCAGGTAGGCTGTGGCATTTAAATGATGCTCAATTGGTACTAAGGGACCGAAAGTGTGCCTAGAAAATATCCCCCACACCATTACACCACCAGCAGCCTGAACTGTTCATAAAAGGCAGGATGGATCCACGCTTTCATGTTTACGCCAATTTCTGACCCGACCATCTGAATATCGCAGCCAAAACTGAGACTCATCTGACCGTCAGTGCTTTCCAATATTCCTTTGTCCAATTTTGGTGAGCCTGTGCCCACTGTAGCCTCAGTTTCTGTTCTTAAGGCAAGCAGAGCGTAAGCAAGGATCCCATAACTACAGACGGCGTGACTGACGCATGCAGCACTGACATCACCATGCAGCACCATATATGAACAGTTAGATGCTACAGACAATGGAAACACATTTAAGCAACATCAGGACCTAAGGAGGAGCCAAGTGAGGATGAACGGATGGATGGACGGACAGACGAACGAACGGAGAGATGGATGCCGCCCCACACCTTTCATTTTCTGGAGCTCCACGCTCCACTAAGTAATAAGATAGTATGTAAGAGTAAGTAGTAAGAAAGATCTTTTCCTCTACTTTGATTGCAATACTGATTATTGATTTTTTTTCCTCTTCGGTTTATGCTATATTCCCTTTATACCCTTAATTATTAAACAGGTTTCAGGATGAAAATTCATTTGATTTGTATCAAGTTAAAAATCAGCACCTTGCTATTTGCAAGAGAGTGTTTTATCCTGGATAATGGGTTAGAAGATAGATGGATGTTTCGTCCTGTAATAAAGATTAAATAGGAAGACTTAAGGCAGATAAGCCTATAAAATTAATTTTACTGTCTCTTCTCTGGTAATTTTTAATTCTGGAAATAAGAAAACAGCATCGATCCATCCGTTCAACCACTTGAGGCCAGTGCATGGCTCCAGGCTGGAACACACCCCGGATAGTATGCCAGTCCATTACACACACACACACACACAATTATAGGCTACAATCAATTTAGAGACACCAATTTGCTTGCATGTCTTTCGATTGCAAGACGGAACCGGAGCCGCCAGAAGGCACCTGCGAGGTCGGCGGAAAACACACACAGCTACACAGACCCGGCACTGAGGTCAGACCCATCCAGCAGCTCCGATGCTGCGCGTGAAGAGTGCTGCCCACTGAGCTCGAAAAGCAACATGCAAAGACGTGTCGTTTCAAATGCGATTAATCGCATCATTTTCGAGTTATTTAACCGGATAATGAAGGGGATACATACGCTAATCCCGAAACAAAGGCGCATCAAAGACAGACCGTGAGAATGCCGGGGTAAAGCTAGCGGTCGGCTAAAGCTCGAGCGAGACGTAGGCGTGTCATGCTTAGACAGAGAAAGAGACGTGTGTGCAGGGGGACAGACAGGAAGAGTTGGGGTAAGTAGGGAAAGTGCAGCGACCCAAACTGCGCGGCAGGCAGCACATCTTCATGGGTGAGGCTGCAGGCGGGATAGCATTAGCAGCATTTAGCGGCTAATCAATCCATCCGGGGGCGGCACCGACTTCACCTGCTAATCGTCTTGGCAACAGAGAGGCCAAGCTCAGGCACTGACAATGGAGCGAAAGGGTGACCTTGTGTTTCAAACGGAAGATAAATAGCACCGCCTATTTATTAATCCGGCAACTTGATGAGGGAAGTGGCTGCAGATTGTCATTCACGGCATTTCAAAATGAAAACGATATAAGCAAACACAAAAGCGAAAAAATAACCATAGTGCAGCATGCTCTGTTTTCCAGTTTTTAGATAGAAATAAGATGATAATTGGCACTATATTATATAAACTCTCACAGCTTGAACTCTAAATAGGGGCACGGGGTAGGATCCAGAATTGTAGCAGAAGCTCCAGCGGTCAGCATGAAAAATGAAGGAGATATTGTTTATCTCGAGCCCAGTGGGGTCTGAACCATATGGAGGACATTAAAAACATGGCAGCATCCTGGTAAAAGAAGGCACATGGACACATTAACGTTACTGGCATGCTGTCTTCCATATGGTGGCCGCATTTAGACACACACCTATACAGCGAGGTGGCGAGGAACACGCCGGAAAAGTCACAAGGTTAGGCTGCCAGGTGTTTCACCAGAACTCCTGAACTCCAGTACAAATATGGGGGAGTTTGAACTGTGAATCTGGCAATGGAAGGATTCTCCCTTACGGAGCTTAGAAATGGCCGCAGTTTAGGCCTGTAAAATTTGGAAAAATATTAAATGTTTATGAGCAGTGTATGCAGATATGTGTGGCTGCAATCAGCAGTGGACATGGCTAAATTACGGATATGGTTGTGAGAGTGTTCCAGGTGGATGGTGAGTGTTGGGGAGGGGCGGGGGGTGCAGGAAACTGGAAAATAACAATGGTTACAGCCCAGGTGAACCCTTAGACAAGCTTTACTGCTTACTTCGCCTCAGAAGATGAATGAATGAAGGTTGCATTTTCATAATGCTTTTCAAGACACCTAAAGCACTGTACAGAACCAATGGGGAGCCACTTCAACCCCCACCGCTGTGTAGCCCCCACCTGGATGATGCGACAACAAGCATTCTGCCCCAGTACGCTCACCACACAGTAGCTAAGGTGGTAAAAGGGCAGGAGAGAATTCGCCAATTAGATATAGGGGATGATTTGAAGGCCAGATTTGAAAGGACCACATTGGGCAATTTTAGAGAGGACACTGGCACAGCCCCCCTATTCTTGTGAAAGATGCCGCTGATGTCGCCTAATGGCTTGACCTGCACTGACTGCCTAAGGTAAGTTTTCACTGGTGCAATTTGAGTCGCCAAGGAGCACTTGTTGCTAAATTGCAAAAAAGCATGTAGTTGTCATTAAAACCTTTGGGACGTTCCCCCATGTCTGCCTGTCTTTCACTGGATTTCCCGGGGCACCCTCAATATCCTCAGCACAGGGGTGATGCTCTCTATCTCTTCTGCTCCAAAGATATTGAATCGGTTTGTGGTGCATGAATTTTCTGTACGGGTCCCATGCACATAAAACTCATTTTCTCGCACAAAAACGCAGTTCTCCCCACCGAATATTCTCACGACACACCCAACGGTGCAAATTCACAGTGTGTAGTGGCAGAAGAGGGGATGGAAGCGCGTGAGTAAGGTTGCCAGCTCATGCACCGGGCCGGCCGGCCCTGCGATGGATTCATTTCCATGACATCAATGTCGGCTGTAAAGGTCGGCTGTAAAGGTGGCTGGCTATTGTACCTCAGGAGCTCGCAGGTGGATTAATGAGGCTGCATGATGATGCAAAGAGCAATAATGCCGAAGATTTATTAACGGGCGCGTTAAGATGCCTTCAACCGCTTTGCATAGCAAAGGTGTTTATATCTGTCTTATTTCTTTGGCTCTGCAGGAGGAGTCATGTGGGACGTGTTTGTAAAGTGGGGCGTGTCGGTCCCAGGTTCATGGTTTCCAGCGGACAGCGAGATGGAATCGCACATATTCATAGCCTGATTCAAACCAGATGGATCCAGGCAGAATATGCTGATTTATCCCTGTGCCAGCAAAAAGAATTACAATGGAGGGCTGGGCTGTCTGTCCGCCAAGCCCGAGGTTCGATGGTCGTTGTGTCGGGGGGGGGGGGGGGGTGGGTGGGCGGAAAGGGCTTGGTGACAGGCACACAGATTGATGCATGATGCAAGAACAATGGAATGGCAAAGGATGAATTTTGCATTGGCGCGCAATCCATCATGTCCCTGGTGAACATAGGGAGGACAGGCAGGGAGATGCTGCAAGGGTTGTTCTGGAGTAGCGTGAACATTTAATTAAAGTATTAACAAAAAACCACGCAACATGCCGACGGTCCATGATGACAAATGTTTAGAAGCCTTTAGAATAACAAAATACTAATCCATACATCATAGATGTTGGATTTCGGTTCAGCATCATTGGATGAACATGTCATCGCTGATGTTTATTTGTCCCTAACAAGGACTGTGAAATAAGATTTTTCATCCCAGGAAAACTGCTACCGTATAAATATTTTAGCAAGAGAAGCACAAGCCAGCACAGTTTAAGTCGATGGATTCATTGAGTCATGGAGGAGGTCAGAACTGCCAATGGGTCTGGCACCTCATCAGAGAGGGTCTTGGCCAGGCAAACGGAGATGCTACACTGAGAAACCTCAGAGTGGAACAACAAAGAGTTTGTGCTCGTTTGCTTTGTTGATATTCCGGATTGGTTTTATACGCCGTTGCTGTGTTTTTCGCTCCGGGACGACACGGGAAGGATTTCGCGTGTCAACAGCATCGGCCTGGACCCGCGTCAGACCTTTTCTGCTCTGATGAGGGAGAGGCGCTAATCGGCTTGCCGGAGACGCCATGTTATCACAGACCTACAGGCAGGTCCACCTTCAGATTTTAAAGCAACACAACAAAAGGTTGACGAAGCTCCTCTGCTTAATGCGTTTGTTTGATTATACATTCGGCAGACATCCTGGTGAAGGGAACTTGTGTGCCACGTCTGCCAAGATATCACTGGATGCATAATCAGAGGATGATGCTATTGCAAGATCAACACGTAGTGTGTAAAGTACCTGCAGTAACCCTCATTTCTGTATGTGTCTCGTCAAGGAACAGAAGGAACTGTCATTATATCAGCACAGCACCAAAAACAACATCTTCAACCGGTGTTCTGTGAAATGCCAAGACCTATCGACATTAATCAGGGTTACTTTTTCTTAATCGTTTTATATAGATGTAAAAATTGTAGAATAACCCATTTAAAGTGAGTTTTTTGGTTTCCTCCCTACCATTTTTTTTACAAACTGACATGTACTTATATTGCCATTTTGCTGTACAGGCAATTATCCGTAACTTCCTGTTCTCTCTTGTACACCATAGGCAACATTTTGAGCTTCACCTGAAGAGAGTCGCTGTGTTCATTTCCACTGTATCTCCTCACTGAAGAAGAACCCACCGCATATAGGAAAACCTGATGGAGGGTCATGACCAAATGCTTCTGTCTCATACAACTTGCAACAGGATCTCTGCAGCTTGTTTGGTGCCATCGGTAAAGTGCCCTTCATCTCACCTCCCGTTACCTTGGAAACATGAACCAGAATCTCCTGGAGAGGTAAAAGTGGTCTTCAGGACATGCCTGAATAACATACCCATCCACTTACAGGGCTCGAGTGTCCCTTCCCTTTCAGACGACCAGCAGCACGTGTGTGTGGCTGCAGCAGAGCTGGCTTCCTCTGTCCGTGGCTCCGAAACACAGACTGAGCGTTCGGCTCCGTAGTTCGCTACACATTTCCGCCACCTTTCGTCAAAGCCTTTCCCCCCTTTAATTCTTTTACCCCTGAAACGTTTTTTTTCTGAGTGCTGTCTACTGGCATGAAGATGAAGACGCCGTTTGGCATAGTTTAGATATCTTGAAACACTAGATATGGAAAAATGTTAAAAAAAAAAAAAAATTTTTAAAGCCAGCCATCTCCATTATTTCAGGAATGATGAAACACTGTACAGCTATGCTCTGAGATAGTACAGAAAACAAAATATGTAAAAGGAATTCAGTTTGATTGTTGGCCTTTAGCCAGCAGAGAAAGAATCTTGTGCTCTCCCCCTTCATTGCCCCCCCCCCCCCCCCCAACCCCGAAGCTTTGTTTTACTGACAGCAATGTCCGTAGAGACCCGTTACATCTCAGTGTGTAACACACTCTATAATTCTTCCATTTTATCATTTCTACAGGATACGTCTGCAGCCTGAGGAAATATGGGCAAGATGTCAGCGGGCTGTGGATGACATGCGAGTGCATGGAACCATCTAGCGGACAGCCCCCGTCGCCTGGTCCGAGAATCAGCGGTAACCCTGGTTACGGCGGCATGCTGCACACCCTGAGTACTGACACGGGTATCTAAAGCCAGATTCCCGCACATCACAGATCGGTCTACATGAGTCCGGTTCAGAGGGAATTGAATAATGACTTGGGCCTGTAGTTTGAGGGTTTGTGCATTGATCTGTGTGGTTCCGTGAATCCGTGTCTCTCCTGAAGTGTGCAAATGTGAGGAGATATGCCCGCGGATGTCAATGTGTGTCAGGTACCAGGTGTCTGCTTAACTGATTTTTCCCAACTTTCCCCTCTCTCATCCTAGCCTCCATTCTCCTTATCTGCTTACTTGACTGCCCCTTTTCTCAATCGCTCCATCTTCGCTGTGCCATTCTGGTCCCCGGAATGACCTTGGCAGGACGAACAATGGATTATTCTCGATGGATTATTTGCCGCTTTCGTCAGACGCTCGCGGTTTTCAGTTGGGCATCCGAAAGGTCAATTACTTTGAATGAAAACACAGCCATATATCACCAGCCAAGGTCAAGATGATCCATTCAGCCCCCAATTCCCAGGCATAAGAAGACTTGATTTCATCAGCTAAAGATACAACACCAGACGCTTGACTGGCTGTAGAAAAATCCATGTGATGTCTTAGACCTTCGCTGCGAGGAAAACTGTGGGCTAGATCAGACGCTGGAGTACAAAGAGTAATGTTCAGCAATGGGAAGTTCCTCTGCGGAGGCAGATACCATAAAGTATTTAGATATTTTTGGTCACTGCAGGCATAGTCATATACCTTGACACGCGACTGAACTGTATAAACACATAAACTGTGATGTTTTTTTCAAAGCAGAACATCGCGCTGTGATGCAAAGAATCTCACCATTTTTCTTGCGCGCGTCTCTGTGTGGGCGACTGCAAACAAACAGGGGGGCGTTTTTATAAAGCTCGCGTGTCCGATTGTTTATCTCAAACGCTCCCGGTTATGTACCCTGATTGCGAATGATTCATGTGGCTGAGAAGTGAGATTGACAGGAAGCTAAACGCAGACGGTGGCCGGCCTCAGTTATTGACCATTTCGAACTGTCTGCATGCATATAAAACCTGACTGCTGTTTATAAGAGGTACACACTCTCGGTCCAGAGGACAGAAGGTGGACGTGTATTATTATGACTCTACGGCCTTAACAAACCCCTGTGGCGTTTTCATTATACTTCAGGCAAAAAGAAATCGATAACTAAATAAATCAGTCACTCAGGCTAAGTACTGATGGCAGCGCTCAGGTTATCCCACTGCCGTCACATCCAGATAATTAGGGTTTCACATTTAGTTAAAGGTAAAGATGCAAGGCGGGGGCCCACGGTAGCTTCTGCAGGCGTGCTGCGTGGATGCCCCCCCCCCCCCCCCCCACATCTACTTCAGCATAGGCCTGCAGGCACGGCCTTCAAATCCAATGCCTTTCAAATCTGCCTTTCGCTGCCTGACGGGAAGATGGCTGCCGTACAATCTGGTGACGAAATCGCGGAATCGTCGCCATCAGTTCGTTTCAGAATTGCGATATCTGAATAAAACAAGTTAGGAGATTCAACAAGTTAAACATAGGAGTGAGAGGCAATTCATATCAGTGCCCGTCAACTCATCGGGCGACCAGCTTCTGGAAGGGCACGTCGACCAAGAATGATTCACATTAAATATTTACGAGTGATTTTTGGTTGCGTGCCTGTAATTATATTTCACACAACTGATCGCGTGTGCAATGAAGTATCATAACGCATAAGAGATCAGATGAGATGAAAGACTGTATGGGGCCACAAGTCCTTAGAGGTTACATATTAATCTGATATAAATTCAGCTAGGCAAGGGAATTGGAGGGGGAGAGAATTTAATGAAACTATTAAATCTAGTGAGAGAGATTAATTTTGGGTCAGTCAATTCTGCCGATGTTTTCTTAAAAACATGCTTAAAATACATAAGGCAGTTTGACTAAATAGCATTATCTTAGCTGTTACATCCCTAATTGTCTTGAACTGTGGATTATTTCGAATTTCATAGACGAACGACAGCAGCAAGAGATGCACAAACCGCTGATGCACGTTCCGAACGCAGTAAGGACCAGTTTCATGGCACAGGATCTGATGAGAGCATTAAGGAAACAAAATGTAAAGAGGGTTTTTTTTTTTTTGTGTTAGACTTTCAGATAAATTCATACATTTTCATTCCAGTGACCTAACAGCAATCCGCAGTGTGATTGCTAATGATGTTTGACGCTTCTGTGCAAATGAGCCGTGACGTGTGCAGCTGAAGCTGTCTGAAGTCGCTTCCTACTGTGTTCTGGCGTGTAAGTGGCATCAAAGGCGTACGTTTGGGTGGTGCTGCGCTCTGTCTGTGCTCCAGCTCTCACTGGGGGTGATCTTTGTAGCTGAGAGACAAAACACCATTAGAGTGATTGTCGTTTGATAAATATTGTGGGCGGTTTGGACCCTTTATTTGTTTTGCATTTTGTTTCCTTTGTTTTTTCTGCCCCTTTATCGCAGCTGTTTCATTACAGCGGCTGAAACAAGCCAAAGATAAGCGTTACATGGTTGTTTTTCTCAACGTGGCTGTATGTTTATTTGTCTACCATCCTTTAGCCGTCTCGCAGAGAAATGTTCACCGGCATTCTTATTATTCATGATATTGGTGGTTCGTCGCAGCTGAACTTGAAGAAGGACCCGCAGTGGCATATCAGGGGACGTGAGGTAAAGTGCGGCATACAGAGTGTATGGCGCTGCCGTAAAAAAACATACCTGTGCATGAACGTGACCTTGATTATGAAATAACGAGAGAATGGTGCTGGATGGGTATTCAAATGCTGCTACTCCGCTGGAAAGGCTGGGCCCGCACAAGGAGACAGGCGTCGTGATCTTCTGATCAGACAAGAGATTTGAAAAGGTTTCTGTTTCCTTTTAGGTGGTTATTTCAGACGCAGAGAAAGAGAGCAGTCATTCGAGTGTACATTGGACTCAGAAATTGAACTGGGAGATTAAAAGATAGCCGACTCATTACCGCCTCCCCGAAAGCGGGAGATCAGCAGAAGCACAGAACTGAGTGAAGATAATTGACTTTGCTGCCTTTGTCAACAAGCAAAGAAAATATATTTGAGTCCTGAAATGTTGAGTTAAATAAGAGCAAAGTCCCAGGTCTTGTCTGAAGTGACAACTGGGATACAGAGACATGATACCTTCCTACATTCCAGCATCATTCAATGACTGAAACTAAGACAGGTCAGGAAGAGGATTCCCACCACATAGACCTATCAACTATTTATTTCATCTATACGGCTTCAGGTATTTTTGGATGGGTTAATGATCGGAGAAAGAAAATTACATGTAAAAGGTTCTGGAACCAAATAGTGGGATAATGTCCCAGTAAATATGAATGCAGTGAGAATCCCCAGAAGTTCTGCTGATGTGTTTCAAGAAATGGAAGACGAGGGATGACAGATTAGTCCCTGATGAAGGTGTCACCAGACGTGAACAGCGCCCAAGGATCAGGGTTAATCCTGAAACTGGTTCACTGCCTGCAGAGGAGCCACAATCTCTAGTCAAACATATCTAATCTGATATTAAATTAGTTAATCCAATACAGAGCTGCAGATGGTTCGCAAAACGTCAATAGGAAGCTAATCCAGGTTTTCCATTAAACTAAGACGTATCATTTGTGAAAAACAGAATGAGGCAGATCAACAGTGAGGGTCTGGATTTAGATGACGTCTGCATCGCCATGGCAATTGACCACCGACCCACTGACTATGAAATCCTCAAGTGAAAAAGCCCGGTTTTTCCAGACTGAGCTGATGATCTGGTGTGATATGGTGTGTTTGGGGTCTGCAGGTTTCAGGACCCGTTTATGGTTCACACAGACCGACAGGGTTTTAACCCCCAGTGTTGGGCATTTCAGGTGCAGAAACTACAAATCCAGACCAAGATTTTGTTTCTACCAACCTGATTTACAAATATATTTACAAGTTCTTTAGTCTGTTCGAACCCGACCATTTTCCTGTTGTGGCGACTTGTGGTGATAAGAAGTTCTGGTGTAACTATTATCGGCTCTGGGAGCCTTTTCTCACCATCTAGGCAATGAGGCAGCATTTGCTTCTTCCATCTGGACAGAAATATATATGGCCTCTGCCACTGACATGGAGCCTTGTTGCTATGGAGATCTGCAGATTTAGGGGGAGCCCAGGAGCACAGTGCAGACCAAGTAGAAAGTGATCACTGGTATTGCATCATGGATCACTGTGTCACCAGGAGCTAAGGAACATCTCTGATGCAGTGTGCTGCGTCCATTTAATGCATTCTGATTCTATAAAAAAGAAATTCTCAGTACTTTTTTTTTTTGTATTTTGTGAAGCAATTTTGAGCTGATAATGGGTGTTTTCAGCAGTGATGGTTATATCTCAGTAGGTGGAAAACGGTGTTTTGCACTGTAGGGACTAAAGGGTCAGACAGGCATTCTTAGAATGAAGTCACCCTGTCAATGAGACATAATCCTATGGAACGGCATAAGATGTAAACCTGAAGAGGACTAGAAAAGGCAGGTTCTCCAAAGGCGTTTCTGGTGTTTCCGAGGTAACACGAGGAACCCTGCCAGGCTGGAGGATTTTTATAACGTCGTGTACTGGAGCGGGTGGTTATGGAACTCAGGGACGTTGATTAAGAGTAAATGGACGTTGACAGATTCCAGATGAAATATATTCTCTAGACCTGACTAATAAAGCAGGAGTCTGACACCCAATTTCTCCTTTCTACAGCGAGGACGGGGGGGAGGGGGGGCTACCTAAAGAGGTTTGCTCAAATTACATATTCAGAACAAAGACTGGCTTTCATCACGAAGTGTCTTTGCTCTCAAATTTGTGTTTGTTTATAAAGCATTGCTTTTTTTAGCTAATTAAAATTCAAAAAATACTAAATACTAATATACAGTATTTAAGTATACTACTTACATATTTTTCATATGATGTTATGACGTTATCAGACAATGTACTGGAACTGCAGAGGAACACAGCAGAGGGGTGAAGATGACGGGCTAGATCAGGGAGGCACTGTGTGAGTATATAAGCTCTGTGCTCTAGGAAAAGATCAGCACTTGATGGTAAAACCAACTCACTTTCCCCACTGGACCAAGACGGTTTCTGACATTTTTGCTCCCTCCCAACTCCCTGCCTGACAGTCCACATTTTTGCTCCCAAAGCAGTGGATCCCCAAGAACCAGATTGGGAACTGCTGTTATAGACCACCAACAATATGAATTCATACTGATATATTTTAATAAAAGTGTAATGAATCATCTGGGCCAATATTCATATGTTAATGTGTCTTTGTCAGATCCATAGCGCGTAAATTAGTTCCTTTAATTACAGTGTTTTTAGCAGAATATTTCATTAAAATATATTTTCCATTTGTACTGCATGTATTTTGTATCGCAGTATTCAAATATGTTTCACATTGAACCAAACTTAATACATACACATCTATTATTACAGTTAAGGCTTTGATGTAACACCCCTCTCTAAGTGACATGCTTCTTCAATGTCATTAAAGTGCCCAAAGTCACGTGACAGGTCACCTGTGAGGAGGAGCCGGTAGCAAGACTTAGTCACAGGTAGGCGGTTCGTGTGGCTGTGAACGGACTTCATGATGAGTGAAATCACGCGGTGATGGAAGAGCCGCCCTTTTCCCCGATGCACTGGGAATTAGAAGCGATACACATGGTAATTAATTAATATAATAATATGTGTTTGTAGGTTGTGAGTTGACAGGAGGCCAGGTAACAGCTGGGAGCTGTTTGGTTGCATTTCCATGGTGATTGATCACCGGCCCTGTGCCAGAAGAACCCCCCCCCCCCCCCCCCCCAGTTAATGAAGACCAACTCGCTGCAGACTAATTACGCTGTTAGGCAGTAAGAGTCCAGCTGGCCGGATTTAGAGAATAAGAATTCTTGGAAATGCAAGCGACCAGTTTTATGGTGATACACGTGTCTGGATGAGGCTATATTCTTGCACTTAGTGTTTTCTGTGTTTGGGTGGCTTAACTGCTATTTTTGGACCCATGACCGAGTTTTCCATCTCAGGGCTTTTGTTGTTGTGGCCACGGGGTGTACGTGCCTCTCTGCGAGCGTCTGAATGTCCCTACGCCCCACAAATAGAGATGGCCGGTGTTACGTGTTCATTGTTAGGCTGAGTAGTTTTCTTGATCATAATAGCACACTAGAGGAGAGTATGCTTCTTAATTTATATTTTCCAACAAGCAATATTTGAGAATAAAACTCTTAATCCTAAAGAGTAAAAAAAATCTGAAACCTTTATCTCTTTCTTTGAACTACGTGACTCGAGCCAGTAGAAGATTATCGATAACCCAAATGTCCACGTTTTTGCTTCCTCTCAGCTCCCAGTGTACCTGTACCAGGTATTCGGTGTTTATGATTGGCTGGGAGCTGGGAGGGAGCAAAAACGTGGACAGCCTGTGGTTCACAGAGGACTGTGTTGGGAATCACTGCTGTAATGTGCAAATGTTTTGTACTTGAAAGTAAAGGTATTTCAACATTTACTGCGTCCCACCAAAAAGGCAAAAGAATTTTATGGTTCCTTTTAGTCAAACAATTAGATTAAAAAGGCTGTTATGCTTGCAGCCAGCTGAGGACATGGCTCCCTGCTGTGGCTCTGAATTCGATTTGCAGTGGTGATCACAATCGCAATCTGATTGGATGAAACCTCTGCTTTATGTGAAAGTAGTCAGTCACAATACGAATAAAGGACAGGAAGCAAAAGAAACAGGGGAATAAAACGGAACAAGTAGTTACCTTTGTTATGTGCCGTCTGTTAATTTACTCCAAAAGATCTGCATTTTGCATTTTCATTGGCTAATTGATTCTGGATTTTTCTGAGAGCTGAAAGGGAGTTTCAGAAGAAAATAACTGCAGTGAAATATTTTTATCAGCACTGAAATCTACCCAGCTCTTACCAAAAAACCCCATGAATAAACTGATCTTGTCACTCCGAGAGCGATTCTGTCAAATCCGTGCACCCAAAGTCAATTTAGATATGAAAAAAAAAAAAATCCAAAAATACAAGCTCCAAAACACTGTAGAAGAACATGTTATTCAATATCAGACAGCAGTATTGAAAAACATCATATTTACTTCTTTTTTTTCCCTTAAAGACGATGCTTTTAAGACCAGCCAGCTTCATTTACCGCAACTGACCCTCAGGCACATATTCATGCATGAATCTACAGGGAAAAACAGCAACAGAATGAGCAAAGGAACTAAAATGACCATTAAAAGTATATGCATACCTAATTATACAAGACCTATGCGTACCGCTCCACAACCAATTATACTATATAGTGTCATGGTCTCATACACTGTAAAAAATAACATTAAAAGCTAAAGAAAGAATAAGGAAAGTGGAAAATGAAAAGCGGGTGTAGAATAATTCAGTAATTCACACTGTGTCACACTGTACCCCATCACACTGCACCCTGCTATATTAAAACACATGGACGTTCTTCTTAAGATTAAAAACATCTCCCCACCTATATAAGAAGTTGTTTTTCATGCTTTCATAAGGATGACATGATGGAAATATCGCAAGAGGAAAATATACACACACATTCAAGGAGTGCCGGAAAATTAAGTTTGATTTCCTCTCCGCTCCTGTATCCCCCCTAAGCCCATCCTCTTCCCCCTTCTGCTCATTATAATTTCTCGTGACCCT
Source organism: Brienomyrus brachyistius (assembly GCF_023856365.1). Classification (NCBI taxonomy): domain Eukaryota; kingdom Metazoa; phylum Chordata; class Actinopteri; order Osteoglossiformes; family Mormyridae; genus Brienomyrus; species Brienomyrus brachyistius. The sequence goes on along the minus strand of NC_064545.1, from coordinate 26,768,859 downwards.
CACCCCTAACCAGCTACAGCTCCCACATCGTGACCCTCACCCCTAACCGGCTACAGCTCCCACATCGTGACCCTCACCCCTAACCGGCTACAGCTCCCACATCGTGACCCTCACCCCTAACCGGCTACAGCTCCCACATCGTGACCCTCACCCCTAACCGGCTACAGCTCCCACATCGTGACCCTCACCCCTAACCGGCTACAGCTCCCACATCGTGACCCTCACCCCTAACCGGCTACAGCTCCCACATCGTGACCCTCACCCCAAAAAGGCTACAGCTCCCACATCGTGACCCTCACCCCTAACCGGCTACAGCTCCCACATCGTGACCCTCACCCCTAACCGGCTACAGCTCCCACATCGTGACCCTCACCCCTAACCGGCTACAGCTCCCACATCGTGACCCTCACCCCAAAAAGGCTACAGCTCCCACATTCTCATCACTTTCCCTTCTCCTGCTCCCTATCTTTCTCCACTCATATATATAATCTCCCCTCCCCTCTGAATGTGCCATTTTCCAATGATTTCTTTGTTTTTCTCTTTCACTTTTGCACCGTCTGTCAGTCTCATCCCCCACCCCCCATCTTGCTTTTCTCCCCAGCTTGGTCATCTCATAAAAGTCATCTCTCTCTCTCTATCTCTGTAATACTTAGCATTTTTGGCCTGCTATTTGTCCACTATAACCTTGAGTGTTACGAAAAGGTGTAATTAATTCCTCTAATTCCGCTCCCTGAGAAATGTGAGAACGATGTGTAATTTGGGATCATGGCAGGAGGTCACGCTTTTTACGGCTCCTCTCCCTTCAGGCAGACAGGGTGGGGAAACCCAGACGAGCATATTATACTTACTTAAACCCGTTTAATTATCGCGGTGCGTCCATTTCCATGCTAACTCTAAAGAAGAGGACCATGAAAGTCACATTATGGACGCCTGCATGTATTATCACATTGAGGGAGCTGCACAGAGGCATATAGTAGGAATGCGATGTCCCAGTTTGGAAACAATGCAGTAAAACATGGCCCATGCCTGAAACTCCACCTGTTCTGAATAAATCCATGAAATGATGCTTTTAGTCACAAGACATCAGCCTCAAGCTGCTTGGTCTTCAGACTGCCATTTCTGCTTCATGGAAATGTGCAGTTTAAATCGTTTATGTCTAATGGGTGTACAAGTCTTGCATAATTGAGGTAATGAGAGTATCTGAAGGAGCATTCTCTGTCTGCCTGATGCATCTGTATCGCAGGAGATACTTCTGAGAATGCCCTGGAATAGTTTTATGCTAATTCTTTGCATGTACTGCATCCGTTATTTCTTCATCATGTTTTCTTTTCTTTTCTAATTCATCGACTCTCTATTTCATAAAGATTATTCTTGTGAAATAAAGCCAAATCCATTTTTTTCTCCCTTGCCGAATCGGCCATGTGTGTAATAAATACTCAACATCAAAAGAGGCTGGAAATATGAGATGATATGGCACTTATCGAGAATGACGTGGGTACGCCGATGCACACGCTGCCTTTAAGTCCATCTACTGTCTTTGCCACTTTGCCCCTTTGTGTGTGTGTTCGTGTGCCAACAGCAAAGCCCTATCCGACTCATTGCATATTACCTTCGATCTATCTAGTTAGACTTCGGTGTCTTCATATTGACCTACCAGCCTCTTTAATTTCACTTATAAGCTCCTTGAGGTAATCAGCCAACAAACACTTACAGACTTTGCTATAATCCTGAGAAAGACTTACGATTGTTTACTAACTTTAGATGATGTAGAGGAAGGCTGTACACTTCAAGAAACACCAGTAAATAAAACAGAGGACTAAAACTATGGATTGTAAACAAAAGCAGCTCAGTTTTTAAGCCTGATATCAGTCAAAATATAAGGCAGTCAAATAAGCACATGAAGGCAACAGGTGTGGCTTTTAGGTGCATCGTGGAGGTATTATGGAGGTGCAGGTACAAGTAGTCTGGATCCCCCAAAGCCAAGCTCAGACGGTGATGGTTCAGTAGGTAAAAGTCCAGAGAAATCGTGGTATGGATTTTTACTTTTTGGACCTGAACTTTCCACCTCTGTCATTTGGTCAGAGGTGGGCAATCTTATCCACAAAGGGCCGCTGTGTATGCAGGTTTTCGCTGAAACTCCCACATTAAATTACTAATTAGAGGACTGATTGGCTGAAGAGTCCTCACACCTGGGTTTGAACAGCTGACCTAAATGTTATCCCAAAAACCTGCGTACACACTCCTGCATTTGACAGTGTTTCTCACCCAAGTCCCTGGGGACTCACCCTAGACAGGCCACCTTTTTGTTCAACATGCCTGTACCAGGAATTCTGTGATTTTGATTGTCTGGGAGCTGGGAGGGAGCAAAAATTTGTACTGTCTGCAGCTCCTTGAGGACTGGGTTGAGAACCACTAGTGGTAGAGCATGATGTAGCCCATACTGTTGTCTGGGTTGCTTTATGGCTCAAAACATCAGCACCTAGCAATCAGGAGCCCTGGATGGAACAGGAACAGGACAGCTACATGACGGGAAGAAGAGGGTTTTAAAACCTGCGAGTTGGCAGGTTCTAGGGGGATAAATTAGATCGTTATCGCCAAGTAGTTATTACTACAGGAAGGAAAGAATAAGTGGGCTGGATGCCCAAGTTGCAATGTAGACGCTGTGTAACCGTGTGTCTGTCCTGAAGTAAAAGCAGAATCCATTCAAAATATTGACATCTCCATAATCACGAGTCTGTTCTAAACGACACAAATAAAGTCATGCTGTTTCAATGTGGTCCAATTTCAGTGTAATTTTATACCAGTGATGGATATTTATTTTTTTCGAGGAAAAGAAAAGCTCTGTTGCCTTTTGGTGGCTATCTCTGCGCTCTCAGAAAGCTGTTTTCAGAATAGATGGCAGGGCCGCTCCGTTAAGACTGTGGTCTTAGGGTGGCCAGAGAAGAGCAAAGACGGGGGGGAAAATCACCGGGTGTCACAAAACAGAAGCGAGTCTTAAATATGGGGGTGTGAACATGTATTTGCATCACATTTCCCTCCAGAATACTTTTGAGATTATTTTCTCCCTTAAATGTAGCTCAGTCATATGTTTAGATGGCTCACAAAGCCAAGGCAAATGTGAGAATTTATGCAACGATGATGTGAAGGTTCGACGCCCTCAGTCATTTCGTAATCAGTGAGTTGCATTTGCCCCCCCCCACCCCACTCCTTCGGTCTGCAGCGCTGGACTCTTACAGGCAGCTATTTCACAATTAAGCAAAATTTTACCAGACATCACCAGAGCCTAAACTGCATCCATCCATCCATTTTCTGAAACAGATAGTCCTATTCAGGGTCGCGAGAGGGGCTCCAGAGTCCATCCTACACTGCATTCCCTTGCCAAGACAAGACTCAAGTTAGGCAGCCAGTTGACTTTGGACCATCGGTGGTTCTTCTTCTCCCTGCTTGGAAGTTTTTGATTCCTATTCTCTATTGTCATCTAGCTGGTGATGTTTTACCGGTCTCATCATTGCAGGGAATTTACATCACATGGCGGCCCGATCCTGCATTGTGAAGACCTGCTTCTAAGGAGTCGTAGCTCAGCTCTCCCTCTCACGCACGGCCATGTAAGCCTGCTCTCTCCCTCTCATGCACGGCCATCTAAGACTGCTGACCGTGATAGGATACCACCAGTGCAATAAGTCCATTTGTGAAATTTTGCTACTAAATATTTCATAGTGAACTGTTAGTGGCATTATAACAAAGTGGAAGAATGACAGCAACTCAGCCACAAAGTGGTAGGATGTGTAAAATCACAGAGCGGGGACAACACATGCTGAGGCACACAGTGTGCAGAAGTCGCCAACTGTCTGCAGAGTCAGTAGCTGCAGACCTCCAAACTTCATGTGGGCTTCAGATTAGCTCAAGAACAGTGCGTAGAGAACTTCATGGAATGGATGTCCATGGCCAAGCAGCTGCATCCAAGCCTTACATCACCAAGTGCAATGCAAAGCGTCGGATGCAGTGATGGAAAACACGCTGCTACGTGGTTGTTTCTCAGAGGTTGGGCTTTGCCCCTTAGCTCCAGTGATAGTAACTCTTTATGCTGCACCACTCAAAGCCATTCTGGACAATTTCATGCTCCCAACATTGTGAGAACAGTTTGGGGATGGCCCCTTCCTAATCCAACATTGACTGCACACCGGTGCACAAAGCAAGGTCCATAAGGACATGGATGAGCGAGTCTGGTGTGGAGGAACTTGACTGGCCTGCACAGAGCCCTGACCTCAATCCGACAGAACACCTTTGAGATGAATCAGTGCGGAGACCCCGAGCCAGACCTTCTTGTCCAACATCAGTGCCTGACCTCACAAATGCTCTCCTGGAAGAATGGTCAAAAATACCCAAACACACCTTGTGAACAGCCTTCCCAGAAGAGTTGAAGCTGTTATATCTGCAAAGGGTGGGCCAACTCCATATTAAAGCCTATGTATTAAGAATGAGATGTCATTAAAGTTCATGTGTGTGTAAAGCCAGGTGTCCCAATTCTAAGGGGCCACATAGCAAGTTGAGTCTGAACCGGATCCGGGTAAAAAGTTGTTCAGAAATCGCCACAAATCCGTAAACTAGATCTGCTCTGATCCGTACGTGTTTGAGAGTCAAAATTACGAAGAGATGAACCCCAAATGGGAATGGTGAGTGGCTCAGTGGGCTAAGTCGCTGTGCTTGTGATCGGAAAGTTGAGGTTGGCGGTTCAAGCCCGCCCTCAGCAGCGTGGTTGCAGGGTGGGTCCTTGGGTGCGCTGGCTGACCCTGCAGTGTGGAGGAGTGTGGTGTGCGGAGTGTGTGGTGTGGTGTGGAGTGTGTGTGTGAGAGAGTGAAAGAGGAGTGAGAGAAGAGAGAGAGAGCAGGATCAGTCAGTGTGCTCAAGGGCCTGCCCTGTAACTATTCCGCTGAGGGCAGGCTTGAGCACACTGACCTGATCACAAGCACAGAGATTAGCCACTCACCACCCTTTTTTGGAAAAAAAAAAAAAGTTTTTTTTTTTGCGATTCACACTCATGTCCCTGTCTCTCTGTGGCCCCTCCTCCATCTCTGTGGCCCCTCCTCCATCTCTGTGGCCCCTCCTCCATCTCTGTGGCCCCTCCTCCATCTCTGTGGCCCCTCCTTCACAGATACTTGGGTGAGGCTGGATTCGAACCAGCAGCCATCGGATCACATATGTAGAGGCTTAGCCTGCAGCGCCACTCGCCATTCCTACTTATAGGCACTTTTTCGTATATATGTCTTTTTTTTCTCCTATCTTGCCAAATAAAGGATTCACACAAACATACTACCTATCTCTTCTGCCAAGGCTGGACTTGAACCAGCAACCTTCTGATCACAGATGCAGAGGTTTAGCCTGCAGCGCCACTCGCCCCTCCTGCTTTGATGCTCTGTTTTTCGTATATATGTCTTTTTTCTCCTATCTTGCCAAATAAAGGATTCACACAAACATACTACCTATCTCTTCTGCCAAGGCTGGACTTGAACCAGCAACCTTCTGATCACAGATGCAGAGGTTTAGCCTGCAGCGCCACTCGCCCCTCCTGCTTTGATGCTCTGTTTTTCGTATATATGTCTTTTTTCTCCTATCTTGCCAAATAAAGGATTCACACAAACATACTACCTATCTCTTCTGCCAAGGCTGGACTTGAACCAGCAACCTTCTGATCACAGATGCAGAGGTTTAGCCTGCAGCGCCACTCGTCCCTCCTGCTTTGATGCTCTGTTTTTCGTATATATGTCTTTTTTCTCCTATCTTGCCAAATAAAGGATTCACACAAACATACTACCTATCTCTTCTGCCAAGGCTGGACTTGAAACAGCAACCTTCTGATCACAGATGCAGAGGTTTAGCCTGCAGCGCCACTCGCCCCTCCTGCTTTGATGCTCTGTTTTTCGTATATATGTCTTTTTTTCCCTAACTTGCCAAATAAAGGATTCACACACTTGTACCAACTATTGCTTCTGCCAAGGCTGGGCTTGAACCAGCAACCTTTGGATCACAGACACAGATGTTTAGCCACCAGCGCCACTTGCCAACCCTGATTTGATGTTTGATTTTTCGTATATATGTTTTTTTTCCCTATCTTGCCAAATAAAGGATTCACACCCATGCACCACCTGTCTCTGTGTGTTAGAGTAAAGGCTGCGGCTCTACAGTCTGTAGCTGTGACGATTCTGCCAAGGCTGAATAACACATATTATTCTGCCTGAGGCTTGAACCAACAATCTCCTGATCACAGGCACGGTCACTTAGCGCGTCGCACCACCATCCATCCTTTGACCAACCCCCCTTAAGGGTTCAAAATGATGATCTGCTGGGTGACGTGACGCAAAAACAGATACTACTTTGCCTGAGGCTCAAACCAGGGACCTCGTCCACCCCAGATACGTCACTCAGCGCGTCACGCCACCATCTATCCTCGCACCAACCACCTTTAAGGGTTCATGATAATGATCTTCTGGGTGACGCTCACAATAAAAAGTATTACTCTGCTGAGGTTTGAACCAGGGACCTTGTGAACCACAAGCATGGTCACTCAGCGCGTTGTGCCAACCTCCATCCTCCGACTGAACCCCTTAAGGGTTCAAGATGATGATGTGCCGGGTGACGTGACGCAAAACAGATACTACTCTGCCCGAGGCTTGAACCAGGGATCTCCTCGATCGCAGGCACATATGATCGCAGATATATATGTTTTTTTTTTTCCCTAACTTGCCAAATAAAAGATTCGCACACATATGCCACCTATCTCTTCTGCCAAGGCTGGACTTGAACCAGCAACCTTCTGATCACAGATGCAGAGGTTTAGCCTGCAGCGCCACTCGCCCCTCCTGCTTTGATGCTCTGTTTTTCGTATATATGTCTTTTTTCTCCTATCTTGCCAAATAAAGGATTCACACAAACATACTACCTATCTCTTCTGCCAAGGCTGGACTTGAACCAGCAACCTTCTGATCACAGCTACGGAGGCTTAGCCTGCAGCGCCACTCACCACTCCTATATTAATGCTGTTTTTCGTATGTATGTTTTTTTTTCCCTATCTTGCCAAATAGATTCACACTCATGTACCACCTATCTCTATGTGTTAGAGTTAAGGCTGTTGCTCTAGGGTCTGCACTGTGACTATTCTGCTAAGGCTGAATAACAGGTACTACTCTGCTGAGGCTTGAACCAGGGACCTTCTTGATCGCAAGCACAGTCACTCAACGTGTTGTGCCACCATCCATCCTCTAACCAACCAACCTTAAGGGTTCAAAATAATAATCTGTCGGGTGACGTGATGCAAAAAAGGATTCGACTCTGCCCGAAGCTTGAACCAGGGACCTCCTTGACCACAGGCACGGTCACTCAGGACGTCATGCCACTATCCATCCTCAAACCAGCCACCCTTAAGGGTTCATGATGATGATCTGCTGGGTGACGTGACAACATAACAAATACTACTGTGCCCGAGGATTGAACCAGGGACCTCCTCAACCGCAGGCACGGTCACTCAGCGCGTTGCGTCACCATCCAACCTCCTTGCGTCACCTCACCCGGCAGATCATCATGATGAACCCTTAAGGGTGGTTGGTTTGAGGATGGATAGTGAGGCGATGCACTGCGTGATGTGTCTGGGGTGGAGAAGGTCCCTGGTTCAAGCCTTGAGCAAAGTTGTATCTGTTTTTGCGTCACGTCACCCGGCAGATCATTATTTTGAACCCTTAAGGGCAACTGGTCAGAGAATGGATGGTGGTGCAACGCGCTGAGCGACTGTGCCTGTGATCGAGGAGGTCCCTGGTTCAAGCCTCAGCAGAGTAGTACCTGTTATTCAGCCTTAGCAGAATAGTCACAGCGCAGACCCTAGAGCAACAGCCTTAACTCTAACCCATAGAGATAGGTGGTACGTGTGTGCGTGTGAATCCTTTATGTGGCACGTTAGGGGAAAAAAAACATATATACGAAAAACAGAGCATCAAAGCTGGAGTGGTGAGTGGCGCTGCCGGCTAAGCCTCTGTATTTGTGATCAGAAGGTTGCTGGTTCAAGCCCAACATTGGCAGAAGAGATAGATGGTATATGTGTATGAATACTTTATTTGGCAAGTTCGGGAAAAAAATACATATATACGAAAAACAGCATAGAAGTAGGGATGGTGAGTGGCGCTGCAAGCTAAGCTTCCGCATCTACGATCAGATGGTTGCTGGTTCAAATCCAGCCTTGGCAGAGTTGCCACGGAGGAGGGGCCACAGAGAGGCAGGTGGGGCATGAGTGTGAATCACCAAAAACATTTTTTTTTTTTTCTTCAAAAAAAGGGTGGTGAGTGGCTAATCTCTGTGCTTGTGATCAGGTCAGTGTGCTCAAGCCTGCCCTCCGCGGAATAGTTACAGGGCAAGCCCTTGAGCACACTGACCGATCCTGCTCTCTCTTTCACATTCTCTTTCTCTCTCATTCTCTCTCACTCACACACACACGCACGCACGCACGCACACCTCCACACTGCAGGGTCAGCCAGTGCATCCAAGGACCCATCCTGTAACCATCCTGCTGAGGGCGGGCTTGAACCGCCAACCTCAACTTTCCAATCACAAGCGCAGCAACTTAGCCCACGGAGCCACTCACCAGTCCCATTTGGAGTTCATCTTTTCGTAATTTTGACTCTCGAAACGTACGGGTCAGAGCAGATCCGGTTTACAGATTTATGTCGATTTCTGAACAACTTTTTACCCGGATCCAGTTCAGACTCAACTTGCTATGTGGCCCCTCAGAATTGGGACACCTGCCTTTACACACACATGAACTTTAATGACATCCCATTCTTAATACATAGGCTTTAATATGGAGTTGGCCCACCCTTTGTTCCTATCACTACAATTAAGGGTCTAAGCCCAACCTCATAGCACGTATTTTCCATCGATGCATCCGACGCTTTGCATTGCACTTGGTGATGTAAGGATTGGATGCAGCTGCTTGGCCATGGACATCCATTCCATGAAGTTCTCTACGCACTGTTCTTGAGCTAATCTGAAGCTCTGCAGACAGTTGGCGACTTCTGCACACTGTGTGCCTCAGCATGTGTTGTCCCCGCTCTGTGATTTTACATGGCCTACCACTTTGTGGCTGAGTTGCTGTCATTCTTCCACTAATAATGCCACTAACAGTTCACCATGAAATATTTAGTAGCAAAATTTCACAAATGGACTTATTGCACTGGTCTGTAGTATCACGGTACCATGCTTGAATTCACTGAGCTCCTGTTCGACATTCCACCATCTGATACCATGCCCCCCCCCCTTACTGGCTAGGCACCTCATCCTTTAAAATGGATACACGCCAGCCCCTCCAACACATGATAGGCGTATACTGTACAAGAAGTTTTATGATCTATACATCTTCCAATGCTACGTATTTCATTGCAGGGGTGAACCCATCTAGTACTTAAACAGCATCGGTCTCCTCTAGTGTAAGAACCTGGTCTTTGATAAACCTCAGGACAGGGCCCCCAAGTCTTATGAAAGGTCTTTAAGGACCATCCAATTCTAGTGGCCGTTAGGGAAATGAGGAAACAACTTTTGCACAAAGTGTCTGCTTTGAAATAAATGAAACAGATGTTTCTTTGGCATGTTATGCTTCACTGATAGGATTGTGACTGTTGCAAACACCCCATCCTCATATAAACTATTAATAGTGTTGAGCCAATTTCTTTTCTGGCCATTTAAGGCAGCTAAAGTTTTTTTATACCTTTAAACATTAACAAAAGCCGTTAATGTCTTTTCTTTAAAATTTACAAGTCTGTTTTGTTTGGTTTTTCGCAATAAGACTCGTGAACGACTGAGTTAGTATGTTTTGGGGTCTGACTAGACAAGAACCCAGCTTACACATCATGGTCCTATACTTTCACCAACCTAAAGTTAAACTCTAAAGCCCCTGACCACCGGTGTGTGTGCGTTTGCACACATGAACATGAACTACAATTTACTGAAAAAGAATATTTATTAAAATAACTAAGGCTTTATTCTGTCAAAATATTTTTATCGCTTAAAAACAACGCCAGCGATTAAACGAGTCGTTATAGTTAATCTGTAGTCTCCCTGCAAAGTGAATGACCGCTGACACTGTTGAATTTGGACTACGTTTCATTAACTATCAAACAGGCTACAGCTCAGTTACCATTGTCAACTTAACATGCTACTCCAGCTAGCATCTCAAATCAAGCTTGTAGATGATATAGGCTGGGGCCGTGGGGCACCTAATAGGATGTCTTTATTAAAATAACTAAGGCATTATTCTTTAAAGTTTTTAATGTGTATTTGCTGCATGGTGCCAAATGCAGCTTATTAGTTCCTATTAAATGTAATTAAATAATGATGTACACCTTCTTTAAAATAACAAAAATGTATCCTAAATTCTTATACCCTTGCCTGATTCCACAGTTCCTACCCCACACTTATGTGTCCCCCCATCCCACCCTTCCATGCAGTGTTGCCAACTTAGCGACTTTGTCGCTAGATTTAGCGACTTTTCAGACCCCCTTGACAACTTTTTTTCAAAAAAGCGCCTAGCGACAAATCTAGAGACTTTTGGACAAACCTTAGCAACTTTCCAAAAATCGCCAGTACTGTCCTGTAAGCGCGAGGTCTTACTTTCCCGGTACAGTTACTCATCTCCCTGTGCCTGCTCTGATCAGTGAGCGCTAACTCCGGCTAAAAGGAGCAGCAAATTCCCGTGACCGCAGGGCAGCTGACATAGATGTGAATGAGCTGCGCATGTGCAAACGAATAAGGAGAATAAGAAAAGCATTCTGTGGCATAAATTATATCTATTTTCATTTTACTTGTAAATATAACTGATAATATCACAACACGTATGCTGTCTTTAACTTACCTACAGTAGTGATTTTGTCCAACGCAGTTATAAATCCATATTCTGGAATTATTTCATTGAAGAGGATGTAACTGCTGGTTAATAAGTTCCGTTGTGTTGTCTGACAGAAAATATGTAACATAATTCATAACAATTTTATATTGGACACGTGAGGAAGGATTAGGGAAAACACGCAGAAAGCAAATACGACGTAATTACGTCATCAATATGCAAATATACGCATGACATCATCTAGCGACATTTGGCGACTTTTCGAGCAGACTTTCCATTGAAAATAGTTGGCAACACTGCTTCCATGGCTTGTGAGATAAGAAGCAGACTTCTGTCTGCCTGGTCGATCATTTCTAGCTGCTATTTAGGCTCTTCCTCAATTCTTATTACATAAATGATTTATATAACACTCATACTAATTAAAAATTTCGTTATAAAAAAACAATCCTTATTAAAATTATTAAAATGTATAAGTATTAGTCTAACAAAGTTTTTATAATGTTTTTGAAGTACGTAGCTAAATGCCGCTCACTATAGTTCCTGTCCATAACTACAGTACGTGCGGGCCATCTCCTAATCGAACGCTCTCCTTGCCGTGTCTTGTTTTATGAAATCTGCTTGAAAACTTTGTCGGTTACCTTCCATATTGGAATGTTGAAGATGTTTTTGATGTACGTTGCTAAATACCGCTCACTAGTTCCTACAGCTATTAAATTAATCATAAACTGGGGGCATCTTTTTTAAAATACAACTAACAAAATGCAGCTTAATTGTTCTATTACTTAAATCTTATTGATTTTGCATTTTATACTAATTTGCCATACAATCGTTTAAGTTACGGCACTTTATCCCGCCTATTAAACAATTGTAGTTAGACACTGCATCCAACCCCCAGGCCCGCAGCGGGGCGTCCGGGCCTATGCCAGAGCCCCAGAACTGTGGCGTTAGGGATCGACTTTTTAAATTAGAAACATATAATTTCATGCTATTTATAAATAAGATAGATTACCAAATATAGGTAATGTGCTTTCTGCCAGGATGGGACTGCTGGCTGTCTGCTTCTCAGACTCGGGATAAAACGGTTAAACGAGATGTTACAGTCACTCTGCAGGCACCCTGCAACAATTTGTCAACCGGCGGCCATTTTGTTTCATTGACGCTTCCTTCTCATGGGCTTATCGCTCACGACTCCAAAAGCTCTTGCGCCGACGCCGTTACCCACTGCTGCGGACATTAGCTGACCGACATGTCTAGACATGCAACACGCGTAAATCCCCCCTAAAAACAGGATGGCTGTGTATTTACCGATATAAAATAGGACATTTGTTAAAAAATAACCCGTTAACAATACACAACTACTGCTTTTACCATTCAAAACTGCCAAACTCTCTTTCCTATCTAGCTAGAAAAGCTCGACGCGTCCGGTGACCTCGTTAAAATCATTGTTAAAAGTTTTGCCTTAAAAACATTTATAATATCGCATTAATAAATGTATTTTATTCTTTTAAAGACTATTGATTCCAATTTGGTGCCATATGCTTTTATCTTGTAGGCCGCAGGATAGCCCCATTTCTACCAGCAATAGGCCGGGGTGCGTGTGGGATATTATGCTTAAATTCTTTATTAATTATCGTTGGCTATATGCTTTATAACACATTTTATACTTATTTTACACACGTTTAATTATTGTATACACACTTTAAAATTCAGAAGACGACTTGCCCCAGCTGTTTTCAATAAAAGAGTGGTGTGTGGGGATCGTGGGTCTACGCACAAGCGCAACATGGAGAGAGAGCGAGAGTTATTTTAACAAGGATCGTCCACGTTATTCCTTGATTCTTGTTGTCGAAATGCTTAGGGTGTTTTATTTTAAATAACACATTAGCCGAAAAAGAGTTTCATTACTCAAAAAACGATGTGGCTAAAGGGTCTTATTTGAAATAAAATGCGGTATGTATCCCTGTTGTTGACGCCATTTTGAAATGTGTGTCTGCGTGAGTGCGCAATCATTTCAGCCGCGTTGTTTAAACAGGTCGGTTGTACGTACCAGAACTGCGCTGCTTGTCGAACCATTACTGAGGCTGATACACGGTTGTTTAGGTTCTTCCTCAATTCTCATTGTCTAACTGATTTATATGCCACTCATACTATATTAAAATAGCGCTATAACAAAAAGCTAAATGTGTCCTAAATTCTTGGCCGTTGCTACACGATAAGAAAAAACCCCTCTGCCTATCTAACCTATCTAGCATGACAGTACATAGTCCGGGCGCTTGGGGGTTTAATCTGCCAAAGTTTTTAAAATGTTTTTTTTTATGTATGTTGCTAAATATCGTTCACTATTTCCTACAGCTATTAAATTAATAATAAACTAACAAAGTACAACTAAATTGTTTTTATTCCTTAAATGTTGTTTAAAAATGAAAGATGCATGATACATTAGTATACAAGTTATAGTGTTTTATTCCTTTTGATTAACCAGACGTAGATAAATTTTGCTAAATGTACCTAAACAATCCGGGGGTGTTGTGTTAGAGATCGACTTTTATTTAAATTAGAAATTGATTATTTTATACTATTTACAAATAAACAAGATTAACATATAGAATTAATGTGCATTCTGCCAGGATGGTGGCGTGCTTCTCACGATCCAGGGCCAACGGCTAGCATCGCAACAACAATTTCCGCTGATAGCCATTTTGCTTCCAATTGACAGTTGCTTGACGCAATGAGTCGGTTCTTTAAAGAAAATAATGTGTGACTCTACGCGCATGCGCTACAGGCAAGAGCGAGAGCATATTTTGAAAAAGAATTAACCGCGTTATTCCTTGATTATTGCTGTCAAAATGCTTAGAGCGTTTTACTTTATTATTCACATTGGCAGAAAAGTGCTTCATTACTTAAAAAACGTTATGGTTATAGGGATTTATTTGAAATAACAGGCGCTCCGCTGGTGTTGCCATTTTGAAATAGGCGTCGGCGTGAGGAACTATACGTTCCTTAAAAACGTAATTAAAAATAACACACAAATACATGTAATGTATTTTTATTCTATTAAAGTTTAACGGCAACCCTTATCTCCCAAGCCATATGGACCCCTATCGGCAACACTTGGCATAAGCATTTATGATACCATATATGGACATAACCCCTCGACCAATCAGAATAAAGGATAGCCCCCGCCCGCTTATGACGCCATACAAGCGGGGATCATTAAGCTCCCAAGGAACCACATAATATTTTTTCATATCTTCCTCACACACGCATTAGCTGTATTTACACTCTCCCCCCCACGTTGACGTTTTGAGAGCGCTCTTTGTGTAATTGCAACCTAGGTAATATGCTCGAACGGCAGAGAAGGTGGATAGTTACAGTATATATCTTGACAGATAGGTTGGAGGTGGGATGCTTTCACACGGGACTGAGAAGTAATGTGCATCTTATTTATACATTTGAAAGCAGCCGATTTGTCAAGATTATAGTTTCTAAGGGAAGGTTTAAAAAATCCCTTGGAAAACTTAGTTGAGCACTTCACCTTCTCCACTGGAGTCTGTGCCAGTGCTGTCAACTTCTGTAAACATTTTGTTTGCTGGAGTAGTTCTGCATGCATAACCTTGCTGTATATGGCTAATTAATTTCATTGATCGCATATGAAAAGCCGATGGGGCTTTTCTATCAGGACACCAAAATCAGACCCCAAATGAATAAATCAGCATTTCATTTACCCTGATTAGCTTATGCAAATCACTGTGCTGACTTCTGACCCTGCATTGAAAGCAGCTGTTGCTGTCTGCCAACTTTCAGACCTTGTTTGGATCCTAATTACCCGGGACAGAGGGAAAATTCAACAGGAACGCCTTCAACACTGAAATGCCACTTTTACTGATTAAGCTCTGGGATCAAGACAGAGACAAACAATTACAGCTCTGCTCTGTCCCCACCTGAGCCAGGGGTGAGTTCTGAGTGCAAAATATAGTTTTATTCCCGTCTGCGCTTAGCCCACGGCCAGTTTATAACCCCGAGGGTTATGCTTTTCTGGTTCAGCGACATCCTGCTCTGATTCTCTACCCGACAGCTACAGCATCCCGCGTAATCGTGCAGTTACCCGTAAAGAGAAGAGGGGTGTTTACGATTTAATGCATTTCATCCCTGCGTTTAGGCGCTCTGCATATCTGCTGAGTCCCCAAATACGCTTGGCATTCTGCGCAACACTAACGACAGATGTTGCGTACTGCTGATCACAGAAGTAAGCGCACGTGCACACGCAACCCAGCGCAATCTGATTAATTCAAAATTCACCTGCTGTATATCGGCGCTTCTCTGCGTCTCTTCCTCTTCATTTAATCAGTGCATTGTCTCGACATGGTATTGTGCAGAGTCAACAGAGCGTTATACATTTTATAATAAAAATCGCCCATATTTGAATTTTCCACCCCACCTCACCCCGTTTACTGCAAACGTAGTACAATGAAATATATCTCTACTGCGGTTCACAGTTTAGATATTTTAGATAAGTTTTCTGGTGTGTATCTGATAAAACTTAAAGCTGATGTATTTCACAAGACAATGGCAAATGCATTTCATTTAAGACTTTGTCTACTCACGCAGCGTTACAAACCAGCAGACTTAAGAGATGATTTGCATATATATATATATATATTTACATATTTTGCTGCCGATCATATTTCATTACCGTGATAACGATGGCGGCTTTTGTTTTTACTTACTTATTTTTAACCAGGTGTTCGTCCATGCTTTGTTTGATTGCTGTTTATTATATAACCCCATGAACCGGGGTCAGGATCATTCAGTGAGAGGCACCAGAAGCTGATTATGTAAGCTGTCATGAGGAGGAATACTCATATATATTATGGATCAGCTAGCCACAGGGTAGTACTGTACTGCAGGGATCCAGTCAACCTGATTCCGTGGAATCAGCCTGATATCTGAATTTACAGTAGGATTTTCGCTATCTCCAGTGTCTCACTTTATATACGTGACTGATATAATTTTTTTCTATATTTTGAGTACAATTATTTGCCTGTTTTGTAAAACATTACTATGATTGTTACCTTTGTTTGTTTAGACTGCATTGTAATAGTTATCCTGTGTGTAATATTTTTTTTTTTATGAAAATCCGTGAATCGTATAAGGAAATAGGCAGAAGCCCTGCTCTTCTTTTGTGATTAATAAGGCAGTGGGAAAGGGCAGGTTTTGCACATTAAGAAGGGGTGTGAACGCCAACAGCTCCACATATTTCTATTTAAAAGTTACGACTGACCTCGTGAAAGTGTGACAGGGCGAGAGTTTGTGCAGCGGGGATTTACGGCGGCGCGGAGGAGAGGGGCGTAAGGATGACGGCACGTCATAAAGCATCGGGCAGACCGAGCTCCAACGGCGCCTTCATCGCCATTAAAAACGGCCTCAAGTGCTTCCTAATCAATCCTGGCTGTAATTGCGTATTAACAAATGGATCTTAAAATGTTAATGTGCGTTTGGCAGCCGGCCGAGGCAGGTTCATCCCGGCGCCGTTACCGATATTCAGGTTGCCCATCTGGCCGGTGCCCATTTTGAAGTGTCCCAAATGGTCTTACTTTTTCCCCTTTTGGGAAGTTGGAATTTTTTTTCCTCAGTTCAGGATTCAGTCTGCACGTTCATCTCTGATGGGTAGGAAGGTCTTACTAAGCACTGCAGGCTTCCTGCTGGGCAGGGGAGATGTCCACAGACCCTGCAGATGTCCAGTCTGTGCTGAAAAAAGACCCGTTCGAGAGAATGTTACTGCCAGAATTTTATATCCGAGAAACACGTCTCTACTTCGGGAATGGGGTGGTCCATGTAGGTTAGGGCTCGTCCTGGTCTCCCTCAAATTTAAGAGAGGAAAACTGCAGAAGAAAGCAAACTTTTTGATGCATCTCAGAAGCAACACCTGCAATAAGACAATGGGTCAGGTTCTCTGTTCATCAGAGATGTCAAAGGAAGTTGAGTTCAATCGTAGCCTCGTCCTCACATGCAGCTGTCACTTTCTGCAGGGCGGGGTTGACTGATTAGTGCTAATAACCACCCATGCCTGCCTCACAATCTTTAATAACCCCCCTACCCTCACATTCAGTGCAAGGTATTGTTGGTACATCAGCATTTCAAACTTGTCCTGTGTTGGTTCCTGATTTGGTTCCTGTTCTTGCTCCTGTTCCTGTCTGCCTTACCTACTCCTGCCTTTCATTGCTCCTGCAACCTTCGGTCTTCATGCCTCGGAAGGACTGACCACCCTGGCTTCTGACCCTGGACCTGTAACCATGACTACAAGCATTGCCCCTCTCTCCAAGTACAGTTTGCCTGATTTGGTCGTTGTCACCCCTGTGCTCCGTATTCTGGGTCCCTGAGTTTCTGTTGCAGCCCAGTGTGACACAAGCTTCACCCTCAGTGATAAAAAAACAAACGCTGATATGCACCTGTGATCCTGAACTCCGTTGTCATAAGTGTCCGTGTCGAGTCGGGGCCTTCTGTACGAAATTGCTTCCCGGGACTCAGATTGCCAAATATTAGATGTCGACAAAAAAGGTCTTGGGGAAAAAAAAAAGTTCAAGAATTGTGATGTATGTTGGTACTGATGCCGTTTGTTTAGAAGGCTGAGGGGTCCTCGTGCAATTTTGCTCAGGCATGAAAGACAGCAACAGATATTTTCAGCCTCCTGCTTCATAAGTGCAGTGGTAATGATGCGCGTTCCAGCCTTCCTGTGCAAGCAGACCATCTCTGCCGACCTATTATGATGCATTTTACCGGTACTCATTCTGGGAGACATTTGTCCTATTTACAGAAAAAGGGAGGAGACAGTTTCAAATTAATATAATGTAAATTTTAAAAGTTCAAATGTGGGCAACTCTGTCCAAATTCGCAGAGAAACATTAATTTCTGCTGGCAGGTAATGCGTGGCTTGATTAGCCAGTGAAACTGTGAAACGCCTTTTGCAGAAGCTGTCAGCAGAGTTCCTGGATGCCTGACAGATCGTAGTGATTACAAGCCAGTCCTGCTCACACACAATATTGCAGATAACCGGCTTTAAAAAAAGGGCATGTAAATCAAGCGGTCTGCATCAATATGCACTTTACAGCCTGGCAATTATCAGGAGAGATATAGTTAATTGAATGGGACTAAATGGAGTTGGTGCCATGCACTTTCAGTTCATCGAGGGAAGTATCGTTCGTGCATTTACATGCTTAGCACTATGTATCACCAGATCTTGGACTTTAATTTCAGGGGTGTGCAGCTTCAGCGCTGCTGAGCCGTAGGAAGAGCAGAAATACAGTTTGTTGTGTACTGGAGTTGGGCTACTGGATGCCCACCAATCAAACCGTTTCTGTAATTCTCTTATCCAATCAGGGCCGAGGTGAAAATGTGTGCCATCTGCTCTGCACATGCTCTTTCAAGTTTTATATCTGCAGTATTGATATGATGCTGGACCCTCTTGTTAGTCTGGATCACACAGCTTGTGATGGTTTGAGTTGTTTCCGCAACACTATGGAAAAAAAATGGGGGGGGGACTAGTGGGTTTTTATAGCTTATCTGCTACTGGAGCCACACAATGCACTGCTTCCTGGAGATTAATACGCATGGGCCACGAACTTAATCCAGCCTTATCTCTGCAGGCGTCCATCTCCGAGGCACTTTCAGACACGCCGCCTTCCAAGGCCTCTCGCCTAACTCTGAAAGCGCGTCGACATCCACATCCAAGTACTTGGCAGATACTTTTGTCTGAAGTGGGTTATTTGGCACAAATAACAAGCATGTTAAGCTACGGGCAAAAAGCATTAGAGTGCGCGCAATCGGTAAGTGCTGCAAGCCTTGTGTTAGGGTGACCTCGCACAAAGGCACTAAAATGCGAGGACGGGTAACACAGTGGCCCCTCACAGCACTCAGAAATCACCCATCTGTCCAGTTTACTCCATCAGAGGTGGACATTTCAGGTCCACAGTGTACAAATCCAGACTAAGATTTTGTTTCAGCCAACCAGTTGAGTGCTCTGTGACTCTTCATACTTAACTGGTTGGCTGAAACAAAATTTTGGTCTGGATTTTTACTTTCTGAATCTGAAATGTCCACCTCTGCCTTCCATCCATTCTTTTTCAGTGCAGGGTGACGGGGAGCCTGTCGCGTATTTCAGGAAGTACCGGACACTAGGCGGGGGACATCCTAGATGGAATAAGTCGAAAGAAATATAGCTTAAGGCGAGATCCAAGCAGGGGCAACTCGGAACTATCACTTACATTCGCTAAACACGAAGAAACAAGAATTCCACATCACAGTAACAAATGAACAGGCTTGTCATATCCCACTAAGAGGCACTCTGAGTATCACTGGTGGTACGCACCCCACAGTTTGAGAACCACTGAAGTAGATTATCCATCTACTTCCAACCAATTATCATGGTGAAGATTCCTCCCCCCCCCCCCCCCAAAAACAAAACACCCACACAGGTCTGTAATTATATTGTTGTGGGGACTCTCCATTCATTTCTATGGGGAAAACTCTATTCCCAACACGACGACCTTAACCATAAGGAATCAAACAAAATATGAGACTTTTGGCATTTTTTGTTTTTTGACTGCATTCATAGGTTTGTGCAGGGACCTGAAAAATGGTGCCCGCAACGTCAAAATAACAGGTTTTTATTACATTGTGGAGAACATTTGGTAACAGTACAGACTAGTGAACACCAGCTGCCTTGTGCTTATTTCTACACCTAGTTCAGTTCTAGTTCATGACTGGGTAGTTTTCAGACACATTAAAGCAACTGTTTGTTTCTGCCGTTTCGGAAAAGCACTTTGCTTTCTGTGGTGTTTTACCTTCTTGCCACTCTACACAGTTACCTATAGGTTTGTTCTTTTTCACATCGAACGTGAACTTTATCTGTTTGTCGCTACGTTTTTCCCGTCCTAAAGGTGGTGGTGCACAGATATAATGGCAAAACTGGCATACTTCAGAGACCAAACTGCATGCCTTCTACTTGTCAGACGGATGCGCAGTTTATGCACTTGAAGCTAGTTAAAGTAACATTATCCAATCACAGGCAACTACAATCGGCACTATCTAAATATACTACTCTTGATTGGATCCATTTTTATTTATCAAAGAAAGTGTCAGTACATTTCAACATTTTTGTTTTTGGTATCATATATTCATTTGTATTCGTATAGATTTTGTCAAATAAATCTTTGTTTACAAATAATTTTTGTCAGTTTTTGTTGATGAACTTAACATTGGTTCGGCCGTCAGAGTGTGTCCCCCAGTTTGGGAACCTTGGCAATTTAGAAACTGGAAATTGATTAGTATGAGTTTAAATGTACATTCAGCATACCTGTTCTGCTGTTCAGTCTTCATCCAGATAATGTTCTTAATTAGTGTTAATTGGATTCTGTGTAGTCATGTGAAAGATTTGCAAAATGAACCCTCCATTTTCTGTAACCACTTGTCCAATTTTGGGTCATAGGGGGTCTGGAGCCCACGGAGAACATGCAACCTCCACACACATGGAACTCTGGCAGACTCAACCTTGGCCTCAGAGGTGTGAGGCAACAGTGCGAACCACTGCTTCACCATGCTGCCCATGATTTGTGAGTTGGGAAAAAAAAATACCCTGGATGTTGTTAACTACATTTCAGTTTTATGTGATTAATTGTGATCTTTTTATAATCTCTGCTGATCATGGTGAGATGCTTGGCAGGAAGGAGTGGAGCTAGAGTATAAAGTGTATATTTATGTGGTAGGTGTTTGCAGGGGCGCCGCTAGCAATTTTGGGCCCTATGACAAAATATGAGGTTGGGCCCCCCTACCACACCCATTCAGATCTCTGGGGGGCCCCAAAAGGGCGTGGGCCCTTAGAATTGTCCCAACTTTCCCCCCCTTAGCGGCGCCCCTGGGTGTTTGAACAAATCAAGGTCATGTAGGTTACCTTGTAAAGCAGTTTGTGTCATTTGTTTTGAGGTAATAGATTTTCTTTTTGTCTGATTATTCATTGTAATTCTTCATGTGCTCTTCTGGGGGAAAAAAAAACAAGTTTTAGGAAGAGAAAAAAAATCTGTATATTTCTCTAAGGACTGATTCAGAAAGTATAATGTCAAGATCTAAGGGATCGTTGTGAAATGTTTAATCCGTGGTGCTCTTTCTGCAGACATACTGTTAATCCGTATATCTGGCCTGTCATACAGACATGCACACTCTATAGTCTTCCTCCCATTCTGATGCATGGGATATGTTTTTTCCGTACATGTGGACAGGACACAGTGATGGAGTGCACTGAACCATGTCCCCCTGCCACCGTCAGGTTCACAGCCCATTACACTATCATTTTCGGGGTCCCATAAGTGAGCGGTCATCTGTCAGCAGTGTGCAGCCCTCTAATGATCAAATTAGTGCTAGCAGATATCTGCCTCTCAGCCTACTGGCCACCCTTGACCATTCAAGTTTGAGGTTAAGTTTTGAACTCATCTGGCTTAGTGAATCAGTGACGAGTTAATCAAAAAATGCTCAGTGATGTGTTGGCGGTAAATCGGAAGCGAATAAAATCAGTGGAGTTAATTTCGGGATCCTGTTAAACTAACAATCCATCAAGATCCTGACTAAGAGAGCCCAGTATACATTAGCCTTTCAGCAGTGACAGAACGACAGCCTTGACCAACTTGTTCTTTTTTCCAAGAAGATAACATTAGCGCTGTTGGTAGGGCAGGAGGATTGTAATGTGCCTGAACCTCCTACTGAACACTGGCACTGTCGGTTGGGCAGGAGGATTGTCATGGGTCTGAACCTCCTGCTGAACACTGACGCTGTCGGTAGGGCAGGAGGATTGTAATGTGCCTGAACCTCCTGCTGAACACTGGCGCTGTCGGTAGGGCAGGAGGATTGTCATGGGCCTGAACCTCCTGCTGAACACTGGCACTGTCGGTAGGGCAGGAGGATTGTCTTGGGCCTGAACCTCCTGCTGAACACTGGCGCTGTCGGTAGGGCAGGAGGATTGTCATGGGTCTGAACCTCCTGCTGAACACTGGCACTGTTCGTAGGGCAGGAGGATTGTAATGTGTCTGAACCTCCTGCTGAACACTGGCACTGTCGGTAGGGCAGGAGGATTGTCATGGGTCTGAACCTCCTGCTGAACACTGGCACTGTTCGTAGGGCAGGAGGATTGTCATGGGCCTGAACCTCCTACTGAACTATCTCCCCAGCCTGCCTTTCTTGGGTGAACCGCAAAGCAGGTGGCATCTCAAGGACACATTTTCCATAACAGTCCATCTCACCTTCTTTATAGTTTCTGTCATCCATGTGCTTTTTTTTCTACATTTCTTACACATCACTGACTTTCCATATGTATGATTCTTTACACTTTGCACCCCCCCCCAGAGGATGCATAATCTAGCAGTCAACTTGGCTAGAAACATTTAATGCAAACAAAAAGGCTTGTTTTTTTTTTATAAATGGATGAAAGACTTTGTGCTCGATAACCTTTGGTTGCCGTGGAAGGTCACGGGGCAGACTGAGGAATAAAGAAATGAACATGAAGAGAAGGCGGTGCAGCTCCAGTGCTGTGAGGGTACAAACCCATTTATTCTGCATTTATACACCCACTGGATACACCCCCTCCCAAAAAAGATTGGACTAATACAGTATGCAAAGCGGATATTTCTGCAGATCATTGTTTGTCACTGTGCACGTTGCAAGTTTAGACAGACAATCTCCGAAAATTCTGCTTAAATCTTTCGGTTGTGTGCTCCTTCAGACACAAAGAGACGAAGACGCAATTTTAAGCAATTATGAATTAACAGTTCCTCACAATTTTCACAGAAAAGAAAGGGTTACCGCCTGAGCCAGGGGTCTGTAGATGTAACAGAGTCCGGCAGTATCAAAGTTTGCTGTTCTTATGATATTGGGAGACCAAATTCAGCACCTGCTCAGAGGCTGCAATGACCTTTGTCTGCAGGTAGGCGGCACTGTTCACACTGGTCTCATTCAGGAAGTAGCGATAGTTGACCATAATGCCGCAGGAGTTGGCGATGCCACGTGGGCTGGTGTCTGCCAGCCAGTTGAGGCGCCACATGGTGGCACCGTTTTGCAGATGGAAGTTTGCGACTGGGTTGAGGGCATAGCCACGCCTCTTCTCCCCATAGAGGTACCACGCACAGAGTCGCATCAGTGCTGGCTCCAGTGTCCGGACCAGGCTCTGAGAGCGGATCCACTCATTGGTGGTGAGAAGCTTCCAGAAGGAGTCCAGCGTCATGGCATCCGCTTCCATCCCCAATGCGGCCTCCACCTCCTTCCACTCCATCTCTGACAGTAGCCCTGTTCCCCGGCCCTCCCTCCTGTGCTGGCTGAGGAGCCCCTGCAGCCAAGCGGAAAAGCCCGGAATGGGAGAGAGGCTGGAGAACTGGGACAGGTGGGGAAATTCACTCTGCAGGGAGATAAGAAGACAAGCAAGACAAAATAAGAATGAGGAGAGACAGGAAGACAATTCACTTCAAGCAAACTTTTCCTCGACCAAATCGCGTCTCAGCAGATGTGGAGGAAATCTTTGTAATTACCAAAGGACCCGAAAGCCATTTATGGAACAAACAGTAAGTCTGCCACGAGCAACAAGAACTAAGTGTTAACTGCTTATAGACTCTGGTTATGCTTCTGTGACGAAGAAGCATCTGGTGGATTAAACCAACGGGGAAGAAGTGTTTCCATGGGCAACAGACTGGGCCTCCGAAAGCTGATGGTCAGTTCTCAGGTTCAGATCGATATCGTGGCAGCATGAGAAGGAACATCGTGTACATCGGTGAGGGGCTCGGTCTCGCAGAAGAGGTTTAAGAAACACAAGACAAAACCTCTACAGGCCATAGGTGAGACTTTGAGTGACGGGTGCCTCGTGGATCCAGCTCCCTACTAACCTGATCTCTACAAATATTTATTTTTTAATAGTTTCCAATGTAATATTTCCGGAGAGTCTCTCCAGTGCTCATTTCCCAGGATCTGGCTTTTTCCTGTCTGACCCCGTTGTTGGCCTGAGCCCGGTCACCCAGAACCAGCCGATTTGCTCGACTGGGGAGGTGGGGGCTGTGCTTGCTCTGGGCCCTCCACCCCTTTCCTCTTCCCAAGATGCCTCCAGCGGGGAGGACAGAGCGTCCCTCGCAGGCTGAGCGATCCATGCGCTGCTACATTGTCTGGACTGACACCCCAAGGGGCGGAATAAAAAGATGGGGAAGGGGGAAGAAAGCAGAGCAAACCCCCCCCCCCCCAAAAAAAAAGAGAAACCAGCCAGTGGCCTTGATAGGGATGGATCACCATCTTTACTTTTTCACTTCCCTTCTGCCCACCCCCCCCCCCCCCCCGTCTGTCAACGACAGGCTCGCTTTCAAGAGCTCTCATTCCAATCCCAGTCCCTCTCTTCTTTTTTTCTGGCTGGGGAGCATTTTTTTTGTCCCAATTCTTTTTTTCTTTACTAGAACAGGTGCTGGATCTGTTTCCCTGGCGACGTAGCAGATGAAGCTTCTCCCCCATCAGCGGCACGCCGACTTGTCAGAAGATCCCAAGACGGACAGCTGCGACTTGCCTTTCATTACAGGAGGCTCCATGCGCTTCCCCGAGTCACGCCATCACCCCAGGGTAATTCGGGCTATTCACACGATCAGAAAGGGCTACGCGCACTCCCTCATCGCGAGCCAAGGATGCCGTACAGCCAGGGGTGCAGTATGGAGAGAAACTGGGACGATTTCTAGGGCCCTTCAATGATAGGGGCCCTAAAAAATTAGTCTGAGTTGGGGACCCAATATGATATGCATTCATGGGGCCAAAAATATTTAGCAGCATTCCCGCCTTCAGTCCTTCATTCCACCAAAGCTGAGATGTTTATACAGCTCTTACCATTGTACCGTCAGATTCACTTATAAGGGATGCCGTTCTGCCTCTCTTGATGGCAGAAGTAGTATTATAAAAGTACCATAGAGGTACATAGAAAGACCACTGGCATTCTCAGGACAAGATGGTGGCTTGAGAATTGGGCTCCTCTTCAGTACAGTCCCCGCCATGAAGGGATTCGCTGCCTGGATGGACGCCGGTCTCACCTCTGCCTCCGCGTTCGCCATAGTCACCCCCCGGCACCTCCTCCGAGGATGCTTCTGAGCTCTCTTTACCTTCTTCTCGTCTCCCCAGAAGTAGATCTCCATTAGTTGTGTTCCCTTTATTTAAAAAATGAGTTCCTCTCCGCTTCAGATTTCTTGGCACCTGTTTGCCACTTTCACGCTGGACGGAAATGCACAAAAGAAGGTCAACAGGGGCTCGCAGGTTTGCGTGTTCGGCCTGCTGCTGAGAGCTACTTGCTGCTTTGCAAGGGCCTCCAAACTCAACGACGTTTGGCTGCCTGCTGTGCTCGCTGTTCATAAGGGGCTGGAGTGTGAATTACTACTCTAGTAAGACATGTGAAGCCAGAGAAGCGATGACGTCACTGCTGCCTGTGCGCCCTCCCTTCTCAAATGATGTGGCCTTTTCCTCCTCGCTGCGATAAACACAGAGCCTTTGTTGCCTGGACACAACTTCCATGACAAATGGCTTCGTTTTTTTTCCTTTTCTTTTTTTAACGTGTCTTTCTGACCTCTGTCCCCTCTCTCCCAGTTGGAATGGCCCAGCTGGAACAGAAACCGATTTTTCATTTAGAAAACGTGAACCGAAGCGCCCCTTTCTCCGATTCTCTTCCTCTGGGCCGAACCATCTTCGGGAATGCCCCGGGGGTCCTTCTCGGGATATAAATTGGGAGATGCGCCTTGTGGTGGAGGGCTTTCTGCTCTAAAACATACGTTTCATTAGTCGATGCCTGCTAGAAGTGAGCATCGTTAACCAGAAAGCCGAAGCTTTAAGAGAAGTGCACTTTGAATGCTACTACAAACGGTGGCATGGACTGTTCCATCAAGCCCGACCCGACTAGGCACTAGCCTGCCTCATCTATATACCACAGTGGCTGTTTACTGGAAAAGATCCCAAGGTTTCCTCGAAGTTTCCTTGAATCTTCAAAATATCCAGCTGTATAAAACAGGTAAAAGTATTAAGTCACTTTGGAATAAAGTGTCAATTGTTCAGGGCCAAAAAGTGTCAGTGGCAGGAGAGAAATTCCCCTCAATCATCAGGTACGTCGGTAAGAAAGCTGTCTCCTCTGAATGAATTTGGCATCTCCTATCAGAATTTCTTGGGTATGAAGGACAGCTGTGGCTGGATAAGAGAGGTTCTTTACTGCCTGTTTCCTAAGACTTGAAGTACTCATCGAAGCTCACTGTTCATCCAGTCAGAAGAGATCAAATGGATGAGATCACCGAATTAATTCTATTTATGAACTGAATGAGAGCGGAAGGTCAACCAAGCGAGCCCTCTTCCCTGTCAGACGAGATTCCAAGCAGTCCGTGATAAAAGACAAGCTCATTCATGCATCCGGAATGAGCTTGATTTCTTCGGGTTTCCAGCTTCAGGTCTTACAGAAGTAACACTGATTTTACACAGCTTTAATCGGGTTATATGTGTTAAGGTGAGAAAACATTTGGCGGCTCATAAGTTTAACCTCTTCAATCCTCCAGTGGATGGTTACCGGCTAATCACCCCACAACCCTCACCTGCAGTTCTCGAACGACCCTCTTGATGAGGTAATTGCCAAGCTCCACCCCCTGGAGCCCCGCCTGGGTGGAAGAGATGGAATAGAAGACTGCAGCGTTGACCTTATTCATGTCCTCTTCTGTGTCCAGAGTGGCAAACTCCCTCACAATGGTCTATGACATACAAACGGACACAGAGGCACATGGCTTAGGCAACTTAAAGTAAAAGTTCCAGTTAAGACTGCAATGCATTAATCTATCGCGTGTAGCACAAGGAAGAAAGCAGTATCTCGCCTGAAAGGGACCCGCTTGGAAACGCACGTGAAGGGCAATGTAGGGTAATCCATTGAGTAGGGACTGGGCTACTCTGGGTAAAGCCTTGCATGTACAAGGCCTGGATCATTATTACATTTTATTTATGTAGCAGATGCATTTATCCGAATGGACATACGTTATGTTTGAGAAAGCTGGGTCAGACAGTCCCAGAAGGGTTAAGGGCTATGATCAGGGGTCCAACTGTGAAAGCAACCGTCCACCTTCCCATCAAAGGCACAGGGTCCTAACCTGTTGAGTCCCACCCCCCCGTTCAACCACTAAGCCACACTACAACGCACCAAGTTGCTATTCCTCCCCCTATTGTCCTTCTGTAGTTTCTGAAAGTTGCCCATTATCTGCCATTCTGCTTGTCCAGCTCTGTTATACATTTCAAAGGAAGCAAATGCGGGAAGATTTGACGAGGAGGCACCGACTGATTTAAAAAGCAGCAAGTGCCCAGCCCCCCCCCCCCAGGAAATGTTGCATTTTTTGGTCATTGTCCCACCTTGTAATTTTCATTTCAGTTTTTTGATGCCCATGGTTTTTTTTGTATTTATGGAAATGGTTTGGCAATATTAATATGTTTTTCATGCCCATCAGCCAACCTGAATGGAAGTGAATTCAATTGAGACAATTAATTTCCAAACAATGGTCTAAGAGAGACTTAATTAACTACTTCAATTTGTTCTGAGAGACAGGAGAGACTCAATAGACTCCCTAATGAGGTGGGGAGAGCAGGAACACAGTGCTTGAGAGCAGCATTGAATACGGTTGATGTAAGAAATCAGGATCTGGAAATGAAATGCTGTCATACTGATGGATGCAATACTGATGGGTAAAGGAAACCTCATGAAATACATACTATTACCATTATTAATGATAATGAATAACTGATGAACTTTAGTAATTATTTTAGTATTAAAGAAGTTATTTTAGTAAGTAAAATAATTATAGTCATCACTGGTATTATGACCAAGCGGATACTGGGGGGCGGTGAGGTTAGGCATCTAGGACATGTGTCTGTGCCTGTGCTCAGAAGGTCACCAGTTCGAATCTTATACTCAGCAGAGTAGCCACATCCTCACTAAACAGGACCAGAGGGGCACTGGTCCCAGCTGAAAGCTGATTGGTCAACAGATTGGTACCTCTCCCCGGTCACTCACCGATTGAATATCATTGGCTAAACATAAGGTTGGCTCCTCCGTATAAATTATGGTCCTTCTTATGTCCCCCCACACCTTAAAAAAAAAGTCCTGAATTGCCCCTGAGGAGAAGGATTCTTCAGTGTACCAAGTGAATTAGACTAACATCAGTCTGTACCCAGCCACCTGCGGGAGGTCCAGACGTCTGCCTTCACCTGGATGTTACTGGAGATGTCCTGCGTCAGAGCCACGTGCAGGACCACCAGCGGCTCCCCAGGCATGGCCGAGTGCGTGAAGGCGTAGCAGCGGCGGTAGGGACCCACCCTGCGCTTGATGTCTGTCCAGTTCCTCACAGGGTGCACGGCCTCGTATCTGTGCATGGTATTTAATCAATGAAGAATCCAGGGAGGAAAGGGCACGACTGCAACAGTAAGAAGATCAGCCCCCCATGGGCAGCCTTGGTCCCGAAGAGCCCCATTACACCATCAAAAAGGTTTTAATACTTATGGTAAAATAATATTTCTACAATAGAGCCAATGCACCGATCTCTTATAATACTAAAGCAGTAACCTGCCTAAAATGCTTCAAACCCCACACACCAGTGGCCACCTAGAACCAGTATTGAAGAGTGGATGACTTTCTGTCCGTCTGTGTACAGTAAGTGTAACAAGGTGACCAAGTAGACTTTCTGGAGGCTCTCTGCATTCTCAGGTGAGTAACGGTAATGACAGGATGAGTATCACTGGATATTATCTATTAGGTAGGTAATGTGTATTTTTGGTAAGGCTTTACATCAACTGCACCTTCATAATGTCTATAATGCATTCGTAGAACATTCAGTGCACCTTTATAATTAATTCATGGAACATTCATAACTCTCATGCCTTCCCTGGGGTCAAATTCACCCCAAAGGCACATGTCAGATGACTTCTCATCATAACATAACTATTGCAGAAGTGTGTAAGAGATAAGTAGCACGGTAGAAATATAACATAACATCCTAACATACCTTAACAGCTTTAATATACATTCATAAGAAACTTTATATAATAAATGTTATCATGTCATGTTTGTTATTAATGTATGTTAAAGCTGATTCGGTATGTAAAGAGGCTGAGGTATACTTACAGGCTGCTTATGAACATTTCCTGAATGCATTATGAAAGTGAACTGTATCTATGCATGCATAATGAATACATTAGGAAGGGGCAGTTAATGTAAAGTGCTCCTGTATTTTCTAGCAAGCAAACAACCATATCTATTTGTGGTGTACAAGACGGTGTTCAGATCTTCTGGGTTATGATCCATGCTGTTACCAAGCGATGCCCCTTACTGGCTGATCTTCTGCAGGATCTCACAGGGTGATTGCCACGTGATCCTTTCCAGACGGAGCAGCCCCACGGAGAACCACTCGGACAGAAGGCCCTTCAAGGTCCCACTCAGGTCCTGGGGGGGCAACCAGTCAGGGGGTCAGAACTGGGGAAAAAAAGACACTGTGCCGGGTTCCATCTCTGGCCTGCCTTATACGCCGGGAGCTCTGGGTAAAATTCAGGTATAAATCTGAGCTCTCATCATTACTCAATCGCTCCATTATTAAAAAGCTTCGATTTAATAATCATTTCCTTCTCAATTCCTCTGCAACGTGGCAGAAGGAAGACAGCGCATGTCAAATTGTTGTGCGGAAGCACTTCGCGTTAATAGTGAATGAAAACGCAGTCGTCTGTCAGTATCGCAAAACGGGACTTGAATATCACCACAGCAAGGTGTACCTAATCAAGTGGCCAGTGACGGTATATTATATTAGTATTACATTATATAAATGACATTACATATAAATGATTACTCGATGAATCGTCACATTAATTGTTAATATAGAAACAAATCATTTATTCTTTAATGTGCATCAAGATAAATGGTACAAAGGTTTTTCCATGTATTGCATTATATTTTTCTATGTACTTCGCCATTCCAGTCGGAATGCTGATGCGAGCCACTTCTCCTTAAATATGTCTGTGTTTTTGTGCTTTAGTCGTGCTCCACTTCCGGTTAAAGCAGAGGATGGCTACCTGCACATCATTCACACTGTCTGGCTTGCTGTTCCACTCTTTTATGCTTAGCCTCCTCCATTCATCATCCTGTTTAGGTCTGCAGAAGCAGACACCCCAGTATTAGCATGCGTTGGTAATATCCCTGTTCATGGAAATTGAAGTACTTTCCGTATACCTTCCACAATCTTAGGCGCTCTTTAGTACTGCAAGTGCAATAAGGCATGTCTGTGCCCTACCGCGCGCGACTCCACTACCCAGAAATGCAGAATAAAAAGAAAATTGATGTCTATCTTCTCAGTCATCATCTTTCATTATCAGAAATTTACTCTTTTAAGTCTAAGAGCGACTGGCCACCAGAAACCCCTTCTTTTGTGGAAAAGAGAGAAAAAAAAAACACTTCAAGTATTAAACAAAGACAAAACACTCCTCACAGACAGAAGCCGGATATTGGAATCAGTGGTGTGGAGGTAATTCACCCCAGAGATTCCGTATCAGCGGGATCCCCCCTCTGGAGTGAACTGAATCACCATCCCAACCGACTCGGAGGGAGAGATGGAACTCAGTGGGTTATCTGATGCCGGGTGTAACTCTGAAACCGAGGGAAAGGTCGGGAAAACGGGAGTCTCCACCTCCCAGTCCTGCAGCTTTGAGAAACAGAGAGTAGAATATGGCAGAAGATGGCGGAAGAATCTATCACACAAAATGACTCAAGAATTAGAGTGGGAAAAAAATTACGTCATCAAAAAAAGTAAACTGATGTGTAAATTATTCTTTGGTTTCATACTGTCAAAGAGCCAGATGCCATTTTGATGACGGATCTTCTCAGGGAAAATCTCACTTGTATACGACAGGATGCAGACTTTGCAATTAAACATTTCCTCATTGCATCCCGTCTGAGAGCACATCTTCTGCAACCTGAAAAAGCCCACAATGCAATGCAACATCCCGGCGTGGTGACAAATGACAGTCATTTCATCCCCGTGAAAAGCGCCTCACTGGAACCTGGTCTAGAGAAACGATAAATATATAAATGGAGGAAAGCCGCGTACATCCCCTCCGCGGGGGTGTCACGGGGTAACGACACAGGAGAATGAAACACCTAAGAAGTAAATCGACGAAGAAAAAAATTCAGAGAAATGGGATGTTGTCGGCTGGTAAAATATAAAGTGGAATCCGCCAGCTTTTGTGAGCGCAGCTTTTTTGTGAGAAGTTTACGGCCTTTTTTGTGTTTTTTTTTTTTAATTCGCACATTTTAATTGTTGATGTTATGTATTCACACTTGATAAAACGGTCTGTTGGTCTGAGAGCTTGAGAAGGAGCTGACAGAATGCTATTCCGTATTACATTTTTATTCAAGCGGCCACTGAGAGAACTTCTTTTAATCCCAGAGCCTATCAATCAGTTGGGACAGGGCAAAGTAAGGTCCTTCTCTGCTCATTTTCTTATGTTAAACTTTTTTATGAGGAACATCATTCATGTGGGGCCATATTCATGGTAGCACTCAAACCAGCACAGTGCAGAAACCAGCTAAATTAGCCCCAACAATGACATCCAAGAGTATCTTAGTGAAACAACGTGTCACGTATTTTACGGGTCATTTCTCCAGTGCAGTCGGCGAGGTGTTAACAGGCTGATTATTCTTTCCCGATGTGTGCTGATTTTTCTAATGACAGGTAGACACTAATGACAAGTAGAATTATGGGCCAAACCAAAACTTGTTACAGGTTCATATCATCATTTTATAAAAAGCAAGCAGGAAACGCTGCCTATGAAAACGGAACAATCCCCATTAAAAGCATCACTGCAGAACCACATACAGTATCGGGCAAAAGCGCGTCACAGGAAATTGTTTAAAGCTACTTATCTGGGCAGGAAGTGCAGATTTGCTCAGAGAAAAACACCATTTAACACTGGAATATATACATATAAAAGGTAATACAATAAAAGCAATAAGAATTTCTCCTGATCCACAAAAATTTTGTCATATCTTGTAGGAACACCTTTTGTCCCCAAACCTCTCCTCATCGTTAAACATCATTGATTAGCCAAACAAGCTGTGCTAGGGCCCCAGTTCCACAAATTCATGGGTAAATTAGATGGTAAGTGCAAATACAGTGGTAACTTGACGAGGAGTTCTTGAATTGGCTTAGCTGACAGACTTTGACGGAGATTCACACCAACATACATGTAATATAAACAGAAAGAAAATCTAATTGGCTTGAGACTTTTGCACAATATTCATTTGTTCCACAGTTTTTAGCTTTCTGTTAATCATCATACTGTCCCAATAACACAACACTGGGTGATGATGTAAATTCCATGTTTATCTACTCTCTGGAATTTTGGACACCCAAAACATTCATAAATCATTTTAATTATGGTGACTGCAGCATTGCTAGGATGCTAGCACAGCTTGTATTTATGTATGTAGGGTAGAGTTCAAGGCAGATGTCATTCAGTGGGTATTTATAGTCACCGCGGTTTCTGCCTGGCTTTGGTGTGCAATCACACGCAGAGAGGGAACTCTCAATTTCCTGGCAACCGTGTGTGACTCCTGACCTGAATACTGGTCAGCATGTGTCATCGATGAGTGTTGCAATCTGTCCCATGTGACTTCCTGAAAAAGAAAATCATTGGCCTGTTCTCAACAAGGTGGTGAGGGATACAGTGAAGTTTGCTGTAAACTTTGTGGAGAACCAGAGATTGTGAATCCTATTGACTTCATTATTCCAAGATATTCCATTATATCGCAAGACAGGGTGTGTGAAGGCTACCATCATGCGTGATGTTTACCTTTAAAACACAAAGGTGGAAGTGATGAAGTACCATCACCAGGAAGTATATCAGAGGACACACAGCTTCTTAAGATCAAACACCACCCACTTCATCACCTGCCGAGTGGTTTCATGGGTGATAAAGGATGTCAACACTGCAGATGCGATTTCTGGGGTAAATCGTGCATGCATGCACATTCACCAATGAGAATCATGTACCTGAGCAACGTCTTTTGAATGTGGGAGGAAACTGGAATATCCAACACACAGGGCACCTTTAGATATTCTTCAAGTGAGGCTTTCTTTAACCCATAGGTGC
The DNA here is from genome assembly GCF_023856365.1 of Brienomyrus brachyistius. NCBI lineage: Eukaryota > Metazoa > Chordata > Actinopteri > Osteoglossiformes > Mormyridae > Brienomyrus > Brienomyrus brachyistius. The sequence continues at coordinate 26,735,783 of NC_064545.1, read as the reverse complement.
TATCCTTAGGTTTAACATCTCTGTGTAAAGCGCTTCCCTTTCACTTAATTTTCAGCTTTATTTTTGTTTTCAAAACATATTCCTGCGTTTCTCCTGGCAGTCAAGCGCTTAAATTTGATCCCAGAAAACATGTAGTATCCACCTGTATAATATCTGGTTAAATAAGTGTTAAGGACTGTTATGATACAGTCACGCATAATTTGGGGGTTTTGACAGTACTAATTATTCTGTGCAATATTATTATTATAAATTCCTGTGAATGGGAGGTGACAAGTTTCACTAATTTATAATGATTCAAATGATTGTATCCTGAAACAAAACTGTCAAAGTCTATTACAAATCCATCTAGTATATAAACAGCATGGATACACAACTGTCACCATGCTGCATTTAGCTTAATATTACATGCATTTTTCACCTTTTACTACCCTCAATAGGTTTCTTTTTCTATACAACGTAACCTTCTTATAACATTCCTACTTTCATTTCAATCAAATCTGCAGCAGTAGCCAAAGGAACATCTGATTCTATTAAACTGATTAATTTATGGTGGTATATAATAATGAGGTCAGAATGCGTACATGTGAAATGGTGCTGGTGATTTTGCACTTAATGACATACTATATATCATTGGTTCATTTGCTATGTAGAAGCTTTTCTGTCAGCTAACTGGAACTTATACCTGCCACCTTCTAGTCCAGAATACAGCTACACATACCAGGGCCCGGAAATAAATGTGTCCAACTGCTTTTGGGGTCAGTTAGCAAAGAAGCGGGATAAACGCTGAGCAAGCAATACCTCACCTACGAGGAGCGAGATTTGCCAACCCAAGCAATATTAATGTATCATTACTCTTTTGCTCAAATCTGTGATATCAAGTTAAGATGCTCTTGAAAATAACCAACGCCTGTATTTTCCTTTATTGCAGCTGTCCTTGGAGGAATCCTGCAGGGCAGTTTGTCACAGGCCATTACGGAAAAAGAAATAACTGGCGCAGAATGAGGGGAGGCAGCCTCCGTGCGGATCCCGGAGACGTGAAACGTCATGCGGTGTAACCTTGAGAGTCACGCCGCGTGATGCCGAGGGAGCGGCACCCTTGCTGTGTGGAGCCGCGGCTAGAAGAGGATGCGCTCGCAATCTTACTTCGCCTCAAGTGACCACAGCGTGGACTGTGGAGCCCAAATGGACTGTGCATGGACAACCTTTGCCATGCGTAGGAGGGTGGCAGTGGGGGGTGCGGCTGTGAGATTTGGCCAGAAGTCTTCAAAATAGGCTGCCACTTGTGAACTCGTTTAAGAAAAAACAAAACATTTTCACCTTTATCACTGTGCACCGTTTCAATTTTCAACGACCTAATGCTGAAAAACACTTTCTAGGTTTTCATCAGTGAAGTGGAAAGGAGCTGAAAACCTAATGCATAAATAACCAAGGCCACTAATCAGAACTCACTCACTTCCAAAACAGGAGAATAATATTGAGCTGCAATACGAAATACACATAAGGGAGTAATATTATATTTTCTTCTTAAATACTATTCCGCAATATTATTGACAACGCTACGGCTTTATTGCAATACTGATTAGAGATCGAAAAGAGCCGATTTCCACCAGTCCTGATGAGGTTACCGAAACGCGTATGGCCACACGCGGCTTCCGTACTGCAAGAACGAATAAGAATATTTACCCTTATATGCGGGCTGTCGCTGGCTTTGGATGAAATGATTTCGATGAGGTCGGCGCGGAGATCGACTAAGAACTTCACGCCCCCCTCTACCCTGCTTATGTGACTGAGCAGCTGCCTGTAGCGGGGCGTCAGGCTGTACCGAAGCCGGTCTTCCGCCTGCAGCACTGTCGCTAGGTCCCTCGTCTGCGTTTCCAGCAGTTTCCCCGCCAGCTCTAACACGTTTCTGTGGTCCACGCCGAAGTCCAGAGAAAGCTTGTCCAGGAACTCCAACTTCTGTTCTTTATCTAGACTCCTGTAAAAGTGCATGAACTCCACACTGTTAGATTCCGGGGGCAGAGGGGACTTATCTTTCGTCTCGTACGTGGGCAGCGGACCCACGGTTTTCTTTAATATTTCGTCCATGGTCTTTGTCGGGCCGCCGTAAGCGTGTGTGGTGAAATACTGCGGCTTGATTGCTATCTTGAGGACACTTAACTGTCGCCAGGCTATGGCACGGCCCCGCAGCGTCCAAACTACGTGCAAAGGTATCATTGCACATTCAGAATGTGAAGCCTAACAAAAATAAACAGCATAACCCGGGAGTAATATGCGATCCTTTCCGGTGTCTTAAAGAGACAGTACCTTATTATAATGTATTGATCGGCATTACGCATCTGTTTTTTTCCATGTTTTATGGCTTCATGTATATGACATAAATTGTGCTATCGCTTATTTCACGCTATTTTGAACAAGGTAAATTGACCGGTTTTGTTCACTTTTTGGTGTGCTCTAATAAACCTGAATTTTACCGAGGTACTATTAACAATAAGATGGATTTTACAAGGTTATTTGGCATATTGAGATTATTTCGAGGTAAATGAAGAGCTAATTAATTTTACACATGAACGTAAGAAGAAACGTCATAATTAAATGTTATGATCCTCTACAATGCTGGGAAAATAAATAGTTGAAACCATTGAAAGTTGAACTGTTCTGAGGGAGCTGGTGGGTCTTACTGTTGAATTATGACGTATGTTCTACAGACTGGATACAGGGAGGAGGTAAATATTAGGAAATAACCATTGGACAGCAGAGGCGAGGGGTGGCAGCTTCGGGATTCTTGTTGCTCTCGTCACTGAGGACCAGAAACAGCTCTTCTCTGGTCCAGAAGGCATAAGAGACTTCAGTACTTAAGAGAAGGCTAAGCTGTCACTCAAGTCTTGTGCTGTTCCACTAATTTACTACTTCTTTAATATTATTTATGAGGATCTTGTGTTTGTGTACCGTGCACTTTTAAAATCAATTTACACCATGTTTACTTGTCTGCTTTGTGTTTACTGTCTTTGCACTTTGTCTTGTGTTGCACTAAATGCTTGTTTACGCTCTACGTATCTTGCTGTTGTATGGCCCAGAATTTCTCCCTGGGGTCAATAAATATTATCTTTTATGTTTAACGGGGAGCATATTCTGCTGTATCATTGACTGGAATTGGACTGTAAGGTGCTGTGGTGGTTGGGGAAATCAGTCCAGGTCATTACTAGATCCTCACTCCCAGCAATACAATCCATTTACCCCAAGTGGTGTCTGGGGAAAGCTCACAGCTCTGTGAATAATCCTACCTACCAAAGCCTCCGGCTTTGCATTCCCCTTCCGACATGTCGAATGGTCAGAAAGCCTTTTGATTTATTTCCATCGGACAGCTTTTACCCCCAGACCATAATGGCTCTGAACAACAAGAGCTCCCACAAACACCTTTGTAATCGAATGATCACAAACATCAATCTGTGTAGGTGAACAAAATATATGTATTTTAAATTATGGTAAAATCTTCATTACTTTTAATTTCCTCTTGGTGTAAAACGGGATTTTCAGGAATGCGTGTGAATTAGTGGCTGATATATTTCCTGTATTTTTAAAATACTCAGCTGTTTCATTGCGTTCAAGAAAGATTCAGAGAAGATCGGCAATGACACGGAACCATGTTTATTAATGTAAAACTTTGTTGTCAGAAGTGGGATTCGAACCCACGCCTCCAGGGGAAACTGCGACCTGAACGCAGCGCCTTAGACCGCTCGGCCATCCTGACTTACTTACCACGTTATTAATTCTATTTAATTGTGGTTAATTTAAACTGCCATGTATGACTAATGGTATATAAAAATAAGATAATAAAATAGCAAAGAGGACCGTGCACGATTATGTTCATTTAAATATATCTATGTACTGCGAGTGCTGCAGATGGAGAGTCTTTCCGGACGCCCTCCACACCGTGTTAGACACTCCCCAAAGGGGAGTGGCGCTGTCGGAGGCCCGCAGCGGGGGCGGTTATTACGCGCCGTGGCGTATTATCTGAAATGGGCTTAAAACCCATAGTAAATAGCAAAATTAGCGCGTAATCGCGTTTGCGTTTTGCTGTTGAGTTCTCCCCTGCAAGTCTGCGTCGTATTTTCCCGTTTGTAACACCTAAAGGTAATATTTTTACATAGTCCACGCATACATGAGCGCACTCACAACAGAACAGGTGTGTTACATCTAAATAGTTATTTAGCACGTGGTAACTGATTACAATTAGTTTCCTTTTTTTGGATTTACAACTGGTTTTATGTTGGCCGAGATTAATATAAAGATTACTTCTGGTAAGAACAGGTTAAATGAGTGCTGATAAATCGCCATTTCCCCCCTACATTTGTTTTCTAGTTAAGATATTCCTTAAACACTTAACGATTTCTAGAAGTTGGAAGAGAACTATCCTTAAGTCTCTTTTGAAGCGAAATTTTTAAGTGTTTTTGCAGTTAAGACGTGACACTGTGGACTGCAGTTACCTGAAATCGTTGAGGTATTTTGTGCTCCAATTTACGAAGTAGTGGTCTAACAGATTTGCTTTACTTTAAGTGCATTTTCATAAATTTTGGTTTGTCTTTTGATATCCGAACCAGAAAGTCACAATGGACAAAAACACGCGTGCCGATCTATTGTAATACCTATAATTATACTGTTCATAATAATGTGCCATAATTGGAGTATGAAGTGCATTTAAGTGTTGCATGTTAATTAGGAGACTTGAGTTGGCTTGAAATAGTGAGTTGTTTTTTTTTTTTTTTTTTTAAAAAAAAAGAAAGCAATTTATTCACCTCAGAAGTGGAAAACCTGTATATCTGCAGTCCTGATTTTTATAATTGTAGGATTTTTAGTATGTAGGGACTACCAATAAATCAGCAATTCATTTTAGCGATCTGTTGAGGGATCGAATACGTCCATCAAACCACGTGACCCACAGCCTTTAGTTGCTTGGTAAGCAGGAACCATTGTCCAGCTAGGTTTGCACCCCGCAGCCACTGACTTTCTGTTCCATGTACCTTAAATTTATTTTTTCTTCCCTCTTAAAGGGACAACGCTGGACTGTTTGTAGCTGCTGGTGGTTCTTTTTGTCTGGGAACTGTTCAACAGCATGGGTGGCGAAAAGCAGGATAAAAATGGAAGCAGGAAAACCAAGACGAGGAGGCTTGAAGATGATGATGATGATAATGACCAGTACAGTGGCAACGTGACCAAGAGGTTAAACACCCGCTTGTGGAGTACATAATGTCTATTCTCTACACACAATAGTCCAGGCTTGATGTGCACATGCAGTACCAGTCAAAAGTCTGGACACACCTGTTGAATCATTTGTTTTTCAACAAGATAATTAACCCTAAGCACACTTTGAGGTTATGTAAGTACTATATTGTCTTGTGAGCATAGTAAGAGATGGAGTGCTGAGACAGATGACCTGCCCCCCACAATCCCCCCCCCCCCAACCTAAACCCCACAGAGATGGGTGGGATGAATTGGATTGAAGAGTAAGAGTGAGGTAACTAACTTGTGCCCAGACCTTGTGGGAATTCCTTCAGGACTGTCGGAGAGGGATTCCAGGTGGCTACATGTGGAAGCTGGTTGAAAGAATGCAGAGAGCCTGCGATGCTGTCATTGAAGCAAAGGGGTTATGAAGAGTCTGAAATTGGAGAAAATGGTGTGATGTTGAGCACGTCTCTTGGTCGTTGCATTGTTTGCCATGTATTACTTCATTGACTGCAGGCCGTTGGAGTCAATGACTGACATGGCTAACAGAGAGACATGCATTAAAAGCATATGAGTGCAGACTTTCGGCTTGTAGTGTATCTGGTTGACAGTGAGCCTCTGTCCTCTTTGTAAGTCCTGAGCCACACTTCAGGTCATCATCTCTCTTCCATATATGAATGGCAATGCAATTTACCGGTTATTGTTCATCACTGTGTCCTTTAATGGCCGGGAAATAGGATTTGGTCAACCCATTTCCAAAAAGGGTGTACCGTCGGGGGGTCGAGTTCAGCCAGTAGCATTGGGAATGATTCCCGGACTTAAACGGATGCATTAATAAGCCCCTAAATCTCTGTAGGCTTTTGTGAAGGTAACTGAGGGGGCAATGTGATCTAAGTGTACCAAATCTCAAAGGGAAACGCACAAGGTCAACCTTAATCACCACTTCAGTGTTAGCCTGAATGCAAGGCTACAAATGGAAATTGGTAAGGAGGCAGTTGGAAGGAAAATACACAAGGGATAGTCTATACAGGATGGAATTTTACATTGTATTTGAGGTACCTTGGTTTCAAGATTGGGAAATCTGTTATCTTGGCTATTTAATATCTACAATGGGCTGAATGTTTGCAGTGTTTCGTATGGTAAATGCTATCTCAAGAAGCGAGGCTGTTCGATTTTTAAGCGGGAACTGACAGTGTTCTAACAATGAAACAGTTAATCGGCTAAAGAATTCTACTTCCTGTTTTATAAGTGTATTTTCCATCTTTATAAAAATGTGAGTTTTACGTTCCCTAGGAAGTGCTTCATGTCGATTTCCCACCCCCCTCTTTTGTGCATTTAAATAAATTCACACGCACCTGTACTGGATGATGTAGGTGCAGTGATGAGAGGGCTCCCCGCATGCTGCAGTGGAAACCTGTCCCAGCCCTCATCCTTATGCTTGATTGCACTGTTGATTGAATAAATTGCATACATTTTAAATCTGAAACATTTGAATGAAAATTGCTTTGATCTGAATGTGCTAGCCGAAGATGCAGTGATTTTCCATCTGCGTTAAACCAAATTGTTGCACGTAATAACTGTAATGGTGAAAAATTGGACTGGAATTTTGCTTTTGACTCATGCAATGGATGTGTGATTTAATTGAAGATTAATAATGATTGCTCATTTGTAATATTCAGGAATTGAACGAGTGATTAACTAACGTAAATATATTTTGATTAAAACCAGGGTTTTAAGGTGCTGTTTTAAAACTTTGGTCAGAGTAGGTGTGTGTTTGTCTCACTTGTCCCTCCCCCACCCCCGCATAGTAAAAAAACACTGAAGAAAACAAGCAAAGTTGACAAGAGACCTAAAAGTGAAGAAAAAGAAAAACCGCTTAAGAAGGTAATTCACCCCCCCCCCCCCGCCCTCCCCCACGTTGGTATGTAAATCAGCCTGAATTTGCTGTGCTTGCTTTGTGCACAAGTTTTAATGTCACATGAGATGTACATTTTCCCCATGAAATTACAGATGCATAAAACATGAAGTCGTCAGAAAGGTTACAGCACTCCCAACACTGGATCAAAGCGATCTCCTGTTAATGTCTGCGTTTACCACTTTCAATGTTTTTCTTCAAACAGGGGGAGACCCCAGAAATTGAGGTCTTTGACATCAAAAAGGAGAACTTTGAGAGGTGAGCCTTGGCTTTGCATGTGAATGTGAGGGAACGGTATTGCGTGTGCGAGAGGTTGTCTCTCTAAAATTGTGTCGATGCTTTAGTTATTGGGTCATGGCTGAGCTGGTCCTGACTGTATCATAAATCATTGCATGAACATCCACACGGTGCTACTGGAGGCCATCTTTCATATCTAGACAAACTCTTCTGAGCTGATGGGACCTCGTTCTCACAGTAGGCGCTTCCAAGCTATTGGATTGCATCCGTTATTCTCAAACGCTAGAGCTGCCGCTCGGTTGATTCTTCAACTCATTGGAAAGTTTGTCTCCTGACAGAAAGGTAATAAATAAAAAATTTGAGACGGTGTGTAGACGATTTCAAGTAGCCAACTTTGGCCCAAGGCTAACCAAAGTATTATACTGACAGACTGATGGTGGCACAGTGATGGTATGCCCACCTATTATGGGTGTAGTTATCAAAAGGAGCAAAATTCTTTGTTGTGAATCGTCATAAAGTGCTCTTAATGCCTTCAAGTATTTACTATTACTTTAATGAGGTAGGATAGTAGCTAGTTTCGAAGCTTTCTTGACATCCCGTCACTTTTCGGTGGTCTTGTCCTTTTCCAGTATCATGATCCTTTACACCACCTGCTGAGGTTGGATCAGTTGCAGCTGAGTGGAGAGGTGGAGATTTCAGGTCCAGAGATTACAAATCCAGACCAAGATTTTGTTCCAACCAACCAACCAATTGAATACTCTGTGACTGTGACTCTCTATACTCAACTGGTTAGTTGAAACTAAATCCTGGTCGGGACTTGTACTCTGGATCTGAAATCTCCACCTCTGGTTATATGGCAGTTTTTGCGGTGTTAGTGAGTATGTGTGTTAGGAGTTTTAGGCTTTCAGGGATCTGTAAAAAATGTATATGAGCCCTTGTCCCTGTGCTGTCTTCATTACTGTGATCTGCCTTCACTAATTCGGTGATGGATCTTTTACCTCGGCTGCCTTCCAGGCAGTCCAGCAGAAGGACGTGGCGAGCTCCTCAGCTGCGTGCTTGTTACCCCTCTTACCTCGGCTGACTCCATCACAGACTTATCATGACTCTGGCTTTTTGGGACGGCGAGTCTTTCTGGTGCTGCATTCCGAGCTCCGTTTTCTTTCTGTTTCGAAAGCTTCAACTGAAATATGTCAGCGGAATGAAGGGAAATGCCAGAAACTGACACCGTTTGTTGAAGTCCTTCCACGTTACACCAAGCCCCCCCCCAGGTCTAGGTCTATTTTAGGCGACATGGAGCGAATCGGCATGGTTACGGTAATGAGTTGTGGCATGACGGTGTCGGTTTGGAAAGAAGGGAAAGAAAAACAGAATAAAGACTGTAAGAACAAACTGGGCGGGGGGGGGTAGCTGTAGGTAAGGCAGGCTGGTGACTGCGATAGAGGAGGCCGCGCACAGCTGAGGCGGTCAGAGCGTGTGCAGGAACACAGGCCGCTGTCCTTACTCCATGTTTCCTATGTAGCAGGCAAATTACATGAGCATTTCTATGGTATTTATCCGTTTCTTTTTTTTCTGCAGCCTGTAATCTGTCGGTTGTAGACACGTCGTAATTATTAAGGCAAACAAGTTAATTATTATAATTGTAATTTATTAATTTGGCTGGAATCCTTCACTGAAGTCCACCCTCCGCGGGGAGTCGCCGACACAGTTGAGTAATTATCGTCTGTAATTGCCACAATCATGTTATCATCGGCCAGCCTTTTTTTCCCTTTGAACTGAGTCGCGCTGCTCCTAAAGGCTAACACCATGTTAGCGGCTTGGCCGTGTGTTTAACCGCAGCTGGAAGACTCCCACTCCATTCACGGGAGTCAAACTGGTCAGATCACGGGCCGTGCGACCATTAGAGGCAGTATTGATGGGGCAGTGGAGTCGTGTTGAGTTTTGGTAAGAAAAGTGGTGTGTTTTTTTTTTTTTTTGTAATTTTTATCGAATTATTTTAGGTGTGATTATGTTTTTGGGTTTTGCAGAGATGGTGATAATTGTTGTTTAAAATGCATTACTCAGTAATGATTAATTCACTCTGTAATGTAGGTAAGTATATTTGCTCTCTCTTTTCTTGTACATTTAATTCACATTTACATTTCACATTTTAGAAATTTGGCAGGTGCTTTTATCCAAAGTGAAGTCGGTTTTTGAGAAATCGGGGTCAGACATTCCCTTGAGCGACTGCGGATTAAGGACCTCGCTCAGGGGCCCAGTGGTGAAATCACTCTGCTGACCCTAGGATTTGAACAAGCGACCTTCTGATCAAAGGCACAGTGCCCTCAAGGGAGGAAGACTAGGCTGTTGCCTAGGGCCCTTGAATTACCTGTGTTGCTGAGGAAGTGAAATGATCATTGGTTTTCTTGGGGGGGGGGGGGGAGGGGGGGGAGGGCTTTGCCTCAGACAAGGTAGAGCCAGCTCTGAGTGCCCTAACATGCTGAGCCACATACCTGGAAAGTTCTGCCTGGAAATAATGGTCCCTTCATTGTATTTTGTGTTTTTTTTTTTTTTTTTTTTCCCTCCAATTTTCTTCCTTCTGGAGTTTTATAATCGTGAACAAAGCTTACTGGGTAATATTGCTGTGCTCTTTCCTTCAGAGCTCTTGGCCAACCCAAGTCTGAAGATGGTGACTTCCAGGTGTGGGAGAAGGGGAAGAAGAAACGGAAGGATGATGACTTCCGGGTGGAGGTGAAGAGGAGCGGTCGGAAGAGACGGCGCGAGAGTGAGCGGCCGGAGGGGACCTCCGACTTGGCAGAGGGACACACGTGAGTGCCCTCAAAGGAACTGTGCAAATTTACCAACTTCAGGTACCAGATTTGATTTTAAGTTTTTCCTTTGATGCCCAGAAAACCTTCAAGAAAGTTTGCGGCGGAATAAAAATGCAGGTTATCCTGAATTAGCGTAGAATAATTATTAGGCTCGAATTTTCAGGTCGCTTTGAACCTTATCGCAGTTTAAGGCTCAGAATTACTGTGGGTCAAAGCCATCAATAGATGCCGTGCAGCAGGGTCGTGGCAGAGGAGGGAGCGGGAAGTCTGGCTTTTGCGACATTATTTACTTTTTCGTTAATATCGCTATTATTGGTCAAGCCTAACTGTTCAGAACTCCTGCAGTAAAGGATGCCAGAACCATGCTGCTTCACTCAGTGATTGTTTAGCATGGTACCGTGGTGTAACAGCGAGAGAGCTTTAACGGGGCAGTTCACCCCAAAACTGAAAAAGATAGAGGGCCTTCAGCGGTATGTACCCCTCCGGGGTGTTTTGTTGGGAGAGCTTGTATCTTCTTCGCAGTGTGGAGTTCAGTAGGAGATAATAGTTCTTATGTTAAACTGCTCACTACAAAGTCTGTCGATTTTATCTTCGATAACCGGTTCATGATTCATTGCTGTTACTTTTTCAAATGTATTATTCTGGCGCTTTAATCCCCACAGGAAGAATGATAGTCAGTTTCATTACATTTGTGAAATGCCCAACATTTCTACAGCCGATATTTCCAAAACTAGGCATTGCCCTGCAGAACCACCTACATGAACAGATAGTGTTAGAGCCCCTCTGAAACATCTCATTTTGGGGTGAACTGCCCCTTTAAGAGCATATGAATGTAAACATCTCAGATGTGTTAATGTGTGCTGTCATTGCATGACATGTTTATACTGCGTTAGGTGTTAAAACTTCAGTCTTATTACTCAGGGCGGAAAAGAGTAGGAAAGTGAAGAGGGAGGAAGAGGAACAGGTGGATCAGGCTCCTGAAATGAAGAGGAAAAAGGAAGCGAAGGATGAAATCGACATGGAGGTGGGTGGATTGATGGGGAGTGTGCTGTTGGCTTTAGACGGACATTATGAGCAGGTGTATCTCCAGATAAACGCGTACAGAGGGCTTCAATGAACCTCGGTGGTCATGTGAAGGACATCGGTAATGTTCCTTAAGGCTTATTGTCATTGGCTTACATCATTCCACACCCGCTTTTTGTCTTGGTGATAAATCGGTGACAGTCTCCCTTTTATTAGACTGATCTCCATCAGCTAATGACATGTTCAGACTTGCATCCTAACCTTTCCGTTTGCTTACCGAGTCTCTAATTAGCTGCTTGGAAAAAAAACTGAGAAGGTCATGCCTGATGCTGGACAATAGGATGTGTACGAATGTACTTGTGTGTTTAAACATTAGTGCTTTAGCAAACGTTTTCAGTGGATTTATGGCTTAAAGGGGACAATCGTGCAATTTTGTATGACTCATATACTTCTAGGATGTCGCCTTGTGAGGATGAACAAGGTAAGAAATATTTGATCCGGGATGTGGACGTTTTTTCACGTTACTAGATGCCTGTAAAGGATGCGTTACCGGATACGGCAGGAGGGATATGAATGAAAAGAGGAAGTGGGTGGGGGGAGGGAAAAGAAGCAGGAATGTAACTGGGGGGGCTGCGTGGCGCTTGCTGGTTTGCACTTTTGTCTCACCTCAGTAGTTGAGGGTTCGAATCCCACCTCTGCTCTCTCTGCATATTCTCCCCGTCTCCCAGATTGCCTTCAGTTATTGTGGTTTACTGCAGTCTGAAGATGTAGAATGACCAATTTGCCTTTCTACTCATCAACGATTGTCTAGAGTGATGCAACAAATATTCGAGATATTAACAAAAAACAAATTATATAAAAATTACTTTGGGAAATCCTCCATCTGAATAACCGGTTAATAACCGTAATGTGTGTCTGCTTCGTATTCTGACCTCTCTCAGGTAACGAACGCTTAACTGCAAGCAGAAAAGATTGTGCCCCCAGCCCCTCCCGAGACACCCCCACAGCTCCAAAGAATGGGGGCATTTTCAAAACATCGGTAGCATTAATGTGCAAAATCTATATATTTACGAAAAAATCCTGCTGAATATTCAGATACGAAAATATTCAAGGTGACACCTTGGATGGTCCCCCTACACAAGACAACAAAATAGAATACAAAATACACAGTATATAGAGCATATGTAACGATTCATGAACACGCCTACATATTAGAATAATTATTTATAATTGAAATGAATTAATATAACATTGACTGAGTGAATAGTTAATTTCTGAATCTCAGTAAGTTGTTGAAATGTTACCAATACTCTGTATAACCTTTATAGGAGGGCTATCCAAATTAAGTGTTGCCAAATTCAATATTTACAGCCCCAGTAATGTGTGAGATTGTGCTCCTCTGTGTGCCCTATGAAGGAATACTAATCCGTCTGGGGCGTACCCCAGCCTTGTGCCCTCTGCCCCCGGGACCGGTTTCAGGTCTTCTGTGACCATGCCCAGGATTAGCACTGGGATGATGGTGCAGAGAGAGAAATCTCAACTTTCATCTTCAGTGAATTATGTAATACTGGGAGGGGTCGATATAGAATGACCTTAAAATGGCATTTCAGTGTTGATGGGAAGTTTCGTGGCTTGCAGCTGGGGGTTAGGGCTTTGTTTGGTATTTGTTTTATTAATGTCACTTAGGGGATGAAATTGCCACACTGTGAAATAAGTCCAAATATGTACCTTTTCCTGCAGTTGGAACCCTATCTATTACAGAGCGGTAAAATAACTCCAGCCTTCAAACAGTTACACTTGTCACCCATCAGTTATAAGTTAGATGACACCTTATTAAGCTTGTGACCTGAACCATGTGTAGGTTCCTTGCTTTTGCCTTTCGATTGATTCCGCGCAATTTACTTCCCAAGGCCAAGACAGAAAATGAGGGGCATGCAGTGTCTGTAAAGAGGAAAAAGACTAAAGAGGAGTTGCAGGCTGCGAAGGCTCTGAAGACGAAGAAGAAGGAAGAGGAGGAGCAGCGGCGATGGCGTTGGTAGCGCTCGACAGTCTGACGAAAGGGGTTTCCCCTCCTTTCTAACGGTTATTTACAAAGATGCCGCGATAGACTCCGACCTGCCAGTGACTCAGTCAGTGTCTCTCAGGTGGGAGGAAGAGAAGTACCCGGATGGAATCAAGTGGAAGTACCTGGAGCACAAGGGGCCCTACTTCCCCCCAGAATATCAGCCCCTCCCTGACGACGTTCAGTTCTTCTACAACGGTGGGAAAGCTTCTCCCGCACTGTCCTCTGGCCTTCGGCTATCAGAATGCGTGCCGTACCGTGTCCCATGGGCTCAAGGAATATATGACCAGAATATCTGCATCGGGTCCTCATTTGTTGTTCTGAGAGTACCAGTTTTGTTTTCGAAGATGACAAAGGGTTGTTTTGAATAGTGTAGTAAGAAACAGCTGTTGTCTCCCCTGGTTGACCTCAAACATAGTATTCCTTTTTTGCACTTTTATTTCCCACACATATCCAACCACGGTCTTCTGTATGCACTCTTCTACTCAACCCCACCCCAGACAGCTCTTCCATTAGCAGTCAGAAGGTACCCCCCCCCCCCAACAGCATTTTGATTGTAGGTCGTCTACTACCGAGAGAGTGACTGTTATGTGTTTGCACTAAGGTTAGTTGACCGCTTGATGTTCCCCCCGCAGGAAAAGTGGTGAAGCTCAGCCCTGCCGCTGAGGAAGTGGCCCTCTTCTTCGCTCAGATGCTGGACCATGAGTATACAACCAAGGATGTGTTTCGCAACAACTTCTTCAAAGACTGGAGGAAGGTAACAGGTGTCAGTCCTGGTCTAAAAGAGGAGTTGGACTTTGGTTGGGGGGAGTTGGCCATGGTTGCTCAAACCACACGCTCCATACACAACAAAAATATGAAGGTCGGCTGCTTCATGTTGACTTCAATGCTGAACTTTAATCATGCAAGTAAGGTGAGCACTTGTGGCAGGTCGTATAGCCGTTCTAGGGAAACGAGCATCGACTGGGTAGAACTTGTTGCTGTTTCACTTGCTGTTTATATTTCTCTTCTGCAGAGCTGTTTGGATTGGGGTCGGGAACCTTAATGCCTTGAGGTGGTTCGGTGGTGGGGGGGGAAGGGTGGTTACGGGAATAATGTTAAATTGAGGTTTTCAGAGAGGCATCCCACAAAGCCTGGAGGCATATCATGCGGAATTAATTTCTTGCTGCTTAGTGCTCAGTGCACTTGAAAATACGATTTGTGTAAAAGCATTGATATGCTAATCCAGACAACTAGCTCCCTGCATATGAACAAATCCAATTAAAGAATTTTATTGTGACAAGGAAGCCTTTCCTCGCCTGACTGCATCAGCCCTTTGCTCACTGTTTGCCTGTCGTTCACGGCCAAAAGAATGACTTGAGGCTGCCCTATAACTCAATAAGGACCACAGCCATAAGGACCGGACCTGTATCTACAGCGCGAGTCTCTTCAGCCTCCCTGTTTGTACTGCGTGAGGCACTAGGCTGAGCATCACACTCTGACGTTATTTATGTCCTTTTGTTTTATTCTGTCCGTCTCCCATTGACTTAGAATTTATGGTTATATAACCTGCAATGCACCAGACGTGCAGTTCAGCTTGTAGCCCTGTATAGGACCTTGTCTCCGTGCCGGTGTAAGACTGATGAGCTTTGGGTGGTGCTGTTGATCGCCATGCGGTGCTCAGAGCCAGGTGAACCGTTTTCATATGATGATTCGCAACCCGTCCCGCCTAGTCGCTATTTTTAATGTCATCTTGTGCAAAGTTCAAACTGCATAGTTGCTATTCTTTGTTTTTCATGTAAGTGTGCCTGTGATCTGAAAGACTCAGATTTATTTGCCATCTGTACACGCACAGACAGTATGGGTACATGGGAATTTTTGTGCAAAGCTCTTAGTCAGCAGTAAAGCAGAGAAATAAGTAAGAAACCAGGGCAGGTAATAAGGGCACAAGATAGGAACCAAGACAACATTGCGGAATGCAATATAATACCCATTTTAACAAGCATCTTGAGGTGCAAAGAGAGGTAATAGTGAAACACAATAGGAAGCAGTGAAACATGTAAAGAGCAGTGAAGTATCCATTGTTAAGGTGCATGCTGTAAAACATTGTAAATGCACTGTTAAAAGAGTAATAATACAATAAATCACAGATTTTCATTTAAAAGTGTTGCACATCTGAGAATATCGCACTGTAATGCTGCAATAAATCAATGTGGAAAAGATGAAAAGATTAAATTGGCACAAAGCAAAATTTTTGTTTCAGTTAATTCTTGTAAGAAAAAGTCTTTAAAGCTGAATATATACTGTATGAGAGCTAAAAGCTTCTGTGTTCTTTAGGGTCCGGCTACTGTGTTTAAATTGGACTTCATGGTGCGTTTGTGCTCCATTGATCTGCATTAACTGCAGCACGCCGAAGCTCTGACCCCCACTGGTGTATCTGATCAAAGTCTGCCTGTGAAAATCAAGTGATATGATTTGTTTATTTTTTTGCTTTGTTGTATTTTTTGTTCAGTCTAGTGAAAAAAAAAAAAAAAACAAAGTTTTACTTTGCGTAGTGTGGTTGGTTAATGAAATGACCTCCTTGGACCCTTAACTGCTGTATCGTGGCGGTCAACCCGTTAGGTGACATCCAGTAGGTGACCGTCTAGGGCACCGTCTTCTGAGGGGTTGCTGACTTAGCGAATCAGTTTCACTTTGTCTTGGACGGGGGGGGCGCCAGTGGTGCAGCTTGTCTAGGGCGCCACGTGGCTTTGACAGGGGCTAGCGTCACACGACTGGTGCGCAGGGGCACTGCAAAGAGGGGAAGTTTGGATTCCAAGGGCCTCAGGCCATAAATCAACTGGAACATGATTAGTTGGATTTGGGTCGGAGCCCCGGCGTGTGTGTGTGTGTTTGCTCGGCTGGGTCGCTGTGGTCAGTTAGAGGAACGAGGTCTGCTGTAACATTGGATCTGCTGTCTAAATGAGTTGATATAACTTTTTTTTTTATATCTAGTGATTGTTTTGGTCTTTGCTATTACAGGGTATACTAAGGCGGTCCTTTTCTTGTTAGGTTCTTGCTTTGTTGTGTAGTTCCTGCTCCAGTCTTGTTACACGCACCTGGACATTCACTGGAAGCTCATCCTAACCACACTCATGCTGCACGTTTATTTGTAATGTGCCATCTGCCTAACTTGTGTGTCACGTTGCACGAAAGCGTTTGTGAATCTGCCTGGGTTAAATTTGAACTAGCTGTCAATCTTGCTGAGAGATTTGGTTTGTGCCTCTGCTGGTTGAGATGAAGCTGAGATCAACACCAGACTCTGGCAGCCCCTCACCGCTTCTGCAGTGACAGCCCGATATAGAGGTGTTAATATCGCGGTATTTAAAGGGTGCCTATGAGCAAGTCTACTCCTTCCATCACCCAACGAAGATGTGTGCATCTCGCCATTTGACGTGCAGGAGAATAACTTGTGTGCACTTTTCTACGGCTGAGTTGGAGGGCATGGTCCTCCTCTGTGGGGAGTGGGGGTGGTTATTAAGCACTTGGTCAGCGTGCTACCGAGTTGAGAAGTAACTTCGTGTCACGTAGGAGCCGCCCTAATTGCGGCATTGCGCCGAGCCGTAATTGGCTCCGCGTCCGGGAGCGACACGCTGCCGCGTGGGAGCCAAGGGCTCAGCCGTCCATCCTCCCAGGAGCCTCACCGCTTCCGCTTAATTATTCAGCTGTCTGCGTTTATGCTACATAGATACGGTTATTTATCAGCAGAGGGGCTGCTGCATAACGGCAATTATTTTTAATGCGGGCCATAATTATTTTTGGCATCCCCCAAAAATACGCGGTAATTTGCAGCCGTGCTTCTGCTTCAAGCTGCTTCGCGGCAAGGGTTAGGTTACTTAAACATGAGTGAGATGGATGTGCGCAGCTGCGCGTGTGCGTGTGTATGTGTGCCTGCGTGCCCGCATGTGTGCGTGTGGCGTAACGGTATATGTCGTATATTCTAGTCTTTGATATCTCCTTGCATTGAAATTCAGGTGGGAGAATCTGGACATCCGTTGTTAAGTATGACGAACAAAAACTGCGGGTATACTATATTTAAATTACACATAGTTAAAATATTTAGGGTTTAGTTTTCCAGGGAAACTATTGACTTTATGAAATCGATGGCGTTTTGTTATGCTTTCTTTCTGCACTGACACAAAGTATTGTGGTCAGTAAAATGTTTTATAGGTCTGAAATACCTGTAATATAACAAACCGTGGGGTCGGGCTGCAAACACATTTTTAAGTCTGCTTCATATACCTGGCTTTAATAAATTCACCAATAAAACATTTGTACTTCAAGAAGTTTGTGTTTTCCCTTGACAAGTTCATTTAGCAAGGAATATTTATGGATGTATCATATATCAAGGCTATTTAAATCTTGGTCCTCAAGGTCTGAGCCCTGCTGATTTCCCAGCCTTCCTTTACTGGTGAGCCAGGTGTGAAATCCCCGGCCAATCAGAATCAATAATCATTAAACTAACTGCCTGGTAGAACTGAAAACCAGGCCTGGATTTGGAATCGAGGTCCAGATTTGAGGAGCCCTGTTATATAGTGTCTGTATTTCATCCAGGAATCTTTTTACGCATTTTTATATTGTGTGCAGTCGTTGCCAAAAGTTTTGAGAAGTGGTTGTAACAAAGTTTGCTTCTTCAGTATTTGTAAATCTTTTTGTCCGATGTTTGTTTCTGTGGTGTACTGAAGTAAAATTACAAGCATCCCCTAAGTGTCAAAGGTTTTTATTGACTATTGCATTAAGTTTATGCAAAGAATCGATATTTGCAGTGTTGGCCCTTCTTTTTGAAGACCTCTGCAATTCACCCTGGCTGCTGTCAATCAACTTCTGGGCCAGATCCTGACTGATGGCAGCCCATTCTTGCATAATCAATGCTTGGAATTTGTGGGTTTTTGTTTGTCCACCCGCTTCTTGAGGATTGACCACAAGTTCTCAATAGGATTAAGGTTTGGGGAGTTTCCTGACCATGGACCCAAAATGCCGATGTTTTGTTCCCGAGCTGTTATTACTTTTGCCTTATTGTGCATGTTTTTTGTGTGTACTGCCTATATAGCACTTGTCCTGTGTATTATATGTAAAATGAACAACTAGTAAAATAAGTGAAAGTGGGAAAAGTATTGAATATGTGTGACCACAAAGTGAAATACTGTATGTGCTGTCTTCAAGCATGACAGGGTGTTGACACAATGAATAAGGACAAAATAGACCTGAAAGAAGGGGAAATATTTATGGGAGTGTACCGACATGGCAAAAGCTACCGATAAGGAACTAGAAAAGGACAAGACTGGGAAGGATCCATCTGGGCCGCCTGTTTTGTGTTTTTAATGAGTGGTGGTTATATTACAGTCACTCAGTCCTTCGTATGGCATTCGTGATGATCGCATTCGTTACACTAAAGGCTCTGTAGATTGGAGATTCCTTCACAGCTGATCAGAGGAGGTACTTAAGCAGTCTGCCGACCCCCATTTCTGTCATGTAGACCAAATGTTTTGGATCAGTAGCGGGTGACGACAGATTCCACTCTTGGGAGAGGCGTCAGTGCAGCAGTTAGACTAGATTGTGCCGTGTCACACATCAGGTGAAGAGTTGTGGGGTAGGTTTGAGTTTGACAGCCACTCTGCTGTAGGAACAGGTGAGGGTGTTTTCTTGGGTAGTTGAAGTATGGCGGTTCCTAGCCTTGTAGACATATTTCCAGTCATGGGGCCTGTGTTTTGTATAGTTTCCTATCTTGTCGCATGCTAATTGTGGCTACAGTTTCCATGTTTAGCATTTTAATGTCATTGAAGTAATCTCTCTTCTTTGAGTTGATGGAAAGATTGGCTTTCCTAGCTCATGGTGTCTCCCATAGTGTGTCGCACATCCATGGCAGATCCATCTCCGCTCTTCACTCTTTCATCTGAGGCTTCCTGTAGCTCTGGCTGTGACTCATGGTGCCGCCCTCTGCTCGGGCTTGGCTCCTTCTCCGCCTCTGGCGCAGTGCAGAGGAACTCCGTAGTGAGATTACTGAACATCCCCATGCAGGTCTTCTCACAGCAATGAAGTGAGAGAAAAGTCGGCGGTCGATGGTATTGGACCCCTACAACATGGACGACATAGAACTCGGATTAGTGTTAAGGAAGTAGTTTACCATGTTTTTAGACGGTCTGCCCTGACACTCAGCCTGACTTAGAGGAGGGGCCATGGTACAAGCACAAGTAAAACACCCTGATAAGGAACCTAAGTTTAGCTTGTTAGGCTTGTCATTGAGTAGAGATCATGATGATTGGAAATGCTTGTTAGAAGAGTTGCTAGCTTGACTGCTAAATGAACTGCAGGCTCTATTTCTGAAGCGGTGGGTCCCTCGGTGCCCACCACACGACATAAATAAAACATGGGTTTGTCTGCGTACAGGTGTGTTGCTCATTAGTTGACACGCTCTCTCTCCTCAGGAGATGAGTCATGAGGAGAGGCAGCTGATAACCGACCTGGAGAAGTGTGACTTCGGAGCGCTCTTCCAGATGCACAAGGACAAGGTGGAGGCCCGTCGCAATATGAGCAAAGAGGAGAAGCAGGTGGGGGCGTGCCGTCGCAATATGAGCAAAGGGGAGACGCAGGTGGGGGGGGCGCCGTCGTGTACATTCAGTGTCCACTCAGCATAGCAGTGCTGTGAGCAGAAACAACATTGTGTCTTTGCATGGCAGTGGGTAAATGAAGAAACCGGAAGTGCCCAGTTCTGCATTCGACGGGGGGAGTTGAGTCTGTTGCTGAAAGCTCTCTTCTCTATGATACAGTTATTGAGGGTGTGGTCTTCATTGCCCATTATGGAGAGTAGTTTGGACCAAGGGCATAACTTTGGGTTGAGTATTGTGGAGGTGACGTCTCCACTCGTTTCAGGGGATCCAGGGGGATATATTAGCTGGATTTGATTATTGGGGAAGGGGGGATTATGACCCCCCCCCCCCATCTCCCTTACAGTTTGGATATATGGACTGGACCCCACCCTTCTGTCTGCTGAGCCTCTGCAGTGTCCAGCCCCAGCCCTACTGCAGAGCTGGCCTGCTTGATTGCCCTGTTAATGCCTTTGTTCCCCCTCAAAATGATTAGATGGATCTTTATTTGCCATCCGCACAATTGCATTGGAAATCGTTACTTTTCCACTCGTCCCGTCTTGCTCTCTTCTGAGACGAGTGGGAATGAAGCTTGGAGTCGGAGTGCAGAGTTAGTCGTATTTCCAGCGCCCCTGGGGTTACCGCAAGGTTAACGACCTTACCCAAATGCCCAGCGGACGTGGGATGGGATCTGAACGACTGATGTTCCGATCACAGGCACAGAGGCCTAACCTGCTGAGTCACACACCCATTAACAAACAAGACGCATGATTAAATCCCTCGAGTAAACTTGGTGAATAATAAAATCTTTATACCGATTGTTAGTAAGGTTCCATTAAAGACCGGGTATTCCCTGATAGCTTCATCTGCGGGACTGTGTTTTGGGTTATTTTAATTCTATTTGCAAATACTTTGTGATGGTGTGGGGAGGGCGAGACAAGACTTGAATGTGTGATGTGAGGATGTGAAACTGTCATGGATCGCAGGTGAGAGGACTGTTAGGGGTGATGGCTGATTATACTGGCATCCCGTTTACTGCTGTGCTGCTGAGCATTTGGACACGTTTTTGTTGATTTAAGGACTGTTGACTCTTGATTTAAGGACTGTTTTTCGGCTAGTTATAAACGACTAATAAGGCTGTCAGATGGAAATTAGTTTAGTAGTTTGAGTAGTTGGATTACATTTTTTGGTTTTATGAATTGCGGTCTTTAAATAAGATGATGGAATTAAAGCAGGCCGTTACATTATTTGTCAGAAGACTGGGAATAACATGATGTACTCAAGCGCATGGTTGGCAGAATAACTGCCCCCCCCCCTTTCCCCCAGATCATCAAGGAGGCCAATCAGAAGATAGTGGAAGAGTTCGGCTACTGCGTTCTCGACAGCCACCGTGAGCGCATCGGCAACTTCAAGATTGAGCCGCCGGGCCTGTTCCGTGGCCGAGGGGAGCACCCCAAGCAGGGCATGCTCAAGAAGAGGATCAGGCCAGAAGACGTCATCATCAACTGCAGCAAGTGAGCGCAGCTGCTGTGCAGCAGGGGCAGGGCCAGAGGCACTGGCCTTCATCTGAAAGCTGATTGGACCCTGAAGTGTGTCCCCTCCCCTGTCACTCACTGATTCAAAACATACCATTGGCCATCTATATGAGCTATGGCCCCTCTTATGCCCCCATCCTCTTATGTTGGTAGGGTGTGACGTGGGACAAATTCTGAAACTGACTCAGATCCCGCTCTGACACCCCCCCCCCCCAGGGACTCCCGCATCCCCGAGCCTCCCATGGGTCACCAATGGAAGGAGGTCCGGCATGACAACACGGTGACGTGGCTGGCCAGCTGGGCGGAGAACGTGCAGGGGTCATGCAAGTACATCATGCTGAACGCCAACTCCAAGCTGAAGGTAAGGCTGGTGGGTTGCTGGTGCCAAAACAGACCCGCTGTTTGCTGCTTCCTGTCATTTATCACCTGGCCTGTAACATTTAAGAATGTGGGAAGGATCTACCTCAGTGTCCCAAACCAGTTCCCTGGGACCCCAAGACAGTCCACATTTTTGCTCCCTCCTAACCAATCAGGCGCCAAACACCTGATACAGATGTGTTGGGAGGGGGCAAAAATATGGGCTGTCTGTGCCCCCCCTTCCCCATCGACTGGGTTGAGAAACACTAAAAGTATGTGGAAAGAAGGCCCAATAGTGCAGTGCTCTCTGCCTTTGAGGTCACCCTTAGCTGCCCGGGACAGCGTGCTGGTTAAGGACACAGGTTTCAGGGCACCGACAGTCCCGGCTGTAGTTTCCCTTGAGAAAGATACTTAACCTGAACTGCTCCAGTAAAATACTCAGCAGTATAAATATGGTTTTAAAAAATGCTCTGGATGAAAGTCTCAGGCAAGCCAGGGATGGGCACTGCGACTTCAGAAGTATGTCGTGATGAAACCACATTCTGTCATGGTCGCTATAGAGTATATATATATTTTTTTTTTACGTCAGTTACGGTGCCTTTTTAAGATGGCTTATTGTAGGTTTTGCTGCACGTACAGCAGAATTCAGGGTAGTATAGAATGAACAAACATCATTTCCTGTCATTTTAACTGGAATTAAAATGAAACGGAAACATGATTGGCCTCCTCCACTCAAAATTTTGCACAGGAGCAAAGCTGCTGTCACTGCAGCTTGTGGCTTTGGGACTTTTGAAATGAACGAAACACAATTTGGACGGGATGAGCCGCCTCCCCTCACCTCTGCCAATCTGTTTTTATTTTTTTAGCAGGGATAAAGTCCCCTTTCCCACAACCTCGCGTGCCGGAGCTGACCTGCGTCCCACTGGACGCTGGATTCCTTCCCTGAAGGGCTGTCGATAACCATCTCATGTCCTCTGCCGTTCGTATCGGAGCTGTACGGCTGGAGGCTGTATCGCTGATAGTTTTTTTTTTTTTTTCTTCTTTCTTTCTTTCTGGGTTTCCGCCTTGTTCTCTCTTGCCGAGCCAAAGATAACGCCATGTGCTGTGTCCCCTGCAAGGTGCCGTCACCTTAAGTGATGGGACAGATTCCATGCGACTTCCCCGTTCGCTGCGGTTTATCATTTCTGCAGTGCTGGAAGAGAAAACGTCTGGTCAGTGTCACATGTAATGACACCTATTGACTGTTGTGGACCCACTTACAATCTTCAGAATGACCAATGGAGCCATTTGTTGCATGATACTCATTTAAAAAAACTAGCCTGTTACAGCAGTAATTATGCAGAAGGGAATAAAAATTGGAGTTCAGTGTGGAGGTAGATGCTAACTGTGGATCTCAAATTTTACACACACCTTCTGCCAGTCTCCAAAGTGATCACTAAAATATTTTAATTTATTCATTTTCCGTGGGTAGGAATGGTGTTATTTGAACAGCGTGCACACTTCGACTCCTATGTTGTGATATTGCACTACTGTTCAGAATTAGCAACGCATGAATTCACACCGTATACAGAGCGGTACCCGCTGGGATCCGAGCTGAGAATGAAAATGAGGCGTCTCAGCATGTGATCTGTACTCCTGCCTGTTTAGGGCCAACTCTAAAGGCTTGATGCCCTTGGGGCCATGTGCATGGTATGGCCCACCGTCAGTCACTTCCTGTTTGCGAAGTCACATGGTGACTCCACTGCCATGCAGAGTCTGCTAGTTAGCTGGATAACTTAAGCCAAGTGTGAAAACTGGTAAGTGACATTCCTGTTTGACAGTCCTTACATTTCGCATAAGTTTGCATCTGGCTAATGGAAAAATCCTGTTTAGTGGAATACCCCCCAGGAGACGAGTACTTGTGAGACACTTTCTGTACAGTTACAGTATATAATTGGAATTCATTTTAGTTGAAGTGTGACTTTGAAGCCCTGGTAGGGAAATTTCTGAAGCAGCATCTGCACCATCATAGCGTTTGTTCTGCTGTGGGTCTTGGAGGCCAGCTAGGTCAGACCCAACCCTGCTTTCCACGGCCGCTGACTTTGCCCTGTTCGGTGGGATCCCCGGGATTATTTGAGTAATAATCCCTCCAGCATATGCTGTGCTGGGTGGACGGCCTGAGAACCGCACTTCTTTAATCTGCTGAAGATGTCGGCAGGCTCCGAGTTACGAGCACGCGGACGCCAGGAAGCGAACTTGAGATGAAGCCGTTGGCATAAGCTGGTGCAGTGGTGCAGGCAGAGCCGTTATTTGCGCTGCGATGACGCACAGCCTGCGCTGGTCTGCGCCTCTGCGCGTGTGGCTCCAGCGTCTGAGCTCCGTTTAGCGTTTCACGCTCTGACGTCCGTGAGGGCTGGTGGCCATTAGACGCGCTCACTCTGGGAAGCGCGTTTCTCAGACAGCCTCCATACCTCCGATCCCAGCCGTTCGTCACTTTGCTTGTTCAAGTTGGATACTTGCACCACCCTATTGCCATGTTATGATTCCCCCCCCCCCCCCCCCGTATCGTATTGGGCCTAATCTGTGCCTGTGTGTGAGTGTGTATCTCTGTCGGTATCCGTCTGTGTAGTGTGTGGTTGTGGTTGTCTGTCTGTGCCTGTATGCGTGTGTGTGTGTGTGTGTGTGTGTGTGTGTGTGTGTGTGTGTGTGTGTGTGTGTGTGTGTGTGTGTGTGTGTGTGTGTGTGGGTGTGGGCTTTTCCTCATAAACTGTGTGTGCCTGTGATGTAGGCACCCGCATTGCTGTGTTAGAGGGCCCAGTAAGTAGTGGACAGAGTGCAGGTTTAATTTACCGGGGGGCCAGGAGGTAGGCCCTCACTCCTGACTCTCTCACATCTGGGTGTTCGGGGGCGGCAAAGCACTTACTTTCCTGTCCATGGAGCAGCCTTCTCTGGACCCTTCGATATTAAGTAAATATTGCCTTCGGCTGAAACTTACCTACACTCAGGGGCCAGTGCATTAGGTGCGCCTACTTGTTAACACAACCATCCTGTTCCTTCAGACGGCCATTCATGTGGAAACTGAATACATACAGGATGCACGCAGGGAGAAAGGGTTCGGTTACTGTTTGGCTGAGCGTTACAACGGCTGCGATGCCTGATCCAAGTGAGCTGAATGTCCTGTGATTTGATTGCCCGCGTCTCAAACAGCCATTTTCCTGGGACTTGCACGCAGTGCGGAGTCTAGAGCAGAAAGGGCCGCTGTGTGTGCAGGTTTTCACCGCAACTCCCTAATTAGCTTACTAATTAGAGGATTGATTGGCTGAAGAGTCCTCACACCTGGATTTGAACAGCCGACCTAAAGGTTACCCCAAAAACCCACATACACACCGGCCCTTTGTGGATAAGATTTGGCCACCTCCGGTCTAGAGTTTACAGAGAATAAACAAAAATCACCTGGCCAGTGGCAGTTCTGTGGCTGAAAACACCTCATTAATGAGACGGGTCAGAGGAGAATGGGCAGGCTCGTTAAAGCTAACGGGAAGGACACAAGAGCAAAAATAGCACCTCTGTTGAGCGGCGGTGTGCAGAAAGGCCCCTCTGAACACACTCGTCTGCCCTCGACATGGCACTAAGGGTGGAAACGGGATCCGCCCTGGTGGTAGCTAAGTGTACCTACTACAGTGGCCACTTTTGCATCAGTCTCTGCTGATATTTCTCCCCTCCTTAAGCTTTTCCTGTCTTTCTTGGGTCTGCCCTTCTGAGCAAACAAATGTTTGTGTTACACGTCCCACATACCCTTTTACAAAAGTCTGTGACTGCAATCAAGAAAGTAAAAAGGGCAAAGCTTGTATTTTGCTTGGTTACTTATGGTTAAGGTTAGGGCTGGGTGGGGGTTAGGGTCTGTTGTTGGGATTGGGGTGATGCCCTTAGAAATGAATGTGGAGTCCCCACAATGATAGGAATGATATGGAAAGTGTGTGTATGTGGATGGGTGTCAGCTGTTTGATCTGGAAAGATTGTGTACAGAAAATTCTCTGAAATAGAACAGCTCTGGCTTACAGCAGGAGTGAGAAGCCTTCTAAGACCTTCTAAGACGTCCAACTATGTTTTCAGTTCTTGCCTAGCTGATTGGCCCATACAGATGACGGAAGCGCTTTCAAATTGGGAGGGGGGTATTGGGACAATGCAGGTGAAATCCATGCGGCCCCTTCTTACTTGTGTTGCGTCTGGTTGAGTAATGTAGTGGTTGGCTTGTAGTCTGCCAGCGTTTCCCAACCCAGTCCTCGGGGAACCCCGGACAGTCCATATTTCTGCTCCCTCCTAACTACCAGCCAATCAGGAACAGCAAATGCTGAGGGAACTGAGAGGAAGCAAAAACGTGGACTGTCCAGGGTTCCCCTAGAACTGGGTTGGGAAACGCTGGCCTGTGCTGTTTTGTGCCCCCCCCATAATGCTCCCCCTGTATTTACAGGCCATGTGATGGAGCATTACTCTGCCCCTTGACAGGCATGGTGGCAGTCTCTCTCGGTGGTCTCTCCTTACCTTCCTCTTATCTACGCCCCTTTTCCTCCTCCTCCTTATCGCTCCCCTCTGCCCCTCCGTCTATTCAAGCCCCCCCCCCCCCCCCCCTTTTTTTTTCCTGAAGGTTAAGTTATTCTGGTTTATATCCGTGACGTTTCTTCACCAACAGAAGGTAACGAGATAATTAAACAGCCTGAGGTGTTTCACACCTGATATTACCTCATTGCACCCAGAAAGAACATGGAACACTGTACTAAAGTTTTAATTAATTTGCACACTTTGATTCCTTTAAATGTCGTGTTTAACGTTTTTTTTTTTTTTTAAATATATATATATATATATATATATATATATATATATATATATATACACACTAACTCATTGCAGTCTGTTCCTCCTACTGTGAGGTTTCTAATTGGAGTTCAGTCCTTCATTGGTAGGTGGTTCTATTCACATATGTGCTTCTATGGTGTAAGTTTTATTTTCACGTGTTTCCCAGGAGCGCAGTGACATTCTTATGCCACGGTTGCAGGGTGGGGTACAGGGAGAAAGGGCAGGCAGCAGTGCAGTTCAGAACTGGACAATGCAGGACAGAGTAGTGCAGGTTAAGACAATGCAAAATAATAATGGATAAATGTGTGCAATGGGACCATACAAAATAGCAATTGGGCAACAGTTGATGACATAAAATTGATAAAGTGCTGAAGTGGAGCATCAGTGTCTATATAATGCATTGGGAGGGGTAGGTACGGGTCACTGTTGTTCAGGGTGGGGGGGGATCCCTAAAATCCTAGGTGGGATATTTGTGTTGTCAGGCAGTTTTTGGTCTACCTGTCCTTCCTTTAGAGTAAAGCAGGCAGTGATGGAGAATTCACGGCACCCCCACCCACTGTAACTCTCATTACTTAATGCAAACTCCTCCCCAGTGAGCTGGGAGAGACCCCATACCCACCTACGGCAGATGTATGAATCGTTTGCTTTCATGCTCTGCGTGGTCTAATCCAGCGGGCATTTGCACGTGAAAGGGCGAGAGCACTTTGATGGCAGCTTCAGGGTTGCTGCGGGGATCATCCTACGGAGGGCCGGCACCTTCAGCTACAGCGCCACTGAACCGGAACACTCGCGGCGCGTCAGCGCTGCCATCTGTGAAGGTCACGTACGGAGAAGCCATCTGAAAATGAGTGGAAGTGACCAGCAAGCCAGGGCACGCGGGGCTATTTCCAGGTCCTTCCCGTCTTGTCGCCCTGTAAAGGCGGCCATTCTTTTGCCTGCGGGGGCCGTAACAATGACAGATTGTTAGAAGGCGGCACATTTTGGCAGCCCGTCTGAGACGAATGCCTTTTAACGAGAGCCGTGGCGGCAGCGTAGAGACGGAGCCAGTTAGCCAGGTGTGGACGTTGGACGAGAGCAGCGTAGCGTTTGCTGCCTACAAGCTGTTAAGGCAGGAGCTGCCCTTGATGAAATGTTTTGATTAATAAGTAACCTTCAGTGTCCATACCTTGACAAATTCCCCTTCGTTTTAGACGAGGAGGCGTTTCACTGCCTGCTGAGCCTGTAGCCACCTGTCACAGCTCTGGTTGCCGTGACAGGAACACACTATTTTGATCAAAAGCAGTAATTAGGCATTAGAAAAGTGACTGATGCGTCAGCGGTAAACAGTGGAGTGGAGAGACTGGGTTACGGAAGCATAAGGGCGACTGATGTACTTTTGAGTGTCGTTTGATGACAATTAAGCAATAAAAAGACGACACGCGCGGTGGATGTATGCGTACATTTTTTTTTTAGTGGTGTCATGGGTCCCCCAGGGTGAGAAGGACTGGGAGAAGTACGAGGTGGCCCGGAAGCTCAAGAGCTGTGTGGATTCGATCCGCTCCCAGTACCAGCAGGACCTGAAGTCCAAGCAGATGAAAACACGGCAGCGGGCCGTGGCGCTCTACTTCATCGACAAGGTGATGGCGGGGGGTGCCCGTTTTGGTACCCGGCCGGCAGTAGACAGGCCTAGGGGCCCGTGTGTCTCCTGCCTTAGGAACGACTTCAGGTTCTTGTTTACTTCACAAGTATCTCTCTAAAATACACCGATTTTACCAAACGGACATCCAACATGCAAAGTGTAGAAACGGCACATCTCGCATTCCCTTGTTTCCTGCTGGGTTGATTATAACTCTGCTGTGCCGTCGTAGTGGATTTGGCCGAACGTGAACATGACTCGGGTTCAGCTCACTAGCTGAAATATAGTTCTTACATGCCGCCACATCCAGGACGCAACAAACTGAACTCGTGTTTGGATGATTTACGTGCCAGAAGTATTGAGACGACAGACACATCGGTGCAGCGTTCCTCAACCGAGTCCTCAGGAACCCTGGGAGCTGGGAGGGAGCAAAAATGTGTGTAGGTCCCTGAGGACTGGACTGGGAAACGCTGCCATAGAGATTATGGGGGACCTGCCCAAGAGGAGCACCAGGATGACCTTGTTCTCCTGAATAGGTCTATAGATGTGAGAACGTTTCCATGGTTGAACAGAAGAGAAAGCTGGGGTAACTGCTTTGGCCTGAAGGAGGCAGCAATGACCATACGTCAGGTGGCCTCCTGATTTGTTAACTGTATGGGGGATTCTTGCTGGTTTAGGGGGGCAAGTGGGGAAGTTCTCCTGGGCTTGGAGGGAAGGATGGGATCCTGGAGAGAGCCTAGGGGCGAGGGGGCCTGGCTGAAGTGATTGTGTCCTGGGAATTATGCCCGGCAGGCCTGCCTGTTTGTTCTTGCTTTGTGTTTATCTGCTGTGGGTGATGTGTCGAATGGAAACGTGCTCTGGTGTCGCATTTTACTTGTTTGGGTCTGTGTGCACGGGCGCATGTGGGGGCGAGCGAGGCCCAGTTTCTCGGAGGGCCAGTCAAGCCTTCACTTTTGCCCGTGCCTCCCCCTTGCAGCTGGCCCTGAGAGCAGGTAACGAGAAGGAGGAGGGAGAGACAGCGGACACGGTGGGCTGCTGCTCGCTGCGCGTGGAGCACATCACTCTCCACGAGCGGCTGGACGGCGCCCAGCACGTGGTGGAGTTCGACTTCCTGGGTAAAGACTGCATCCGCTACTATAACAAGGTGCCCGTCGCCAAGAAGGTGAGGCCGCTCAGCTGGGTCGCATGACGGTAATGATGCGCTAATGCTAATGTCGTCGCCACGTACAATAGTGAGGCCTTCAGCCCGGATTATTTCACGAGTGTCTAGTAAATTGCTGACCCCAAGATTGGCTCTCACCTGTTTATGTGTCTCAGAAAGAGAGCATCGTGAATCGGGATATGTGACAAGAAGCATTCCAATGACCTGTACTCAATATTTCTACAAACGACAAATTTCATTTCATTTTATTACGCACCGGATAGCGGAAACTAATTATGCCACGTCAAGTATGTTCTCGGCGAGGAAGCGCGCTGCACCCACATTTGCGCGTAAACAGTGAGGAGCGTGTGTGCGTTTGCTCTGCGGAGATGGCAAATAGCAGCGCCTTCCCCTACGGGAGCAGAGCGGCTGATGCCATCTCCGTACGCACCGCCTGTACTCTATCGCTCGTGGGAGCACACTGTTCTTGGGACGGTGCTTTTAATTCGCCTGAAATGATTTCCGAATTAAAGCCAGATATTCCCTTACTTGACAGGCATGTCTTTCTGTGCCGCTTAGTTTTCTTGACTCAAGGTTTAATTGTTATTCAAATTAGACTATTTAAAAGCAACACAATGGATAAAATTAATTAGTTCCCAGGGTATTTTAGCTGGTTTATTTGGAGAAAGGAAAACACGACTGCTCGGAAATGTCAAATATAATTGAGAGCATCTTAATTCCAGTCTTGATGAGTGAGTAGAAACGGAACGCCTGTTTGATGCCGTTAATAAGCATCTTTTCAGCGTGGCGGCTGAGGCGACTCGAGTTCGGCCGGTGTGTTTGGATCTGTCTGCTCCGCGTGTTCATTCTGGGCAGAGGGCAGCCTGTTTGTGGGACCCTGTGAGCCTGCAGTAACACTGGGAGGCCTGCAGGGGGTGGTAGTAGCATCTTCGGCTGGACCTGAGATGTGGTCAGTAGCACTACACATCGGCCTCCCACGTGCAAACACTTTGCTAAGCCTGGTGTTGCATATCTTTGGTTGTCTGGATTAATGTGTGCTTTTATAAATTACTGGAATTACAAGTTGAGTGTCTGTGGGGGGGTGGGCTGATCCTTCATACCTCCCGGGATGGGATTTCTCATTTTCCAGCGGTCCAAAGATGTGCAATTAGGCTAATTGGCATTTCTAAATTGCCTGTGGTGTGTGTGTGTGTGTGTGTGTGTGCGCCCCCCATGACCCTGCACTGGATAACCAACTGGAGGATGGATGGAATTATTGGAATTGATCTTTGTTTGTGTAGCAGAAAACTAGGTTACTGTACTTAAGTTTAGTATCTGTGCTCCAACATAAAATATAAATTCATATAAATCAAGACCAAACCATATCAGTCAGATTCTACCAGACGGCATTTTCAGCTGCCCCCCTCCTCACCGAAGTCTAATTGTTATTCAAATTAGATTATTTAAAAGCAACACATCAGGTAAGATTAATTAGTTCCCCGGAATGTTTTGTCTGGTTTACTAGGAGAAGGAAACAGGGTGTCTTTGAAATGTCACATATAATTGAAGGAATAATTGAGAAGTTTTTTTTAAAAAACCTTTTTATGAGCTGGGAAAACAGATGAGAGCTTGTGAGTCCAAGTCCGATAGCCAGCATCTGGGATCCCCAGAGTGAAATTACCTTTTCTAATGCAGACATGACCTTTTTTTTCCAGGTCTTCAAAAATCTGAAGCTTTTCATGGAGAATAAACGGGAGGGAGATGACCTGTTTGACCGTCTCAGCGTGAGTCCATCACATTGGCACCTTCGTTATCGTTGGCACTTACTAGGGTGAGGCGTGAACGCCGTGGTTGGGTTTGGGGGGTCAATAGATGCAAGGTATGAGGTAGATTAAGCTCAGACCTGTTTCTAATTGGGGCCAGTGTATGGCTCAGCGGGTTAGGATGGTCTGCCAATGGTCAGAAGGTCTCCAGTTCGAATCCCCGGGTCAGAAGAGTGAGTTTTCCTACTGGGCCCCTGAGCGAGGCCCTCATCCCTCAGCTGTTCCTGCTATTGGCTGACCCCTAATTTCTCAATTGTACGTCGCTTTGGATAACGGCTTCTGCTGAATTAAAATGTATGTAAGAAACCGGAAGTGTTTCACTGCGCAGCATGGCTGGTCCGAGCTGCTCTCCCAGTGGGTTTGCTGCCCGTCATGAGGTCAGTCCACAATGCTTGGCTTATGTAAGCTGGCGACTGCGACCCAAGGTATGAAGCAGGGTGGTTTCCTCCATCTCAGTACCTTCTCGACTTGTGCTCCTGCGCTGTTAGTTTATGGGTCAATCTTAAACACTAAATGACAGAGTAATCCTTTAAGAGAAATGGCAGGAGCCATAATGCACTGTTTTAATAGTGCCTTCCGGAGTCAAAGCGTTAGACGCGGTTTTATGTGGCACAAAACAATGTCATGGAAGGAGGTTACTAGTTAAATTGTCATGTAGTCGTACACGACGAGCAGGAAACACATATAATTTGAATGTGCAAGTCGATCCATAGACCATGCGTCAGGCCTTCCTCTCTGCTCATGGACAGAATTTGGTGCAGAAAACCTGATATCTGCTTTTTTGCTCGGTATGATCTTTTTAAAAGACTGAAAACTACAGTTAGTCGCATGACTTTTTTTTTTTGGGCTGGTCAAAAAACAGCAAACAATATAAGCTAGTAGGTGTTGGGGGGGTAATTCCTCTCTCAGCACGCACAAGCTTATAGTGCGACTACAAAGACTGTTTCATCACTTAACGCTAATATAATATGTCCGTTGACTCACGGTGTTTCCACCTGTACGGCGAAATGAGTAATAGGCTCGTTTAACTTTTCATTATGCAGAGCGGGAGATGGACCTGTGGCAGCTGGCATGAAGATAAAGAAACATTCAGGCAGGCGGTGCTGAACAGTGTGTGGGGAAAACATGCTCATCTCACCTTGATTCAAAAAGACGTGACCGGCCATCATTTATTTATATATTTCTTTGATTTAGCCAAATCGACATTCAATTGAGAATGCTGGGTCTGACAGGCCCAGGACCAACTGGGAGCTAAGGGCCTTATACTAGAGAGATCAGTCTGCCCTTGGCATTCGAACCAGTCACCTTCTGATCACAGACACAGCTTCTTAACTCTGAGACTCACATCGCCCTCTGGAAAAACTTGGTGAGAGATGCCGTGACGTAGGTGACAGTGCCTTAAACATATGTACATTGACGGTCACTAGCAGAGTTGGGTAATTCAGGTCCAGAGAGTGAAAGTCCAGATCAGGATTTTGTTTCAACCACCCAGTTGTATACCCTGTGACTGGGACTCCTTATGCTCAGTTGGTTGGCTGGAACAAAATCCCGGTCTGGACTATCTCTCTGGTCACTAAGACCTCTTCCATGTTTGTCATGGGGAGTGCTAACCTTTTCTCCATTCAAACTCACAGCACTGAAGATAACGGGGATGTATTTGCATGTGTCCCACGGCACTGAAGACTGGTACACTTGGGCTTATATCGACTGCTCATGGTGCACATGGAACACGATGAGTCGGCATCTTTGAGACTCGTCGGAATTCTCCAAAAAGATGTGAAAATGCATCACTATGGACTAGTGTGTCTTCGAAATAAATGGAAATAGTACATGGTGATTATGGGTCACAAAGTGTTCAGTCAACTCTTGTCAACAACTCGGTCAGATAAAAGGAAGAACTTCCGATGACTTGCACATAAGCACCGAATACTGCCATTACATCAGGGAAGGAGGCAACATGGCCTACTTAACAAACTTTTACGAAGCAAGGCCGCTGACAGACACGCGCACAGCTGTAGCCACGCGCTGCCTGTTGAAGATACTGAGAGCACCGCACATGCAGTGTTGTGTTGCAGTGCCAGCCAGTCGCACAGAGTAGCTGTTTACGCACCTTAAGCGCTTCCAAACAGACTGTTTTGCCAGAAAGCAGTGTTGGTTTTTGGGGAAGTAATTTGGGATATGTTGGATGCCAACATGGTTTGGCATCGGTCACTTGTTTGCTTTGCAAATCGGTTATCTCCATCTGCAGATAGTCGGGCGCTTGTAGCTCTGCGGTGGAAGTATCAGCAAATAATGGTGCTGTCTGCCAGTGTGACTGGAAATTGAGTAAGAGCTGTTAGGAGCTGCTTGACAAGTCTGACAGCCTCAAGTTTACTGGCACACCAATTTTTAAGAAGGCATCTTCATGCATATCAATTTTTTTTTTTTTTTTTTTATTTTGTCACGAGTCAAACATGAATGAAAATCCCTCTGCTTCTCCCAAAAATTTATACTGGTTTTCAAAGCTGTTTTCTTCTCCGTCGGACCTTGATGTTTCCTTATTTGAAGTATTCATTCGCTTCTCAAGATCTGATAAAGCAGGGGAGACGTGGTAGCTGATGTAGGTCATCGTACTCTTTTGATCCTCCACCTCTTGTCACTCAAACTTTGGATGAAATGAGCCAGTTTAATTTGCTGATGTTTCAGCGCAGTGTCCCAAGCCTTCTGCAGTTGTTAATTGCCTAAAAATTGTGTTGTGACTTTAGAGTTGAAACGCAGCACATTAGCGCGGCATAAATAATTTTGCTTGTCATCTGCTGTTTAAACGTGAGCCGCGTAACTTGTGGATGCCGCGCATATGCTTGCAGTGTGCTTCCTGCCTCACTTTGTATGTCACTTAGTCAACCACGTCTGCTAAATATGTAAATATGAATGTAGTCACCATCATCACGATTTGTGGTTTCAGCTGATCAGTGAAACTCCCAAATATCGCTGTAAATGCAGAGGCTCTCTTCAAGCAACAATATAAACATAGACGGTATCATGAATAAAAATGGTAATGTTTGCATTTTCAGGGTTCCTGTCCTGGATGTTACCAATGGCTGATGTCACGTGGATAGAGTATCGACCATTTGGTGGAGCCTACTGGTTTCCACGGAGAATACGCCTGGGAATGCGGTTCCCGTTATTTACTCACAGCGGAACATAATCTCGCTCCTGCCGTTGCCATTTTTTGTGCAGTCTGTTTAATATGTGTTACCCATTTGTCTAATTAACTAGGAATTATGGGCTGTTTTGCCATCACGTGCACCAAAGCTCTTTGGCAATGGGATGGGTGCCGGTCTGTCATTCATTGAATCGTTGCTGGGTTCTGTTGGGAATTCTGCAGTAGTTTCTTAATGAATTGGTATGCGACCGGCAGGCAGGCGGCATGGTGAAGATGCCGTGTAGGACTTTGGGATCGCTTGCCTCATTGCTCTTCTCTGTTATCAGTCACGCAAGTAGCGCAAATCATGCACGTTATAACTACAAGGGGCCCCTCAACACCTGGCAGTGGCAGGATTAGCAGTCCCTGGCCTACTCCTCCGGATAAAATGTGCGAGTAGTTAACGGTCTGTTTCTGAATTGAGGTGTATCATTTACCGTTTGTGAATGATCTGTAGTTTGGGCGCAGTGAATGATTTAAGATCCTGACAACCTCTCTCTAAGGAACTGTGTGGACAGTATTGGTAGTGCAGGGGCTGCTGGATCCCCTGGAACGTATTGGTGGTACACGAGCTACCGGACCCCCTTTAAGGTGTTAGCAGCAGGCCCATCAGTTTATCTGCACTGCTTTTTATGACCAAACAGCCTTACTGGCCCAGTCGGATCATACAGGTGGATTAGAGATGCAGAACGTCGCTCTGCCGTCTGCTTCTCCCACGTCAGCCCCAGCTCGGGCCGCTGCTCTGCTGTTTAAGATCAGCGTAGGGAGTTAAATGTCGTAGGGAGATTTCAGGAAGGTTTTCTTCTGAGCGGCGCCTCCACACCCAGCATCCAGACTGCAGCTCGCCTTCCGTCCCTCTTGCTTTTAAAATGCTCTCTGCAGGCATCTGTTGAACTCCTCCTTTCCTGGGATCGTTTTTTTGTGTTTTGCTTTTCTTTTTAAAAACCCTTATCTCAGATTGCCATGGTTCTGCGTCGTAGCTTTCCTCCCTGTCTGTTTTGTTACCGTGGTATCATTGGGACCTTGTGCGGAGGGGATTGGCCACAATGCCTTGCCTCTGGTCCGGGTGGCAGTGCCCATGCTGTCCAGTGCGGTCATCCAAAGTTTCACAAGGCCTCAGTGCCACGGTGGACATGTGCTCCTGCAGATAAGAGCCGACCCAGGTCCCAGGAAACTGCCAGGGAGACAGGCAGTCAGAGCATGCTAATGTACCCGTTCACCCCTCTCCCCATGATCTCTTTCAAACAATCTCGGCTTTGGGGAGACCCTGCTGGGGATGCGCACCTATGCACCGCTGGCATGGAGGGCTGGGCCTTTGGGCCTGCACCGGCGTGGGACTGCGTCTGCTTGAAATGGCATATTTCCCATCCCCGGAAAGCGTGGTTCTGAGCAGACGTGCCGGTTTGGCACCTCGGGATGGGTGGTCGCCGGAAGGAGGGCCGGTAATGCGTCAGCGTGTACACCACGTCGGTAATCCGCGAATTAAATGTACGAAACAGCGCTCTGTTATTTTATGGGATTCCAGGTCTCATTAAAGGGTCCGAGGGCAGCTGGAAGCTCTCGCCCGAGGCTGCGTTAGGAGGCCGGGTCCCTCCGCTTCGTTAGGTGGACTTCTGGGGGGCCTGCGTTTCCCTCGGATCGCTTTATTTTAAGGCTTCGGCGCCCGGATCTTATTTCACGCTAGAGCCGCGGCCCTTTGTCCCAGCGTTTGTTTTATTTATTTCCATCGTCGTCTCCTCGTCTCCCTCTGAGTGCCTCTGGTAATTAAAGCTAGACGCTGCAAAGGAAGGTTGATGCATGCAAATCCCAGTCCTAAGAAACCAACGCCCAGCCTGCCGTTTTGAGATGTTCATTAAAATCAAGAAAGCGATTCGCAAAAAGTGTAATACGCTTTTTAATCCGCTTCTCATTTTAAATAATGATAATAATAACAAATATGGAAAAGGTATTTAGTTGTCTGTCTTTCCCCAAGTGGGGCGAGACCGGAATGTGGTGTTTGTTTCCAGTGCCACACTGCCATCTAGTGTTTGGGCTGCTCATTAACACTTACTTCGCACGGTGGGTTGCGTTTTTGTTCATTTGAGGAGGAAAATGATTTAGTTTTCAGTCAGTATGCAGTAAATAGATAGAGATGTGAGCAGATTCACAGTGACCATTACTTCTGACTCCTTTCTGTCCTCTTCATACAGACTTCAGAGTTGAACAAGCATCTCAGCTCTCTGATGCTCGGGTTGACGGCCAAGGTGTTTCGAACCTTCAACGCCTCCATCACCCTGCAGCAGCAGCTACGCGAGCTCTCAAACGGTCTGTCTCCGTCTCACCGCCGATACCTGGCATCTCACATTCTGGCTTGTTTATTCTCGCTCTCGGTTTAGGTTTAACTCCTTCTCTGCATATCGTACTGTAGCATGTTTTGTGATGGTATGTGTGTTTGACCTCTTTTTGCCAAGGCTGTGCACAGACTCAAGGGCGGTTGTTGGGCAAGGGGGTAAGAGGTTGGGGTTATAGGGCAGTAGGGTGCAGGAGGGCCAACCCATGTGTGTGGTCGTGACAATTAATTCCTCCGCCACGTGCATGTAGTTGTCGCAGTCCTGCCCTGCATTGCAGCCAAGCTAATGATGCATGAAACTAGGAGTAAGGATGACGTCTCGGTGGCGGCATGCCCACGCGCAGGTGGGACAGTCAGGCGCGCCTTCCTCATTCATCGTTTCGGGACCATCTGCCCAGTGATGTCCACACACTCTGTCTGCTTAGAGCACTTTTGTGCAAGTGCATCACTGCTTGTGAAGAATCCTCTGTAAAAATATTAATCCTTTTTTTTTCTTAATGGGCATAAAAGGGCTGTAGGTTTTGTTTTAAGATGAGATGGAACTTTATTGATTCCCCTGGATGGAAACGGGACGGAAAGATACAGCGAAGAATAATGTACAATAAGGCAATAAATGCATAAATGAAAATCAGAAATAAACATAAAATAAAGAATAAATTAGGGAACTATGCAAAACAGTGTACCAGTATGGTAAATGAAGTGCAAAATCAGGCTGTGCATGTAAAGAGATTCTTACATGCTATGGACAATGGTACCAAATACAGCAGTCAGTGGTAAATACTGATAAATAGGACAATTGTATCACTGGAGAAAACCCTCAGCATATACTCTGAAGTTGGATTGCGAGCAATAATTAGGGCTATTTCTTTGGGAAACAATTTTCTGTCTGAAGACAAAATGATATGTTTGTACAAATGAAGGTCACGACTGATTTGACCTAGTAATGCCGATCTTCTTTTGGTAGCGGTACTCCGATGGTAACCGGTAACCGAGCCGGGTTCCTCGAACTCGAGCCAGCTCTGCTGCCGATTAAACAAATCTGTTATGCTGCTCAGCTCTGAGATATGTTGGAATCCAGGGTAAGAGCAGATGTCAAGTATGTGCATCAAGAGGCACGTTACCACATAAGGTATTCGAGGTTAATGGCTGAGTCAACAGTTGGCAAATGGAGAAATCATGGATGTATGCAGCACGCTTATTACCTGACCAGGCAGATGACCCTTAAGGGTCGCCCTGCAACACACTCTACACACAGTAAATTTTAATGATGCTCTCTTATAAGCAAGCAGCTCATTTGTATTGCCAGTTGGCTTCTTAAATGCTAATTACCTCTAGTATGTTATCATTCACCTGTTGGTTTTTCTTTTCAAAGGGTAAAAAACACTGCATTTTTACAGACTATGAAAAGTTCCAGTGACTGACCAGCAGAGGGCACTGTATCACATTCTTTGGTTGGGATACTGTATTACTCAGCTGAAATATGGGCCGTAAATTGACACGTTTGTTAGGTTCTAAATACATGCCATCTAATAAGTGGCAGTGGGCTAATGACATTTTTAAATACTTAGAAAAGATTACTCAGTCGTTGGAAATTTATGGTGGGTAATTTTGTTGGCATGCAAACATAAATATTTTCTGCTTAGCCTTTGCATTAGCACACAATGCATTTTGCTGACTCCTGGTCGATGCAGCGCCCCGATAAGCATTTTGCAGGAGCTTAGTTAGCGCTGGCTAATTGAGCTTCGGAGCAACTAATGGCAGCTCTCTCAGTGCCCCTGGGACCATGATTTGGGAATACCGCCTTATCAGAAGCATACAATGCCAGTATGAACCAGTGAGATCCATACAATTCTCAGTACAGTAAGCCAGCAGGAGCTGTTGCCTGGAAAAGGGCATGTATTGAAATGTAAGCTTATAATGAGAAGTAAAGCTTCCGTTTTTTTGCAGCGGCTTGCATAACAACTGTCATGAGTGTGTTAATCCATAGGTCACAGTCAGGTTTGGCACAGGAACGCCGGCTTGAGATTTATGTCGGCCTAATTATGTGCCGTCGACGTCGCTGTCCTCTTCACGGGCTGTTCGGCCTCCGCTCGCTACATTTCCATCTCTGCCTGACGCGTTGTCGTCATCGGCACATCCGAGCCAAGCCCCGTGCCCCCCCCCCCCCCCCCCCGGCGATGACTGCTGCTTCCCACTAGAGAGAGATGCGATGTGAAGGCTTACAGCTTCTGACTGTAATGAAGCTTCAACTTGCTTGTTTTTTAATATTTTCAGTCATTTTTTCATTGTTTCGTTCCTTTAGGTGAAACTTAATCTGTTTTTTTTTTTTTTCTATACTCCTCCTCCTGCTTTTATGTTGATTCTTGATGGGTTTTGCTCCTGAGGCAGCAACACTGTCAATTCTGACTGTCAGTTATTCTGTCTGTGTCTCTCTGCCTCACTCACTACCATACCCCCCCACCCCCCAACAAACCTCCCAGCGTCGGACAATCAAGCCCAGAAACTGCTCTGCTACAACAGGGCGAATCGCGCGGTTGCAGTTCTCTGCAACCACCAGCGGGCGCCGCCAAAGACCTTCGAGCAGTCCATGGCCAATCTGCAGGCCAAGGTGAGATTGATCAGAGATGGAAAGTAGAGAAAAGGGGCCAGATGGCGAGGTGGGTATTGTGGAATGATCCAGAAAGAAGCTTAAAGAGAGAAAAAAAAAGTCAGAAGCCGTGAATGAGGGCGTCATGCAGACGGCTGCCTAAAATAAATCCTGAAAGTGACGTGATGCTTGTAAATCTGCCTGTTTTTTTTTATTTTTTTTTTTTATTTTTTTTTTTGGAACCTCCTTCAGATCCTGTGTCACTTACCGCATTATTTGTCTTTCGCAGATTGACAGCAGGAAGGAGCAGCTGGCACAGGCCAAGAGTGAGCTGAAGCAGGCGAAGAAGGAAGCCAAGGAGAACCCAGATAAGAAGCTGCTGACGTGAGTGTCACGGGGTGGGGGGTGGGGGGGGGGGGGGGGATGTTGCACCAGAGAAGCCGTGAAAGATCATGAACTAGCAGCAGTTTTTTTGTTTTAAACTGTTTGAGCTAGAGGGCGCTGCACCCTTTTTAAAGTACGATATGGTCCGTGTATGTATGAGTGTGGAGGAGAAGAGGAGGAGGGCGGTTCAAAGATGTGAGGAGCAGTTGTTGAGGATGGAGGTGCAGGCCACCGACAGGGAAGAGAATAAGCAGATAGCCCTGAGCACGTCCAAGCTCAACTACCTGGACCCACGCATCAGCGTTGCCTGGTGAGTTGCAAGTCTGCAGACTACGCATTAAAACTGGCACGCACGCACACATGCAAGCCTCCGTTTTTAGGGCTTCTTGTTTTACTCCTCCCTTAACCCATCCCTTCCCTCAGGTGCAAGAACATGGACGTGCCCTTGGAGAAGATCTATAACAAAACTCAGAGAGACAAGTTTGCCTGGGCTGTGGACATGACTGAGGCTGACTTTGAGTTCTGAAGGCTGGTTTGTGTGTCCAGTGATCACATTTTCCATGCACGATACACCGTTCCCAGTTTTATTGCATTTTTATTTATTTTTAAACATTTTCATCAATATTTTATAGTATGAAAATATTCCTTCTTAAATTTCTAATAAAGTCTGTTATTGAAGTCATGAATATTGTATCGATAGGTTGTCAGAACTATAGTGATCTGAGAGCTTATTGGAGTCTGTCAGAGACCCTGTACTCTAAAATATTCACTACCCTGCAAATTTGGGCATATTTTTTAAACATTTACACTGCGATACAGGATATTGCATTTTACTTGATTTGTCAGATCTTCCCTCAGACCATCAATGATTCATAAAATTGTCATTTTTTATTTTTATTAGTTTTCCCAGTACAGATCATTTGCTACTTCTGTAGAATATCAGGCTAAACGATTACCAAGTCTCCAGTTTCAAAAGTACCAAAGATTTAAAGATGCACTAATGGTTTCGGCCAATACAGCAACAATCGGCCATCGGCTGATGATTACAAAGCCGATATTTACTGCCGATAATCCCCTCAAAAATGGTGACCTATATTGCTTTGCACACCGGCATACTAAACATTTAGAAAAATGTCTCTTCTGTGTGGAATTATTTTAGCATCATTAGAAATGATGCTTGCAAACATTGCTCTGCTAGTATTTCACGAGCAGGATCTATACATAAACATTTCAACGCAACAAATTTGATAGCACGCCTCAGGCGAGACAGTGAAGAGCATGAAGAGTTTCTGAAAACAAATCCGTTCAAATGAAGAAGGATGCAGTACTGCAGAATAATGCCAGTCTGTCAGTAATGCAAGAGTTTGATAGCAAAAGAAAATTCAATGCAGAAAGTGTGAAATCAAAAGATTTTATTCAGAAAATTAGTGTTGATCGCACTTGATGATCAGCCCTGCTCTGTTATAAATGTCATCAATAATATATACAGTTATAAAATACAGAGTTGGTCTTCTCTTACCAAACATAAATACCATATTTTTGGAATGTAAAAATGATTCTGTAATTTATTTGGGTGGAGTGTCCCTTTTAAATTAATTTAAGCAGAGGCTCTCGAACAATTGGCATCAGTGTTAGTTTTCAAAACAATCGGCTATTGGATATCAGCTTGAAATTTCCCTGTCAGTTCATCTCTTTGGATGTACTCAAACACCCCGATTGTATTACTGCAGGGATTTCAGCCTTTTACTCACTGCTAGTATCTAACCCTTGTTTTACCTTTTTCTGCCTTGAGTTTATGGTGTGAGGAGGGAATGTAAACAAGACTTACAATCTGATCCTGCACATATTTAGGAAAGGAGGTAGGCATGTGGTAGGTATGAATTTGGCTGGGCTGGGTTTAGATGCTCTCCTGAAGCTTCAAAATGTAAACGAAAACCACTTAATGTTTGTTATAAATGCTCATGTGAAAGTGTCACATCAAAGTGGACCCCCGCTCCCAGGACGCTGAAGCTGTATATTCATGATGGCGTATATTCTTACGCAAGGTATCAATTTTTTGTATTACGCAAACACAAAATTGAAAGTTAAGATTGTGGCTTCTTTCTATGTGTGGAACTGTAATTCTTCATTTACTTGAGCAGATAAAACTTTCAGCCTGATGTTAAACTTCACCCCCAGGGATGGTAAGAAAGAGGCTCCTTTTTGTCCCCCTTAAACTTTTTCTTTTTAATAATTTCTTCAGTAGAGCTGACCACGTTCTGCAGATACGCCTCCCATTCGTTCAAAGTTCCGGGTTCCGAGGCGGCAGACATTAGTGCTAACCGTTACACCACCATGCTGCCCCAAACTTAATACCATTTTTTCCATTTCATTTTAATGTGTACCGTCCATGTCATAGTCTCCAGTTGCACAAGATGCAGGATACTTTGTAATTATGCCCTCAGCCATAGCAGAAGGACCAGGCAGCCAGCCAATGTAAGGAAAGCGTATTCAATTGTACCATCTCGGTTAAGTTAATCTTAACCTAATTTTTCAGTCAAAAAAATGTGATGTCACTTAATCTTGACATGGCAGTCACAGATCAGTATCAGTACTAACCCACAGTTTCCACTCCGCGGGGCTTGTGCATTAATGCCGAGTCAGCCGCCTGCGACTCGACCAAGAATGGAGTAACTCAAGCTGCCTTTGCTAATTGTCTAAAGGCTTGACAACTTGGTTGTAGCCATGCAAGTATCAAGCAATGAAAAAGCTTGTTATGGGGCAAATGCGTTGCAATTTAAGAACTCTTAAATTCCACTTCAACTTTATATTGTGCACGCCACATGTCTGCTGGACTTGAGCAGAAGAGAGGCGTCACAGGCGACAAGCGCAGCGTTTCTAAACGGCGCAGTTGTCGCGCAAGGCTGAAGTTCACGTCGCTCTTTCACGAGACACTTCAAGGTATCGCGATATTATTCGTAATGAGTTTGGAAGCGAGTAATTTGCAATTTGTAGTCTTTTTGAAGACTTTTGGTTTTATAAATTTATCTGCATATGCATCCTGTTTATTCTTTCACCTTTTTCCATATAAAATGTTACTTGCGTTGAAATTTAATGACATGTCGTTAAGCTTAAAAAACAATGGTGAACCTAATTTCCTTGCTAATGTTTTAATACTATAGTAAATATTTTTCAAAATTAACAATTTTGTTTTGGTTGCGTACGGCTGCCGTGCTCCGTTTATATAAATATATATATATATATATTTAATTTTAGGATTGCATTATTGCAAAAGCGGTAATATAGTGTATTTTACTATTTGTGATATTACGTACAAATCACTATCATCGTGATATTGTGTTTATAGACTTTAGCTGACCCATGAGTCTGCAATTTCTGGATGCTGCATTTAGCAAATTGCAAACTGCAACTTGTTACTTGTACATTGCAAATCGCAAACTGCATGCGGCTTTGACGCAGCGGCTGTCAGATGAGTCCGCGCTCCGGGGGATAAGAGTCACTTCTTAAAAACTTCCTATTTATCTGTAACACATAAAGGCGATGACGGTGCATGAGAAGAATATTATGTTCGTTGTGCAGTAAAAGTACGACCGAAAGAGTGACAACTCAGGAGAACGTTTTAAGTAAAGGTAAGTAAAACACCGCTAAAATAAGAAAGTTAATGTTAATGGTGTGCTGGTTTAGTTCCTAAACTCAAATTGCCATTGTAAGTTGTGTACTGTCAGACTGACTTTAGTACTTAAAAACGATTGTTTACTTTCTTTTCTAAAGTTTTTAACAATCGTACAAGCTATTGAATGATCATAATTCGCATACAAAGACTGTTCAAACTAATATTTTGTAAAGATTGTTTAGCACTGTTGTGTTGAACCGTCGATAATGTCAACAGAAATTGCCAAGCTTACATCTAAATGAAAAGGTGTTGTATAAAACCAATAAAAGACTACATCAGTCTTGGGTTTAAGATGAAAATGGTATTTTTCACGCACTGTGTTTCGGGCAGGTGGTCATTTCATGTATCATTCACTTCAGTGTGGAAAGTTATTCTTAGCTTAGATGAAAGCCGGGCGTTTAACATGAAGGAATATTCTTATTGGCGAGCTTTTTTGTATGCAATTAGTTTTTTAATCGTGATTTCTCTTGCGAGTAATCTGCCTTAAACCTTCTGGCGCGGCATTTCCAGTTTAGAGACTGGTACAAAGAATGCAGTGTGTCTGCATCGTGTCTTTAATTGTTTATTAGACATGTGAAAACAAATTACTACGCAGGCAAAACTAGCGAATCAAAGTTTCTGGTTATTGGAACCCTAAGTAAATGATTCTTCTTCGGGTTTGAAAGCTGTCTTTCAGAGCAAATCATCAGTATCTTGCGAAATGCTCATAGGTAAGTGGAAGCCATTTTATGGATGTGACAGATCTAGGCAGTTATCATCACGTGGAAAGTTGAACATTTTTAATCCATGCATTGTATTTGTTGCACTGTGAATGTACATGTTCCAGACTGCCGAGGTCATGCACACTGTGTTTAGTTAAGGAATCCCTGTCTTACACTGTATGTCAGATCTTGAGAGTAAAAATGCTGCTGCATAAACTGGTTTCCACGAATGGGCTACATTCATTATCTTAAACCATTAAGAAATTTGACCAGAATAACGCAGAACAGTCTTGCTTATTCATTACATCTGTAGGTGTCTAAACAAGAAAGCAATGTTTCAATAGCAGTGCTGAAAGGTTCAAGTAATCTTGCAGCAAACTCTGAAAGACCTAATTTCCTCCTCGTACCACCAGAACAGCTCTGACCTGTTGAGGCATGAACTCCATAAGACCTCTGAAGATGTTTTATGGTCTCTGGCATCAAAACATTAGCAGCAGATCCTTTAAGTCTTCTAAGTTTTGAGGTTGGGCCTCCATGGCTCAGACATGTTTGTCCAGCACTTCCCACAGATCCTTGATCAGATTGAGATGTAGGGAATTTTGAGGACAAGTCAGCACCTTTAATCTCTTTCCTGTTCCTCAAAGCATTCCTGAAAAACGGCTGTGGGGGAATACCGTTGTCA
Source organism: Brienomyrus brachyistius (assembly GCF_023856365.1). NCBI lineage: Eukaryota > Metazoa > Chordata > Actinopteri > Osteoglossiformes > Mormyridae > Brienomyrus > Brienomyrus brachyistius. Next base: position 26,691,073 of record NC_064545.1, on the reverse strand, counting down.
TGAAGAGGTAAACTTTGTCAGCAACAATGCTTAGGTAGGCGGCACATGTCAATGTAACATCCACATGAATGCCAGGACCCAAGATTTCCCAGCAAAACATTTCCCACACTGCATCTGCCAGCTTGTCGTCTTGACGTAGTCCATCCTGGTACCATCTCTTCCTGAGGTAACTGATGCACACACACCTGGCCATCCACATGATGATTCAATGCGACTAACACATATCAGACCACCACCTTCCATTGCTCCATGGTCCAGTTCTGAGGCTCACTTGCCCATTGCAGACACTTTTGCTGGTGGACAGGGGTCAGCATGGGACTGCTGGTCATACAGTCCCATACGCAACAAACAACGTAGATATACGCCTACTACAAAATACATGCATTTGAGTAACAATGGCTACTTAACATCATACTTAACATTTGGGGAAAAAAATATATATATATTTGTCTTTAAAGCAGAAAGTTTACTGATGTCAATGGCATGAGTGTGTGAAATCTGTGGTCCATATCAAGGAGGAATTCCTTTCAGTCAGAGTTCTGTCCTTTTTAAAAAATTAGATTCCATTAAAAGGCCTTTCTAAGCAATAAATGGCCTGAAATTTTAAATCTTCGTTTGAAGACCTTGACTGTAGTAAAAAGAAAATGAGTGTTCTGTCATTTTGACAGATTCCTGATTTGGAGCAAAGTCAAAATTATAACCCCACTGCAACAATGGCATGAATCACATTTGCTGAGATGCAGCCACAAGGGAGAGTGTGAGCGTGCTTGTATTGATAACCGATAATGGGATTGCTCGTATTGATAATTGATAATGAGCTCGCTTCCGTTGATAATTGATAATGAAATGGATTGCATTAATATAGCTCCTTTTATATGTATTGTGTCGTTTTAGCTCCCTAAAACGTTGACCCAATCGAATTTACAGTGGTGCTGTGAACCGACAAAAGTGCAGAGGGAGTGGGGGTTTACAGCAAAGGGAGGGGTGAGCAGAGCTGCAGGTATGAGGCTCGTCACAAAGGAGCTATGAGCGGAGGTGAAGGTATGGTGAACAGTAAACTGGATCAGGTAAAAAAATAAAAAATCAGCTACTGTCTTGCTCTTTAATTGCTTCATAGCCTCGGCTGTGACACAGCATTTGTGACAGAATGAGGAAACACACATCGACTTCTCTGTCGGTTTCACAGATCCTCTTCTCCGTTCTATTTTTTCCTCATCATGTGAAAATTAGTCCCTAATGAAAAGGTGTAACTGGAAAACACCAGTTTCCCTTCTTACAGGGATTCTCCTAGAAGCAAAAAACAATGAAAAACAAATGGGAGGTTTTACCCTTTTGATTGAATCCTGTTATGTTGCGATTTCTGTATTACTATCCTCCCTTTGTGTTTGTCAGTTTTAAAAGCTCTACCTTGGATTTTGTTTTAAAGGTTTTATATTTTTTACTTAAAATATCATTGTAGGGGGGCGGCATGGTGGTGCAGTGGTTAGCACTGTTGCCTCACACCTCTGGGACCCGGGTTCAAGTCTCCGCCTGGGTCGCATGTCTGTGGAGTTTGCATGTTCTCCCCATGTCGTCGTGGGGTTTCCTCCGGGTACTCCGGTTTCCCCCCACAGTCCAAAAACATGCTGAGGCTAATTGGAGTCGCTAAATTGCCCATAGGAGTGCATGCATGAGTGAATGGTGTGTGAGTGTGCCCTGCGATGGGCTGGCCCCCCATCCTGGGTTGTTCCCTGCCTCATGCCCATTGCTTCCGGGATAGGCTCCGGACCCCCCCGCGACCCAGTAGGATAAGCAGTTTGGAAAATGGATGGATGGATGGATTGTAGTTCTAGATGAGCTTTCAAAGAAATGTGTGTGTGGTTCTTAGCTGGCTTCCGTAGTGTGTTTACACCACGGCTTTGTGAGATGCGTGATGTGCTGTTAGATGCTTGTTGCTCATGAGAGCAACGTTTGCTTCTCGGTGATCTTGTGATGTGTGTTAATCAGCGTTTATCTGAAGATAAGAGTGTCGTTATCATGAAATCTAGAAGCAAACTAATAAGAAGTTGTGATTATGAAATCCCACTGAGCTCTTGCAGTTAATTAGCGTGATCTGCAGGAAACCATCGAAGATTAGCTGGCAAGCCTCATTCCCTTATTGGTCTATTGTTCGTAATTTCTTTAGTAGCCAATATGCTGTGCTCAAGTTTACCAAACTCACGGGTTGCTCTTCTGCTGTGTCCAGGGCACCTGGAATGATGGCCTCTCGTCGCTGAAGATGGACATGGAAGTGGAAATGAAAGAGGACGTAGGGAAGTCGTGGTCCCTCTTGTCCTGGGTGGCGTCCTGCGTGATGGTGTTTGGCGGCGTCGTACCCTACGTCCCACAGTATCTGGAGATCCAGAGGACCAGCAATACGGAAGGTTTCTCCACACGTGTCTGTCTGGTGCTGCTCATTGCCAACATCCTCCGTATCTTCTTCTGGTGAGCAGAGTGGAGGATGCGGTAGGCCTGTCAGAATACCTGCTCCTGTCAGGCGTTATGTTGTCTCAGAAGTAACTGCGTTAAACAATATTATTGTCATTTTAAGATCATTTTATGCCACTCGTGAACAGGAAAAATGTAAACATCCTAAATAAACAAAGCATAAATAAAAAACATAGATTCATGGACTCTGCTAACAAAAGTGCATTATATATTTAACTTTTGGCACAGTTATTTGATCCTTTACAGACAATATGGTGCCAACAGAGTCTCGGGATGCTCCGCTATGGGGTGAAAACAAACCTCGATCGGTCATTAGCCAGGAGAAGGGTAGTCAGAAATACCTCAGGCATATATATATATATATATATATATATATATATCTATCACACACACACACACACACACACACCTTTTATACCCCCCCATGATCAGAATGTTAACAAAAATGGGTAGTAACTTTGAATGTTTGATTAAGAAGATCCAGAAATATTGGCATTTATACAATTCATTGCTACAGGATTATAATGATTCCCAGATGGCTGCAGACTAAGTAAAATGCATTTGTACTGCAACGCCATGTACCCATGTATGTTTTTGGGTTAGGGTTATTATTTCTTAGATTTTTTATTATTTTATTTTTTTTAGATTTTAGTTCTTATTTTTTATCATCTTTTGAAATCTAGTTTACTTTCAGACGTGGTTTAAAGATTTTAATTTAGTTGTTACATACTCTAGATTTTAATAGTTTTTTATTTCTAAGGACGGATGTAAAGTCTTCGCCGGACAAAGTGGCGATGCAGTGTTGTATGCTGGGTATTTCTGTGCTTCGAGTTCAATGCACTTAAGGCCCAAATAGGAAGCATTACTTCAGCTAAATTAGTATTTATAAACGTTTTGCTTTTATTATATCTCGGTAGTTTGTGGAACCAATATTTATAGTTGTCGGTTAGTTGCAGCTTATATTTAAGTTCTGGTTCTGGAGATGTTGTCATTAACAATTATAACCCTGATATGCGTACTCTAAGGATATAGTGCATGGTTAGTTTTAGTAAAGTCTTTATTTATCCTTATAACATCCATACCACGCCGAAAACGTAATTATCGTAACAGGCCTAGAGAGAAGAGCGGCTGATTTACGCTTCTGCATCAAGCCGACGTCGTGACTTGCACGTGTGGCCTGCGCCGTTGAGAGCATTTATACTTGTGCGCTGGTGTGTTTACTCGGCAATTACATCGCCAAAGCGCTAGATAATACATAGTTTTCGATGTTGCGTTTCTTGTCTTTCCACCCTGTGACACATTCAATTGCTGAATCATGCAATTAAAACAAAAAACTAACATTTGACAAAGAATCCATTTATCGAGTCTTGGTTATATTCGTGCTGCTCCAAACTTCCTGTTGATAAATTTGGAAAGATGCCAAAAAACTGAGAGTGCCAAAAATATTAGCTTTTTCTTTGGTAATTTATGGTTAAGGTTAGGACTGGGTAGCGGGTTCAGGTTGTCATGTTGGGATTAGAGTTTTCCCTATAGAAATGAATGGAAAGTCCCCACAAAGATATAATGACAAACCTGTGTGTGTGTGTTACTGGAATGAGCCTCAAGTGTGCTACTATGAACTGGCGTAGCCATGTCAGGAGAACTTAGTCATTTCCGTCTGAATGAAGAAATGGTGTGTGTCAGCAAACATGGTGATGGAAAATGGCTGTTAGCTAATGGCTGCCGAGATAAAAGCAGGAAAGAGAGGGTTATGAAAGGCACGCTGTAAGCCAGCGATTTTCTTTCATGAAATGTACCTGAGAGAAGTTCCCCAGAGCTCTGTAGAGCTAGACGTAGGACCAACACTTTTAGTTATTCTGTTTTGAATGTTCTGAAGTTACAATGAAATGAGTGTCAGGGGCCCCTGGAATAGAGCTGCAACTTATCAAGGTGTCTGTCTGCGTCATGAGTATGTGGAAGAGTCTCCACTGTTTTGTCAGGGGAGCGAGGAGTTTGAGGTTAAAGCATAAGGTTCACCATTTATCTAGCGCCCCAGGAGCATTTGTCCAGGAATTAAGGGTTCTGTTTAAGAGCGCTTGACAGTGATGTAACCATTCTTGCCAAGAATGGGACTTGAACCAACAACCTTCTGCTCACACGGCACAGCCCGCTGAGCCACAGACCAACCCTATGCTAGAGGCCGTGTCCTCACACAGTGACATGGGGGGGTAACGGTTGAAAAGCAGGCCAAATTCATCCCCTTCTTCAGAGTGGGATAAGGGGAATTTAGCCAAATCCCAAGTAAATCTCCAAGAAAATTCCGCAGTTCGAGGCCGTGTTACAAGTGAAGATATTATGTTGTCAATCTGTATTTGGAAAATCTCTTGAAGCTAGGCTTTTAATTAGGTGGTGGGAAGGAGGAGATTATTAAACTTTCTATTATGGCAGGCATAACAGTATTGTTGCATTACAACTGTCAGTCAGGCTTGGTCACCTGTCTTCATTGGAATTCTGGAACAATGTTTTCACAGCACATTACCTTCAATACATATTTTTGCATTACTCTCCATTTGCAATTTTTATTATACCTGCCCTTCCTTGGGGGAGAAATTTTCTCTCTGCATGATTAGCTTAAGACTAAGTTCAGTTTAATGTGGAACTAACTCGCAACACCTGACAGCGCAACTCCAGTTCAGCTAAACTTCACGGTGAGTCCATCCCGTGGGCGTTGCGACCTCGAGCGCTCGTGACCGCGTGCTGCCCGTCTTCCCACAGGATCGGAAAGCAGTTTGAGCTGACGCTGCTGCTGCAGAGTGTGGTGATGATCGCCACCATGCTGGCCATGCTTCAGCTGTGCTGCTCCGTCCAGGGAACCAACCGGGTCGCCACCAAGCAGCACCACTTCACAGGTAACGCAGCAAGATCCGGCTCTCTGGACAGGAGGCGCACTTTGCTGAACCTGTGTCCAGAAGTTCTTCCATCCATCTGTCCTCCAGAACCACTCCTCCAGAACAGCATTAGCTAAGTCAGAACCTGGTGACCACAGCAGGTTGATGTATCCTGGACAGGATGCCAGTCCATCACAGGGCACAAATACACCAGTCAGACATTCTGGGTAGGTTAGAGATTTCGGGTCTCCTAACTGCATGTGGAGCACTGCATCATCTGATTTTATAGTTGGTTCTGTAGAAGTCGATGTAAAGGTTCAGGTACAGTTTAGACAGTAGTTGATAGAAACAGGTATCTTCTGACTTATAAATAACAGGGGAAAAAAACTGTAGAGAAAGGAAATGTGTTTCCTGGCACATGAGCAACGCGTGAGACGGGTTTTACATACCGGTGAAAGCTTTTCAGCAAAGGTGCTGCTGCAGTTCACTGCAGCTTTTGCGGTTGCACTAAAAGGGATGACCGGCCAGACAGGAAATGCACAGAGTGCTTTGGGGTCAGCCACATATCCATTAACCAAAATGCGCTTGATCGGCGGCATGTCAGCAACTGGTCATGCTGTGAGTTAAGGAGGGATGCTTGTCCTATTGCACCTGGAATTGTGGAATAAGTTTGTTGTTTTGTCCTTTGGCTGGTTGTTCTTGATATGTTAATATTGTTGATTTCTTAATTTTGGTTTGTTTGATAGCTATGTATTTTGAATTGTTATATGTAGTCTATTACTTGTACGTATGTATATGAGGCGGGAAATCTCTAACATTTCATTGATTTTTATTGCTCGTGATCCTACAGGGTCTTGCAGGCATAAGCATATTCTGCTGGTAGTTTGTCAGTTCGGTGAGTGTGTCTGTACATTTGTGTGCGTATTATATATTTATGAGAACATTCTGATCACATTTCTTATCTTTCGCGCTGATTGATTATTTCTAATATTATTCGCTTATTTTCTCTAATGTTTACGCCTGAGGCATTTAAACTCATTTTTTGTATGCTGTCGGAAGGATAATTCTGCGGACACAAATGAGAAAATCTTTAGGGTTATTGAATTATTGAGACATACTTTTTAGAAGATTGAAAGGGGTTACAGATTTTTCTCATCCTTAGTATTTTATGCAGATTTTCAAACCTTACATGTTTGTTCGTAAATAAAAGTATCACTCATGGCGTATTTCTCTGAGGTGCCAGAGCAGCAGAGGAATCAGAATTTCAGACGATAAGTAATAATTTGCAAGTTAACCCAGTGCTATAATTGGCTTCTAATCTTTTAATGATTTTAACGCCTCTATATTATGCATCAGTCGATGCATCTGCTGTGAGAACTGATCGGTAAAGATAGGTGTCAGTGCTCGATCACTGTCTGCACTGTCTTTGTTCTTTTAAATACAATGTCTCTTCTACGAGCTGTGAAATTTCGTCCCAATGAACATTTAACAGCTTTCATTTCCTGGCACAAAATAACTTGCCTAAATTAATTGAAGCGGTCAGAAACAAAAGGGCATTTGTTGTGTATATATGTATACCAGCGTTGAACTTAGGGAAAGAGATTAAGTTAGACCTGTGTTTGGCTTGTGTTAGACGCTTAGAGTAACACAACTGCTCTGCTGCTCTTACAAGCGTGTCCAGCCTGTAGCGGACGTTTGAGAGAATGTTGACATTTTCAAATGACCTTCAGATTCAACTAATACTTGTTACAGTTTCAAAAGCGATACAAGAATTGCGCGTAAATGCCACTCTGTAGTACATAATGATTGTTTCTATTATAGGTAATGTAGTTTCCATGCTTGCGCAAAAAGCTATAACTTGGCCAAGTATTTGCCTGTATTTTTAATCTCAGCCGTGGAAAGGCAGACTGGTCTTGAGATGGTGTGAAGGATCAAAGACAAGGTGACTGTCGCTCGTATGCTGTCATCCTGGGCGTGACCAGCTGTCAAGCGAACTCCCAGAACAGGAGTTAATCTCTTCCGTCCAGTTCCATGTCAGTGGGATCAGGTTACCACCGGAATGCCTGGAGTTGCTCGCACTCAGAATAGTGCTGGCCATATTGCAGTCCCACCCATCTTCACCCCCCCTCTCCGGAGGCTGGTTTTGGGCAACAGGAGGCCACTGTGACCCGTGACCTAATCGCAGAGGTTTTCAGTAGAATTCAGGTTTTCAATATGGAGAACAGTCTTTACGTCTTGGTACTATTGCTGTGAATTTCGGCTTAAAAGCTGTGAAAACATCCACAGTGAACTTGAGACCATTTTTCTTGTGCGCAAAGATCTGTGTGCAGCACCTGCTTCTTTTTCGTTTCCTGTCCCTCCTCATGCTCTTAAGAGCTGCCGTTCTGCTACTTGAGGCAAAGACACGAACGACTGCGCTTGGGCTTACGTTACAGCGTTCCCCGCGGGCCGCTCGTTCTGAGCTGGCCTGTGTGTCGCGTATGAACCGCGCAGAGGCAAACGGCCAAAGAAATGTCCCACCGAGCACGCTTCAGGAGTGCGGGGCACCCGAGGGCGGGACCAGGCTGGATCTGAGGTCATGTGACCTGCCTGGTATGTCGTACAGCTAATGCTGAAGAGCAAGTGGAAACATGAAAAATGAACCCGACTTGCAGGCTGTGTGTGTGTTTTGTTTTTTTCTGATATACGTGCATACACGTTCTGCTGGTTTTTAGTGGTGTTAAAGGAGAGGTTCTTACAAAGCGTGGTGTAATATAACAGGCAGTTAAGCTTAGCAGATTGTGCCAAGTGTCCATTAATTAAACAATCAAGTTCTAGTCACACAGTCGAAAAAACACTTTGCCCATTTTTCCTGTCTTTTTTTAAGTCAAATAATACTAAAATAAAATTCAATTAAGAGTCTCATTTGGTTTTAGGTTTTAGTGGGTGTCTTCGTGAAACAGGCTGCGGTGGGTGTGGATTTTATATAAAGAATACGGTAATCGGACACCCAACGCAGCATTTGGTCAGTAGATTGCCGGTGAATGACAGTGTCAGCAGGGAGACTACAAACGGGGACGTTATTGCAGACACCATTTCTAGTGTGTAAGGGGGTGAGCGAGCAGAAGCCCCACAGTCGGGGTTTGCTCATTATAGACTGACCAGGAGCTAAGGGCATGTAGCCAGAAACGGTATTAAATGTGTAAGTAAAATACCCAGCAGCTGTCATTGACGACGACGAACCACGTTACAGTATCTGATATTAAAAAAATAATAAACAACTCGTACACCTGCTATGTTTATGTGGAACTACAGGGATCTAGGTATTAAGTTACTTTTTCAGAACATTTCAGCTAAAGTAAGTTTGATTTATTTATACAAGATACACTATATGGACTACTTATAGTGGTAGGGCTATGTCCCAGTACATATGCACTATAAGTACTGGGACACAGCACCTCTTAGTCATTGAATTCAGGTGTTTCATTCAGACCGACCCATTGCCACAAGCCACACGAGGATATAAAATCGAGCACCTTGCCATGCAGTCAGGTTTGCAAACGTTTGTGAAAGGGTCATTCTGTAGAGCTCAGTGAATTCCAGCCTGGTACCGTCGTAGGATGCCACCTTTGCGATAAGTCAGTTTGTGAAATTTCTTCCCTGTTAGATATCCCACAGTCGACTGTAAGTGGTATTATTGGGTGAGTATGGTGCGGAAGAACTTGACGCACAGTCCTGACCTCAACCCCATTCAGCACCTTTGGAATGAACTACAATGGAGATTGCGAGTCGGGCATTCGTGTCCAACGCAAGTGCCCAACCTCACAAACGTTCTACTGAATGAATGGGCAAAGACTCCCAAAGTCTTGTTGAAAACCGTCCCAGCAGAGTGGCAGCTGTTACAGCTGCAGGGGGGGGGGGGCAGCTCCATATTGATGCCTGTGTATTTATAATGGGATGTCATTAAAGTTCCTGTAGGTGTAAAGGCCTGGTGTCTCAATACCTCTGTTCATATAGTGTAATGGTGCCATTTGGCAAAAGTACAGTTTGATTCAGTATCGTTATTTAGGTAATATAGTGCTAATTCTGGATAATGTATCTCCCAATAACATATACTGTAAGTTTAAGAATGTTGTAGGTTTAATCTAAATTGTGAACTGGGACTGATATATTGCACAGCACAGCCCTCTACTGGTCAGGAGAGGAAATTATTATTATTATTATTATTATTATTTATGATTATTTTATTATTATTTTCATAAATCTGGAGGTTCCTATGGATTATATAGACCTGGAACCGTATGGCAGAGAAGGTGTGGCTGATGTCTGTGACGTCGTGCTCCAGGGGGAACCCGAAGCAGAGATGTTTTCATTTGTGACGGATGTTTGTGAGAAGAGGAGCTGCTGAAAATGTCTGAGAGATGCTACCATTGAGCCGTCACTCTGTCACGGGGCTGCCTGCCTGTCCGCAGGGGGCTCGGGGGCTGCTTCAGGCCCTGTGTTATCAGCACCGTCCAGGTGCCGGGGGTAACCGATCGGAGTCACCAGCAGAGGGGGGGGGGAGCAGTGATCACGTTCCTTGTTTCTGCGTGTCCTGTGAAACTTTATGTAATTAAAACACAGATAAAGGTGGAGTAATTCGTTGGAATTAAAAAATGCTAATTGCTGTGGAGGATGGAAGAATTGGTATAGGAGAGCAGGAAATTAATTAACATTTTTGCTTTCTGTGGGGAAGGAGAGGGATTGTTGGGTGGCTGATTTTTTTATTTTATTTTTTTGTGTGTGTAGATCTGTATCGCTGGTGATGTCATCCTCCTGTAAGCACAAACGGGTCAAGTGGGGGTGTTTATGAAATAATCAGGCCATCGTGGGGGGATTCGACTTTTTTTATTTTTTATTTTTTTCCTCCCCAAAAAGGTCAGCTTCTAATGCTATGTGTGGGGGGGGGGGGGTCTATTGAAATAATGGACGGAGCGAATGAGCAGACCAGAATGAGGCGAAGTAACCTGGAATAATATATCATGGAGGGACGCTGAGTGGGTTAGGGTGCTGTGTCTGTGATCGGAAGGTCATTGGTTTGAATCCCAACTTGACAGTGATGTCACTGTTGGTCATACATAATTGTACATAGTACAATTATATTTTTCATATTATGGATATTGCTTTATGGAAATAACCAGACGTTCCATTTTTCTTGTTTTTATTTAGCATTATATGCCAAAATGCAAAGGTGAAGCTGTTAGTTCTGCAGAAGTATCTTTTCATTCGCTTTCGTAACTGTAAATGCTCACCTCCGCAACATTTTAACATAACAAAGTCAAGGTCGACAATGTAGAATTTCAGATATTTCATCCACAGTCAAGGGAATATTAAATCCTAAATGAGTTAAACGTCTTTTGAATGTTTATTGTTGCTTTGTAGAGCCCCAAATCAGTAGAATACCCAGTGTGATTAGTATCTTCTCTGTGTCTCTTTGGACTCAGCTAATGGGGAGCATCTGGGAAGTCGGGCATATGCTACCTGGCTAAAGAGTTTCTTTGGGGGCTAATGTAGTAGTGGTACCTGTTTGACTGGACAATGCTCTAGTTTTGTTTGAAATGAAATGTTTAGCTTTGTTCTCATGTCTTTTTATATCGAAAGACATTTTGCACCCTAAAGCAAGCATACCCAGCTCAGAGGATGGCTTTTTCCAATGTATAATTCTTGTGGTCTTCTTAAAGCACACTTGTGTCTAACATGCACTGTGCATTGATTTTTTTTTATTCTTTTTATTTTTTTGAGGCAGCTGTCATAACTTAAGAATTTTTGATCCATTCTTGAATCCCAGAGGTACAAATGTACAGCTATACCTGCGAAGACGTCAGCTCTGCGCTCAACTTTGAGATGCAGTGCCACCCACTGCTCTGCGTCGTTTCCAAAGAACGTGGGAGGATGTCTCGGGCATTCTGGTACACCAGTCTAATGACAAATCTCTGCTTTCTAAAGATATTGTGAGCATTCATCAGCTCTGCGGCATATCGGAATGTGTGATGCACCTCCAGGGTTGAGTTTGATTCCCACCTCATCCCTGCATATCTCCCCCTGCAGATGGGCTGTGTAGGTTTATTTGTACTATTCTCTACATTTCAGAATAATAATAAAGACATCAAAACTGTAAAATAACATATGGAATTTTGCACTGTCTAAAACAGTATTAAACAAAAATTGTTGGGGGGGGCACCTCTGTAGGTTGGGACTCAGAAGGTTGCTGGTTCAAAGCCCATGGTCAGCAGAGTGGTGCTGCCATTGGGCCCTTGAGCAAGGCCCTTAACCCCAATTTCTCCTGGGACTGGCTGATCCTACTGTCTCCTCTACACCATTTCCATGAGATGGCCTCCTGTGATGTTCTTCCAGCCGTCCTGAACGAGGCTCCACATATATGCTGAGCTCTCATTGGTCACTTTTCCTCCACTGTCTGGCCAGGCTCCTCCTAAACCATTCCTGCTGTGTTTGGGTCAGGTGGCCAGGTCACGTGATGCGACACTATCACTCTCCTTTGTAAACAGCTTGGCTTGTCCATAATTTTGACTGGTAAGTATGTATGTGTATGTGCCCTATGGTATCCAGTTCAGGGTGTATCTCAACCTCGTGCCCTATACTGTCTGATGGATGGATGGATGGATGGATGGATGGATGGATGGATTGATTTCAGCATCACGTTATTCCTGTTAAATATACCACTTCAGCTGTTATAATTTTCTATGGTAATAAGAACCGGACATTTTACAGTGAAATATGGGTTCTAAAAATAATTAGATATGCAGCAAGTCTTGCACAGAGCTTGAAGTAGCAGACTTTCACAAGAAAGTAGAATTACTCATCTTAGAACTAATTACAGTTCTCAATTAGTGCTGCCAGCAGTCCATTAAATACTCAGTTGAAAATCAAGTAGCTTTATTTCATCCGTTTAGAGTAAAAAAGAGACCATTCCTCTGCTGCAGCGAGGGACACTAGCTGCGTCGTGTTGCTGTAGTGCTCTGATTTCTCCGGGGGAATCGGTAAGATGTAAAGCAGACGGGGTAGTGGGATGGCAGCCAGACTGTGGCTGTCATTTCAGGTTCTGTTTGAGCTTCTGGGGCTCCAGTACATTCTTGGTGGAGCCCTGGATTCTTCTGGCAATGTGAGCACATTCATCTCCTCCGTCCCCGACACTGAGAGCCAGTCCTGCTCAATGCCGCTGAGCGTGGAGCAGCTAGCGAATGCCGCGGGCAACACAGTGCATTGGGGTTAGCCGCACTCTAGTAGTCAACCAGATGGCTGGAGTCTCTTAGGGTTGTGCATTGTGACGGGAGAGGCGGCAGAGAGGCATGGAGACCCCGGCAGCTCAGTGGGCCCAGAGCTATATATGGGTCCGTAATGTACCACTGGGGCCACCCCACGCTTAGCAAAATGTACCCTTCCCCCTTTCCACCCAAAATAACAGGGGGGGGGGGCAAGGTGACATCTTATCAAGGGGCCATCATTTGTAGCCATGCCTCCTGGACAGACTGCTGTGTAACTGGACTGACTTGCACGCTGTGACCTCAAGGGGGAGCCGTTACCACTACCTCTGTTACTGTGGGTGGGTGGACCAGTGAGATTGTAGGTCAGCAGGGTTTGGCGGAGCTGCGAGTGCCGTTCTGTGGACAGGCACCTGATATTACACAAGGCCCCGTTCCCTCCCCCCAGCATGTATCGTACCGGCGGCGGCCCCACTGGCAGAAAGATGGATGCCTTTTTATTTCCCATTTTCTGTGACTTTGAGACAAAAGTCAAAATAGTCGCTTTTTGTTCTCTTTCCATCCACCCCTTTCATCCCCAGCCACCCTCGTCACCCCAGCTCTCTGTTTGTTTGAACCTTTTTCCTCTCTCTCTCTGTCATCCTCCTACTCCTTTTCTCTCGCTTATCAAGCTTGCTGCCGCACCGCAGTCTGTTTGACTTTGGAACACCACACTTTGTGACTTTTTGGCCTTTCTAGCTCTCCGTACTCCCTGCCTAGCTTCTGGACTCTCCTGTAAGTACTCAGACACTCCTGGCTGATTGCTGTGCTTCGTCGGGGTAATGAGCACAGATTCTACCTTCGCAAATAGGTTTTGATCTTCGCCACATTCCCAGACTTCCTGACCTTGAACAGCTCGGACAGGCCAGAAAAAGTCATCCTTTCTCGACGCCGTGGCATTCTGTTATGATTCTGACACTTTGCCTCTTGTTCCCGTGGCTGAATGTACGTTCCAGAGTGAGTCATGGTGCTTCGTAAGTGATAGAACCCTTTTGCGTTGTTTTTTTTTATTTTTTTTTATTTGATATGTGGTGACTCATATTTAAAGCTAATCGTATGGAATAAAAACATCCTTGACACATGCTAATGCCTTAGCAAAAGAATGTTTAACACCATACACAGTTGTTTTTGAATCAATTTAGCAATTACTCTTTATTGAGTAGTTTTTAGGGACTATTGATTGCATGGGGAGCAGGCTGTCATCTGTCCTCCGCAGGCTCTCCGATCGTCGTCCGTTCAGATGGCGGGATAAGCATCCCTGGCTGACGGGCAGTTTCAATAAGGGAGTTGGAACACAAAGGGCTTGTCCTCCTTTTGAAGTTGCTGAACCGTTGGCCCAGTGTTGGAAAGGCCATCGGTGAAAAAGGTCAATGGAAGATAAGTGGCAATGGACAGACATGAAATAAGGGATGGCCCCCGTAAAGGGCAAAAGCTCTGCGTTATATTTACACCTGCCATTCAGCTGGCCGCCCCTCCACCAAGGTCCTGCTGGCCGTGTTCCTCTCACACTGAAGGAAAGACTCGCAGGACTTCCATCATAAATATGACAGTCCTCTCCTCGATTTATTTCTCATGTTCTAATGTGGAGCTCGGTTACGCATGGGCAAATTTAATTTTTTTTTTTGTCTTCTGTCACTTGTCACCTGTCCTAAATAATATTAGGAAACTGCTGGTGTTTCAGCCCAGAATCAGGATAGACATGATGCTAAAAAATGTCTTAGAAATCCTTCGGTTTGTTGTCTGTAAGAGTACCCCCCCCCCCCCCACTGGATACCCCACCTTCCTGCTTTTACTTATTTCACATATCTAAGTCCCCCCCATGCTTTTGGCGACTGTCCAAAGCTGCATGTCAGTGGGGATGTTGAATTCTTCTGGAGAGAAACAGATGAGGTATTCTTTACATTTAATTTATGGGGTAGATGCATTTTTTTGCCAAGTAATGTACCACTGAGGGAGCTTTGTCAGCCAGTCCCTGGAGGAATCGAGGGTTTTGTGTTTTGCTCAGGGGAACAAATGGTAAAATCAATCGTATGAGCCTGGGATTTGAACCAGCAACCTTCCAAATACATCCACAATCTTCTAATCCTCACACTGCCCCCAAAAAGTTTTGCCACCAGTGGGATTTGATCCCACGCCTCCAGTCTGAGACCAAAACACCCAACATGCTGAATGGCTTCCGGAGTTTTCTACATTAGACACTTACAAATACACTAACCCTCATGACACAAATCTTTTGACAACAAAAACAGTGCAGCAACCGGTGCTATGTCTAGGGTGCAGGTCTAAATCCCTGGATGGGACCTGCTGTTGTACCCTTGACGTGTGGTACAACATTTCAGTTGCCTAACTGAGATATCCATCAGTGTTCTGCATGAAAAGCAGTAATGTGGCAGTTAGATATCACGTTTTCCACAGTCCCCAGCTGCAGAATTGCACCAATAATATTTCTAGCTGTCAAAATATATTTTAAAAATGATCCAATTTGACTGTGTCACTCTGTAATTAAATGTAAATGTATTCAGCCATTAACAATGTGCCCACAGCATTTCAAACCTGTCAGTAGCCGTTAAAAGCAGTCATGTGACAGGTCACGTGACCTGTTGTTCCTGGCAATTTCCCTATTGGGTTTTTCCACCTATTTTTGTTCATGTCACAAATAAAAATACAAAAAGGAAACCTTTGTACCTTTGAAGAAAGTCGGTATAGAACTCCTTGGATGAGGAGTGGCTGGTGTGAGGGGATCCAGCCCCCCCCCCCCCCTGAAGGATGGAACATCCTGTAAAGGGCCAGTTAAGGTGAATCACGGATCATGTGCTGACGTTGGACGACTGGTCACTATGATGCCTCCTCAGATGTGCATTTCTTCAGTAAAATCTAAATCTGTAACACCTGTCGTTGTCCCTTTAAAAAAAAAAAAAGGAAGTGTACTCATTAAAATACGTGCAGTTATTTTAAGAAGTGATCAAACTGTGATCACGTAAACCTGAAAACCGTGATTAATGCATCTCAATGAGGACCCAGAGCACAAGCAGCGCTCTGAAAAACGGCGTCCCCACGAGTCAGGACATAAAAATCTGACTGCTTCAGAGAAAATTGAAGTTCTTCAAATAAACCCTTTATCTCCTTTATGGCGCCATTTCAAATGAGCTCCTGATGAGCGGCGACGTCAGATTTAAAGATCGCGCTCTGACCTGAGCTTGAGTTACTAGCGGCTACTTCGAGAACTTGCTGAAATGCAGAAGTGTGCCGTTAATCAATGTAATGTGCGCCGTCTAAGGAAGATTCTCTGCAGCGTCGTAAACAGGACGGCCGTAGACCTGAGGAGTCCAAGATCGTGCTGAAATTGATTAAGCGGACTTTTTTCTTTTTTTTCAGACCTCTGCGTACCAAATAATTACTGACAAACACCTGCCTCGGGAGCTGAAAATCACAAACCCATGTGGCGTTCTGTTAAATTAAGGTCCACTGATTTGATTAATAGGTGAATATGATAATTTTTAGCTGTTTTTCACCCCCCCCCCCCCCCCGACTTAAAAAGCTTAACTATCCCAAGGACTGAGACAGAAGAGAGAAGATGAGTTCAGCTAGTCCATAGGATGTATATCACCCCGAAACACTTTATAATTGCAGTAAAAATGCATAAAAAATTGTACGTCAATGTCTGGGAGGAGAGGTGATGGTCATCTGTTTAGCTATTTAACTCGCAGAGAAGATAGTTCATCGCTCTAGCCATCTGGCATACATGCACCAGTAAGATAAGTTAAGCAACAGTAACATCTGGAGACCTTCATTCACTGTGCACTAGGCTTCACTTCCAGCCAGCGTACACGGAATTCTCCGAGGAATCGTTCCACCTCAACTAAAATGGCCCTGGTCAAAAAATCAGTTTGAGGCCCAATAAAAACGGATAAAATTGATGGGATCGCTAGAGAGCACAGGAAGGGTACAGGCAGGGTGACCGGCTGCTGCATCTCGCAGGACAGTGACTGCTGTAGCCTAATCAAAGAGAGGAAGGGTTGGGAAGGCCGCCCTCTTCAGCCCCCTGCACACCGTTGCTGCCTTTCGACTTTCACAGCCGCTTCTTTGTACTTAACATTTTCCCCAAATATTCGGAGTGCTTTGAGGAGGTACCTCTATGTTGTAAGTACTCGTACAACCTTCAGAACCTGCCTGGAGGAGGGATGCAGCCGAGAACTACCATCGGACAACAGAAGGGAGCTTTCAGGACAGAGTCATTACTGTTGACATTGATTTTACGCTTTTTGTAGACGCGAGAATCATAAATGGAGACATCTGCTTGGTCAGGTTTCCGTTGCGAGTCAAAAGAGAAGCAATTCTTAAAGCTGCAATGGAAACAGAATTCGTAGGACATCATAATTAGATCATCTAGAGTTGCTAACTTGTGGAACGCTTGCTTCATGTTGTGGTGTGAGACATGGGCCTTTGTTCCACGGGGTGATGGAGTTGCATCCTATCCTACTTATCCTACTGGGTCGCGGGGGGTCCGGAGGCCTATCCCGGAGGCACGAGGCAGGGAACAACCCAGGATGGGGGGCCAGCCCATCGCAGGGCACACTCACACACCATTCACTCACACATGCACACCTACGGGTAATTTAGTAACTCCAATTAGCCTCAGCATGTTTTTGGACTGTGGGGGGGGAAACCCCACACTGACATGGGGAGAACATGCAGACTCCGCACACATGTGACCCAGGCGGAGACTCGAACCCGGGTCTCAGACATGTGAGGCAACAGTGCTAACCACTGCACCACCATGCCGCCCCCCTATTCATCATTAACGAAGAAATTTCCAGAACTCCAGTCCATGGGATACATTTTTGAGAAAAAAAAAAAGGACTGAGTTTTGGAAATTTGATCTCCAATTTCACTCTGTCAACTTTTGCTTATAATATTGATTTTTCACTGAGAGCTTTTTCTTCACACACCTACCCATGGCGGCCACAAACTTCAGAGTGTGCTAACAGGCTGCAGGCTGTTCTGCAGCAGACGAGGAGGAAGAGGAGGAGAAGAGATGAAGGAATGCTGACCTGCTGGGGGAATGGGTGCCGTTTCCCAGCAATGAGGCTGCTGCTGTCAGCCACGTTTCAGCTTTTTGTTGTTGTTTTCTAGGCCCTGGTCAGCTTTCATCATCCTGACAAACAGTCCGCCTCACCTCCGCAGCTGCCAGCCAAATTTAATGGGGGGGAAATCGATCATATTTTAGCTGCGAGTGAGAAATTGTGTCCCGTGGGGCTTCTTTAGAAGAAAGTTCCAAACCCCTTTTGGAATCTATCAGTCTGGTTCTCTAAATATTTTTCTACGCTAGTGGTATAGAAGAAGCCCCCTGGTTACCCGCTTTCGGTTATCTTCCCAGCTCTGATTGGTGGTGATCCTGCGTCCATATGCCACGCGTGCTGTGATTTGCAAACTTTCATATTATGAAATTGATTAATGGGGAGGGGGGTGGCTCGCCCTGTTGCGTCCCCTGTTTCCTGTCAAGCGTTGAGCCGACGGCAGAAAGCAAAGCCCCGCACTTGACAGGTGCCTCGACCTCCGCCGCCTGGCCTCCCCCGAGTGTCTAATGACGCCGCCGCCGGAGCAGCATTGTCACTTGGCTGTCACACTGCAGTCACGTCACAAACCGCCACGCCTGTGTTTATCTATCAGTCCCATTGTGAGTGTCACCCGCACGGTGCTCTCCTTTTGAGAGGCTTATGGAAGCAGTGAGTCTGTCTGTCTGGTTTATTTTTGGACTTAGACGCACTTGACCAGAAGCCAGTGTGACTCTTTGACAGGTTTTTTTATTTATTTATTTTTTATCATTATTTTTGTCTCGGTGGCTAATTGACTCTCACTCCACGTGCAGATCTGGACCTGCGCTACTTCTGGAGCTGGAGCCGTTTTGAAGACTACCTCCTCTTCTGCTTCGTCTTCATGGTGTTCTGTGCCTTCGTCACCTTCCTCTTCCTCGACTCGACGCTGTTCGTGGAGTCCCTGGGCTCACTGGCGCTTCTCTTTGAGGCCATGCTCGGCCTGCCCCAGCTGCTGCAGAACTTCCAGAACCGCTCCACCCGGGGCATGAGGTGAGGCCCGCTTCTGGCTGTGTGCCCGAGGTGTGACGACGCGCGGCGACACCAGAGCACTGCTCTGCAAAATGTGCCAGCGCTTCCGACTGGGGAAATTACCGTCAAAAGGAAAAGGCCTTAACAGAGAGAATGTGTCATTTAAGTCCCATCCATCTATTTTACAAACTGCATATCCTTCTGGATCGCGGGGGGTCCGGAGCCTATCCCGGAAGCTACGGGCACAAGGTGGGGAGCAACCCAGGATGGGGGACCAGCCCATCACAGGGCGCACACACACACCAGTCACTCACACATGCACACCTATGGGCAATTCACTTATTAATTACTTCACAGGCGCCATTTTATTATTGGGATGCGAAAGAGACCCAGCTGGCAGCAGGAATAGCCTTTGCAATGAGATCCTGTAACACCTTTTACAGTGAGATATGCGGTCCTGTAACACCTTTTACGGTAAGATATCCGGTCCTGTAACACCTTTTACAGTGAGATATGCGGTCCTGTAACACCTTTTACGGTAAGATATCCGGTCCTGTAACACCTTTTACGGTAAGATATCCGGTCCTGTAACACCTTTTACAGTGAGATATGCGGTCCTGTAACACCTTTTACGGTAAGATATGCGGTCCTGTAACACCTTTTACGGTGAGATATCCGGTCCTGTAACACCTTTTACAGTGAGATATGCGGTCCTGTAACACCTTTTACGGTAAGATATGCGGTCCTGTAACACCTTTTACGGTGAGATATCCGGTCCTGTAACACCTTTTACGGTGAGATATGCGGTCCTGTAACACCTTTTACGGTGAGATATCCGGTCCTGTAGTGCCTTTTGCAGAGAGATATCCGGTCCTGTAACGCCCTTTGCAGTGAGATATCCGGTCTTGTAACACCCTTTACAGTAAGATATCCGGTCCTGTAATGCCCTTTGCAGTGCGATATCCGGTCCTATAATGCCCTTTTACAGTGAGATGTCCGATCCTGTAATGCCCTTTACAGTGAGATATCCTGTCCTGTAATGAATTTTTGCAGGGAGATATCTGGTCCTCTAATGCTCTTTTACAGTGAAATATCCAGTCCTGTAATGCCCTTTACAGGCCGATATCTGGTCCAGTAATGCCAGAAGGTCTTGGAACACAGGACAGCTTTTAATGTCTTAATATCCCTAGAGGAAGAGACAGCGTGGTCATCCAGCAAATAGCCTCAATCAGAACGTGGTTGACTTTATTCCTCCATTCCTCTTACACTCCATTATGCTTTATAAACTCAAGGACACAGACACGCTCATATCTGGTTTGTTGAAAAACAAGTTTCCATAATTACACATTTCGGTCATAATAATTAAAAACCATTAACTCCTGGTAATGACCTCCGTTAATATTTTATGTGCGGAGCCCTCGAAGGCATGGAGTGATGATGTCATTGGAAATCCCCAGGGCCATGTCATAAGTGTCTCCTTCATGCCCGCACAGGGAAGTCCCTTCAAGGGCAACCCGAATGCTCCACATTCCCACCCCCAGTCCCTAAACATAACCTATTGCAAACACTGCTGACCACCCTTACACTAGGGCATCGTGCTTGGGGTCTTAATGATACAGGGCTCAGCCCAGCAGGGGTCCAGGGGAGAGACAGTGAAGCGGGCCTTGCTGACAGTGCTGCACCCCTCCCCCCCTTTGCTCCCCTCATTTCTTCAGTAGTTCTGCCTGGTGCATTTCCTCATCTAACAGAGCTGAAAATAGCCAGCCTACCCCTGGGACCCCAAGCTGCTGTGTGTGTACGTATGGCTCTAAGAGTAACTGCCTAAGTATGAAAACTTGTGTGTGTATGTGGCACGGTCCTGCCTGCCACTGCACGCGTGTGTGTATGTGGCACGGTCCTGCCTGCCACTGCACGCGTGTATATGTGGCACGGTCCTGCCTGCCACTGCACGCGTGTGTGTATGTGGCACGGTCCTGCCTGCCACTGCACGCGTGTATATGTGGCACGGTCCTGCCTGCCAGTGCAAATCAGTGAATTTGCATGTCGATGCTTGTTACCAAGAATTAATTTCAATACCTAGATTTCCTGTTTGTAGAACAGTACTAAATAAAGTCTATGTTGTACTACAGCATTTTCCAAACCGCTTATCCTACTGGGTCGCGGGGGGTCAGGAGCCTATCCCGGAAGCAATGGGCACGAGGCAGGGAACAACCCAGGATGGGGGGCCAGCCCATCGCAGGGCACACTCACACACCATACACTTACACATGCATTCCTACGGGCAATTCAGCAAGTCCAATTAGCCTCAGCATGTTTTTGGACTGTGGGGGGAAACCGGAGTACCCGGAGGAAACCCCACGACGACATAGGGAGAACATGCAAACTCCACACACGCGACCCAGGCGGAGATTCGAACCCGGGTCCCAGAGGTGTGAGGCAACAGTGCTAACCACTGCACCACCATGCCGCCCCTACTACAGCACTTCTGAAAGTCAATTGTGTAATAAATCTGTAAACCACGCAGTAGTGTGACTGAATCGCTTCTGTGAATAACGCACGTAGCGTGCTGCAACAAGTGTAAAGAAGTCAGTGCGTAATCTGTGCGTCAGAGCCAGAGTGTGACTCGTGTGTTTGTATCGCCTGGTCCCCTCTGTCCCGATGTAGGTGATGAAGATGATATTTCCAAACAGGCTGAAACACCCCCCCCCCCATGGGATTTTTACTTGGCCCCCCCTTTTTTCTCACATCCATGCACAAGCGTGGGGGAGCTGGTTGCCCACAGTAGCACTGCACATCCAGAGGAACGCCCTTTCTTACTCTTAGGCATTAGGGGCTTAGCGTCATTGTGGGGTGATGATTCCTACCCCTTGCCGTTCCCCAGGGCATTGCCGATTCTTTATCGCCCCGTTACGGTTATCGTTATGGTCCCTGTACCTCCGGTAGCGTGAGAGCCGTCATTAAGGTTGTCCCGTGTTCGCGCCCCTAATCCTTTAGTAATTAACCCCTGTACCCTGCCCCCTGTGAGGCCACACACAGGAAATGAGGCATACATGTCAGTCCGCAGGCCACGTCACCACTGGACCGCAGCATCCAGCTCAGTGGCTCTGTCTGGCATGTGGGGAGGGGGACGGAGGGCGGCGATGATGGCTGAAAGGCTGTGACGACGTGGGGGCACCCAGATTCGTCAGGGGTGTTCGGAAGGGGGAGCGGCCTCGCACCCTGGTCAATCGTGCATCAGGGTCAGTGAGGTGTGATGGTTCCCACAGTCATCCGGAGGTGCACGGCACCCGAAATGCACCCGGGCTCCAGCCCTGCAGCCCTCCGTTAATGGCTGGGTCTCCACTTATCAAACGGCATTGCCTGATTGGACACGGGGTGGCGAGGGGTGGTAGGGCACAGCGGGGTGGGCAGAGGGGCTAATGCTGCGCTGAAATCAGTGGAATTATTTAAACCTCCCTCAGGCCAGCCTGGCAAAGAGGAATGAGCACAGGGAAGCCAGAGAGTTAGGAGGTAGGGGGAAGTGCGGGGCTGGGGCTGGGGGGGAGACACTGCAGGCAGGTGGGTGGGGGGGGGGGGTGGTGTTTTCTCTGATGAGTGCTGTGGGCGCTGACAGACGGGGCAGATGCCTGGTGCTATCACTCACGCTAATTCGCTAATACGCTAACACATCTGCACTGGACTCTGCCTGAAGGGAACAGTGCCTCAAATAAGCAGCTCGTTTGGCTCGAGTGGGGGTCTTTGGAGGAATTCTTCCCCCCACCAACCCACACCATAGAGTATCGGTTCATAACCCTGCCAGTCTGTTCCAGGAGTATAGATCTGATGTATGTGTTTCTTCCCGGGCACCTCGTGGCATTGGGCTTTATGGGTGATTTTTCCATCTACTGGCACTGGAACCAGGCTTCTAATGCATTATGGAGCTGTGATCTGCAGTTAGAGCCATTCACAGCTTCGGCAGATGTCAGCATTGCATTTTTTTATATTATCCATGCATAAACAGAGGGTGGTCTGTGTATGAGTATCTCGGGGGGTCTTTTTTAGACACAGACACACCATTTAGTGGTCAGCAGACTCTCTGGACCTGGTGTCAACGTCAAGGCCTGTGGGCCCTAAATGACCCCAGCCTTATTTCCTGGGCCCACGTGAATTGATGAAGGTTATAATCCAGCCTGCCGGATTACTCTGGAATACAGCCCCATAGATTTGAAAAATCCTGCATTACAGTTTTAAGAGTAAGAAATGGTTGTTATTTTTAGTTTTTCCATTGGTGCAGGGACCAGAGTGCTGAAAGAGTATAATATGGGGCTGCTCTGTCAGACTGGTCACAGTGCTGATAAACATGCGTGCTCCGAATAGCAGCGACGCAGTCGTGAGAGCCGGCCGGCCGGCCGCCGTAAATGGAGCTTGCAGTTTATGAGGACGTGCAGGCTGAGTGCGGCGGAAACCATGAGCTACCACCAGCATGAGGTCTGCTGAGAAAGACCTTTACAGGCAGGGTTTCAGGTAGACTTGGCCGGTATTATGTTAAAATAGCATACCACGGTATTTGGGGTATACTGCTGTATTTTCATTTGGTCGAATTTCACAGGAGCACCATGCCCACGATGCATCTCATCTATTTTTAGCTGTTTTCTTTTGATTAACTACGTAAACTGAATGTTACGTTTACGTAGGAAAACTCAGAGCACTTTGCAGAACCAATGGGAGCCACTTCAACCCCTACCACTGTGTAGTACCTGGAACCACACAGACAACAGGATGGGCTAACCTGTTAGCTGCAGTGTCCCTGTCACTGCACTGGAGCACTGGGGTCCACACAGACAACAGGATGGGCTAACCTGTTAGCTGCAGTGTCACTGCACTGGAGCACTGGGGTCCACACAGACAACAGGATGGGCTAACTTGTTAGCCGCAGTGTTCCTGTCACTGCACTGGAGCACTGGGGTCCACACAGACAACAGGGTGGGCTAACCTGTTAGCTGCAGTGTCCCTGTCACTGCACTGGAGCACTGGTGTCCACACAGACAACAGGATGGGCTAACCTGTTAGCTGCAGTGTCCCTGTCACTGCACTGGAGCACTGGGGTCCACACAGACAACAGGATGGGCTAACCTGTTAGCTGCAGTGTCACTGCACTGGAGCACTGGGGTCCACACAGACAACAGGATGGGCTAACCTGTTAGCTGCAGAGTCACTGCCCTGGAGCACTGGGGTCCACACAGACAACAGGATGGGCTAACCTGTTAGCTGCAGTGTCCCTGTCACTGCACTGGAGCACTGGGGTCCACACAGACAACAGGATGGACTAACCTGTTAGCTGCAGTGTCCCTGTCACTGCACTGGAGCACTGGGGTCCACATAGACAACAGAATGGGCTAACCTGTTAGCTGCAGTGTCCCTGTCACTGCACTGGAGCACTGGTGTCCACATAGACAACAGAATGGGCTAACCTGTTAGCTGCAGTGTCCCTGTCACTGCACTGGAGCACTGGGATCCACATAGACAACAGGATGGGCTAACCTGTTAGCTGCAGTGTCCCTGTCACTGCACTGGAGCACTGTGGTCCACACAGACAACAGGATGGGCTAACCTTCTGCCCACACCAGCACCTCTTCAGGCAGCAAGCCTGCTTTCTAAGTTGGTCTCCTATCCAACTACTCTCCAGGCCCCAAACCTGCTTAGTTTCAGAGTGAGGAAGATCACAAATTGGCATTATACCTGTAATCGCATGTTAATTATCACCTACAGTTATCTTCCATATATTTCTTGATGTTAATCTTTATAAGGGAAAAACCTCCTGCAGACTAAACAAGAAAAAAGCATTCTAGGAGGATCCCCCTGTAGTGGATGATGTCAGTCCGAATGTTACCAGTGTTGGAAATGTGTCACTATCCTGCTAACTCTCAAGACCCATCTGTCCCAGAAACACCTCTGCCACCCTAATCCCACTGCATGTTCTCTGAATATTCTTAATGCTGCACATTGTCTGCGCATTGAACAGTTCCACTTGGTTCTTACTCTCTCTGAAATCACTGCCTTCACTGGAAGCTCAACCTAGCTACACTTGTCTAGTCAACTCCTTAATAGCTGTATGTTTGTACTGTGCTACAGTATCGCCATCACTTGTACATTATGTTGGACAATGAACGACTGAATGAATGAATGTAAATGTATTACTCATGGATCGATACACTTGCGTTCCGATTGGACCAAATGTTGACCCAAAAGAGTTTGATACTATGGAGACCATTAGTCACAGTCACAGGCTGATTGGTCAGGCTGAGGAAGATGGACATTGGCTCATCTCAGGCTTTGTGTTCATTGGTGGATGCACTTCCTTAACTCCATCCCTCTGAAATAATATCCACAGTCTTCATTTATATGGAGTATATTTAGTAGCATACAAATATTTGCATTTAGTATGGAAGGGATGTTATGAGATGTTCATGAGAATCTCACCCAGCATGTTGTTAAAATTTTAGTAGTTTGTGTTTTCAACAATGAAGGTGATCTGGCACATTGTTAATGTGGCAGAATGTTGTCTGGTATCCTCCCATTATTTGTCTTTTATGGTTAGATTTTCTGCAGGAAGGAAGTAATAGTCGCCTCTCTGATCACTGTCATCTGGTTACGGAGAGCAGGAGGTACTGTACGCTCATCGTGACCGTCAGTGTGCGTTCAGAAGGGTAGCTGAGTAATTGGTGGTTCTCTGGTGGGCAGGAGGAATTTCACCCAAACAAGACTGCAGATTAATGGTGTTGAATCATTTCAGGCTCAGTCACTGCGAGCTGACAGCCTGAGACAGTGCAACGCAATCGGGGCGGCGTTTTCCTGATGAAAAGCGGCAGTGATTCAGTGCAGTGGATCTCCTGCAGTGTGTTGTTTTAACACCTCCCCGTGAACCTGTGTGTTATGTTTCTCACACCCGGTGTAAAAAAATCCACCAACGACATCTATTTTTCACTAAATGTAAGGGAAGAAACCATTGGACTGATTGTGCGAACTCTGTTCTCAAGACACTATTTTACCAGCATATATATTTTTTACTTTTGGTTTTGTTATGATTTATTTATGTGGCAGAATATGAGAACATAATTATCTAATAAATCAGATTTCCTTCATCATGATTTACATACAAGCTGAGTTAATGATTAAGTTGAAATAAATATTTTTCATTTGCAGCCCTAAATCTAGGGATTTTTTTTTTTTTACATAAACCATTTTATTTATCGTGCCTTGCATTTACTCCTCTCTGCTGCGTATCTTCTATTTATTCTTTATCTGTAATTATTAATTGTCTGTTGTCAAGTAGCAAGCTGTGCCGAGAAAACATTACATCAGCCTTGGTCGTGTGGTAATAAAAATTCTGATTTTGATATACAGTTACTGTTACTTTGTGTTCTCTGAATGCTTTCTGAATTATTGATAAATCCAGAGCACACATTTTGAAAGCATATCACAGTAAATCCTCCTGCGACGTTTAGCATGTGGCACAGATCGACATCCTGGAACGTGCTCGGGTCAAAGGTCACCTTCATTCTTCAGAGACGCCTGCTTTCCTGACAGCTGTCCTGACGCTCTTCTGCTCCTCTTCACCGCTCTGTCTGACTCCTCTTGTCTCTCTGTCGCATTTCTCTGCCCTCCCTTCTGCATTCCTGAATTTGCAAGGACCCGCCTTGTAACTCAGTGTAATCCCACCCCGACAGACCATAAAACTGGAGGTAGGGTAGGGTGTGGCTGAGCAGATTGGGATACTCTGCTTATGATGAGAAAGTCACCAGTTCACATTCAAGCTGCAGAGTGGAATTTACACGTTGGGCCCTTCAGCAAAGCCCTTAACCAGTCATCTGAAACATGTACATCACTTCCAATAAAGGCATCCGCTAAATAAATAAAATGTATTGAGATCAATGATTTACATCTAGATCTTTGTTACGGGGGGGGGGGGGGGGGGGTTTCTGGCAAAACAATCCTAGTCTTCTTTTTAATGAGCCTGTGAACTAGGAATAGTCTCTTTTGGGACTAATGTCCCACAGCCTACTGAACAGTCACACGCAGTCTCTTCCACACACCCGGCCCAGATGAAGGTGTCAGGTGGGATATGCCCACTGGGGGCTCTTGTCAGGAGAATAAAGGACACAGGCCTCTCTTGGGCCTATCGGCGTCCTTTGTACTGACATGTCGCTGTCAGCACTCCCAATCGATACTGTGACCGCTTTTCACCAATGACGTTGCAACGCTAACCTGCTTCAGTTGCTTGTCTCCCTGTTCCCTGCGCTTGTCAGCAGCCAACAGACATCACCCTGGGCTGGTCTAGGCCTCATATCTCAGGTCAGGCCTTCTGCCCGCGGGGCTAAGTAACCAACAGCGCCTGTGATTAATGTGAGTCTTATCTGCCGGGACTCTCCTCTCCATTGTTATTTGCACCTCAGTGACGTCGAATTCTCGGCTCCTCTTTTATCTCCGTTCTGAGTGACTGGAGCTGCCCTTACGCTAATGACCTGTTCCGTTAATCAGCTCATTAACGCTTCCTCTTCCGTAATGAAGTTGGCTGTGTGATGTGTTGAAAGGGAGGCCGTTCCGTCATCTCCGAGCGAACTGGAAATTCTCAACGGAGACTTAAGGAATATAAAATTAATACTTAGCATTCCAGAGGAGGCTACATAGTGGTGACCAAATGAAAGCTCTCTTGTGGAGGATTTTGATTGAGGTGACGAGAGTCAAAGGGAATGACTGATTGTCTGGTGGAGTTGATTGTATGCAGAAGGGAGCATCTCCTGCTTATGCTGTCTAGCTCTGCAACAGAACCCTCATCCAGAGCAAGTTAAATACTCACAGATGGTCAGTAGATTAATTTAGCTGCTTCATAAAACTTCGTTTCTGTCCCTTGGCTTGATTCCTGTCTAGGAAAGGCCATGAATAGAAGGTATGTGTTCTCAGATTTCATCCCAAGTCTCTCTCAGAAGATCTACAGCAAGAATGCAGCCTGCCCTTAATTCCCTTGATGTCTCTAAAATATAGTGCAATTTTCGTCATGTCACAACAGCGTGTCGTGCTTCTTTCTGGTAGAGCTATGCTGTGACTTTCAGGCATAAAATGTTATTTGTGTTGCAAGTACTTGATTTGCTTTGATTTAGTCATTTGTGATGGTCATCAGCTGCATTGGCTAGACTTCGATACATTCTGAATTTAATCTTATGATTTACATCATTTTAAATGATCTGTTCTGGGCCCTTCATAGGAAAATGTAATAAATGCTTCCTCTAATAGAAACCATGGCATTTATATCTTGTGCAGGAGATACTGAACAGTCTGAATCCCTCTCTGAACTCTGTTTTGGGGGATGACTTGCATATATACTGTCATATGCTATATATATATAATCCTATTTATTTATACAATGTGTGAATTTTCTAAGGTATTCAGTGGAATCAAGAAAATAAAGAAATAATAATTCTAAACTATAAATGTTTAGGGGGACAAACTCTGAGTTCCAGCCTTAAAGTCAGCATTGAGGAAAACCGCTCCATCGAGGGTCAAGCGAAATACGGATCAATGTGTGTCGGGGATTTCTGTCACAAACTGACATTTTGGAAAGTTCAGCACATAATACAAGACAAGCGGAGTGTGGCTCCGGTCACACTGTGAGGATTAGGAGGATGACACACCTGACTATAGGTGACGTTAATCCAGGGAGATGCTCCATGTCCCAGCATTAAGGATATTCTCAAAGAACCTTCTCTCTCTCTTTTTTACGCATTAGTGTGAAGATGGTGCTGCTTTGGATGGCTGGAGACGTCTTCAAGACGACGTACTTCATAATGAATGAGAGCCCCATGCAATTCTGGGTGTGTGGGCTGGTCCAGATCCTGGTGGATGTGGCGATCCTGCTGCAGGTGCTGTACTACGACCCGGAGACGAGGGGCAAGCTGTGATAAATGTGCATGGCAGCCAGGCCTTCCAGCAGCAGGGACATCACGAGGGTGTGATCCACCTTCACAGCTGCCCGCTAAAGTGCCTGAATTTTTTTTTATTTCTAAAAAAAATATTTTATTGTTACTGATGATGTATTATTATTGTATGCTTTTATTCCTAACTGGCCAATGAGCACGGTCCAGAAGGTGTCCAGTATCTGGTAAATATCAAGAAAAATGTTGTGTACTCCGTAAGATCAGCCTAAGACAAACAGGCATGTGCCTGTGTCGCAATAAGCCTTGTAATATAACAACAATCGGATGTATATAGAAAAAATATATCGGGTTAAAACTAATTGTATATCTGAAATTTTTCAGTGAATGTTCATCCAATGCAGGAACCTTTCCCCGGAAGCATGGGGCAGTAAGTGTGGTGATCCCAGGGTAAAATGCCACTCCTTGGGGCAATTAAAGTAAAATGGCAGAGTTATCAGTTTAGAGACTCTCTATGTCGTTCAGCTTTGGAAGAAAATCTGGAGATTTTTATTCTACATTATTTATTAAATCTGTTGAATAAATACTG
This sequence comes from Brienomyrus brachyistius, assembly GCF_023856365.1. NCBI lineage: Eukaryota > Metazoa > Chordata > Actinopteri > Osteoglossiformes > Mormyridae > Brienomyrus > Brienomyrus brachyistius. Next base: position 26,661,901 of record NC_064545.1, on the reverse strand, counting down.
AAGTGTGTCATCTTATTCTATTCCAACTACTATTCATTTTATAACTTAACTTTTCTTTTCAGTGATATTTAGAATATCCTATCGTGGAATTAAACTTTTTCTGGCAGTACCTGTCACTTTTATTAAAATGTATTTATTGTTGGCAAAACTTTTTATGCATTTAATTCATATTTCATAACTTTTATTATCTAATCATTTTTTAACTATTCCAACTGTAACAGCACCAGTTAAAAATTGAACACTGGTGTTGATTCTTGCTGAGGCAGTTCACTAGACGCCATGTTACGCCATGTTACCTCCATGTTACCTCCATGTTACGTCATGTTACCTCCATGTTACGTCATGTCACCTCCATGTTACCTCCATGTTACGTCATGTTACCTCCATGTTACGTCATGTTACCTCCATGTTACCTCCATGTTACCTCCATGTTACGTCATGTTACCTCCATGTTACCTCCATGTTACGCCATGTTACCTCCATGTTACGCCATGTTACCTCCATGTTACGCCATGTTACCTCCATGTTACTCCATGTTGCGCCATGTTACCTCCATGTTACGTCATGTTACCTCCATGTTACCTCCATGTTACTCCATGTTGCGCCATGTTACCTCCATGTTACGTCATGTTACCTCCATGTTACGCCATGTTACCTCCATGTTACGTCATGTTACCTCCATGTTACCTCCATGTTACCTCCATGTTGCGTCATGTTACCTCCATGTTACGTCATGTTACCTCCATGTTACATCATGTTACCTCCATGTTACTCCATGTTGCGCCATGTTACCTCCATGTTACCTCCATGTTACGTCATGTTACCTCCATGTTACCTCCATGTTACTCCATGTTGCGCCATGTTACCTCCATGTTACCTCCATGTTACTCCATGTTGCGCCATGTTACCTCCATGTTACGCCATGTTACCTCCATGTTACTCCATGTTGCGCCATGTTACCTCCATGTTACCTCCATGTTACTCCATGTTACGTCATGTTACCTCCATGTTACGTCATGTTACCTCCATGTTACACCCTGTTACCTCCATGTTATGCCATGTTACCTCCATGTTACCTCCATGTTACTCCATGTTGCGCCATGTTACCTCCATGTTACCTCCATGTTACGTCATGTTACCTCCATGTTACGTCATGTTACCTCCATGTTACGCCATGTTACTTCCGTGTTACCTCCATGTTACTCCATGTTGCGCCATGTTACCTCCATGTTACGTCATGTTACCTCCATGTTACGCCATGTTACCTCCATGTTACTCCATGTTGCGCCATGTTACCTCCATGTTACGTCATGTTACCTCCATGTTACCTCCATGTTACTCCATGTTGCGCCATGTTACCTCCATGTTACGTCATGTTACCTCCATGTTACCTCCATGTTACGCCATGTTACCTCCATGTTACACCCTGTTACCTCCATGTTATGCCATGTTACCTCCATGTTACCTCCATGTTACGCCATGTTACCTCCATGTTACGCCATGTTACCTCCATGTTACACCCTGTTACCTCCATGTTATGCCATGTTACCTCCATGTTACTCCATGTTGCGCCATGTTACCTCCATGTTACGTCATGTTACCTCCATGTTACTCCATGTTGCGCCATGTTACCTCCATGTTACGTCATGTTACCTCCATGTTACCTCCATGTTACGTCATGTTACCTCCATGTTACGCCATGTTACCTCCATGTTGCGCCATGTTACCTCCATGTTACCTCCATGTTACTCCATGTTACGTCATGTTACCTCCATGTTACCTCCATGTTACTCCATGTTGCGCCATGTTACCTCCATGTTACCTCCATGATACTCCATGTTGCGCCATGTTACCTCCATGTTACGTCATGTTACCTCCACGTTACCTCCATGTTACTCCATGTTACGTCATGTTACCTTTATGTTACCTCCATGTTACTCCATGTTACCTCCATGTTACCTCCATGTTGCGCCATGTTACCTCCATGTTACTCCATGTTGCGCCATGTTACCTCCATGTTACCTCCATGTTACGTCATGTTACCTCCATGTTACGTCATGTTACCTCCATGTTACCTCCATGTTACTCCATGTTGCGCCATGTTACCTCCATGTTACGCCATGTTACCTCCATGTTACCTCCATGTTACGTCATGTTACCTCCATGTTACCTCCATGTTGCGCCATGTTATGCCATGTTACCTCCATGTTACCTCCATGTTACGTCATGTTACCTCCATGTTACCTCCATGTTACGTCATGTTACCTCCATGTTATGCCATGTTACCTCCATGTTACCTCCATGTTACGTCATGTTACCTCCATGTTACCTCCATGTTACGTCATGTTACCTCCATGTTATGCCATGTTACCTCCATGTTACTCCATGTTACGTCATGTTACCTCCATGTTACGTCATGTTACCTCCATGTTACTCCATGTTGCGCCATGTTACCTCCATGTTACCTCCATGTTACTCCATGTTGCGCCATGTTACCTCCATGTTACCTCCATGTTACTCCATGTTGCGCCATGTTACCTCCATGTTACCTCCATGTTACGTCATGTTACCTCCATGTTACGTCATGTTACCTCCATGTTACGCCATGTTACTTCCGTGTTACCTCCATGTTACTCCATGTTGCGCCATGTTACCTCCATGTTACGTCATGTTACCTCCATGTTACCTCCATGTTACCTCCATGTTACTCCATGTTGCGCCATGTTACCTCCATGTTACCTCCATGTTACGTCATGTTACCTCCATGTTACGTCATGTTACCTCCATGTTACCTCCATGTTATGCCATGTTACCTCCATGTTACTCCATGTTACCTCCATGTTACTCCATGTTACGCCATGTTACCTCCATGTTATGCCATGTTACCTCCATGTTACCTCCATGTTACGTCATGTTACCTCCATGTTACCTCCATGTTACTCCATGTTACCTCCATGTTACTCCATGTTACGCCATGTTACCTCCATGTTACTCCATGTTACTCCATGTTACGCCATGTTACCTCCATGTTACTCCATGTTACCTCCAGACTTCACCTTCTTCGCAGATCCATCCTCTCCATGCACTGTTTCTGTTAGTGTTGCAGTAATGTCTCCATAACACCCAGAGTTTGTCCCACGCTTGCCAGGGAGCTGATCAGACCCTGCGGCCTCCGTACCTTCTTCCAGTTCCCCGTGCAATTCATCACCTGCTCTGTTAATTCCTACAGCGGTGACACCAAGGTCCCCGGTACGTTTGTTCCTCCCCTTCGTTACTGTTGTGAGGCGACCCCCGCCCCCCCCTTCAAGTAGAATCACATCTCCATTCAGGTTGAGGCTGGATGCCTATGGATTTTTGAAGGGATTGAACAGCCAATGTTCGCGAGGAGGTACCATTTCCAAACGCCATAGAATTCTGCTGGTTAGGCGGCGTCACTGATTAAATGCTATGGAATAAGCATTGCTAAAGATGACCTGGTACTGCAGAACACATACTATTATGAATTTGATATTTTGATATAATATGTTTTGCACACGCCCATGCTGCAGTCTAACACCTTTGCTCTCCTCCAGAAGTGCAACAGCCTCCAATATCCACATATTATGGACAAAAAAACAAATGCAATAAAACCTGTCTCTTGTGTGAAGGGAATTGCCATTAAGTCTGCTCTCTGTGTGATTGTTTACTGATGTGTAATTTTATTATTCAGACTGCGATCAGGCCAAACGACTCTTGGGAAGAAAGTCACCCTGTAGCTGCTCCCTGGGTACTTTGTGCTCTTGATGTTTTTTTTCCCTGTTCCATTAAATCACCTGCTAGTTTATCAAAATTCTGCCTCTCTGGAGGGATTGTAAAGTTCTGGGTAAAACGTGACAAATGGACTCTGACTGGACCATGGCATATATTAGGAAACTTTTGCTAAAGTGAAATCGTTACAGTTTTGACTCGTATTGTCGCTCGCATGCGTGATATTTATCTTTTGTGTGCTTGAATCTTTTTGTTAACCGGTTCATATTGTTTGTATTCATGTTGTCTCTTGAGCTGATTTTTTTGGAAAATGTTTTTAAATGTTCTAGCGGAAGATAGTAGGGCTTCGTGGTGGTGCTAAGAACGATATTAAGACCTAGGGGCTAAATCATGAATGAGTCAGGGAGATTGTGATATACTTTCCACCATATGAAAGGTCATGCATAAATTATGGCATCGTATTGACAGAACTGGGAATTCTGGGAAATCATCCGGCCGCGGCCACTTGGCGAATTGGGTCTTAACTTGTTAGGTTCATGATGGATGGGATTCCCCAGTCTCAAGGTGCCCAGCGTGACCGTAGCAGAGGACGACAGTCTCCGCACTCTGTGATACCGTTCAGGATCAAATTAAGTAACAGCCCAGAACTACCTGGTAGTAGCAATTATATTTATAAAGAGTCAGTAAGAAACTGAATCCCTTTCTTTCTTCTTTTTTCAGTAGGAAAATTGGGTTTTTAATAAGAAACTTGGGTTTAACGCAAGCAGTAATTATCCATATTTTTTTTTATCACAATTTATGTACTTTAGGGCTGTAGTGTTAGCTTGGATCACAACAATCACAAGGCTGGAGGACGTCATGTACCACAGACAACATGCAAACTCCCTACATGTAGTTTAGAGGGGGGACACTAGAGGCAGCAGTGAGCCATCAGACTTCCCCATAAACACTAGCTACGCATAGCCAGAATATTTCACTGTTTAACTTTGTTAGGATTAATGTCGATATGGGCCAATTCCGTTCATTTGGAATGGTTGCATTTCACGCTTTTTAACTTCATGAGGTTCATGTTTGTGTTCAGCCAAACGCATTTAGTATTGATCGGTAGCTAAGCAAAGCTTTTATTTGTGATTCAGACTCCAGGTGACTGGTTTTCACTTTAACACAGGTATTGTTTTTCTTTTGTTTATTTGCTTTTATTCTTTTCTGCAATCATATGTTTTTATTAACCACATGTTCACTTTTAGGTAAGGTAACTTGTGAAGCTGACATCCCTGCTTTTAGTGAAAGTTGACATGAAGTAAACAGGAGCTGATTAGTTACTAGTTGGAAGATTACTAGGGTGACTGGCTGAACTGACCATCCCATTCTCTACACGTTTACAAATACAGACGCTCCTCTCCTTACGAATGAGATACGTTCCGAACGGCCGTTCGCTACTTGTAATGTTCGTAAGTCATTTTTCAACATCATTTTAAGGGTATACGCGAGTCCAAAGAACTAGGATGCTGTGAGTTCGCACTCTACGCTGCTGCGCGGTGGGAGTAGCGGACAGAAGTCGTACTCGGCGGAATTGGGGTTCAGACAGGAAACGGGAGCCCAAGGAACACAATTTGGACTTAGTCCTCTTCGTTCGTATGCCTGAAAGTTCATGAAAGTTCAAAGTTCCTAAGTAGAGGAGCGTCTGTACATATTTCATTTAACAACGCAATATGTGAGTGCTCTTTTCTGTAATGTGGACTCTCTCCCATCCTACGAAGACCTCGTTATTGCCGTTTGTTCTCCATTGATCTAGACATCATACTGTAAATGGATTGTTAATGCTCAGTAGAGGCTACATGAAGATTTATTATTTTTAAAAAGTATGTGCCCCCCTCCCCCCACGCTGATAATAGCAGCACAAGGCAATTGTTGGAACACCACCTACCATTATGAAAGGTTTTCCATAATGTGTTTCCGGTAAACTATCCAATATCTTGGTGTCCGATGAGGGCAGACGTGCACAATGGATAAAATATCCACTCAGCTAAATGTAGCTGTGTGTCTCCATCAAGCCAGCAGTGACACTCTGCTGAGGGTACGGTACATCTGTAAAGAGCAGAGACCCCCTGCTCTGATTTTATTGTTAGAGAATGGCATTGGAAATGTTCATTTTTAACTCTCAAGCGTTATCGGACATTGATGAAAGCACTTAAGAAGCACTGGTACAATTACTGAGACATAAGATGAACTTCATTGATTCCAGAGGTAAATTCTGGTCCATATAGCAGCAAGATACATAAAGTGCAATAGTGTGAAACAAGACAAGTGCAAAGACACTACACAGGACGCACAAACATCGCATCATAAAATAAAAATGATTAATTAACAGCAGGTATATGAAGCTATACAGTGATGTTCAAGGACGCTATGTCCTCCAGCCAAGCACACAGCATGCTAAGTCAGGCAAATTAGAAGACAATATTTTTAATTGCTTCATAACACCCTGGTTATGATCAAAAAATCAGCAGTTCAAACCGTGTCCAGAATTATTTCCCCAGTGGGCCCCTGAGCAAGGCCCTTAACCTGTCTATCACAACTTACCTACTATAGGGTTGTAGTGTTAGCTTGGAGCCTATCCTGAAAAGCACGGGAGTTTATTAGTTACTAGTGTGAAGTAAGAAACGTTACAGAAATGCAAATTGGTCCATTTAACCATAAAGCAGCACCTCAACAAAACACCTTTAGAGATACTGAGATATTACTTCTTTTTTCATTTAAATTGCTTATTTTATTTAAAACGTGTAATTAAAGTTTATGTTCTCATGTGTCGTTTAGATTTATGATGTTATTTAACTCATTGACAGTCTTAAGGTTTCTCCCCTGAGCTGAATATGGAGGAATTTGCTTTTTATTTTTTTAACCTTGTCACATGTCACCTTGTCACACGGCCATCCTGTTTACCTGGAACGTTTTCAGGTTGTTTTTCATTCCCCTGGGTCTTATCCTAACTGCACCCCCATCTTTTTACCCGCCCTCTCTCGTTTGTCATTCTCGCTCCGTCCGAGGTCGTTCATCATAACCCTTTGGTACATCCTCCTGTGTCCTCGGTTTCCGTCCTCTGCTGTGTCATACCCCTGTCGTTCCCAGAGGGTCCGTCTCTCCCATGCAGCCTAACATCTACCAGTCGTTTGAAGGGGAGCCTGACCACCTCGACAGCCTCACCCAGCGCCAGCAAGGTGGGTCAGCTTGTTCTGCCTGATGTTCCCAACCAATGAACTGGAAGGTCAATGATTTTGTTGCCCTGTTTGACCACTGAAGGGAAATAGACTAGCGCTTATCCCGTAGGTGGACGTGTTCACGTTGTGGAGACACGGGCATGGAGAAAGTAGAGATGCAGCAGGTTCTCACAGGTTCCTTTTACCAATACTGATGTCCTGTCAGCTCATCGCTGTTCACTGATGTCCTGTCAGCTCATCGCTGTTCACTGATGTCCTGTCAGCTCATCGCTGTTCACTGATGTCCTGTCAGCTCATCGCTGTTCACTGATGTCCTGTCAGCTCATCGCTGTTCACTTATGTCCTGTCAGCTCATCGCTGTTCACTGCCCATAAGTGGATTGTGTGGATGCAGGCTCCATTGCCTCCATTGTTCTGCCATCTGTTATGCTTTTACTGTACTGCCATGAATAGAAAATTGCTTCAGACTAAAGACTTAATTTGCCATGGTCGTCAAAGGGGTACTCTGGAAATAGACAGGACAAGGCATTCTGCTGTTGTATTTTGATTGAAGGATCTTGTCCGATTTCTCCTTCTTTTGGGCCAGAAGCCTTGATGATTCAGTGTTTTCAGCCCTCTGCTTGCCATGTGGGATAATGAGTCACCAATTCTGGTGTCTGATAACCCAGGAGAGGGCACTTCACAGCCGACGTGTCATGGGAGCCGCTTGCTTTGCTCCTCCCCCTCCACACAGCCGTCCCCCATTTTCATACGCCCTCCTCCACACTGTTGACCCAACTCCCATCCTGACTGTAAGTCTCTTGATCGTCCTACTGTTGCTTGCCAATCTCATCTGTGCAGGACTTGATCATTTCACTACCTCAAGACTTCTCTGTTACATTTTTTCCACGTCTGAAACAAAAACCTTTAATGAGATATGGGATTTTCATTTTTTTAATCATTTGCTGGATTTCAGTATAAATTATTGAAATGCCTAACCAAACCCTTGAGCTAATGACCGCTTGTAGAGAACCCAACCAACATTTATGACTTGCATTAGGAATTTGAACTTCTCATTATCGGTTTTTTCATTTTCAGTGCTATGTGTCGGCATCATAAGAAGCTACTATTTGTGGTACTGATCTCTTCTGGAACAAAATCAGATTAGAATATATACTGTATATATATGTCCATTATTATATTGGGTCATCTTGCTTTCTTTTTCAATTTAAAACCTAAAGATTATTCATAATCTGTCATTTACAGTAATCTGAGGTCAGTCTTATCATAGAAATGGTCTGTAATTCCCCAGAAATGAGAATGTCTTTTATGATAATTTTTTTAAAGGAATTGCACTCTATGAAAGTTGAAACCTCGACTGTGTTAGCTCAGATAGCATCTTCTCTTCACTTATTTCTATCCTAAGTGGTACAAATTGATTTTCCTTTCTTTGATATCCTAGATAGTGTAATGTGGTGTAGTGTCATATTCTCGGCTGGATGGTGCATTTTAGACAGTGTTGAATGCATCGGCGCCCAGTAACAGGCCACGGTGATGTGCGTCTCCTCAGGGGGTGTCGTTCTCACTGCCTGCCTCCCACCTCTCTGCTTCTAGCTCCTCCAACTCCAAGTTTTGTATTTAAACTGGGAAAAACCCAGGTATCTCATGTTACCGCTTCCAGACATTCTCACATTTCGCCACGATTCTTTGTTTTTTTTCCCCGTTAAATCACCTGTCTGTCAACAAGGTTTGCTGTCCGCATGTCCTTTGAAAATTAACATAGAATGTCTGTGAGACGATAAATAGAAGCTTCTCTTAATAATTTAATTAAACTGAACCAGCCTGTAGTTTTCACTAATACAGAGAAAACTACGTGATAAGATCCCTATTAATCTAAAGCCATATATCACTGTCATAATTAATTATTTGTTTGTACTCTGTAATTGCTATGATCCTAACAGATTTCTTAGTCGCAACGTGAAATGTGATAGGAAATCAGTGCTGGTTCTAATGTGTTTATAGAACTTACATTTTGAGACAGTTCATCTATCCATCCTTCTTCACTTGTCTGGAACAAGGTCAAAAGGATGAATTTAGTTGTTCATTTGAACTGTTTTTAACTTGGAACGTGCACAAATTCAGACGTGTTGTAAAGTCAGCCTTAACATATAATGCTACGATTAAGCTGTGTGTCTTAATATAGGAAACCAAAACAGTCCATGAGGAATAAACTGAACGTTTAAGTGAGACTTTGTTGAGTCAGTTTACATAAGTTAAGAGTTTTTTTTTTATTAAAATAAGCTTCTTACAACTTGATGCATTTGCGAGGGGCTTTAGCGTGCAGTCTGTTATCACAAAAGTGATTATAAAAGGCTCATGGGTTTAATGTCTTTTTTTAAATGGCTGGATTGGGTCAAAGTGTCACTTCTGGACTCCTCTCTCCCTGATTATTCGTCACTAAGTAGATGACCCTGTGACTGGAGAGAAATTCATTATCGTCTTGACTGGAGACAGACTGGGAGCCTGTTCAGTCCAACAAGAGTCCAGCGGTGATTCCCAGCATTTGTTTGGCTTCAGCTGTTCACAAGACCTAGTGCTAAGTGGCATGATGGATACAGTTGCCTGTTCTTTAATAGAGAGGCTGAATCCAAAAGCGAATGTTCCTTTTCAATCCTATTTAAAGGGGCTGTGTGCAGCTCAGTCGGTGATCTAGGCCTTGGCTCTGAAGGGCCTGGGTTTAAATCCCACGCCTGGTAAAGTATTCGTATCACTGTAGGGCCCTTGAACAAGGCCTTTAACCCCATTTTCTCCAGAGGTGCTAGATTTTAGCCTGCGCTACGATCCTGAGCTCTTGTCAGTTTCATACTGGATTGAACAAAAGCATCTGCTAGCTAAATAAATGTAAATGTATTGCAACATCTGATTCATTGACACTGGAGTGTGATCTACTAATCAAATTCATAGAATTTACGAATGTACTATATTTTCTAGGAAAACAGAAAGAGAACACAAAGATGGCTACAGAACAGTTATGTGACTCTGGGATGAAAGTACATTGTCCGTATCTGGCACCCATTCAGGTAAACAGTTTGGATTTCTTCCAAGGAATGTTTCCATGAGAGATGTTACCTGGGACCTTGGGCAGAGCTTAATTTGGCTCGGACGTCATAAGCAGGGGGCGTATCCCTTATTCTGATTGGTCGAGGGGTTATATCTATATATGGTATCATACATGCTCATGCCACGTGTTGCCGATAGGGGCATGTACATGTGTTTATTTATGTGTCACTTTTAATTACGTTTAATTAATTACGTTGAAGGAATAATAAAGCATATTGCAGCATGAATATAAGAGTGCAGGGGCCCTGCCGGCCGTAGACACGGGATGTTAGGAGCACAAGCGCCACGGCGTATTTTAAAAGAAGAAAGCATCAAAATGTTTTAAAGAAGAAAACCTTTAGTGGGATTTACCAGTGCTTTATTATATTGTTAGGTTGAAGAAAGCATTTAAACAGCAAACTTTTAGAAGAAATAACCTTTAAGTCCGATGGTAGCTAAAAGGTGAAATGAGCGAGTCCCGCAGCTGTGGCACTGTACGTGTGGTAAAAAGTTGTTCAGAAATTGAAACAGATGCGTAAACCGGATCTGCTCTGATCCGTACGTGTTTAAGAGTCAAAATTACGAAAAGACGAGCTCCAAATGGGACTGGTGAGTGGCTCAGTGGGCTAAGTCGCTGCGCTTGTGATCGGAAAGTTGAGGTTGGTGGTTCAAGCCCGCCCTCAGCAGGGTGGTTACAGGGTGGGTCCTTGGATGCGCTGGCTGACCCTGCAGTGTGGAGGTGTGTGGCGTGCGGCGTGCGGAGTGTGTGGTGTGGAGTGTGTGAGTGAGAGAAGAGAGAGAGAGAGAGAGAGAGAGCAGGATCAGTCAGTGTGCTCAAGGGCCTGCCCTGTAACTCTTCCACTGAGGGCAGGCTTGAGCACACTGACCTGATCACAAGCACAGAGATTAGCCACTCACAGCCCTTTTTTGGAAAAAAAAAAATATATTATTTTTTTTTACGATTCACACTCACTTCCACCTGTCTCTCAGTGGCTCCTCCTCCATCTCTGTGGCCCCTCCTCCATCACTGTGGCTCCTCCTCATCTCTGTGGCCCCTCCTCCATCACTGTGGCTCCTTCTCCATGGATACTCTGGCGAGGCTGGATTCGAACCAGCAACCATCTGATCACAGATGCAGAGGCTTAGCCTGCAGCGCCACTCACCATTCCTACTTGTATGCAGTTTTTCGTATATATGTCTTTTTTTCCCTAGCTTGCCAAATAAAGGATTCACACAAACATACTACCTATCTCTTTGGCCAAGGCTGGGCTCGAACCAGCAACCTTCAGATCACAGATACAGAGGTTTAGCCTGCAGCGCCACTCACCACTCCTGTATTAATGCTGTTTTTCGTATGTATGTTTTTTTTCCCTAACTTGCCAAATAAAGGATTTACACAAACATACTACCTATCTCTTTGGCCAAGGCTGGGCTCGAACCAGCAACCTTCAGATCACAGATACAGAGGTTTAGCCTGCAGCGCCACTCACCACTCCTGTATTAATGCTGTTTTTCGTATGTATGTTTTTTTTTCCCTAACTTGCCAAATAAAGAATTTACACAAACATACTACCTATCTCTTTGGCCAAGGCTGGGCTCGAACCAGCAACCTTCAGATCACAGATACAGAGGTTTAGCCTGCAGCGCCACTCACCACTCCTGTATTAATGCTGTTTTTCGTATGTATGTTTTTTTTTCCCTAACTTGCTAAATAAAGAATTTACACAAACATACTACCTATCTCTTTGGCCAAGGCTGGGCTTGAACCAGCAACCTTCTGATCACAGATACAGAGGTTTAGCCTGCAGCGCCACTCACCACTCCTGTATTAATGCTGTTTTTCGTATGTATGTTTTTTTTTTCCCTAACTTGCCAAATAAAGAATTTACACAAACATACTACCTATCTCTTTGGCCAAGGCTGGGCTTGAACCAGCAACCTTCTGATCACAGATAAAGATGCTTAGCCTGTAGCGCCACTCACCGCTCCTGCTTCGATGCTCTGTTTTTCGTATATATGTTTTTTTTCCCCTAACTTGCCAAATGAAGGATTCACACACCTGTACCAACTATCACTTCTGCCAAGGCTGGGCTCGAACCAGCAACCTTCAGATCACAGATACAGAGGTTTAGCCTGCAGCGCCACTCGCCAACCCTGTTTCGATGTTTGATTTTTCGTATATATGTTTTTTTTCCCTATCTTGCCAAATAAAGGATTCACACACATGCACCACCTGTCTCTGTGTGTTAGAGTAAAGGCTGTGGCTCTACAGTCTGTAGCTGTGACTATTCTGCCAAGCCTGAACAACACATATTACTCTGCCTGAGGCTTGAACCAGCAATCTCCTGATCACAGGCACAGTCACTTAGCGCGTTGCGCCACCATCCATCCTTTGACCAACCCCCCTTAAGGGTTCAAAATGATGATCTGCCGGGTGACGTGATGCAAAAACAGATACTGCTCTGCGCGAGGCTTGAACCAGGGACCTCCTCAATCGCAGGCACGGTCACTCAGCACGTTGCGCCACTCTAAGACAAACCACCTTTAAGGGTTCATGATAATGATCTTCTGGGTGACGCTCACAATAAAAAGTACTGCTCTGCTGAGGCTTGAACCAGGAACCTTGTCAACCACAGGCACAGTCACTCAGCACATTGCGCCACCCTCCATCCTCCAACTGATCATCCTTAAAAGTTCAAGATGATGATCTGCTGGGTGACGTGACGCAAAACAGATACTACTCTGCTCGAGGCTTGAACCAGGGATCTCCTCGATCGCAGGCACATATGATCGCAGATATATATGTTTTTTTTTTTTCCCTAACTTGCCAAATAAAGGGTTCGCACACATGTGCCACCTATTTCTTCTGCCAAGGCTGGGCTCGAACCAGCAACCTTCTGATCATAGCTACAGAGGCTTAGCTTGCAGCGCCACTCACCACTCCTGTATTAATGCTGTTTTTCGTATGTATGTTTTTTTTTCCCTAACTTGCCAAATAAAGGATTTACACAAACATACTATCTATCTCTTTGGCCAAGGCTGGGCTTGAACCAGCAACCTTCTGATCACAGATACAGAGGTTTAGCCTGCAGCACCACTCACCACTCCTGTATTAATGCTGTTTTTCGTATGTATGTTTTTTTTTCCCTAACTTGCCAAATAAAGGATTTACACAAACATACTACCTATCTCTTTGGCCAAGGCTGGGCTCGAACCAGCAACCTTCAGATCACAGATACAGAGGTTTAGCCTGCAGCGCCACTCACCACTCCTGTATTAATGCTGTTTTTCGTATGTATGTTTTTTTTTCCCTAACTTGCTAAATAAAGAATTTACACAAACATACTACCTATCTCTTTGGCCAAGGCTGGGCTTGAACCAGCAACCTTCTGATCACAGATACAGATGCTTAGCCTGTAGCGCCACTCACCGCTCCTGCTTCGATGCTCTGTTTTTCGTATATATGTTTTTTTTCCCCTAACTTGCCAAATGAAGGATTCACACACCTGTACCAACTATCACTTCTGCCAAGGCTGGGCTTGAACCAGCAACCTTCAGATCACAGATACAGAGGTTTAGCCTGCAGCGCCACTCGCCAACCCTGTTTCGATGTTTGATTTTTCGTATATATGTTTTTTTTCCCTATCTTGCCAAATAAAGGATTCACACACATGCACCACCTGTCTCTGTGTGTTAGAGTAAAGGCTGTGGCTCTACAGTCTGTAGCTGTGACTATTCTGCCAAGCCTGAACAACACATATTACTCTGCCTGAGGCTTGAACCAGCAATCTCCTGATCACAGGCACAGTCACTTAGCGCGTTGCGCCACCATCCATCCTTTGACCAACCCCCCTTAAGGGTTCAAAATGATGATCTGCCGGGTGACGTGATGCAAAAACAGATACTGCTCTGCGCGAGGCTTGAACCAGGGACCTCCTCAATCGCAGGCACGGTCACTCAGCACGTTGTGCCACTCTAAGACAAACCACCTTTAAGGGTTCATGATAATGATCTTCTGGGTGACGCTCACAATAAAAAGTACTGCTCTGCTGAGGCTTGAACCAGGAACCTTGTCAACCACAGGCACAGTCACTCAGCGCATTGCGCCACCCTCCATCCTCCAACTGATCATCCTTAAAAGTTCAAGATGATGATCTGCTGGGTGACGTGACGCAAAACAGATACTACTCTGCTCGAGGCTTGAACCAGGGATCTCCTCGATCGCAGGCACATATGATCGCAGATATATATGTTTTTTTTTTTTTCCCTAACTTGCCAAATAAAGGGTTCGCACACATGTGCCACCTATTTCTTCTGCCAAGGCTGGGCTCGAACCAGCAACCTTCTGATCACAGATACAGAGGCTTGGCTTGCAGCGCCACTCACCACTCCTGTATTAATGCTGTTTTTCGTATGTATGTTTTTTTTCCCTAACTTGCCAAATAAAGGATTTACACAAACATACTACCTATCTCTTTGGCCAAGGCTGGGCTCGAACCAGCAACCTTCTGATCACAGATACAGAGGTTTAGCCTGCAGCGCCACTCACCACTCCTGTATTAATGCTGTTTTTCGTATGTATGTTTTTTTTTCCCTAACTTGCCAAATAAAGAATTTGCACAAACATACTACCTATCTCTTGGGCCAAGGCTGGGCTTGAACCAGCAACCTTCTGATCACAGATACAGATGTTTAGCCTGTAGCGCCACTCACCGCTCCTGCTTCGATGCTCTGTTTTTCGTATATATGTTTTTTTTCCCCTAACTTGCCAAATGAAGGATTCACACACCTGTACCAACTATCACTTCTGCCAAGGCTGGGCTTGAACCAGCAACCTTCAGATCACAGATACAGAGGTTTAGCCTGCAGCGCCACTCGCCAACCCTGTTTCGATGTTTGATTTTTCGTATATATGTTTTTTTTCCCTATCTTGCCAAATAAAGGATTCACACACATGCACCACCTGTCTCTGTGTGTTAGAGTAAAGGCTGTGGCTCTACAGTCTGTAGCTGTGACTATTCTGCCAAGCCTGAACAACACATATTACTCTGCCTGAGGCTTGAACCAGCAATCTCCTGATCACAGGCACAGTCACTTAGCGCGTTGCGCCACCATCCATCCTTTGACCAACCCCCCTTAAGGGTTCAAAATGATGATCTGCCGGGTGACGTGATGCAAAAACAGATACTGCTCTGCGCGAGGCTTGAACCAGGGACCTCCTCAATCGCAGGCACGGTCACTCAGCACGTTGCGCCACTCTAAGACAAACCACCTTTAAGGGTTCATGATAATGATCTTCTGGGTGACGCTCACAATAAAAAGTACTGCTCTGCTGAGGCTTGAACCAGGAACCTTGTCAACCACAGGCACAGTCACTCAGCGCATTGCGCCACCCTCCATCCTCCAACTGATCATCCTTAAAAGTTCAAGATGATGATCTGCTGGGTGACGTGACGCAAAACAGATACTACTCTGCTCGAGGCTTGAACCAGGGATCTCCTCGATCGCAGGCACATATGATCGCAGATATATATGTTTTTTTTTTTTCCCTAACTTGCCAAATAAAGGGTTCGCACACATGTGCCACCTATTTCTTCTGCCAAGGCTGGGCTCGAACCAGCAACCTTCTAATCACAGCTACAGAGGCTTAGCTTGCAGCGCTACTCACCACTCCTGTATTAATGCTGTTTTTCGTATGTATGTTTTTTTTTCCCTAACTTGCCAAATAAAGGATTTACACAAACATACTATCTATCTCTTTGGCCAAGGCTGGGCTTGAACCAGCAACCTTCTGATCACAGATACAGATGCTTAGCCTGTAGGGCCACTCACCGCTCCTGCTTCGATGCTCTGTTTTTCGTATATATGTTTTTTTTCCCCTAACTTGCCAAATGAAGGATTCACACACCTGTACCAACTATCTCTTCCGCCAAGGCTGGGCTTGAACCAGCAACCTTCAGATCACAGATACAGAGGTTTAGCCTGCAGCGCCAATCGCCAACCCGGTTTTGATGTTTGATTTTTCGTATATATGTTTTTTTCCCTATCTTGCCAAATAAAGGATTCACACACATGCACCACCTGTCTCTGTGTGTTAGAGTAAAGGCTGTGGCTCTACAGTCTGTAGCTGTGACTATTCTGCCAAGCCTGAACAACACATATTACTCTGCCTGAGGCTTGAACCAGCAATCTCCTGATCACAGGCACGGTCACTCAGCGCATTGCGCCATCCTCCATCCTCCAACTGATCATTCTTAAAAGTTCAAGATGATGATCTGCTGGGTGACGTGACGCAAAACAGATACTACTCTGCTCGAGGCTTGAACCAGGGATCTCCTCGATCGCAGGCACATATGATCGCAGATATATATGTTTTTTTTTTCCCCCTAACTTGCCAAATAAAGGGTTCACACACATGTGCCACCTATTTCTTCTGCCAAGGCTGGGCTCAAACCAGCAACCTTCTGATCACAGCTACAGAGGCTTAGCTTGCAGCGCCACTCACCACTCCTGTATTAATGCTGTTTTTCGTATATATGTTTTTTTCCCTATCTTGCCAAATAGATTCACACACACATATATATACCACCTATCTCTATGTGTTAGAGTTAAGGCTGTTGCTCTAGGTTCTGCACTATGACTATTCTGCTAAGGCGGAATAACAGCTACTACTCTGCTGAGGCTTGAACCAGGGACCTCCTCGATCTCAAGCACAGTCACTTAGCACGTTGTGCCACCATCCATCCTCTAACCAACCAACCTTAAGGGTTCATGATGATGATGTGCTGGGTGCCACTCGCAATAAAAAAATACTGCTACTGAAGATTGAACCGGGGCGGCATGGTGGTGCATGGTGGTGCTCGTGCCCATTGCTTCCGGGATAGGCTCCGGACCCCCCGCGACCCAGTAGGATAAGCGGTTTGGAAAATGGATGGATGGATGGAAGATTGAACCAGGGATCTCCTCGATCGCAGGCACGGTCACTCAGTGCTGTCGGGTGACGTGATGCAATAACAGATACTACTCTGCCTGGTGGCTTAAGGCAACCCTTATGGCAACCGTTTATGCGCTAGCTTGTATTCATCTGGCTACATTTCATTATTCCTTAATGTAATTAAAAGTAACACATAAATAAATACTTGTAATGTGATTTTATTCTATTAAAGTTTAACGGCAACCCTTATCTCCCAAGCCATATGGCCCCCTATCGGCAACACGTGACATAAGCATGAATGATGCCATATATGGACCTAACCTCTCGACCAATCAGAATAAGGGATACGCCCCCTAATTATAACGTCAGAAGCGGAGCCAAATTAAGCTCCGCCCAAGGTACCAGGTAACATCTCTGTCATGCTTTGCAGCTGGCCTCTACAACAAGGTGTTGCAGTCAAGATGAGATTTATACCCCTACAGTGCAAAACTGTGTGACTTTCAACATACTAAATAATGCCAGAGGGGGATACGGAGGTGGCTGTCATGACCCGTACGTGTAAATTAGACAAGGATGAGCAACATTGATTGTTTGAGTAGCAAACGAGAGCTTTATTGAACTGAGTCACACCTCCCCCCGGGTCCTCATTTTACCTCTGTGCCATGTCCAGTGAGTCAGTGGCGTTACTCAGCAAAGGTCTGCATTCAGATGCCAGCAGATCAAAGGGGGTCCGGTCTTCACAGTACTGGCACTGCCTTCAAGTCACAGCTACCTTGAAAACTGGAGTGGGGGGGGGTGCAGAGTAATAAAGAAGTCTGCAAAGTGATAGGCTGACACTTCTGGCAATGCATTATGCATTACATCCAGGTGAGGGGATGTATAACTTGTTCCTGCCCTGGGCCAACAGCTCAGAGGGGAAATGGTCCTATTCAGAATCACAGATTAGTCTCAATACCTGAACCCTGCTGCTGCCCACGACTAAGGAGGAGAGGGGAGTTAAGGTGCATATTACCAACCGTCCAGCTCTATATGTATATGTATATATAATAAATTGGACAGTACGAGAAAAATAAACACACACTGCAAACAGCAGTGAAGGGTGTCATACATGGTTTTTATAGCCTGGAACCCTGACTGTTTGAAATTCCAAGCCGAGGATTCGGCATCTTGGTTGCAGCACATGTGCTCACTGCACTGCCCTGGGGCATGTTCCGAACAGTGGGATTTAAAGCAAATGGAGAATGGCGAATTCAGGGAGAGTTCTGGGGACCAGCTTCAGTGGAATGGAAAAGTGGGAGGGACTTATAGTGGCCATTAATACAGTGTATTACTTGCTCCTCTTCCAGTATGTTTGACAAGACGCCATTCTCTGATTTTACACTGTAAGACTCATTCCAGGCAGGACAGCAAACAGGACCATCTGACATGGGGATGGGAGGGGGAAACAGAGGCTTTATTTGGGTACAGCTGTCAAGATGAGCTTAACGAACTGGTTTGGGGAAACAAGGGCAGAAGATAACATCAGCACAAGGGACAGAGGGTGTTGCAGAAGGTAGCATTATCAGGGTTCGAGGGGTGGGTCCAAGAGGCAAAACAAAAGCTAGTTTTCCGTGGTCGGTAAGGCACAAATAGAGTGAATGTCTTAGTTGCGATAAACCAGTGAAGTAAATTATCCAGTGAAGTCTTTTAGGCTAAATGTCTTTCTCAGAATTAGAAAGTCATTTAAGAAAGACATTTAAACCTGTAACGGTGACATCACCTGCTGCCCCACTGTACAGTACTACCCCATTGATGAAGACGGAGACAGATAAAGTGCTCCGCTCTGTGCAGAAAGGGCTTGAGATTTCACACACGCCGTCTCCCAGTGTTTTCTGGTGTCAGCTAAAATCCAGGAGGACAAAGTTGACAGGCACACCGTGATCCGTGCCTGGAATTAGTATTCCTCGCAGACATCCGCTGGGCCCTCGCTGCGTGTGCTGTTACCGTAACCACCTTCAGCTGACTCAGTGCCACTTAAAAACGGGGGAATATCAGACGACAGACACGCTAAACAGATGTGGCAAGGCGCCTGTCTGTGTCTCAGGCTCCCGTGAATTCGGAGATGGTTACGTGAGGAACGCGTCTGTCCTCCCTCGTCTGCCGTGAATGTCAATCAGAACAGACAGTCTTCAATGAGAACTATATTTCATGACTTCATCGTTGCCTGTAACAACAATCAGGTAAGGTTATTAGTTCATCACTGTACTTTGTATTTTGCTTGATGTTTTGTGGTAGGAAGCTATATTTCCGAAGTTAGTTGACCTAGATGAGGATGGTGGGACCAACACATCTAATTGGTTGGTCCTTCCTCCTCTAATTGCTTGGACCCACCTCCTCTACAATCTGATTTGTTATCTCTCCGAACCAATCATTTTTCATTCTGCCCTCAGACCATTATCGTGTAAGTAAAACTTCCACAGGTGTCTGTGTTACACCCATAGTGGATCTATATCATAATAAAAACAATGTAAACCACCTGAGTTCAGACCCTATGTTTATTTAATAGTTGTCTGTACTCATATGATGCTCTTTCAGCAAACCCCAGGCGTCCCAGAATTCTCCTCTAACTTAATCCCCTACTGCAGAGGATTATTCTTAATCCCTCATCTGATTCTTTAAAAAAAAAAAAAATTGAAATCAACTTGAGAATCAGTGATTCAATGTTGTCAGTGTAATGAGGGATCAAGGATACAAGAACATACATACATTCATCGATGGTCCTTAGCTCATGTCTGTGTGGGCGGTCGGGAGTGTCGTCAGGTGTGGAGAGGTGTGATTCAAAGCAGGTCGTTCTTCTGGTTGTGGGGTGGGGGGATGGAACACACCGGGGCTCTTGGTTCTGGAGGTGACGAGGGAGCACACTGTGTTCCCAGCCCCACATCCATTCCCTTTTTAGGAAGTAATGTTTCAGCTTTTCCCTGGACATTCACACAAGGTTCCTTGGGGTTATTCCTGGTGTGGTAGTTATTTTGGTGAGAGAAAATGTTTTCGGGCACTCCTTTAAGACTGTGGCTCAGATTCATCAAATCTTTAAAAGGAGTTCTTGAACAGGAAAAAAAATATTTTAGCGCTTTACTTAATTTCTTATTGTTTGTAAATCTTTCATTTATATTTTAGAGGGTTTATAACTTGGGGAAGCAACATGCAAATTCCGTATTTGAGCAAAGAATGTGAAAGTAAGATCATTTTTACATGTGCAAATATGTTTATGACTATTATTAGCAGGTGTTTCAGCAGGTGAGGTACACAGTGAGCGTCACCATGACTGTTTTCCCATATTTATACGTGATGAAGGTCTACGTGCTGTGGTCCACATGCTGTGGTCTACGTGCTGTGGTCTACGTGCGATTTCCCAGTAAGCACTCGCCGTTTACCGTGGTTCCCCTAATCCCAAAACAAGACAGGGGCATTATTTACTTTTGAGGTTTGTCTCCATTGATTAGATACTCAGTGTCAAGCATGGTCACATTTGTCCACAAGTGCCCAAATAGAAATATGCCCCACCCGTTTAAGTAATTTTGGTATTTAATCCTATATTCTGTGGACTGTACATTATATGTGTGCATGTATGTACAATCAAATCAAAGTTTATTTATAATGCACTTTTAAACAACCAAGGTTGACCAAAGTGCTGTACAGATTTACATCCTTAATGAGACAAAGAAGTAAAACCAATAAAAGACATCAAATAAGAAGCAGAAAACGAAGAACAACAGACTCAAAGCATTTTTCTGCCAACTCACCCTAAGCTAAATGCCATCGAGAAAACATGTGACTTAAGAGAAGATCTTAAAATTTCCAGACAGATCTAACATGCCAAGGTAGGCTATTCCAAAGTCTAGGGGCAGCCACCCCAAAGTCTAGGGGCAGCCACCCCAAAGTCTAGGGGCAGACACCCCAAAGTCTAGGGACAGACACCCCAAGGTCTAGGGGCAGCCACCCCAAAGTCTAGGGACAGCCACCCCAAAGTCTAGGGACAAACACCCCAAAGTCTAGGGGCAGACTCACCAAAGTCTAGGGACAGACACCCCAAAGTCTAGGGGCAGCCACCCCAAAGTCTAGGGACAGACACCCCAAGGTCTAGGGACAGACACCCCAAAGTCTAGGGACAGACTCACCAAAGTCTAGGGACAGACTCCCCAAGGTCTCAGTCGCCTCTGGTCTTCAGCCTAGCTTAAGGGACTTTGAGCAGAAGCTGTCGAGACGACCTAAGTGCTTTGGCCGGAGTATAAAAGTATAGCAGTTCAGTAAGATGTTCGGGTGCCAGCCCATTCCGTGCTTTAAAAACAAGCAGCAATATTTTAAACATAATAAAAATGCACCTAAATTATTTCTGAAAGTAGCTAATACTAGGCCCATAGCTTTGAATGTAAAATACATATTAAGTAGTGGAGCCTTGTACTATAATTTGAAATTTGACTAGATCCTGTGCATATAAACCCTGACAAATCGTCCCAGGGTACAAAACAATATTGTGATTATTAAGTTAAATCTCAAAAATGCACGACAGTATAAAATGAGGTAAGAGCGAACGGTTTGTGACTTTTCTCCATCCGATTTCCAGACCTCGGTGTATTCTACCACCAAAGTCAAATCAAAGTCCTCGCTACATTTGGCGTCGCGGTTGCAGTCCTGCAGTCTACGTGCGGATGGTGGTCCTGGGGAGATTAAGATTGCCGTGTAATAGCTTTTACTTAGACAACTGAGAAATAGCAGTCTTACGCCTTATAGACGTTAATCGTAAGGAGCCGGATTCGCAGCAATGCGGTCGGGTGCTGGGGTAGTGAAAGGTTAAACTCGGACGCGCTGCACTCAAACTACAGCCGCAGACAGGAGGTCCCGCGACGATCGGCGGATGTGTGCAGAGAACGGACATATAAACACGCGCACCTTCACGGTGCAAACTTGGTCCGCTGCGCTCGCGCGGACACGCGTGATTGTCGAGCTGGCGCGAGCCCACGTTCCCGGACCCTCCGACCTGCTGGGACAGTTTTCCGACTATTTCTCAATTTTCTTTCTTTCCTCCCCATATTTACTTCGAATCGTGTTTTCACCGGCTGCATAACTGCATCTCGTATTTATCTATTGCTGATGGGGCTGCGCGATTAGATACAGGACAGGAACGTACTGGCATCGGACTGGAAATAACTCATAATAAGGAACTTAGGTATCTGGATATTCTGAAAATATGAAAGCTGTTTTTTTAACATATATAATCGAAGCCGAGTATTTTAAGTACAAACGGTAAGTAGTAACTTTATTCCATTTTTCTTTTTCTGCGTTTCCACATATTTGGATTGATTTGTCATTGGTATTCATGCGCACATTCTCTTCCTAGTTCATCAGTTTGATAAACGTCTCCTACTGACGGTCATCACTGTGACTATCAGTATGAACTAAAATGAAATTAAAAATAAATATCCAGCCGCACTGTGGATCTGGGGATTTAAACAGCGCCATTTGATTAAAACACTTCTGCGGGCTAGCTAAACTGACAGAGATTTGATTTACTGACAAGAGTGTAGGCTGTTTGTAAAATATAGCTAATGAAATGCATATTCGTGCATGTACAGTATATATGTATTACCGGGGATAGGGCAATGTCAGTGTTATGAAGGGAAAAAAGCACAGAAAATTGTAGAACATCCCGTGCTGATTATTCCGTTAATTTAATAAGACGTAAAGCCCAGAGTACTTCTGTAAAGTAATAAACTGAGAGAAATCTTTATCGGAGGATTAAATATTAAAACGAATAGGCTTTGACACCTCAGTGTTTAGTGTCGAAATAAATGCTCTTTAAATGCCCTAATAAGGAAAATGCCCAAAACAAAAATATACCGGGATAGGTTTATTATATATAGTTTCCCCTTTCTCCATCCATAGAGTGTGTCTTCTTGTTATGTAATAACGTCGCTTAGAATTGGAAAATAAAATATGGTGTTTTCTTTTTGACAAAAGTGAAATGAATCCAGTTTTTTGGCGATCTGTGTGGTCTCAAAATGACCCAGATGCTTTAGTTCAAGCACCCATTTGGATCCCTCAGTTGTCGGTAACTTTTCACTAATCTTCTGGCTCGCTGATTCGGCTTCTAGGTTGTCTGCTGTCTCTGAAGAGAAACTGTGTTTGGTAACCCTCCATGTTCCTACGCAAACGACTTTTCAGAGGAGCATACCACCTGGTAGCAGTTACTTTGACTATGACTGTTAATGAACAGTTTATCAGACGCAGCACACTGGGATAGCCAGTTGATTTAATAATTCAGTGTGGTTAATAAATAAGAAAGAAATGTATGTTTATATGTATACATATCCATGATATGACGTTTGACTAGATCAAAATAAGGCTTCTTATGATAGTCGGTATGTTTGTTAAGGACAGTGTCCATGACTTTTAAATTTGCCACCCGGGGTGGTACAATTCTTAAATCCTCTTGGGCTGCCATGAAAATTCCCTATGAGATGCATTAGAGCAAATAACTTAAAGCTGTCATAATTAAATAGGCATGGATTTTGCAGGGGTTGTAAACTTGCCCTTTAGTTTCCATGAATGGCATTGTTCTCATTTCTCACAGCGCGTCCGAGTGCCTGCTTGCCCCCAGCCTGCACCAAGCTCCATGTCTCAGGCTCTGAGCTCATCTCTAACCCCCATTCGCGTAACCAGTCGTCCTTTGGGTCCGTGTTCCATTTGAGTCGTCTGCTGCCGCCCAGATGTCATCATGCCTATCATCAGCAACACCAACCACGATTTCAGCAACCTCTCGATCAGCGATGAGAGCAGCCTGGATCACATGTTTACCGAGATCCCGGAGACTGAGACGGTCAAGGGTGTCTACTACAAGCGTGCCCAGCTGATCCGTCGACCAGAGGACCTAAGTGGGGTGGACCATGGACTGCTGGCCATCATCAATGTGGGGGGCAACCGCTACACTTTCCCCTGGAGCACACTGGAAGAGTTCCCCCTGACGCGGTTGGGCCGTCTTCGTCTCTGCAGTAGCTTGGAGGAGATCACACAAGTGTGCGACGACTACGATGAGGTGGCCCGTGAGTACTTCTTCGACCGGAGCCCTTCGGCTTTCCGCGTGATCCTCAACTTCCTCGCCGCCGGGAAGCTACGCATGCTGCGCGAGATGTGCGCGTTGTCGTTACACGACGAGTTCGACTACTGGGGCGTGGAGATGGCCTACATGGAGCACTGCTGCAAGCGCAAAATGTACACGCGCATCGAGGAGCTGGCGGAGCACGAGCGGCGGGAGGAAGAGCGGCGACAGCAGGGTGCGCAGGTGCGCCCCCCGGTGGATGACACGCGGTACCGCAGGTTCATGAACGGACTCAGGGACATGGTGGAGAATCCACAGTCAGGGTTGCCGGGGAAAATATTCGCCTGCCTGTCGGTCATCATGGTTGCCGTGACGGTTGTGAGCCTCTGCATCAGCACCATGCCTGACCTCAGGGAGGAAGAAGGCAGGGTGAGTTTCATGGGGAAACCTAACTGTGTCTTTAGAACACATGATCACAATGCTGGGAGATACGTCATGTATTCAGTTATCATTTTTAAATCAATGTGGATTAAGAAATTAGATATTAGAAGCTGAGATTAGCAATAGCAAGTTCAACAAACATTTCACAGTAGATTATTTGCATAGTAGTCCCTCACTGGGCTGGTGTTGTAGGTCACTGCTCTCTCATTGGTCTGTTTTAAAAGACTAAGATTGTTTTCATCTGAACTCTCAGACTCCTGAAGGAGCCGCTCGCATAAACTGCAGTCTAAACAACTAGGCCAGCCCAGTATTGCAAAACAGCCTGAAAATGATCTGACTGAGTGGTGAAACGATAAGACGTTACAACTTTACTGAAGTCAGTGAAGCTGGAGCAGCGCATTTTATGAACTTCGTGTATGTGAGTCTCCTGTCAAATCACAAATTAACCAACACCTAGTATTCTTTCATGTGGATCCACAAATGGTCCTCAGTGTCCTCCTTGCAAGGTCTGTATTTGCACTTGCAAATTTTACAAAGCAGGAGTCCACGTTTCTTTGTGGGATAAAAAGATTCTTAGTGTCAGCAGTTCCTGGAAGATTACCCTCTATTTTCACTCTCGAATGGACAGTTAATCCCATCACAGGTCTCCTCCTCAGCAAACAACGTGGGCACCGACCCCAGACGGTGAAAGCCGACTGATCACGGCCTGTGGTGTGTGTACTTGCTGTTAGCTGCTCGCATCGTTTTAGCTGACTGGACTGCAGACTCCAGTGAGCGTCATGTGCACAAATCCACCCATATCCGACACTAGACGTCGCCATGGAGTGATGGAGAGTGATAGGAACATAGGAACCCACCCGATGCAAGACGAGCAGGGCTGACTGGGATCGAATGCCACTGTGGTGCCAATTTCGGTTTGGACTGTAGCGCCACTGGGGAAGCCCCACTCATCCCAATTAGCATTCCAGTCCCACTCCAAATTGAGTGCCCAGCTGGCTAGAGAGAGGCAGACAAAAAAACTAATAGGGGCATCCTAATGCATGCTTTGAGGGTGAGATCCTCACTAGCATGCCAGCAGGTCATTACCATCAATTAGACCATATTTACAGTCTAATTAATGTGGGGTCGGCCTAGGGTGTCCAGCTAGCTGAATGCTGGAGAAACAGGCCTGTTGTCATATTCGGCTCAGCAAAGTGAGCCAGTTCTTCTCTCCGGTCATCAGTCTGTGCTCGTGTGAGTGCATGCCCCCATCTGATCAATAGCGTAGCTCCCATGGAAAGCTACAGCTCAGCCTTCCCCTTGGGCATATGAATAAGTGATGGACTCCGCGGACAGGAATGCCAGGCGAGCTTAAGATAATGACTGCGGCGTCAAATTCAGATAGGCTCACCGGCCAACCGGCGCTAATGTCGTCACGCTCGCACGCAGTTGGGCTGACAGGCTGCTAAAGGCATATTTAAGGTGAACGCAGATAATTGCATTATGTGTGTCTAATCAAAAATCCATTAAAAAAAACCCTCCAACATAAGGTTGGGGGGTAGGTGAAGCACATTAGTCGTGTACTGCCTGCAGTGCAGTTTCCTCTGTAAACAATCAAACAGAAATTGTATTATGGCCTGATACATAGGGCTCTGTGCTGTTCACTGGCCCAACACCCAATGTACAGGAAAACAGAGTCTCATTGTGCATGCGGGGAGCATAGCCCTGTGCTGCAGCTTTATTAGTCTGCTGCTCTGGGGTTCTGATGCTATGCAGAAATGGAGCACATTTAGAAAAGAAAAAAACGGCATATTATTGACCCCTGTGAGGGTCCCACCAGCTCAGTGCCGTGCAAACGAATCCCCCCGCTGCCCCCCGCCAGGGATCCTTCAGGAGCTCACGGTGCCTCCACCCCTCCTACCCTCAGGCCAGTTTTCCCCCAGCGCTTGTTTGCAAATTTACGCGGCGAACGACGTCACTCAGCCCGACTAAGTGCAAATGTCACCGGCCCTCCTGTGTCTGTGGAGTATACACTATGGAATATCAATCAGTAATTGTCGGGGAAAAGTGGGACGGTATAGTAAAACATTAATGCGATATTATTTTTTATGGGGCGTGTATATAGATGGGCTCTGATTTGTTATTAAACACTGTGTGAGGCTGGAACATTTCAGGATATGAGGAGGATAGAAAACGTTCAGTATAATGCAGGAAGACACGAGTATGAGAGGAGGAATACGGAGCTCGGGATGAGGTCAGACTTGCCGCACACTGTCAGGAAGCCAAGGGAATGGCCCCCCAAACACACACACACAAACACACACACACACACACACACACACACACAGAGCTATACTCATATCTTATTGGGGACCATCCATTCATTTCTATAGGCAAAGCCCTAATCCCAACAATTACCTTTGTAAACAATTACAAAAACCTTAACCGCTACCCAGTCCTAACCTTAACCATAAGTAAAAAAATAAAATACAAGACTTTTGGCGATTTTAGTTTTCTGATTGCAGTCACAGATTTAAAAAAAATTGAATTTCCTCTTGTGGGGTCCAAAGAAAATGGTCTCCATAATGTCAAAATAACAGTTTTTTTATCACATTGTGGGGACAATCAGTGATAGCATGTTTTTTTTGTAGCTACTCATTTGCTGCCCTCATTTTTCTGTTGGATGTATTATGTCTTATTGCATTTTATTTATTCATTTTATTCTATGATTAATGTAAAGCACTTTGATTCCAAAATTATTAATGTTTTTAACATGCTATATAAATAAATTGCCATTCGTTCCCCAAAATGTAATCTATACCTGGACCACACACACACACACACACACACACACACACACACACACACACACACACACACACACACACACACACACACACACACACACACACACAGACTCGTACACTGAAACAAACAGACACCATCACACGCATAAACACATAAAGTCTGCGGCTGGTAACTTTTTTATTTACTACATTGTCCCAGGGGTTCCCTTCCTCTGACCCTGAAACTGTGTTTGTGTGGTTTTCTGTTGAAAAGTGTGTTAATGTCCAGAAATAGCATTCCTTTGTGTTTGTGTGTCTGTTCAGAGAGAGCGGGGGGGGTGGAGTTAGGTGAGGCAGCTGCAGTAACTTTGATGGATATGGGGAGTTAAGGGGACCATCTGTATTCATACACTTACTGCCTTTCAGCCGCACTCTCTGTGTACGTGTCCATGTGTGACAGGATTTCATCATTTCCTGTCCTTCAGCCATTCATCTTCCACGCGCTTATCCTGGTCAGTGTCACTGGGGGCTCCGGTCCCAGGCCGCACAGGGCACCGGGCTGGGATGCACACCGGCTGGGATGCCAATCGGTCACAGAGCACACATGCATGCAGTCACACTCCACGGGAAACTCAGAGATGCCAATTAGCTTAACACGTCTCTGGATTACGGGAGGAAGCCGGAGTACCCAGCGGAAGCCCACGCGAAAGTGAGAACATGCCGGCTCCACTCGCACTGAGCAGAGGCGAGATTCCACCCACCAACCCCGGAGGTGTGAGGAAACAGTGCTACCCACCAAGCCCCCGTGCAGCCCCATTTCCTGTCCTTGTGAGGAACTATTCTTACACAGGCAGCAAAGCCGGAAAAAAAATGACTTCATTAGGCTCCCTGATCCTTTTCCGAATGATAACATGGAGTAGACTGCAGGTTTTTAAGGGAGACATAACAGAGCAATCAGGGACCCTGGAAACACAGGAGACAAGCGCTAGAGAAAAGAAAAGTTAACCTGGGTTTGGAAGATATATAAGGGCAGAACATGCCAGACAATTTCCAGGAACCTGCTGTTACTCACAATGAAGTTCTAATACTAAGCTATAATAAGTAATTGTCTTAGTTATAAGAGATGAAAATAATTCCTCAGCTTGGCAAAGGTACGTATTCTTATCTTAAAACTGCAGATGTTTATAGCCAGGTCTCAGCAAGACATATTCCCCCGCTTAGCTCTGCTCTGTGTCTCTGTGCTGGCCTGACTGCAGGTGGCAGCTCTTTGAAAGTCAGCATGCACACCAGGCGCACGCCGCGTGCACACACACACACACACACACGCACACACACACACATACAAATCAGCGCCGCTCACACTTGCCGTCTTCCTCGGAAAGTGTGAGACTGGGCCAGCTTCCTGCCAGGCATGCTGGGTAAATGCTACACTGTGGAAAACATTCACCATTATTTTAAGCTGAGAATGAGAAAAAGAATTATTTAGGTGCAAAACAATATAGAAATTAGAATGCAGCAGCACTGTTCAGCTGGAACACTGAAGCGGGGGCCCAAGCGTTTCCATGCATTTCATTTCTATTTTTCCCTCTATTGCAAGATTTCTCTCTACAGAACTTATCCTGAGTATTTTCCTCCCTCCTCCCACCCTAACACTGCAATCCATCTCTACTTCAATATTCAGCACTCCTGAAATATATCTCACTGTCCCTTTCTGTACCCAGACAGGGTCTGGTCATTTTTTTTCCGACCGGTGCAGTATAATTTGAGTTCTAGATGACACCAGCAGGAGAAAGTATTTCTGCGGTATCCCTCTTAGATCCCTGTGGTCTCATTCACATCACGCTCCTCCCCTTTTCCTATCCTGTCTTAGGATCTAGACATCTTGATAATTGCTTTCCACAACATTTGAGAGATTTTTCTATTAAAGCTTTTTTTTTTGGGGGGTGGTGGTAAGAGAATTTACGAATTAGATATGAAGAAGGATAACAGGACAGACAGACAAACAAACAAGACAGCTCCTTTGTAAACTGTTGGGAAGGTTACAATACTGCAGCGAAAGTGACCTGAATCGTTTCCAGTGGAAAACAGTGCTTGAACTCCTGAAAGGCACAAGGTCAATGAGACTAAACACAGGCTCTCTTATGCAGCAAAAACCAAACTTAATTTATTCAACCTGGAGGGAAAACGGGGAGATTAGCGCATGGACTAGCGTAT
Organism: Brienomyrus brachyistius; assembly: GCF_023856365.1. Lineage (NCBI taxonomy): Eukaryota > Metazoa > Chordata > Actinopteri > Osteoglossiformes > Mormyridae > Brienomyrus > Brienomyrus brachyistius. Next base: position 26,632,430 of record NC_064545.1, on the reverse strand, counting down.
AGGCGGCTTGAATTTTAAGATGTCTATCTCAAAGGATGGACTTTTGAACTAGAAGGAGGTGTGCGTCAGATGAATAAAGATTCGATAGTGTGAGGTAGAGAGAGAGAGATTTAATTCTGTAAAAATGGGCTCTGGTAGCCAAGCAGAATGTGTGTCTGCTTTCCTAGTGTGTGCATCTTGTGTTATTGTGCAACAGTCAAACACTGACATTGAAATGATGATTCCTGTCCTTCTTTCATGGCTGGCACTTTGCTTTGCCTATGATAGCTGTTTCCAATCAGCCGTTATACTGCCAGCTGTTTTGTCTGTGCATGTGCCCTGCATCACACTGGCGTCCCATCCAGCCTCATGCCCTGTGCTGCCAGGGACAGGCTCCACCCCCCCGCCCGCACCCCCCCACCCCCCGGTGACCCTGAGCAGGACAAGATATTTCTGCTGAAGGCATTAAAAAGGAGTGAATCAAGGACCTTGAACAACTTCGGCTTCACTCAGGATGAATAAACTCCTCACGGATTGTGAGCAGAATGCTGACTTCTGTAAAAACTTGGAAAATGGTGCAACCAGGGGCAAGAATGTATTAATATCAAAATTTCAGGCATAAACGTTAATATTGAAATAAAAAAAAAAGGAAAACACTTAAATGTGTTAAAAGCAGTTGGTAACATCCGTTGTCAAGCAGTAGATTCACAACACAGCAATGAATCGAGATCCATGCCAGGACACCTAGGGGAAACTTGGACAGTGGTTGATATTGAACGGAAAGCTCACCCACCATAGATATCGAGACCTCATTTCTCCCTTCACTGCCTCCCATAGAAACTTGCTGGGTGACGGAGTAATGAGGCATGACCCACTAAGTCATCCATTCATAGAGTTGCGAAATTCAGGTCCAGAGAGAAAAAATCCAGACCAGGATTTTGCTTCAACCAACCAACTGAGCATAAAGAGCCCCAGTCACAGAGGACTCACCTGGTTGGTTGAAACAAAATCCCCGTCTGGACCTTTACTCTCTGGACCTGAATTACCCAACTCTGCCCATAGATGTTTTTTCTTTTACTCTGCAGCAGCTACCCAAGTACATACACCCCACCAGAGTGGACGCCTTCTCAAAATCCTTGGTCTTGTGGTAATGGGATGGGCTGTACCAGACTGTCCTTTGTCCTGCATTGCCAGATAAAAGCAAAACACAGTAACTACTTATCAAAATTCAATTATTTCTTAGGCACTGTTCTTATCTCATGACAAAATATCTCAGTTCATCTATGTTGGGTCTTCAAGAAAACGGAGTGCGAAAATTACAGCAGCTACTAAATTCACACCAAATCCAAGGCAAAAGCCCCCCCTTTCCTCAGCTTCAGTATCAGTGTAGTTACAGGGTTCTGCCTTTGCAGAGCAGAGCAGAGATAATGCAGAGTGATGCACACACTCCCAAACATTTTTCTGAAAAGCTGCGTCCAACCAGGATGGTGCTCCGGTCTGTAGTGAATTCCTTGGAAATGGACAGAGGTTGGAACGTCAGTCTTGGGGAACCTGCCTTAAGGCTCTGGGGACAGTATAGTGTCACATTCCTGATGTCTGTCTGCACATTTTCAAATCTCAACAGGCTACATACAGCAGCACTACACAGTTCTGCATTGTTGAGAGTTATACAGATTGACCAGTTCGTCATAACTGGACCATAACTGGACCATTAAAGACAGAAAGAAAAAATAAAGGAAGGAAGAGAAAAAAGGAAAAAAAGTTCCCAGAGGACACTGCATGCATTTCAACAGAAAATAGATACAACTAGGCTATGAAAGACACAATAAAAATAGGCACAAGTTACACGAAGAGACAATTAACCAAAAAAGTGCAAAATGTGCAAAACCAGCATTTTCCAAAAAATGCACAGTAAACAGGTCTTCAGAAAATCCACCTGATGTTTCAAAATCTAAATAGTAGGGACAGAAGATCTAGGAGTCACAAGACACTTCTTCTTATATGTGTACCTCAATACACTATAATGACAAATTAGTGTAGTGACTGTTTGTGGCCAACAGGGGGCCCCCAAACTTCAGGGGCCCCATGCAACTTTGTAATTTGAGTGGTGGTAAACAGTACTGCTGATTATTATTAGATGCCATCAACTCAGTGTCCTGGGGAATGATGTCTGTATGTATTCCTCCAGAATGCCCAGTCTTCTGTTTGGATCCTCAGGCTTCTCCATGGTGTGTTCATTACGGAGATAAGCATTATGGGAAGGATAAAAGGTGGCAGGTCAATGGGCTGCATATGCTGTAGTCTCTCCAGTCTAAGTGTTTAATTCCTTCCCTCTCTTGTGATGTACTGAGGGCACCTGGAACTGTGTGGTTAATGGACCTTTTTTATAGAACATTATCAGAAAGTGTAACTTAGACTTCCCTATTTAACTGCGGTTAGGTTACTTGTCATCAGTGTAGCATAAATATTACATATTTATTTCTTTACAGTAACTTCTCATAAAAATTGCTGTATGATATCTCCTGCTCTTCTCATACGTTCCCCTTGACCTCCCTTCCGCAGGGCGAATGTTCTCAGAAGTGCTACCACATGTTCATCATCGAGACCGCCTGCGTGGCGTGGTTCTCCCTGGAGTTCCTGCTGCGGTTCGTCCAGGCGCGAAGCAAGCTGGAATTCATCCGCGGGCCTCTCAACATCATCGACGCCATGGCCATCCTGCCCTATTACGTGTCCCTGGTGGTGGAGGAGGACTCCCCGTTGGACGCGGAGCGGGCCAGTGGGGGGCGGGGCTACCTGGACAAGCTGGGATTGGTTCTGCGCATCCTGCGGGCGCTGCGCATCCTGTACGTGATGCGGCTGGCGCGCCACTCACTGGGCCTGCAGACGCTGGGGCTGACCATGCGGAGGAGCATCCGGGAGTTCGGCCTGCTGCTGCTCTTTCTCGCCGTAGCCGTCACACTGTTCTCACCTCTGGTGCACCTGGCCGAGAGCGAGATCACCGGCACGCAGGACTTCAGCAGCATCCCCGCCTCCTACTGGTGGGCGATCATCTCCATGACCACAGTGGGCTATGGGGACATGGTGCCCCACAGCATCCCTGGCCAGGTGGTGGCCATGAGCAGCATCCTCAGCGGCATCCTCATCATGGCCTTTCCGGCCACCTCCATCTTCCACATGTTCTCACGCTCCTACCAGGAGCTCAAGCTGGAGCAGAAGCGGCAGATGAAGGAGGAGACGGTTTCCTCGGGCACTGCTGCCGTTTTGAACGAGGATGTGGATGGATCTAGAAGCCATCTCCTATCCCCTGCCCAACCACTCTTCCACGATGCAGATGCGGCCTTTTCCCAGGACTGCCTACCGCTAGTAGAGAATGGGCATGAGGCCACAGGGAAAAATCACCTCTGTCTCCCTCCTAGAGCATTATGAACCTTCAAAAATGTTGCACCGACTGCAGGGCATCTTCTCTTCTGATCCCTAGAGCAATGTGCTGGGCAGAGGACATCAGGACAGCCGCTGTTCCAGATCATTTTGATCTCATTCCAAAAGCGGAATTGCTTCCTTCTTCAAACTAGGCAGTTATACAGACTTGAGGTTTATAAAGAACCCTGAACAAATCCTGGAGGATTTCACCCCTCTCAGCATTCCTCTGGTTTCTGCTAACACATAACAGGTTAATTTTAGCTGTTTTGCATTTGTATTTTAGCTTAAAATGCCAGAAAGATGGTGGGTAATCCTTTCATCCTGAACCCGGCTATTCAACAGTATTTCTAAAGACTCCACTGGGAGAGATGTGACTGACTGAAACTCCACAGTAAACATAAATAAATATAAGCCCCCCAAACGACCTGTGCAGTAACTTTCTTTTCAAAGAAGCATAGCAGCGTTCTTTGGAATGCGCTTTCAGCGACCATTTCTCCCAGTCTAGACACAGGCAATGTGAGCGAGGTAAATGGTGCCGCTAACCGCCAAGACAAAGGTATGCATCAAAAAAATCACCCCAAAACAGGAGCACACTGTTTACCTGGCAGTTAGCAGTGTGCACTCATAATTCATAAGTGGGAATGGAGCACGCACTCTCTCACTGGCACTGAAATACAGTGCATTTTTCCAGACGATCAGTCATGATCAGTTTCAGGATCATAAACATTCCCTCTCTTTTATCCCCAGAAGTCCTGGTCACAAGCCTTGTTGCAGTGTGATGTTCATTATATGGGACCCAGTGCACACGGAATGTAGTAAATGCTGAGATGTTGCTGGTGAAATGGCTTTAACACACTGTGATTACTGACCTTTGCTTGGTCTGACTGTGTTAACTTAGCACACCTTATATTAAAGAGGCAACGTGCAGTGTTGTTAGATCCAGGTATGAAAAGCTGGTGAAGCTGCTTAAAATGTATTTTATTTACCTAAAATGAATTGGGTTCCAACTAATAATAAATGGCAGTATATTATATATTTTACTGTAATTTCAATGCACTGATGATTTAAGGTAAATGAATAAAACATGAAACATTTGGTTGACGCAAAGGCATTTTCCATCCATCCATCCACTTTCCATACCGGCTTGTCATATGCAGGGTCGGGGGGCTCTGGAGCCTGTCCCGGAAACCACGAGCGAAAGCCAGAAAATAACCCAGGATGAGGCACCAACCAAAGGCATTTTCACGTTGAAATAAACATGCATAATTAACAGTGTAAATATACAGTACAATGACGGGTAGTGAGACTGAAACAGGCTGCAGGAGTGAGACGGACAGGCAGGTTGAAATTCACTGCAATCTACTTATTTTATCCATGCCAACAAAGCACCTGAATGTAGTGATTGGAGAAATGAGGCTGACAGCCCCTGGTAGGTGCAATTGCTAAATCCTGCCCATTACCGCCCAGGTAAATCTAATTAGTACTAATAATCAGCGGCAAGTGGGTAAAGCCAGGCAGTGACTGAAGGTGCATGTTAATCTGATCCTGGGTTTTGAAGCCACATTAAACCCGTAAGTAGCTGAACAGAGCTGGGATGAGAAAGGACAACGGCGTGAATGGCACCGAGGTGTGGAGGTGGCCAATCACGGAGCGGCGCCGTGTCAGCTGACGACTTGGATGGAGGAGAGTGGCGAAGACACTGGGGCAAACGTAAGGCTGCAATGTAGGTGTGGCACGCAGGTCCTTAGGCAGAACCCCTGTTATTCAAATTCCAGTGAACACATCGGTTCTGACCTGGGCCCGGTGTCCTAGTGCCGGCAGGGTGCTGTTTAACATTCATGGATGTAGTCAGTCCCAAAAACAAATTATGTTCCACACGAGGCGACTCCAGCGGGAGCCTGGACAGGGCTGCACCCTCCTGGGGAATGATCTTTCTGTGAGATACCTGCCACCATGTACAAGCATCATTTTGAAAATCGGACCTATTTTTATATATATATATATATATATATATATATATATTAAAGAAACTCAGACACCGTCAAGCCGTAAGTGAGCTACATCACCAATGACTGGTAACCCCACCCACCCATACATCCATCTATCCATACATCCACCTTCTGACAGCTGACTGCTCAGGTATTAGAAATGTCTGAGGACAGATTACGTCTAAAAAGTGCGGACTGGATTCCAGAATGCATTTCACTGAGATGTACTCTATAATTTCTCATAACTTATGTTCCATAGTGTTATATTTTGTGGGATTTTAGTAAATAGCCTGGAAAGTCTTTTTCAATTTCAGAGAATGACGGAAGAGTAGCTGAAATCACGCAGGATGGACACATTGTAGAAGCACAGGGAGCTGTCATGGCTCATTTGCTAGATCCAGATCCTGCTCACGGTCCCCCTCATTGGAGAGTTTGTTGCCGTTCTCTGATTATCGGCTCTCACAACGGACACTGCAGTGATTCTCCATTGGGGTTCACCATGGAGCTTATTAAATGCTAGCCCAAGTCCACACTTAATAAATCACATACCTTGCAATTCCCAGGTTAAATGCAAGATCGCCGCTTCTCCATCATCCCCTTCCCCCAGGTATGCATGTTGCACACGCCTTCACACGCAGCTTAATTGAATGCAATTTAACTCGGAGTCATTCAGACGTCGGTAACTACACAGCTGTCCCCACACCCCCACCCAGCTTGCTTCTCCGCCCCTGCTTGTTTATCCGCTGTTAGGTCTATTCCCATCCGGCACTCCTGCCTCATTTACCATGCAGGTGATTCAACTGCGTCATTCCAGAGGCCCTTCTGGAGGAGAGGGGGAAGCAGGGGGAGGGGGGGGGGGGGGTGTGGTGACCAAATAAGGCGAGCGAGAGAAGAACGGGAGGACGACAGCTCAGGTTCCGACGAGCGGTGATCCCGGTTCGGATACACGCGGCGAGAGCTGGCGTGAGGCTCGGCACTGCAGCTGCGTCTGGCTTGGTGATCTTCTGGCCTCCAGTCATGCTCCTGCCAGTGCAGGCCTCTGTTAACGAAGCCCAGCTGCCCCCGATTGAACTGATGAGCTCATTCTGCATAAATAAAGAGAGCCAAGCTGCCACTGCAGCGCAGGTACGTTTGGTTGCGTAGCTGGTCTATGCAGCTTACAATATCCCCCCCATTTTACTGCCTATCTTAATAGGGCATCTCCCTTGGTGGAGTGCCACACTATGGCCCCTCTGGGGGTATGAATAACGGAACCTTCAGGTTATTTGTCATTGTCCTCAGTCCTCAACATGAGTGGGTGTGTCCTTGAGCAGGAATGGACAGGACGAGTGGACAGACTAAGATAAGAGCGTATTCTGCAGGTGTGGGGAGGGTGTCTGACGCCAGGGCTCCTGTTCTTGGTGAAACCTGACTCTCCATAGCAGCAGGTCCTGCCGTTTGCCAGTCAGTCCTGGCATTGTAGCCACATGTACAGTCGTTACGTTTGTGTTCAGGGATCCTTTCGCACTGGGGTGAGGATTTACAGAATGCTTTATGCACACATACACATGTGAATTGATCTCAGCAGGACGAACTGCTGAAGTTCGGATTTAACAGGAACGCTGTAAACACCTTGAGATATTAAAAGGTCAGCCAATGCTTGGGCTTCTTATACTCAAATTTGTATTAGTAGGAGTAGAATACACACATAAGTATGTAGACTTTGATTCATTACTGTGGAAATGAGTGAAAATATTTTCTTTCAATGGCAGTGATCCAGTGGCTGGGTGAGGTCTGCTGTGGTATTGCTGCGAAAATGGATCGCACTGCACTTTTTAGAAAACAATGTTAACATAATGTCATATGTTTGCGGCTATTTGTACTGCAGGCTGCCATTTCCTTGGTTATAGTCTGACAGGCAGCTGTAGCTGACAGCCTGCCCTGTGTAGACATAGGCAAGACGTCTAAATACCTCGTCTGGGGTCGTGGAAAGAACCCCTGCCCCCCCAGGAGTGTTTGAATACTGACAGCAGAAAGAGAAGGATTTAAGGCAAATTAAAACTGCAACTGAGGTCATCTCATGTCTCATGCAGACCGTCAGCTTAGGCAGAAGAATCCTGACTATAGTCAACGGTCCACACAATGGCGGTTATACGCAATTATTTTCAGGTAAATTTAGCCTGATTTGCCATATAAACAGATAGTTGCCCATAAGATAGAGGAAGCTCTTGATATCAGCTAGGTATCGTATGAACTAAATGGCCAGACTTACAGAAGACAAGAGAATTTGTTTGTATCAGAACTGATGAAGACAGCTAGTACTGTGCTACTCAATTAGCTCATGGTAACTGGAAACATTGCCTACTATAGCCACAGAATAATTGCAGTCCTTACTTAATAAGTATAGATACCAGATTATCTAAAGACTTCATTTTTGCAGGTGAATATCCCTACGCAAACGACTTTACTCAATGGGCAACATGGCCAGCTGCCTCCTGGGACATTAATTGAAATTCTTTTAAGAGCAGTTTCTTCTTCATTAAGTTCCCCGCTTCCCCTCACAGTGAAGAAGGTGAGCTGAGCTGTTTCGTCTAGACATGGAGGGGAAAAAATATACACTGGTGCCAAAATGGTTTCAAACTGCCTACAGCAATCAGGTTTCAAAAAAAAACTTCCCACCAAATGGTTTTGCTTCAAGTTTCAAGTTTTACTGTCACGTATTTTCCAAGGAACACAGAGAAATTCAGTTGTAGGGGAGGGGATATGTACGGGGCTGGGGGAGGGACGGGACAGAGAGCAGCGCAGTAAAAGAAGTGAAAAGTCTAGCCAATGAAACAATAAATATGCAGCAAAAAAAGCCTTTTGTCTATTGATGCAAACAAGATTTACTACTAGATTACATTTCTAGCCAATTTCACTTTTGTTCTCAGCAGAACTTACGTGTCAGATGCATATTTATCTTTTTAATCTGGCTAACGTAACATTTATTTAGCATCTGATAGACAAATTACTATTAAACACTCACAAAGCAGAATCTTTGCTAGCTTTACTCCAATACTCTTTTGTGAAATCAAATCCCTATTGATGTGTGATGTGTGTTCGAGTTACACAGACAGTTACACGGCTTTCTGAACGGCAACCTGCCCAGAAATACCACATCTCTAAGCAGCATGTTATAGATATTAACTTGCAATTAAATATTAACGGAAATTCTATCGGCATGTCATTAAGGCTCACAGCCATCAGTGTTATCTTGGCCATTAACCACACTTTCCTCTAACTGTGCTGTGTGTGGTACAGCAGGAGTTCATCCCTTTAGAAGGCAGACGGGTGTAATTGATCTATCTCCACTGTTTCTCCACTGTTTCTCTCCTTCCTAGGTTTTGAAAGCTCCATTTTGTTTTCTACTTTGACAAGCAAGACTTTTTGCAAGGACCCTTCTGCACCGGTTTATTTTTCCCCTTTCAGAAATATCAAATGAATCAAACCGCAGTTTCTCTTCCATATATTGTGTCCTACACATATGGAGATATTCAGCTCTGGGGGAAAATCAGAGGCTACAGCAACATTAACATTTTTTGTTTCATATATTTCTCAATCTATGGGTGTGTGTCTGAATTTATACACACACACACACACAAATAACTGTCCTGCGCAACAGTCAACCCCGGTCTGCTACACATTTATTTGTTGTATTGAAAATTGGCTAAAACACATATATGTGAAGTTGTACAAAATATCTTTCTACAGTCAGTTTTAATTGAATTTTCCAGATTTTTTAGTTTTCTTTATTGATCTCAAGCTAAATTTTATTTCATTTGTGCAGTAGGGCCGATCTGCATCATCGATTACTATTGGATTGGGATACAGGTCGTAGGGACTAGGAACTGGAGCGACGTACGATGAGTGCGGCACCAAAACGGTATCCGCACGTGGTCGCGCACGCTGGATCTCTGTCAATAAGTCGCCGACATTCAATCCAGTGTGTAGAGCCTGAGATTTCAGACAAGCTCAAGACCGATCAGGCCACTGCGAAACGACGATGAGCTATATCTGCAAAATCCACGATTAAACGAGGAGATCCATAACATCGAGGAATTTATGCTTCTGCTGCCTGCAAGACCACTACCTCCATTTCCGGCAACTACCCTCCAGCCTGCCTGCCCTTGGCTCACGGATGCCTCTCCTTCCTCCCCTGCATATTAGCTTAAACTATATAATTCTTGTTTTGTTTGATTTTTTCTGCTGGCCCCTGGAGGATGGGCCCCCCCTTTGGGTCTGGTTCCTCCCAAGGTTTCTTCCTCTTAGGGAGTTTTTCCTTGCCACCGTTGCCTTTGGCTTACTCACTGGGGGGTCTTTACGTGGCAGAAATGTAAAGCGCATTGAGACAATGTAATGTTGTGATAATGCGCTATATAAATAAAATTGCATTGCATTGCATCCCTGTTCAGTGATTGGTCCTACACCCAGAGTCTGGATCTTTAATTTTATGTACATTGAGCAGTAAATCAGTGCTAATTTCCTTTACGCTTTCCGTAATTATAAATCGATACTGTGAGTTTAATGTAATGGGCAATAAATGACGCGAGAATAAAACGTTAATGCTGATAAGGTAATATAAGATGTTCCTGCACACATACATTGTTTGTTGGTTTGTTTTGTAAACACCCGAAGTCAAGCAAGATTGTCTGGTAAACTGCTGCAGAAAAGCCAAGCTGTAAAACCTGTGGGTAGGGAGGCAAAGGGGAGCTATCCGAAACCCACATAAAACACCCCAGTGCTGTTAAGACAATGCTATGCTGCAGACCCTGTATTTTATTTACAAATGTATCCAAAACAAAAGCTAATGTGTGTGGTACAAAATGGTTGGGCTACGTGAACTACATGGACACTACATACCGGTACTGTCTGGAGTTGCACACCAAAACGTAAACATTGCATTCACATAATCAGTAATTCAGCAGTGGTTTTTCACTGCACATTTTTAATTAAACACTATCTTTTTTGCATTTGCACAGTAGCAGGTCAAAGAGACTGACCTGGAAATAAATGACTGTGATCAAAAATGACTTTCTTTTATGATGACAGTAGCGGCAGTTCTCATTTTTAATATATAGTGCAGAGGAGTTCTTGGAGAATCGATTTTCCTTCTGGTTTTCTGATTAACGGTGTCACTGTCCGTGTAGCCAGCATGAATTCTAAAATATTCAATCTTATAGCAAAAGTACTTGCGAAGAGCTAATGGGTAAAAATCAACAGGAACAACCCCAGTGTATTTCTGAACCTTGAAATTAACAACTGAAAATATGTAATAGTAATTAATCCCAGTGATAAGACTGCCTCTAGCATTTTACCATCCCATAATCGAGCGGTTTGGACATCGACTTCCAAACTGAATTGCATTATAACCAAGACCAGGTCACACAGGAACCTTGGCAATTTCCCTGCTGTGCACTGAAATGTTGTGTAAAAAATGGTATTTGTCTGTTTGGGTTTTTTTTGAAAGCGCACATGCAAACACACGATAGGATATTTTATGGATGAACACTTTCGCCAAGGTACTGCGTTTCAAAGCTTCTGAACTTTTTTTTGTCGTCCCAAAACGACGAGTGTTTTCCAATATTTTACCAGAATTGAGCTTGAAATATGTAAGAGCAGTTGCTTTGTTTGAACCTCCATGGTGAAATTTCTGTCTTGCTTACCTGCCTTTTTCAAAATTCTTAGAATAATTTTAGAGGTATAGAGACAGTTGAGTTTCCAGAACCAAATTGATTTAATTTAGGTCTGCAGCGTCTGCATCTCCAGCTGCCGTTCGGGAAAACTGTCCCATCTCATCCTTCATCTTCGTAATTGTATTTTACACTGTTGCGATTTCGGCATATGAAATAGTTACTTCGGTTTTGAGCCGTATTTTCCATTGTTCTGTATTAGTACATAACTTACTGTACTCTATCTAATGACTGTGATGTAGACTTGTTTTACAAGGATCATGGGGTTATCCTGTGAGTCAAACGCTCCTGGTATGGTAAGGTAAAATACCCAGTATATCCTCCACCAGAGATCCCAGTCTGTCCAGTAAAATCGGAGACTATAGACCGTAGATGCCAGACTTTTTTCATGGTCTCATAACTAAGACCTCATAACTAAACATAACTAAGTTTGCACTCACTTCAAAATAACATTTTCTGTATCATTTAGCAGTTTTTTTATGCAGTGAAAAGAACTCGCGTTGCACCTCAAGGGAAAAAAATAAATAAATAAAATTTCAGCCTAGACAGAACCGAGAGCAACATAATGCAGTTGGGTGACATTGATGTTTCACGTACTGGGACGTAAATACATGGCTGTTTGCCCCGCAAATGTCAATGTCAGGCGCATTTTTAGTAGAAAAGTCTAATTAAAAACTCATAGAACTTCTCTGGGGTAATAATGAAGCACGGGAAATAAGTCAATAAAGCTAATTAATTTAAATCTAAATTAAATTACTGCAAGTGTCAAGAGCGTAATGAGGTGGAGACTGGAGAGAATAGATGTTTTGTAGTTTATAAATTTACTGTAGGAGTAATTAGTAAATTTGGAAGCTGCAAGTTTGAAAACAATTGATTTGCTAATTCCAGTGTATGATGTCAATGACTGGTATTACTTACCCGGAGGCCCTGTTAATACTTGGTTTTAAAATGCATCTTAAATGATCGGATAAAGCACTAAATACAAGTGTAAATGAGCACTAAGACCGTACTTGGGTTATGATGAGTACAATACAGTTCATTTTATGGGCAAAAGTACTTTACATTATGTGTCTTGTTAATATTACAATAAATCATTACCTAACACAAACTTGCAAGTCCGTAAATTCTCATCTAGTACGGTCCATCAACATGCAAGTTATCGACTCGCCTGATCAATAAACTGAATTTAGAGCTTGAATAGAATGAAAAGCAACAACCAGAGTATAGATCCAGGATCAGACTCTTGTCCGCGACTCTGTAAGGTTCAGTTTTTCAGTGGTTTGCAAGCTCATTTAAATCGAAAGTGTGACGATGCCGAGTATCTCATGCCCCACTTATTCAATTATTTTGGTACTACGGGCCAAATAATCTTAACGCTGGAAATGCTGAACTGAAGACCTTTAAAGTACCATGTCAAGGTGTTCGTGAAGATGCCCTGTACTCAGTATAATTTCTTGGCTCCGCCATGCAGTCCATTCCGCTACGTTGCCAAACAGCGAATGTGTTGCATGTTCCACACTGCATGTTGGGAGGAGGAGGAGGGCCCGAAAGGGAGAGGGGAACTACCTACTGTTTGCTATTACCTTGATGGTCCCACTTCGGACATAATATGCAATTGACTGAATTTGCCTTTGACTTTTGAAATGTTCCCATAAACACAAGGCAGAAATTTCATGGGTAAACGCCTTCAGAAGCATGTGTGAGCTATACAACTGCAACTGATAGAATGTGCACCATAGAACGAGACTAATGAGGGAGGTCGTGTTGAGATTTTAATCGTTCATGATCTAATATCGTCAAATCGCACACCCCTCCCTGACATAAAAGTTTTGTTCAGCTTACACTGCAGTGTTTGTGAAGGTAATTGGAAGCCAATGACTCATACAGAACAGGAAAAGAACTGATTAACCCTATTAACGGCATCTAAATTCAATGTTAAATACGTAGGTGTATAGAAATCTTCTGTGGATATTTACAAATGGCGGTCTGGGATCTGCTTAGTGTTTAGATGAACTTAGGTACTAATTGGCATATTAAACATTTATGGGGCACCTGTAGGTATGTATTTATACTTTATAGTTTGTGGGTTTGCAGAATAACGCCTCAAAGCCTTGAAATGCACAGTACTGGGAAAACGCATGAGCACGATACGTTTGAGGCAGAAGAAGAATATTCTGCTGTAAAATCATCTTCTCGTACTGCAGAATTAGTAGGTCTCAAACTAACCATATATTTGTATCTGAAGAAAGTCTTTCACAGGACTGAACATTTAATCTCCTGACTATGACGGGCGCGTATTTGCTCAGAATATTTTCAATTCTTAAAATTACTCTTTGGTGATTTTACCTTATTGCATAATTTTTTTCTGAAATTAGTTTTTTTCCCCAATGTATACAGGTTAGATATTTACAGATTAAATGTGTAACTGAACAGGACGGTGCATGTGACAGGGTGGTCTGATATGTTGACTTTGTCTTGGCTGATAGAATCAGTCTTGATTTATAGGATACATTTGTGTCCTTTCTGCCCTAATGATTGCATATTTATCAATAGCTTGTACTGTATATTAATGTTGCATTGTAAGCTCTGTTAATTAGTGGTATGATTAAATGCAGCACTGTGCAAAAGTCTTGCATGAATACAGTTGAAGAAAATGATGTTTAGATAGTTTTTCATCAACGCAAAGATCTTTTTACTTCTGTCAAGGTGCTCTGGCTTAGCCATTTCAAAACCTCTCTGAAAGTCACCCCAGTGTTTGCAGTATTGACTCGACCGCTGATGCACCATATTTGGATAATCGATATCTCATTAAGTCATTTAACTAATTCAATTATATTAATTCCTTTAGCTGGTGGTGGCTGGGGTACCTCTAAGGAGAGGTTTGGGAACTGAAGCGGCGGCCATCCAGCCGTCCAATAAGATATCAGTAATTTTTTGAAGAACGGAGGAATTTCCTGTAACGTGTCATTGTTAATTTGCATATGTTCTAATATTAAATAGTTTTTTTCTGATCGAGTTAACATTTACTGCCCAAATAAATAGCTGTAGACATTGTCTTTGACTACCTAAGACCTTTACGCAGTACTGTAGCTCTGCTTAAAATGACTACATCTTGAGCAGTATTGCTTACGTAAACAGTTCTGTAGCGCTGTTACTGAGGCGTTTACGATTATTAATGCAGTCCAGCTAGGCAGTGCTCTTACAGTACTCCTAAACACTAGTACCAAACAGGAACAAAGCAGTCCTGTCGTAATTTGCTTAATACGGCCTGCTGTGAGGAAGTGGGTGTGCATGTAGGCAGAGCTGGCTGGATGCACACAAAGAATTCATCATTTTAAGCAGGGGTGGGTTTCTGTTACTGGGACCCCACTGAAAAAGCCAGTTCAGGGCCCCTGACTCACTATTATTCCCAATATTCCCAATATTCCAAAAACGAAATAAATAAATAAATAGCAAGTAGAGTCTGAAGATGACAGCTGGCTGGCTGTTAGCAGAACATACTCTTTCAGCATCTCTTAAATAAGACAGGAATTTATTCTATATTGAGTGTAGTGACTGCTTGTGGCCTACAGGGGTCCCTATGCAAATGTGTGATGTGAGTGGTGGCAAACGCATCCGCTGGTGTTTTATAAGCTCGATTCTTAAATTTGCTTTCATTCATCTTTTATAAAATAAATAATATTTATAAGAAATATAATGTAGTAAGCTGTGGTTTGCGTGGCCCCTGTGCGTTAGGGCCCCTGTGTGTTAGGGCCCCTGTGCGAGGCCCTTAACCCCAGTTGCTGAGGGGATGACTAACCCTGCGTTCTCAGTTGCATGCCACGTTGGAAAAAAATCTGCTAAATAAATGTAAATGTAAATTTTAGATGAACTGCAGGATTTTTTGGAATTTTACAGATTATATGCTCCCCCAGCGTGCACCTGAATTCTCTAAGCTTCCATTCATTCATTATTTTTTTTTAAGTGGACTAATTTTATTTTGGACGTCAGTCACGCCGTTAGATCGGGGCAAGTGCAATCGGCATTGCGTGGAGGCCGAGTCTCATCTCATCGCATCAGGCTATAGGATGGACCGAAGAAGAAAGAAAGAAACCCCCCCAAATTCACAGAGGTTATGAGTGATACAAAGTTTGAAACAAATTGTGTGTGTCGGTTAGTATATGCAGCAATTAATCATTGAAAACCAGCAAAGGACTGATGGCAAAAGGGAATCTGCTGAGGCAGCGGAAGAGGCCCGGGCTTGCGGTGCGTGTGATGGAATGATGGTGCCGAGGTTGACGTATGAACCACAGAAGCAGAATTATTGCAAGGCATTCTGCAAGCTAATGGAGCAACGCAGGAAGGCATGATGCATTTGTGTGTCAAGGAGGCAGACAAAGATCAGCGCGCAGAGGAAGTGAAGTGACCCGTCAAGCCACCCAGTGGATGGAATGGGTGCCATTTTTCGTGAGATGTTTGCTATTTCAAGTTGTTGATGTACCTTGATGAATATGAATATTTAATCATTTAATTCGCCGTTGATAATGGTGGAGGCAGAGTGGCTCCCTGTGTGGCATTTGCATGTTCTCCCTGTGTTAGTGTGGCATTTGCATGTTCTCCCTGTGTTAGTGTGGCATTTGCATGTTCTCCCTGTGTTAGTGTGGGGTTTCCGCCGACCTCATTGCACAGTCTAAAGACATGAGTGAAGTTGCCAGATTGTCTGCAGGTGTTAATCGTGCGTGCGTGTGTGTGTGTGTGTGTGTGTGTGTGTGTGTCTTGTGATAGGTTGGTGCCCTATCCTTGGTTGTTCCCTGCCTCCGGACCCCCGCAACCCTGTGTAGGATGAATGGATGGATGGATTTTTAATCCTCTATAGGTAATGGGGCACCCCCCCATTTGCCTGGTCAGAGCAATTTTACTCCGTATTAATATTATTTGCCTGTTTTTACACCAAGGTTAATATTTTGAAGGCACTGATTCAGCATGTGTGCTGTTTTCCTCTGTGTCTGCAAGTTAGGTTCCGGGTTTTTGATGAGTGGAGTTCAGTTTATCCTCCAGAGAGTGAGGATGGGAAAAACAAGCCCCCCCCCATCCCTCCCCAGCCCTCTGAGCTATGACAGCCTGTCCTGGCTCCTAATTAACTGAGCTATCAGTGCAGACTCTGAATAAGCTTCCGATGCGGGTTTAATGTCCTTCAGACAGACTTCTACAGGTCTACCCCCCACCCATGTGCACACCCGGGCCCGATCGGCCTCAGAGAGTATGGCTGCCGCTTGTAGCTGAGCCTCCCCCATCGCCAATCATGTAACCAGCCCCAGGATGAAAGCCATGGATCCTGAATCCAGGTAACCCATTAAGATGGTGTAACGAGAGACCGTCTTTTAGCTCTGTGCTCTCAGATGGCCCAGTAACACTAGTGGTATCTATTGGCAGTAGAAGCAATGCAAGTCCTTCTGGGTTTGTGCGCTTTTGGATGGAGCAGATGACACCACAGAATTAAAAGCGCGGTAACCAAGTAACGGAGTCACACCTGCAGCTGCAGAAATGAAAGATAAAGGAGGACTTTGCTGGTGAGGCTGAAAAACTGTAAAATAACAGTAAGTGGGACTGAAAAATGAAACAAAAAATGTTACAAAACAGTGAACCTTTCTTACAATGGAAAGGTCATCCTTTCCCTATTTTACTTACTAGAATTATAGGTAGTTGTGATGTATTAAAAAAAAATCCATTTTCTACAATTTCAAATCCGATAAGAAAGGGATGACGTTTATGATGATTATTAATTAATGTGATGACCAAAATGCATGTGATTTGTATAGGAGACGGGCAAGCTGAGTGTTCCTTATTACTGAGGCCGACTGGATTTTTTCTAATCGAGTTGGTTGTCACGCCAGTTTAATTCAGCATCAGTTTTTTTTGCCATCAGTCTCCAGCAGCTTGTTAGCTGGAAGAAGCTGCTCAGACTCGTACTGCGATGGAGTTCATCCCATCAGATCGAGCGTACTCCCGACTTTGTGACAACACGTCTCCCATTTTCCCTCTGTTGAAGCAATTCTCACGTTCTCGTTCTCGAAAATTGAAATCCTTTTTTTTTTTCTTGATCCAATCTGGTCCGGTTTCCGATGACGACGATGACGACGCTAAAAGTGAATCTCCTTTGACTGGAGCTGCTGCGGCCCTTGTTGCTACCAGCATTAGCATTTTGCCCGATGATTACAGCAGGCTTATTGCCATAGCTGCTCCTTTAAACCTCCTTTATTGCTTTATTCTTGCATTAAACCTCCTGCTTTCTCCTGCATCTGCTGAGATTCCTAGGAACATCCACTCATTAAAGGCTTTTCTCTCTCTTTGGATGCTCTAAGTCTCTTTTTAAAAACATACCAATTTTGATAGATTTTTAAGCTATAAACCTTTGTCAGCTTGCATCTGTTTATTTGTTCGTTCATTTATTTATTTAATTAGTTTTAGCGATTTGTCGTATATATAATTTTACCGATTTTTTGTGCTGCTTGAATTCATTCTATACACAATTTGATGACGGTCACAACAATGTTACGAAATCCTGTTTCTATACTGCTATACTGTGGTTTCCTTCATGTCCAATCAGAAGTCAATACATCTTTTTCTACATCTATAGAACCATTTTTGTTTCTTTTTTCATGGTTACGAGTCCCCTGCTGATTTTGCATTGAGATTTTAAATTTGATGCTTTTCTGACATCATTTTCAGGTCTTGCTCCAAGAAAAAGATAACGAATGCAATCAAGGAGGGGATGATCAAAAAAGTCAAATGCTCGCCTTCCTGTTTACCTGTAAATCCAGCTTTATTCAAATAGTTTCAAAAATGAATATATATACAGCCTGAAACAAAGTCCAACAAATTGGATATTTTGCATGGCCTCCATGATTTTTAAGAACAGCACAACTCTTCCAACAAACTGCCACATCTGTCTCTCCATTCTTGGGAGCTCGGAGCCTGGATGCTGGATGGAGATAGATGCTCCGAGTGTCTTTTCAGAACTCCACATAGGTGTTCTGTCGGGTTGGCGTCGGGTGTCATGCTATGGCCAGCACTCTGATCCCGTCCATCCTCTGAAATGCAGCAGTGGCCTTGGATGTACGTTTTGGGTCACTGTCATGTTGAAGGAGGGCCTGGAGACCCGGGGGCATGGAGAGATGGCATCATCTCCTCTTTCAGCATATCTGTGAATCCATGATGTCATCGGCGAACTGCAATTCCCCGACACCTGCAGTGCTCATACACCCCCACATGCTTTACTGCGGGTACCGTGCATTTTTCATCGTACTCCTTGCCCTTGCGATGCCATGCAGTTTGGACGCCATCCGTTCCGAAGAGATTTACCTTCGTCTCATCACCATGGCTTTGGCAGCGACTTTGTTGGTGGGTGAAACCCTCGCATGACACTCTCCTGCAGCATGTACCGCATTACGTCACGGGTAACAGTTGCCAAAAAAAGAAATAAATCCAGGTTTTGTTTTTTTGTAGTGACAAATCTCATTTGCAACTAATAAGCCAGATTTCCTGGAATATTTTATGGTATAGGATCCCATACGAAGTAATCATTCTAAAGAGAAATGGATGGTTTTCTGAGAAATCTTTCGAGGCAAACTCATTTATGCTGGCCAATGTATTCGCCAGACTGGTTGTTCTATGTATTATTTTATTCTGTTAAAATGATCAACAGAATAATGTAAATTATACTACGGACAAAAAAAAAAACTGACTGGTAAATAAAATTTAAATGGTTAAAAACCCTTTTTAAAAAAAGAGTAATAATAATTTGATCATTTTCCTCAACATTACGGAGTAGGATTTTTTTTACCTCCATATCCAAGTCAAATGTTTCAAATCCATAATTACAATACAGAACTGAATGAAGCCTTAACAGCTGCTGCTTAGATTTAAGTGGAAGAACGCGCCGGTCCTCAGTTGCGTTTGCTATTACCTGAGGCTACGTCGCTATATTATGGTGAAGGAGGCTGCTGGCTGAGGAGCACCTGCAGCCTTTGGATTCTGTGCCATACAGCGGAACCCTTGGTTGTAAGGGGCTCCAGGAGCGGGGGCTAGCTGCACTGACCACGTGGGGAAACACCCCACCGTTCCCCGAGTGCGACACGTGAAACAATGAGATCAGACACCGGCGAATCGTGAACGTCACAGTGGAAAAACAAGGAGCACCAAGAAATGACCCTTGGGACTTTCTTTGGTTCTTTGGGTGGTCGGAACCGAGGTGTCGACTCGGCGGTTCACGCCCGGCTGCCTGCGGGAGCCCCCCCGGCTCACATTTTAGCAGTGAGGACAATCTCATTACTGGTAAACCCATAGTGTAAAGGCCAGAAAGCGAGGCTGTAATGTTTCAGAATGATGGGGGAGTGAAAGCCTGCTCCAGCGTGCGTTTGCCAGCCTCTTAAGATACAATGAACTTTATTGAGCCGAAGGAGGAGGGGGAGTCTGGAGAGCAAAAAGTTCTACTGAGATTTGAACTCGGATTACTAGCTTCAAAACTCCAGAGAGCTAACTATTACACCACAGAAAAGAAAGTCATCCTGGGTCTTTTATCAGAACCAAAGTGCCATTTAGGGTTAATGTGTAACAGCATTTTGCTGTTGTCGTGTTATTATTAAAGATTGTTTTCAAAATGAAGTGAATTTTCCTGTTTTGTCATCAGGATCTGCATAGTAAAAATTTATTTAAAAAGTCTTAATTGTTAAATGGGATGATAATCACACTCTGTTGCAGTGCAAACTTAAAACACCCTTTTGTTAATCAAATGTTTTGTATAATTATATACATTGTATGCAATATTAAACTTTCGAGAGGTTTTTTGAGCATGGTGTTTTGGTGTGCTGTGGCATCCCAGTTTGTGCCGTCTAATCATGCAGTAGAAACTGAGTTTCTGTGCCAGTGACATAAGCCCGTTTAAATGCCCGAGAGCCTCTGTGCCCTGAAAAGCCCATTAAAAATGTTACATCCACATGAGATTCAGTGGCCTAATCGAGAACTTCCTAATCCTGCTTCTCGTGCCCCCACGGGTATGCTGGTCTTTTCCTCCAGACGAGTTCATAACTAGCTTAACCTAACAAACAATCGAATCATTACTTTAGCTTAAGCAAGTCATCACGTTTGTCTTTTCCATATAGATTTTGACGTCTTAAATTACGAAAAGCAAAAACACAGTGTTATTAAATGAAATTTTCACGTAGCTGTAATGTTTTGACTGAAGTGTATCAGAATTCTTTTAAAATTTTCTAGCAAATCTTAACAAAATGGACTTCATGCTTTTCAGAACAGCCCTGCATTCAGTGGTCACTTTATTAATGCAAACTGCCTCTGAATGCATCAAGTATGCAGACAGTGTCAAGTGGCTCAGTTACTGCTTGGCTGAACGTCAGGACGGCTGTGATTTGTGATCTAAATGGTTTTGAAGGTATTGTGATTGCTGGTGCCAGACGTGATGGTGCCCAGTTCCGAAGAACAGCCTCCATTTTCACACACTGGTGTCTATAATAAATAAGCACCTGGTCAGCGGCAGACCTGCGGCTGGAAACACCTCGTTAATGAGAGAGGTCAGAGGGGTAAGGCCCGACTCGTTAGAGCTAACAGGAAGGCCAGAGGTGCGAAAACAGCTCAGTACAGTAGTGGTGTGCAGAAGGCATCTCTGCACATGTAGCTCACAAAGCCCTGGCGTGGTTTCTGGAAGCAAAAGGGTCTCCTACCTGGTAGTGATCATGTAGCCACTCGGCGTGTCTTTCTGCTCTTTGTTCATGGCACGCGAGTGCATGCTGTTAAAGAAAAAAAAGTCTTTATGATGCTTTACTTGCATAAATACAGGAACATAAACTTTGGGTCCAAGCACAGGGTTCGCCATTCATCAGGTGTCCCTGCGGCATTCCTCAGAGTGGTGAAGGGCCCAAAGGAAATATGAATATCCATTATATATATATATATATATATATATATATATATATATATATATATATATATATATATATATATATATATATATATAAATAAATAATGGATATTCTGCCAATGATGAGATTAGAACCAACGACCTTCTGATCACAGGAACAGAGCCTAATGTGTAGGGATAGTGACTCAGTGTCTACAATGCACTGTGGAAGGTTCTTCCCACAACTTCCAGCTTGCTTTTCCATAAACTTGTAGCTAAACCTCATATTTTAATTTTCACCCGTGACATAGTTACACTTTTTTTTGGTTACTTCCTTTTTAATTTATTAAATAAATTAAGAAAAAAATATATATATGGTTTTTTAAAATATACACACACACACACACACATTTTTTTTTTATTTATTACTTCCAGTTTTGAGGATCCCCCCCCCCCCCCCCCCATTTCCCCTAAAGAAATTTGTTCGGACATATTTTCTTTTACGTAATACCTTATTAGGCTTGTGTATTCAGGGATTTATAATTTTTATTTTTTTTTGCTTAAACTTTCACGTTAGCCGTTTCTAGAGCTGCATGGTTTAAATTAGCAATTTATGTTAATAAAGTTCTCTTAGAGTCTGAACTCATTTTGTCAGCGTTATTTCATCCAAAGCTTCTAGCCGGAAACTGCACAACTCCCGAATATTTTGTATCACATTAATACCTTATTAATCATATGACTCATTAAAAATATCAAGCGGGAAACAGTATTACCAGCGTAAGGAGATGTGAGCAGGAGGAACAAATTTGCAAACATTATATATGCTCAGACACATTTTAAAATTGATGTGTCTCACTTTCTGTGCCTGTAGTCATTTACTATTCAGGAGGGCGAGTTGAAGGGTGTCGACCCTCGGAGATGGAGCTCATCAGTGTGAAAGTGTGTATCAAGGACAATCAGTGCCGGTCAAAGCCCATGTGGAGCCCTAGGTAAGTCTCACTGCCCCCCCAGACACACGCGCTTTGTCCCAGATGGTGTAGGGGGGTGGCGCCAAGGGTCTGACCACACCAGACTGGTCAGTTACAGGAATCTCTCAGGAGTCATAAGTGCAGATTTACAGTGTGACGGCAATCTGTCTGCTACTCACATCACTGCAGAGCCTGTACGTCAGATATGGTGTTTCAGTAGTTCTTTTTTCCCCCTCTCTTTTTCCTCTTCTTTCTTTTTCCTCTTGCCTTTTTTCTCTTGCCTTTTTTTTCTTCAATGGGTAAAATGAGCGTTAAGCACTGACACATATGACGGTTCTGTATGGAATGATGAATCTATTTTAAATGCAAGTTTGTTTCTGTAGTTCTTATTTTGACTTTCATCCAGTCCAGGATGGACCCTTGTACCCTGTACTGTATGAGCTTGGGGGTTCAGCCCTCCCTACCGCAACCCTGACGATGGATGGATGGATGGATGGTTTCTGTTCTGTTGCTATTGATACACAGAATGCAACCATTTCACTAAGGAGATGAATATCATCTGGGTGAATTGCATAGTTTCACAAAAGCTGACTGCCTATTGTCTAATTGACTATTGAGACAAACGTCAATATTGGACCAGGAACAAGAAAAATAAATCGAAGGCCCTTCTTATCTCTGTGTTTGCCGTGCCAGGTTTCACTGCCATAATCTATTATTTATACACTGGTACTAGTCGGAATATGAGGTGCTGTGTAGGTTATGAACTGAAAAAGTACACAGAAATCAAAAACCATGAAGGCCAAAATGTAGAACAGCCAAAAGATAATGGGTGAATACAGTAAATCAATTTGTTCCTGAATTGTAATATAAATGCAGGCAAGGATTTGTATGGTTTTGTTTTTGCGTTAATCCTCAAAGCCCAACTGCCAGAAAACTGAAAATTACATTTCGCCCTTAACAAAATTGCTAATATGGAAATTTAACAAGGTTATTTTGTTAATGGAAACATTCCCATATTACCGTTTATACACTTACAATTATTTTATGTATAAGGAAATAGCTGTGGACAGTTGGTTACTACATTTTCCTATAATTTATACCATTTTCAAAAGGGCACATTGAATTGGCTGAAGTTAATAACTGTAATATGAAAAGCTATTATATTTTATCAAGGGCAAAATAAAATGATAATTTTGGTGTGGGTAGACTATCGTCATGGTAATTAATATGGGCAGCATGGAATTGCTGTGCTCAGTACAGCCGCCTCCCACACCCGGGGTCCGGGGTTCGAGTCCCCGCCATGCATGTTGTCCGCATGTTATTGGGTGTTCTCTAGGTGCTCCTCACGATCCAAAAACTCAGAGGTGATTTGGAGTTGCTAGATTGACCACAGGTGTGAATGATTTGTATGCCATGCGATGCCCTGCAATATTTATGGGGGGGACAGAAAGATATATAATGCAATTAAAAATATCGTAAATTCTTTGAAATGCAGACTAAACACCGTTAGAGGTCTGACTCTCTGGAGATTTTGGACCCTCAACACCGACCAATCCATTTAAAAAATTTTTAGGGCCCCCGTCATGTGGGGGGGGCCTTGGAACCGTCCCAATGCTCCCGTTACAGCACCCTGGGATGGGTGAGGAGTCCACTGACACCCCCAGGTATCTGTAAAGGCCCCTTCGGTATCTTGAGCCCGTGACGCCTCTTACGCTTTTCCCCCCCAGCGACAGCTGATTGGCCGGGCTCCCTGCAGGCACATGACTCGCCTGCAGGCCAGATCTGCCAGTATGCTGCGACCGCATCTGTTCTGTGTCCGTTTCTGTAAAGTTAGGTTCAGCACCAGCCCTTCAAATTTTATGTCATTCAATGAAACATCAAGTATAGCTCATCCTTACAAAGGGAATCAGATAACAGACAAAAACAAAAGCAAATGTGTGTGTGGGGGGGGGGGGGTAGCTGGGTGAGTTAAGCCTCTGTCTGTGTGTGATTAGAAGGTTGCCAGGTTGAGCCCCAGTGTCGGCAGAGTCGTCATACGTCTGTGCCCTTGAGTATGGGCCTTAACAGCCAGTTCCAGGGCTGTGGTGCGTTGGCTGACCCTGTGCTGTGACCCCCCCCCCCCCCCAGCTATGAAGAGGCAAACATAAGCGTTTCAGTGTTCTTGAGCAAATAAAGGACTTACTAATTTAACTGGTCATGCCAACAGGCAGATTCAGCCTGGAGGTTATGACGCAAACATGACTAGGGTCACTTGATAGACTTTAAAATTAATGACCCTCATTTGTTTTTATTGTGGTGTTAGTTCCAGTAATAGTTGCACAAGACAGACTATATGGAATATAGCATGGAGTAGCGAATGCGGCTCTGACTGGGGGGCTGCAGGCAGCACTGGGGTCCTGCTCCATTCCGCCCAACACTTAACCACCCGTTTGTAAATTTCCCATGTCCTCTCGAGAGACTTCAGACAACACACACGTCTGAATCTTCATCTGGCTTATAGCATTAAATAGGGGCTCTGTTGGACAAGGGCGTCTGTTAACATGGTTAATTTTGCCAGATTACATGAGAGAGGATGGAGCTCCTTACAGAGAAGTGAGTCTCCCAAAATTCTCTCTCAGCTAGATGATGGATGACTTTGCCCAGCAGAGAGGAAGTGATCAATAACATGTATACTGTGAACTGTATACCATCGACATACCCATTCATCAACCATGAAACACACATAAATTATGTTTTTGTTTATCCTACATCTACATTCATTTACTAGTCATTTTCTCCAAATGACTTAAGAGCCATTGAAAAGTAAAAGCTTGATTAAGGAAAAGGCAAAAAAATAAAAAAAAGTAACAAGTACGACGAGTGCTAAGGACTGTTATATATGACGGTTCTGTACGGAATGATGAATCTCTATTTTAAATGCAAGTTATCTGTATATTTGCTCGGTGGGTTTCAATGAGGTAATCTGCTGTCCTCTCTCAGTCCAAAAACCTGCAGTTCCTGGGAGAGATTCCAGGTTCATTATGCTCCCACATTGGATAAGATGGATGGAAGATGGACGAACATGTCTCCATTATGTAAATAATATGGTTAATATTTAACAAGTATTATATTAAAAAAAATGGCTCAAAAACACGAGGGACCAAACTAATGATACATTCATATATATCCTCTCCATGTATGAATTGGCTAATGCTACCAATATGACTCAGCTAGACTATGCCTGATAAACTGAGAGCAATCAACTCTACAACTAGGGGCAGGGCCAAAGGGGGCACTGGCTCCAGACGAAAGCTGATTGGCCTGCAGAGTGCTCCCTCACCTGTCACTCAACAATTGAAAACATGTCATTGGCTAACGATAAGGTTAGCCAGCTGTACTAGTTATAACTCCTCTTATGCCTCTAAGTTTCCCTCATTCATTCTAGCCGTTGTTGTAGTTAATTAGACCCGTTTGCTCCAATACAGACGTATTAGACTATGTGAGTAAAGTCAAAGTAAAAGGATATGGAGAGTCTCTAGTGAAATATTCAGGCAAAGGTTATGCAGACTCATGGCAGCCATGAGTATGTTATTATAGCAGCTGTCATTGTAGTGATGGACGCTGCGTTACTCCTTAAAACATTAGTTTTGCTTCCTATTTTAATATTTTGTGTTAACAGAAATTCCTTCAAGGCTAGAGAGCAGCTCAGTGTGAAAAGTAGAAATGTTTTCTGTTTGGTCTTGGCGGGTTATTATGTAGCGTTATCAGCTTGTGACACGCTAGCTTACCTCATTAATGTTGTCATATTTAATGTGACAACTGATAATATCAACCGTAATAAATGCAATTATACTCAGTCATCGGCCTCTTACAGTGAGTCTTACTCAACGACACACAATACCTGAATCATATACCTAGGGTGACTACTATACTATACTTTTGGCAACTGCATTTGTACTCATACAAATGTGCTCATAGAGGCCATTTTGAAAAAGTACTTTTCTTTGAAGCAGTTCAAAGCAGTTTTCAGTCTTTTTTAATTTTTTTTCTCTAGTTTTTAATTCCTTTTGGAAATATTGCCACATCACCGCGAGGAACTTTGTGACGAATTCTCTTGTAAGAAGCACTGTGATACGCAACACCTCTGAACATATTGAACGATATGACAAAAAAAAATTAAAACCAAGGATGAGGGTGGAAGTTTGAAAGTAACCTAAAAATGTAATAAATGCTTCAGTGGGCCCGGCTGCCTGCCAGCGTGACGCCTGTACCATGCAGGGAAGTCGACCGCAGTAAAGTTACGGTCAGGAAAACACAGTATGGCAGCATTTTACAGGAGAAATATGACGCCTCAAAAAGGGGCAGATGAGTCCACAGCTTCTCAGACTGAAATAAGTCCTTGGAGAATCCTCACATCTCCCCAAGACCAGCCAAAGACACCAGCCAAACACAGCCATGAAAATGTTACATTGGTGTGGAAGAGGCTTGTCAGCATTTGCCACTTAAATATGCAGAGTGGACCATCAGGACAATGTGATGATGTCACCCTAAGGGTCTGAGAAGTGGGTCTTTTTACTCCTGAAAATCAGAACTGTGGCTGATCCTGCGTTTGACTTCCCAACTTTAAAACCAAGGATGCAAGACATACTGCGCTCACAGAGAGTATTCAGATGCTTGCTTAATTAATTCAGTAAAAATATTGCGAATGTATTGGTCGTAACAAAATTCATTACTTTATTCAACTGCTTGAAAAATAACCAGTAGTTTGTTTTATTTTAATTTAAAATAAAACAATGTCAAGTAGTAATACATTGAAACCCAAATTATAGCTCTAAAAGAGCTATTAAGAGTTAAAATGTTGACAAGCAGTCTGAGTGCTTTTCAATTAGTAACACCTTTGGAATAACATAAATATCTGGTGTTTTATGTTAAGTATTTCTTTGGGAGCCAAGGACTACAGTGACCGGAAAAATGAGAAGAACAGAACTGAATGATTGCGGCCAGAGATATCCGTACATCAGGCTGGGACACTATCGCTCTGTTATCACCCCCGGTCTAAGCAAATCAAAATACCATGCACTCAAAACAAAGAAATAGTCCTCAGTACAAGGAAAATAAAAACAAGAAACACAAACAGCGCACAACAAATCCACTCAGATTCACACGCCGGGGTCACCAGAGCACTGGCCAAATGTCCCAACTAATCAGCCCAGGGAAAGCCTGCTGGAGGGATCATCAGATATAGTCAACGGTATCAGCAGTGTTATACATGTTTAAATTGCGCAGATAAATTAAAGGCAGAATACAAGTTGCACCCTAAAAGAGGGGAAGAGAAACACTGGCTACTACCCCCCCCCCCCCCAATTTTGCAGTTTCCTGCAAATACCAAAACAAAAATTTATAAAACCCACACTCTCTATTCCTCGTAATAAAAATAAAAACAACGACATGTATCTCACACAACAAAAGCCTCTATATACCTACAGAGAACCCGAACTCACACCAGCTGATCAGGATTTCACCTCCGGTCATCTTTTAATACGTCAATAGTTAAAACTCCGCCCTGCTCAACAACAATTAACCATGTCTGGGAAAAAATAAGACCCATACCTTGTATTTGCGAACGATCTTATTCTGGATGCACGATTTCCCCCACTTGTGCATTTGGGCAAACGTTTTCATACCTCACCATCAATGCACCAGAACTTCACGATGAGCGTTCCACATTATCCAGAGGAATACTACACACCGCCCAAGTTTAAATGCCGCGCTCCCTCCTCCCAGTAAACCTTCAACGAAACAAAACAGTACTTCTGTTCGAATCGCGAGACTACACGGGTATAAATATGGTGGGATACAACAACCCAATATCAGCATAAAAGTCCCCCCCGGGGTATCAAAATAAAAGTCCCCTTTTCAGCTCTGTTGTAGCTACTTGTACTGGTTACATCCACCCCCACTTTAAAAAGTCACAGTCGCGGTGACATAACCCCCGTGTCTGGCCATGGTCTAAAATAATCTTGGGGTACACCAAGTACTGGATAAACTACCGCCTCTAGTGAACCATTTTGAACAGGCGTCACCTGAGCTGGAGAGATAGCAGTCCAAGGCAGATTGTAAGGGATTGAATGTAAGCCCGCGTTTTCCCGGTTAGACTGTCTAGGGGCTACCGATGTTTGCCGAGGTAACACTGAGCCTTCTGGTGCTTGATCAGGAGGATCCACTACCGGGTTGACAATCACATCTCTTGCCATCACCCAGTGACTCATGCCGGCCTCCTATTCGCTATCGCTAGCCTGCCATGAGGGCGTCTCTTCTCTGGGGGGCGTCCCTTCATTCTCCCCCGAAGATCTCTGTCCAAAGACCAGATATCTACGGGGCAGATAACATACACTCGGCCACCATCATCCAAACACTTCATCACTCGATATTGGGTTCTTTCCCAGGTATCTTGCTTCTCCCCTGCACGTTTGTAGACCACCGTGCCGACTGGAAGGATTGGAGTTACCCCATCCTGGTTCCGCCTTGCATGTGCTGCTGCTCCAAGTTGTGGTTCGGCACTGGCGTAAACAAACTGCAGAAACTCTTGCTGGTCTTTCACCCATTCTCCAACCATGCCTTCCACCACTTCGTCATCTGTTGCCGCCAAGAGAAAATCAATTGATAACTGTGGCTTACAACTCAACATCAGCTCATAGGGGGAATGTCCAGTAGACTGATGCACTGTGGTGTTATATGCAAACAGCAATTGAGGGAGATGCTGGGGGCATTTTCTCTTTGGATCTATTGACAGTGTCCATAGGAGATCATGCATGGTTCCATTAAAGCGTTCACACTGCCCATTACCTTTAGGATGATATGGGGTAGCCCGACTTTTCTCCACTCCATACAGTTTACACAAGGCATTCATCAAATCCCCCTCAAAATTACGACCTTGATCGGTGTGTATCCGCTGAGGAACTCCATAGATGTAAAACCATCTCTCCGCCAACACCCACACCACCGTGCTGGCTCTTTGATCAGGGGTAGGAAATGCTTGTGTAAACTCTGCAAAAACACCCGTCACCACAAGAACATTTTCACGACCGTCACCTGCTCTGAGGCTTCATTAACCCCACCTGATGTTTGTATCCCCACATCAGAGGGTGCTGGTTTCCCTGCTCTGCAGTGCTGTCACTTTGACGTCCCCTAGAGTTTAGTTGGCTCCCTGTCCTAGGCACAGCCAGATCGAACTCCCTTCCCCCTCGACAAAATCTCGCTATATGCCCCACCTGATTACAACGATTACAAATGGGTTTGCCCGCCTGATCATAACGGCAAGTTCTACCAGCCCTGCCGGTGGCCGCATCACTGAATGGTGGTTGGAGGTTGTTCAGTACCCAGTGATTTAACAACAAGTCTAGGTGAGTTTGCTGCTTCTGTAAACATTCCTTCAATTATAATAATTCGGCGTTAGGTGGAATTACTGCTGTTTGACTTTCCACCTCACCTTCCCCAACCACTTCAATCTGCGTGTTACAAGAGTAGGCACAGGCCCTGGGCCTACCCACCCATTCACCCTCTTCTACCCACCGAATGGGTAAAAGTCCCCTCGGGGTATCAAAATAAAAGTCCCCTTTTTCAGCTATGTTGTAGCTACTCGTACCGGTTACAGTTGCATATCCAACCAGCTCTAAAGATCTTCTGAGGACAGAGACAGATAAGCCACTGGTTTGCATGCAGCCTCATCACTCATTGCAGCCCTGGGGTCTCCCTTCACATTTAGTGGAGCACCTCCAGGCAGCAGACTCTGCTAGTCCAACCTGCAGGCTTCTCACAATGCCAGTTGGCACACGGAGATGTGGATCTTCTCATCTGTCATCCTGAGGAGCCACTGGAGAAGAGTGTGAAGAGGGAATAAGGAAGAGAGGCACCTTATAGTAAGCATTATTAACATTCACACTTCATCACTTACATATTCAGGGGCACCAGACCCACAGCTAAGTTAAGTAAGTGTACCAATGTTTCTGTCTAGCAGGGCCAGAGTAACAGCATTCTAACTTTGCATGCTGGTTCTGATGGTGATCAGCATGAATATTTACGTTTTTTCTTTTTCCAGGATCTGAAAAGAGTCGTGTGATTGTTCTTTTCTGTAAATCTGACAGATCAGTTCTCAGATGTGGATGATTATGTCAGTGAAAATGCTGTATGACAGATGTATACCTTTTCATATAGTATCTGTCTGTGTCATCTCATCCTGTTTTTATAGGGGAGCAATATGGAAAAATATATATTTTAATACTTCTATAAATAAATGTATACAGCTCAACTCAGGTTCAGTAGAATTTGTACAGGTCAGGCAGCATGTCCAGTTTTGCATAGATATTAATAGTCAAGCAGGTGCATTGTCATTTCAGCCGTACTGTATACACAGAACACAGACAAATGAAATGTTGTTCCTCCAGCACCATGGTGCAACACAGAACAAAAACAGAAACCACACGAAACTACCCAAGTCCAGGCAGGACAGAACTATACAAAGTGCAAGGAGTGCAAAGCAAGAGATGAAGTGCAGGATACACACAAGGGCAACAATACAACATTACAGGACAAGGCAACATACAGTGCAGTGGACAGAAGCAGTAACGGTACTAGTCTGAATGAATACAATATTACGACAGGTAATGCTGTGTGCAAAAAATGCAAAGTGTGTGTGTGTTTGTGTGTGGGTACAGTTTATGATTCAGTTCTGATTCAGAAGTCTGACGGCCTGAGGAAAGAAACTGTGTCCCATCCTGGCAGTGAAGGCCCGTATGCTACAGAACCTTTGGCCAGATGGAAGGAGGGAGAAGAGGATGTAGGAGGGGTGCGTCTGGTCGTCCACAATGCTGGTGGCTATGTGGATGAAGAGTAATGTGTAAATGTCTGCCACAGAGGGGAGAGAGGTCCTGATGATCTTATCTGCTGTCCACACTTTAGTCTGTAGGGTCTTGCAATCCGAAGCGAATTCCCGTACCGAGCCGAGATGCAGCTACACGGGGTACCCTCTATGGTCCCGTACCGAGCCGTGATGCAGCTACACGGGGTACCCTCTATGGTCCCGTACCGAGCCGTGATGCAGCTACACGGGGTACCCTCTATGGTCCCGTACCGAGCCGTGATGCAGCTACACGGGGTACCCTCTCTGGTCCCGTACCGAGCCGTGATGCAGCTACACGGGGTACCCTCTATGGTCCCGTACCGAGCCGTGATGCAGCTACACGGGGTACCCTCTATGGTCCCGTACCGAGCCGTGATGCAGCTACACGGGGTACCCTCTATGGTCCCGTACCGGGCCGAGATGCAGCTACACGGGGTACCCTCTATGGTCCCGTACCGAGCCGTGATGCAGCTACACGGGGTACCCTCTATGGTCCCGTACCGAGCCGTGATGCAGCTACACGGGGTACCCTCTATGGTCCCGTACCGGGCCGAGATGCAGCTACACGGGGTACCCTCTATGGTCCCGTACCGAGCCGTGATGCAGCTACACGGGGTACCCTCTATGGTCCCGTACCGAGCCGTGATGCAGCTACACGGGGTACCCTCTATGGTCCCGTACCGAGCCGTGATGCAGCTACACGGGGTACCCTCTATGGTCCCGTACCGGGCCGAGATGCAGCTACACGGGGTACCCTCTATGGTCCCGTACCGAGCCGTGATGCAGCTACACGGGGTACCCTCTATGGTCCCGTACCGAGCCGTGATGCAGCTACACGGGGTACTCTCTATGGTCCCGTACCGAGCCGTGATGCAGCTACACGGGGTACCCTCTATGGTCCCGTACCGAGCCGTGATGCAGCTACACGGGGTACCCTCTATGGTCCCGTACCGAGCCGTGATGCAGCTACACGGGGTACCCTCTATGGTCCCGTACCGGGCCGAGATGCAGCTACACGGGGTACCCTCTATGGTCCCGTACCGAGCCGTGATGCAGCTACACACTCATTCTGTGCTTCAAACCATGCATAAAAGTGATTCAGTGCATCTGGAAGGGAGGCCTCACTATCACATGCAGGTGGAGACGTCCTGTAGCTGGTGATGGCCTGGATGCCCAGCCAACCCTAAACCTAACCTGAATACCAAACCTAAACTTAGCCTTAACCATAACTCTAAGCCAAACCTTAATCGTAACCCTAGCCTTAACCATGAGCCTAACTTGGACTTCTAGAGTTAAGATTAGGGTTGCCTTAAGGGTCAGAGATAGGGATTTCTTCCAGGTTTCTTTGGAGTCCTTCGTCCAGACACACCACTAGTTCAAATCCCAGAGTTGGCGGAGTGATTTTTCCACTGGGTCCCTGAGAAAGGCCCTTAACCCCGAAGTACGCCCGGGACTGTCTGACTCTGCCTTCTCAATCGTACCTCACTTTGGATAAAAGTGCCGGCTAAATAAATAAAATGTAAATGTTATGTTAGCTGAGCGTGACATCGCCACCTACTTCAGAAATGTCTGTGATAAGGAGGTTAAGAAATTAGAAACTGCTAATACGTATCTCCATGCACTTTGAATAATTTGACGAATGTAAAAAGCAAAAGCTGGCATTGGATATGATACTGCTGTCCACGGTAGTCGACCAACACTATCCACAGTTTGTGTTTCCAAATGGACTCACCCATTAAGAGGACAGCCAAGCAAGGCCAACGGGGGTTCAGATGGTCTGTTCTGGTCGCTGCAGTTTTCATGTTTGGGCTGACATTTGGAAATTATCAGGACCCTCCAAGGTTTTCTATGTAGGCATCGAGCTGTCCTTTGCTATCACAGCAACAGCGACATCTTGGATTACCTCCATTGCTGTGGCAATTGTCCATATCGCTGGTAATGACCACCTGCGTGCCTTTTACAGAGCGGAGACTAAAAACAGTTATATTTACAACTCACAAAGCGGTTAAAGAGCTGAAGCAAAGGGTCCATGGTTCAGGTGCAAGTTTTGGAACAAAGTATCTGATGGGTTCCAGGTAACATATTTCTCTGCCTGGGTGAATAAAGTTACATAATAAACAATGTAAGTTACCTTGACTGCAAACATCTGCTACTCAAGCTGTCAATATAAAGAGACGATTGGATTCGTCTAAAGGAATAATTCAATGTAGACATCAGGAATGGACTGGAGCTCCATTTGTCAAGTCATGTGATTCACTGAAAATCTAGTACAGCACAGGATGAAGAGACTGGCAGTTAACAGAGAGCTCCCCGACAGTGTACACAGTGAACCAAACCTCCCGAATTCCTTTATAGAATTCTTACCAACAGATGGCGACAACGAGCCCTGAGCCTGTCAGGGTGACTATATTTGTACCCTGAACATCACAATTGGAAGGTCAGTCAAATGCCCAGAATTACAGAAATGGGTTGAATTTCTACAGCCTGGAATTAAAATGTAGCAGTATCATGTGATGCTTAAAGGCCTTTTTTAAGCATAGGATTAGACCAATTCACACTTGGAACAATGTATCAATTGCAATGATTTGTAAGCAGTGTTGGACAATTCTTTATGATACATGTATTTGAAATACCTGATTCAAATGCAAAATATGATTTTGTAATTTGTATTTGAAATGGTTGATGAAAATGCCTTCATATTTAGTATCAAAATACATTAGCATCTTGTATTTTTGTAGTTTATAGATAATGTAAAATATTTAACGTAGGACATTTACGTGATGATGCATGCATCATAAAAATGCAAAATGAGGCATGAACCATCTAAATGCTGCCCACTCGGACAAGGCAAATTACTCATACATAGCAGGCAAGTCTATTCAATTCAGCTGATAAATTGTTTCTCTTCATAAATTAAGAACCACTCCTAACATACAGCTCTGGAAAAAATTGAGACCAAATCTATATTTTTACATCTGGGTTTAATCCTGGTTCTGCTGGCAGAAGGCTACACTGAGAGGCAGGCTGCTTCCAGGCTCAAAGCTTCTAAGACAGCAGTACACAAGAACAAGGTAAAGCAGGAGACACTGGGAATGACCAGGAACCAGCCAGGTAGAGGGCAGAAGCTACTTCCTAATGCCAGAGATGACCGACAACTTACCTGGCAGTGCCTTATGAATCAGAAGATGACCTCAAGTGACCTTCAAAATGAACGGGAAACATTAAGTGGTGTGAAGTGCATGTATGTAGGATACAGGGCACACACACACTCATTCAGTACACTCTCTCACACTCACACCCATACACACACTCATTCAGTACACTCTCTCACACTCACACCCATACACACACTCATTCAGTACACTCTCTCACACTCACACCCATACACACACTCATTCAGTACACTCTCTCACACTCACACCCATACACACACTCATTCAGTACACTCTCTCACACTCACACCCATACACACACTCATTCAGTACACTATCACACTCACACCCACGCTTATTCAGTACATTCCTCTGTCACACACACCCACACACACTCACTCAGTACACTCCCTCTGCCACACATACACACACACTCATTCAGTATACTCCCTCTCACACACACAAACCCACACACACACTCATTCATTAGTTTACACTTAGTAAACTAAATTATTATACAATTACAAGTCATTAACAAACTATTAGTCAACATTGAGCCATTGGCTACTTTAAAACTAACTGTCATCTGGGTGACCACAAGGATCTGTGGGGATCTGGGATGAGATTAGCAACAGGATTCGGGGGTAGGTAAAAGATTACAAGAAGATCACAACAGTGTCCCACTAGATGGTGCTCACTATTCACATACTCAGTATATATCTGTATATTAACGTTAAGGTTTACATCGGTCTGTGATGGGCTGGCCATCTGTCCTGGGTTCTTCCCTGCCTCGTGCCCATAGCTTCCAGGATAGCCCCCCCCAGCTTTGGGGATGAATAAAGAATCTATTTTCTAATTCTTCAGTCTCAGAATCATTTGTCGCTCACAGAATGTGTTGTCACTCACAGAATGTGTTGTCACTCACAGAATCACTTACTTTCTTACTCCAACTCTTCTGCTTTGCTCCAGGCTCACAGGCCTCTCTCCTGTGTTTATGTGTCGCCCCACCCAGCGCTGAGCCCCTGGTTCCTGGTTCCTAGTTCCAACACAGTGCCACAATGCTGCCCGGGGTCGTCGTGGTTGGTGTGGGGATGACAGCCAGTTCTGTTTGCCAGAATCTCATCCAGCTCTACTCCACCGCTGGGTTACTCTTAGGTGAGTGGGCTGGTGAACCAATTCAAAGCGTTTCATGGTAGTTCACAGTAACAGCAAACAGACATATTATTTATCCCATGCTGGAAGGCCATATATAATTCATGCACATAAGCTTCCTAAGCACAAAATATAAGTATTTATGTACAAATATACATATGCATAGGGGCGGCATGGTGGTGCAGTGGTTAGCACTGTTGCCTCACACCTCTGGGACCCGGGTTCGAGTCCCCGCCTGGGTCACATGTGTGTGGAGTTTGCATGTTCTCCCCATGTCGTCATGGGGTTTTCTCCGGGTACTCCGGTTTCCCCCCACAGTCCAAAAACATGCTGAGGCTAATTGGACTTGCTAAGTTACCTGTAGGAGTGAATGGTGTGTGAGTATGCCCTGCGATGGGCTGGCCCCCCATCCTGGGTTGTTCCCAGCCTTGTGCCCATGGCTTCCGGGATAGGCTCCGGACCCCCCGCGACCCAGTAGGATAAGCGATTTGGAAAATGGATGGTTACATATGCAAATACGTATATAACTACGGAAAAAATTGAGACGACAGAACAATTTTTTGTTTCATTCATCTCTCAATTTATGGGTGTGTGGTTATGAATTATATACTTGATGTCATTCTTCGATTCATGAGAAACTGTTGGATAAGTTAACGGTCATCTCTGGCATTAGAAAGTCACTTCTGCCCTCTTCCTGGGTGGGCTATGGTCGTTCCCAGT
Source organism: Brienomyrus brachyistius (assembly GCF_023856365.1). Lineage (NCBI taxonomy): Eukaryota > Metazoa > Chordata > Actinopteri > Osteoglossiformes > Mormyridae > Brienomyrus > Brienomyrus brachyistius. The sequence continues at coordinate 26,596,573 of NC_064545.1, read as the reverse complement.
GTGTACTGCCGTCTTAGAAATTTTGAGCCTGGAAGAAACCTGCTATTCAGCGTAGCCTTCTGCCAGCAGAGCTACAATTAAACCAGAATTTAAAAATGCAGATTTGTTTAAAAATATAAAGTGGTCTCTTAATTTGTTCAGCAGCTATATACACTTATACATTATGGTGCCAAAGTGAAATGTGTGCATCGATGCTCGAGAGAAGCTCCCTTTATGTAAAGCATGGTGACTGAAGTGTTTGCCTCCCGGCCTGTGAAAATTGATTTTGTTTGAGCCCCATCTTGCAGGAATTAGTTCTCATATTTCAACTCAGCTCAGACCTGGTGGCACAAACATCTGAATATTCAAGCCCAAGAAAATGAACTTCAACTCTGTGTGTATGTGATGAGTATGTCAACAAATAAAAATCCAATGTAATATAGAGTGCTGGTTTTCTGAATTGTTGTCTGATGTTTTTAAATGTCTGCTTGAATGACATAAGTAGTTTAACTTCAAGAAATAATTCTCCCCTAAAATGTGAGAGGTTAGGGTTTCCAAAAGGTTCAGGAGCCAAAGCAGGTACGATTGTCCTGCACTATTGCCTCTCTCCTACTCCTTGATGCACCAAACTGCTGTCCTGCTACTCTGGTATAAGAATTACACCATGTTCCTCTGAACACGTATGACAATAAAACCTGAGCAGTGCACTGAATTTTTAATATTTTTTTTTAATAAACGGTCACATAAACTAAAATGGATTTCCTAAGAAGAACTGTACCACACGCAGTCACCCAGAGAGAGACACCAGCTGGAGACGTGTTACGGGTGGTAATTCTGGGCTTACTGACATGACAGAGACCTCAAACGGAGCCTGGCAGAAAGCCAACCCAGCCCAGAGATCCCCCGGCCAATGGCAACCCACTGCCTCTTTGTCAAACATTGAGTTCTTTCCCAAAGAAAAATGTAACTGCAAAAACCTTTAGCCAACTCTGTCCAGGAAAAGACACAACTGGAGCTCCCAAGAGAGAAACCGCAAGTGAAATTTACCCCATCTATTTACACACATCAGAAACAACACATAAAGTAACCACATGATCTCCACTGGGCCATCATGAACTGTGTTGCAATGCTATAAATTGGTTTAGTCTTTTGTTGAGCTTGTTTTTTTGTCCCACTGTGGTTTGTTAAACTGCACTTTGTAGTTCATCTGAAATCTGCTGTTTCGCTTTAATGTGAATGTGTGTAATACCACCTCACCACAAAATGTACCGTGCATGTGAATAAGATTCAAAATAAATATGTATTGATATGCTACAGTGAATATGATTCAATTAAAGCCATGATCTAATGGTGAAGCGGAGTACATGTTATCAGGAATGTCTTTTCCCCCTCATCTCAGCGGTCTCAATTCACAAAATGAGCACCTACAGGACGGGTTTCCTGCAGGCAGTCATGTCCCTCAACATCTCCACCCACTTCCTGTTGAGCAGAAGACTTGGGTCCACATCAAAGCCTGACAAATAAGGGCACACTTGTCGCCGATTAACCGAGCGTTAAGATTCCCCCCACCGCACGTTTCAGAGCCTTGCTGTCCTGACCGATGGATCACAGAGCAGAGCATCAGACCTCAGGAATACTGAAAGTCAGACAAGATTCACTGCTGAAAAACTTCCCGGGAGTGTTTGGAACACTGTCAGGATAGCCTGTATTTCTGTATTTCAGGGATTTGCATTTATTTGCCTTGACTAGAAAAGGTCAGATCGGATACGCATATGAAAGCAGACATCTTCCTGAAAGCAGGAAACCTAATCAAAAGTATTTAAAATGAGCTAAGGGAAGAGTAACAAAGGCACAACTCTCACCCCAACACAACTCAACAGCAGGAAAGTTGATACCCAAGAAAATGCATTGGCCATATTAGATGTGTTTGCTGGGCGTTTTTTTGTACTGAGATTTTCTAATCTTTGTTCATAGGCCAAGACAGCAAAACCTGCTCACATACAGACACATGCAGGAAAAGCATGACTGGTAACTACAGCACATAACTGACCTAAATGGAGAAAGAATTCTTGGCAGGTGGCTGGTCATCACAGCATGGAAGAATGTTACACTTACAGCGAATCCTTTTGTTGGGTCTCAAAGGGAACTGAAGGAAAGAAAAAGATGAGAAAGGAAGTGGACAGTCGCTCGTATTTCCTGTATTACTGATTTGTAAAATAATACATATCTGACTTCAGAGACAGTGCCTATTTGCTTCTGAAAGTACTTTTTAAAGAAAAAAAAGTTGTACTGGGCGGAATTGGCGCGCAGAAAATGAACACAATTTGGACTTACAGTCCTCTTCGTTCGTATGTCTGAAAGATCATAAGTTGAAAGTTCGTAAGTAGAGGAGCGTCTGTATTAGATTATAGACAGTGTGTAGCAACATTAGGATGCTCTCTATAATCCAATATTTATATCTGATACAGTACAAAGACCCAAGATAAAAACCTTTCATTCAAGGGAAGAGGGGAGCCACTACAAACATCTCAGCAGTGAAATAACACAAACGGACGTCTCCAGGCAGATCGACGTCCAAAACAATGCAACAGACCGTGAATTACAGAAGACTCCGCAAACTGTTAGCGTAAACTGTGATATAAACAAAGTCACACTGGGGACTCCAGTCCCGAGAGGAGAGATTAATGCACCCCCATCCGTCTGATAAAAGTTTTACTGGTTTGTGCAAGGAACTATTTCAAGAGTTTTTTGGTGCCTTTTTTATCTCTCAGCCCTCTTCCTGCTGATGTACGTGTTGATTGTACAGGATTGAGGCATTTCACAGTGAATTCACCATTAATGGACTTTCCTGACAAACTTGAACGTATACTGCAAACACGTACGTCCCCATGTATATATAACACGTAAACAGTATAAACAGGCAGCAGTGCAAATCGCTCCGTTATGACACATACAGAAATAGCTGTCTGCCGTATGTATAAACAGGCTTTAATGGTGTCCTTGCGTCTGCACAGAGCCCATCTATGGGAGCAGAGATCACGGCTCTCCATGGGAAGAGTTCACCTACTATCTGATTAAAAGAAATTTCCAAGATGAAACGGCACTAATTGCCCCCACATTTCCGTCTCACGGAACCAGGGCACCCGTCCTGTTACAAAAGGGTTGTTGCCTCTTTAAAAAAAACACCATCTCTCTCTCTCAAACCCTTTCTAGCTTCCTAAAAGTTAGGCTACCTTGCTACTTAATCCCTTATGTTGGCACAAATACAGGTTTATGTTCTTAAATATGCAGAACAACATATGTAACAACAAAGGTTATATCTGATACAGTACAAAGCCTTGAAAGCACACCTTTGGTATGTTTTTTTTTTCAGGATTTCACCATTACCCCCCCAGCATAGTGTAGAATGGTTCAGACCCAGTAGTAAGAAACCCACAAAAGTTGATCTGGGATATTTAACATACCCCACTCCTCTCCAGTCTGAATTATGAAGGAGTTGTTTTTAGTTTTTTGAGCTTTGAGTTAGATTCATGAGCTGCGTCTCTTCCTGTACTCTTGGCATGGATTCCCATGAATTCTCTTTGGACATAAACGCTTAAATCCAGCAGACAGGAAATTACATGTACTTTCATCCACAAAGACTTAAGGGAGCAAACTTCAAGTACCTAAAGTTTCCTGTGCAGAGAGATCAGATGGAGATTTTCGGCCAAATGGGCGTACAGCATTAGCTGGGACTTGTGAACCAGATCAGAACCTGGAAATTAATGCAGTTAGACAGATTTCTTTGAAGAATTTTAACTTAATGAGTCGATTGACCATAGGTCAATATCTCCATAGGGGATTTCCCCTTTGCTCCTTGCTTCCAATCACATCAAGCTTCAAGGGGTGGGGGGGTGGGGGGTGGGTCTTAACTTTGACCTAACGGTTGCTGTGGTAACAGAATGGTTAAATGTTTTCTGTTTGCCCTTGACTCAGGGGTCATGCTGTGGAATTCAGTGCACCTACCTGAGATTAAAGTCTGTGGACTTCATGAGGGATTGAGGAGGAACCGAAGGAGGATAAGAGCAAAGATTCACTTGGGAGAACTTGTGAGAAAGAGGCTGGGGGACTAGATGTGGGGAGTGAGTACAATCAGGGGAGTCGGACGAGTGACAGATGGTCTTAGGGTAGAAAGTCAAGGTGCCAGAACAAGAAATTTAGAAATGGAAAATAGGGGGGTTTAAAGATTATAGGAAAGAAAAGCAGATCAATAAAACGTCTAACATTCTGTCCAACCAGTGGCACATATCTAATTGATTATATGTCAGGGTTTAGTAAATCAGCAAGTTAGACTGGCCAGGAATCACCTGCTCCCATTCTCAGAATACCATCCCAGTAGGATCATTCCACAGTGACCACGTTACCCCCACAATGAGATCAAAACCCATAGACCCTAACAGACATGAGTCCTCTGTTAGCCCCTGGTGACCTGAATGTATCTCCCACAGCCGCAGCCCTTTCATCTCACCATTGAAACAGCTCACAGACGCAACTGCCACCTCAGCAGAGACCCAAGGCCCCCAACTCTATCGTAAAAGAAGACAGTAATATAGAGACTCTACACTCTTTCTCATCCTGTTCCTCTACAGGAGCTTGGAGAAAGAATTTATTGAGCCTCATATCATAAGGGCTCAACAGTAACGTCACTCTTCCTGACAGGGGATTGAAACCAACAACCTTCAAATCACGGGTACCCAGTCCGCACCCACAGAGCCACACATGCCGTCCTTAAAGTTAAAGATGACAGTTGCTGCAATCGTAGCATCTGTTGTGGAAAACAATACAAACATCTTACACGCCAACACAAAGTTACTGTGCGAATCTTTTCTAATTTCTTAATTCCAATGCCAGACTTCTGACACTGGGTATATCTTCCAGGGCTGGTCATTCTCTCTCATGTATAAACCTTTGCTGAGTATAACAAGAACATCACGTTGGATCAGAACCAGACCAGCTGAACGTCATCGAACCTATCTGCTGATATCTGAGTATCTTATTGAGGTTGCGCAGTTGGCATGCGCTGGTGGAGTGGACGGCCGGTTCAGCTTGGATCCCCAGAAACTCCCCCCTCCCCAATAGTTCGGCCTAAGGCAGTCTCTGTTCCCCTCCATCCCTGACGTCTGGCATTTTCTGCTCACACAGCACGTTGTACGTTTAGATATATATCTATATGTAAACCACTCTAAGGTAACCATGGGAACGGCATTCTATAAAATGAGCCGAAAGAAGAGAATGGGGCATCCTGGTAATACTCAGTCTCAAGACAGACGAGAGGCCGAGAGAAAATCCAGATGGAACGTTTTTCAGCTTCAGCGGTTCAAATTCAAAAGTTTCAGAAAGCAACACGTAGTCTGTGCCAAGTCTCACAGAGGCTGCCAGACCATCTCTGCCTGCCCCCTCGCCTCCTCTAACAAATGCTTCATACTTTTTCCATACTCTACCCATCTAACAGCAGTCATATTTTTCCATTTTTCCATATTTTCACAATTTCCTGTTGCGTCACCATTCACCTTTCACTTTTAGTCAATAACTTCAATTATACAACCCTAAAATTCACACCATAAAAACACTTCAAACTGCACAATTGGTGGCTCAAAGCGCCTCTAGTATAAGAAATGGATTTTATTAACACCCAAAAAAAGAAAAAGATTCCGTTTAGGGCTCTACCAATAAAACGGCACGTCGTGAACCCGATGACATCCAGAGTTGTTTCAACGAACCAGTTGAGCATAAAGACTCGCAGTCACTGAGTATTCAGTTCATATATACCGAACCATGCAGAAGAAACCACTGGGACCCCCCCATGCACGCTGCACCACCCTCCTGCTATGCTGCGGCCTGCAGGAAGGAAGATTCTGTCATCCATCTAGACAGGCCCTGCCTTTATAAATACAATATTGCTAAAACATGCAAAATAAGGGTCTCTCCAGCTCACTGCAATGCAGATCCCTTCTGCTTAAGCTGGCAGCTGTCAAGCCGGGGAGCCGGCCCCCAACCCAGATGAATCCAGTTAAGTGACAACATTTGTTAGGGCCCCTGAGAAATTTCCTAACTCCCCCCCCCCCCCAGGCAAGAGCACCCCCATACTCCCCAACACGCTGTCAGGTGAGTTTCACTGCGGGTAAAACGGACACAGGCTTGTCTGAATGGCCTTCCTTAATGTTTGCCTACAGGCCCTCATTCTCGCAGGCTGTGTAAGGCGGTCAAATGCCACTGCAAATGGCTGCCTTGGGGTCTCCGACTTGTAAGCTGTAATTGGAGGATAACAGTGACTCGGCTGTGGGGGACGTAACCAAGAAAGCAAACAGTGCAGTGATTTAAGGTCAGGCGAGGTAATGGCTCTGTCCATACTCATTACAGGTATATGATACTACCGCGTTTTGTACTGAGCTGCCTTGGACAAAAGGGAGGCACAATGTACCTAGGAGCAATTACCCCCGCCCCATCTCACCCCCCCCCCCACATCGCCTCATTAGTTTCTATTAATGTCTCTCTTTCCAATACAGTTAAGCAATCAAGATATAATGGCTTGATTCAATTTAGCGATCAAAGGGAACAACGCTGGCAATGGGTAGGACATCATCTCAGCGTTGATGCAGCGTCTCTATCCATCCCTATTTACTATAACCATTCATTACTCAAAACACCCCAGGGATCCGTCAGGGGGGCAGACAGGGCACCCAGCTCACCCGACCGCATTACAGGAGGAGACACACACAGACACGGCAGATGTGGGACATGAACCCATACCCAAGTGCGCATCGACTATGCTATAGAATTTTTAAATTGATTAAAATTCCAAACTGAGCGACTACAAAGCACATGAATTCCCTGACTTGCTGAGCAATGGCTATTTTATTAGTTATACTGATAGTAAATGACACACAATCACTTATTTAGCAACACAATTTAATTGAAAAGGAAAAGGGGAAGTATAATGTATTTATACAAAGAGATGTAGATGATCTCTGTGGAACAGGAACAGTCTACAACCAGCACTGGAAGAGGCCCCCCCTCTGATGGACTTACAAGGACCCAGGCAGGACAACAGCAGGGCTTTGTAAGCAAGGGGAGGGGGGGGCAGCCCACATGGGAACAGCTAAGTCAGCCTAGCAGAAGAGCAACCCCAACAGCTGCTGCACTCAGTGGAAAGAGGGTAAAGGATCTCAGAGCTTCAAAGGAGATCCAACGTCTGAAGAGAAGCTAAATTCGTTGCTTAAGATGTACAGCATAGTGGCAGGAGGCAGCGGGTAAACTTGATCATTATTATTATTATTATTATTATTATTATTATTATTATTATTATTATTATTATTGTTGTTGTTGCCACACACACACAACCCAGGTTTGTAATTATATCTTTGTGGGGACTCTCCGTTCATTTCTATGGATAAAGCCCCAATCCCAGCCTGACGACCTTAACCCCCACCCAACCCTAACCTTAACCATAAGTAACCAAACAGGCCATTTTTACTTTTTGATCGCATTCACAGACTTTTGTGGGGACCTGAAAAATGTCTCCACAACATCAAAAAAACCCAAATCCACACACACACTCACTCTAACGCAGACATACACACTCCCTCTCACTTGAACATAGACACACACACACACTCCCTCTCACTTTAACATAGACACACACACACACTCCCTCTCACTTTAACATAGACACACACACACACTCACTCTCACTTTAACATAGACACACACACACACACTCCCTCTCACTTTAACATAGACACACACACACACACTCCCTCTCACTTTAACATAGACACACACACACACTCCCTCTCACTTTAACATAGACACACACACACACTCCCTCTCACTTTAACATAGACACATACACACACTCCCTCTCATTCAGCACCACACGGTCACTTCATTTCCCTCCCACAACCCAACTTCTCCTTCCTTCTCTTTCTCTCTCCCTGACAGTTTAAACATGAAGCACCAGATGTGAGTCCTGCGAGGAGGAGCTACGAGTCTCCAGATCTGAGAACCCCCCCCCTTCCCAACACCTCCCTCCCTCAGCCCCCAGTTCTGCTCCTCACTCTCCAGCAGTGACAGACATGTGGTCTACGTGCTAACTACAGGAGTTCCCTCCCCACACAGACTACCTGACCTGCAGTCTGCTGTTCGTCTTCCTCCATTTTCTCCACTACTTTCCTTGAAGTTTTTTTCTCCAATCCCCTAAAAGTAATAATATTGAAATAATAGTTCTTTAAGTGCCTGAAAACGGGGAACCCCAGAACGGTACTCAGAGCCAGGACTGTGGCTGACTGACCTGAGGATCAATAAAAGAGATCAGTGATAACGACAGCAGTTAAAGGTGGAACAGGGTGTAATAGCAGTGCGACGGTGAGCTGGGCGCTTAGGAGGACCAACTCAGGGAGCACGGAAGGAGGACAGCACACTATGCAGGGCTGCACTACACCGACTCTGGTGCTGGTTCTGATTCTGGTGACCGGGTCTGGAAATGGCCGGCTGATCCACAGGAGGGGACTCCACCCAAAGGTAAGACACGGCTGTCATGAGAACCAAGTTGGTGCCGAGAGCAGCACAGGCACCCACCTAAAACTGAGAGCTCATCTGACTTTTCTTCTTTCATTCCTTCTTTTATTCTTTCCGTCTTGCCTTTTTCCCTGCTTGATGTATTTATCTGCATAAATGATGTAGTAATGTAGTATTAGACACCCATGTAAAGCGCACTGGGGTGACTGTTGTGAAAGGCGCTATATAAGAGTAAATTCAACTGAACTGAATGAGAGGTTGGGGTAAGAGGCATAAATACGGAGGGTGTGTGTGTGCATTTTTAGGAGGGGGGGGGGCACGTCAGAACTGCCGGTCACGCTTGGAAGTTCGTTAGCTCTGCTCAGCAATGGTCCGGCCGATCAAAGTTTACAAGGACCCATCGCGGTATGGAGCCCTCCGCGGCCAGCAGCTGCGTGGACATTCCAGCCTTCAAAGCCGGGGTAATTGGAACATGCTGGGCATCCCGTGCCGACATTACCCCCCCCCCCAGCTGTTCCCATTCCCAGAATTCTCACACTTTTACAGGCTGCTTGTGTATTTTACGTAAAAAGAAAAAAATATATATGCCTCAGAGTTTGACTTCACTGAAGTGCACGAACAGCTGTGCACTGCACACTGCAGACCACCTGGTCCAGACACTGACAGCGGACAATGCCTGCGACTAGTTCAAAATGAGGTCGAGCAGCGTCCAGCCGATTGAGGGAGGGTACAGTGAGGCCGCAGCAGACATCTGTGTGTCAGGAAAAGTGCTGCTATTCCAGCTGGCTTCTGAGTCCCAGGTCTCAGAGTTTGAATCACTGCAGCTATCTGGCATCTAAACAGTTCCCCCGGTGCCGAAGCTGGATGTGTCACTAACTGGCAGTGCTGGGCTCTACCCACCCTCATCATTATTCTGTACGAGCCTCTAACCAAGAACTGCATGATTTTTAACCCATAAGTGTATACATTTCCCTATTAAAGTGATTTCAAGGGTCAATAAGGAACTTAAAATCAGAAGATAGATAAAGAGATATAAAGAATTTATTCATAATTATCAGTAAAGCTGGTAGCTGCAAGCAATTTCAAGAGGACAAACAGTAAAGACACCCAATGTTGCCAAAACAATCCAAGAACATAATTAGGCTGTGCAATATAACTCAGGCACAGACCTACTGTGTCAGTTTAGGACCATATTTACAGCCTATTTGTATGCTAAAAATGCAGCTGAATTCATGGTAAAAGTTTCTTAATTTTTAGTAAGAGCGTCACCCTAGATTAGATGCTTCAGTACTTTTACTTAATGACGCTACGTGGTGCAGCTCAGGTCGTGGGAGTTTTACTTGCACAAAAATGTTATGAAGGGCAGAACGAAAGATGATTGGATTTGAGAGATAACCAATCAGATTATAGAGGAGGTGGGTCCACAAGCTAGAGGGGATGGGACCAAGACACCTGATTGGTTCAGAGAGGTGGTGGACCAACCAATCATGTTTCATTCTGCCCTCAGAACATTTTTGTGTAGGTACAACTCTCATGGGCTGCGGCGTAGTTCTAGGTGTGGTCAGGATTCAATTCGAAGAAGGTGCCCGGTTTATGAGCTATATGACAATAACTTGCAGTTCCTTTCTGTTTACTCCTGTACAGGTGGCCACTAATCTCTGAGTCTCATTCACACAATGGCAACCCTAAATGGTTTTTGAAAAGTAGGAGGCAAGAGGGAAGCATTCAGGCCAGGAAGATCATTTCTCTCTCAGCAATACCACCGACAGGGCAGTATAGGGGTGGGATCACAGCAGGCAAGACAGACGGGGCAACGGATGGCAGGGGACCTCTGGGCATGGACAGACTCCGCCTCCCATAAAGGGGATTGGCTGCCATTTCTGCTCTGCAGACCACACACATAAACCAACCAATCCAGCAGGACCAAAAGCTACCTAAACAGCCAGAACAGAGCAATTAGGAACCACTTACAGGAACTGATGGGAGACACACGTCTAGTACATGACCTGCCTTAAAATGTGACAGATGAGCATTTTATGGGGGGGGGGGGGGGGGGGGGGGCAGGGCGTTGGTAAGGGCGGGGCGCCTGTGATAGGAAGGGTCAAATCTCAGTATCAGTAGTGGCCAAAGCCCCTAACCCCCAATATCTCCAGGGAATGTCGGACCCTGTTTTCTCAAAGACGTGGGTCACTTTGGAGAAAAACGCCTGCGAAATAAAAGAATTGTAATTATCCAAACGAAAAGGCCACTTGGCTTCATGTTCGAAACGTAAGACTTTTAAAAACTGAGTGTTGGAGATTTCCACAGCGTAGCGATGCACAGCGGACGTATGTGGGTCAGAATATTCACACGTTCATCTCGCGTAACATTATTATGATTAATAACTAGGTTCTGAGAAGCCAAAAAAGTCACACTTGATACACAGATAATAGAAAATCTGACTAAAAGTGTAAGAGTCATAAGCAGGCGCCCACACTCACATGCACACGTTCATTTGTATTCATATCTTTGTGGGGACTGTCCCCCCATTTCTAGGGGGCATAACCTAACCCCAACTATGGCAACCCATGCAACCTTTAGACATTTTTAGTTTTTATAATTTTAATAAAATTGAGCTTCCCCTTGTGGAGACCAGACTGATCAAAATAACAGGTTTTTAATCACGTTGTAGGGGACATTTAGTCCCCACAATGTAATATATATACACTCACACAAACAAACACATACATACACGCACGCGCAACCACAGACACAGACACACACACAGATCCTGCAAAGCATACAGCCAAACATTTGGTTTGGAAGGCGATGTGTCCTCAACTGCCAAATGAACTGGGATTTGGCTACAAACAGTCCAGCAGCCTGATATGAAGTCAAATAGGGGAAAACATACATGAAGCTGCTGACTTAAGTGTGAATACAGAGAGAAGCCTACAGCCTGCTTAAGGAGCCAGAACTGTGTAACATACAAGATGGAGGATTTCTGTATGCAAACCCCCCCCCCCCCCCCACGCCCCAAACCCTGTCAGCAGAAATTGAATCCCAACTCTCTAATGCAGGGCTCTTCAAATCTGGCCCTAGATTCCAAATCCAGGCCTGGTTTTCAGTCCTCCCAGGCACCTAGTTTAATAATTATTGATTCTGATTGGCCAGAGGCTTCACACCCGGCTCACAGGTAAAAGGAAGGCTGGGAAACCAGCAGTGCCCTAATGGGTCCCCATCTGCATCCTCGCTGCACCATGCAGCATCAAAGAGTTGAGGCACCTGATCCAGAACAAACCCTAAGCCATCACCTCCCGTATCGAGACACCTTTGACCTCTGACTTTTCACCAGGAACTGTGTGGCCAGGGGGAATCATGCCTTTCACCTCAGTCCCACTCTAGTGGAAGGAGAACCGCCAGGGGAGTTTAAAGTCACGTACAATTATGAACGGCATGCAAATCTGATAAGGTCACAATTTCATACCCTGGAAAAGGTTATTACAGGAAAAGCAATGTTTAACAAAGCGGCAGGAAAAGTTAAGTGGCTACAGAACATTTGGAAATTAGCCTCTCAGAGATCCTCTTCACGCAGCCAGAAAATTCCATCTGCAGTGCTGCAGGACATAATAAGGGTGGCATACTGCCCTCTGCAGGTCAAATGTAGCAACGAAAAGAAACCCCAGGTAATGGGGCAGGAGAGAAACAGTCCAGCAAACCAGGACCCATTTTTTAACAAAAAGCTGCACAGCAGCATTTCAACTAACTGCAAGAGAATTTCTTTTTCTACTAATGTGGCGGTTTTTGAAACTAACCTCAGACTTTGGCTCTTAATGTCTTCCCTAGTAAACCAACCAACATAAGGTGTACTTTTAGGTTCCTAGAACATGGTGAAATCTGTAATTTTATGCATATTTATTAATCTGGCTGCCTTATGGTGTGTTGTAATTTCAAGACTGTAATTGAATGCTCTTTGTTGTGTCAGTACGCTACACTGTAAACTAGGTCCTACCTGCTATTCTACTCCCCTCTGCCTGCGCTGTAATCTGCTGCTCTGCTCTCCTCTGCCTGCACTGTAATCTGCTGCTCTGCTCTCCTCTGCCTGCACTGTAATCTGCTGCTCTGCTCTCCTCTGCCCGCACTGTAATCTGCTGCTCTGCTCTCCTCTGCCCGCGCTGTAATCTGCTGCTCTGCTCTCCTCTGCCCGCGCTGAAATCGGCTGCTCTGCGCTCCTCTGCCCGCGCTGTAATCGGCTGCTCTGCGCTCCTCTGCCTGCGCTGTAATCGGCTGCTCTGCGCTCCTCTGCCTGCGCTGTAATCTGCTGTTCTGTGCTCCTCTGCCTGCGCTGTAATCTGCTGCTCTGCTCTCCTCTGGCCGCGCTGTAATCTGCTGCTCTGGGCTCCTCTGCCCGCACTGTAATCTGCTGCTCTGGGCTCCTCTGCCCGCACTGTAATCTGCTGCTCTGGGCTCCTCTGCCCGCACTGTAATTTGCTGCTCTGGGCTCCTCTGCCCGCACTGTAATCTGCTGCTCTGGGCTCCTCTGCCCGCACTGTAATTTGCTGCTCTGGGCTCCTCTGCCTGCACTGTAATCTGCTGCTCTGGGCTCCCCTGCCCGCACTGTAATCTGCTGCTCTGGGCTCCTCTGCCCGCACTGTAATCTGCTGCTCTGGGCTCCTCTGCCTGTACTATAATCTGCTGCTCTGCATATTTCTCCCCCTGTTCATCAGGACTACGAGTACCTGAACCAATCCCCACTGACTCAACACCAGAAGAGTGACCGGTGCCCACCACCCCCACAGAAGCTGCCGGAACGTGCCTGCGAGGTTCCCAGCTGCCGCTCTGACTCTGAGTGTGAGAGGCACAAGCGATGCTGCTACAACGGCTGCATCTACGCCTGCCTGGAGTCTGTGCAGCCCCCGCCGGGTGAGAGTCACATGACCACATCTGTCAGGGTCACCCTGAGAAAGCCAGACACAGGCCCTGAAAAGTGAAACAAACCTGCTCATTATCATGCGGATCAGCCCCCCAAAATGCTCCCCCACCAATAAAACAGTTCGTAATCACAGCACATATAAAAGCATTTATCACCCACCTTCAGTCAATCAAAGCTTATTCATCTAATGTACACCAGTACAGCAGTCATACAGCCAATGAAAGGGGTTTCCCTGAGAACTCCCTGTAGTAAAGTAATAATTTTAAGGATAAATAGGCAAAAATTTAAAAATAAGAATAAAATAGAATAAAGAAAATAAACTGAAATGTGCAAATCATGCAAATTATCTGCGCTAATAGCCCGATCGGCTGCTGAGAAGCCTAGCTGCCTGAGGGTACGATAGTTAAACTAATTATAGTGAGCTTCCATACCATTAGGAAGGGATCTCTGGATGTGTGTGTACTGCAAGCCACCAGCCACTCGTCACGGTCACTCTCCAGGCATCAACGACATAACAAACTTGGAGGAGAACGCTGTGCACTCAATTAACCTTACAGCCCCCCGCCCCCCTCCCCCCCCACCATGTGGCCAGAGGGAAGTACGTGCCAGCGATGACAAGGAGAGGAAGCTGGCTGGCTGGCTGCCTAAAGTGGAAGGCAAAGGCTCTGGGTCTTCTCAGCTTAAAAAGGAAACGCAAGGAATTACAGCGCTAGAAAAACGAAGAGACCAAAGCAATGTTTTTAGTTTCACTGATTTTACAGTGTTTGCCTGTGACACGGACTGTCCTGGCAGCGCACTTCACACCTGCACCTGCACTTAATGTTTCCCATTCTTTCCCGAGGTCACTTGAGGTCATCCCACGATTCCTGAGGAACTCTCTGATAGGTTGTCGGTCATCTCTGGCATTAGGAAGTAGCTTCTGCCCTCTACCTGGCTGGTTTCCAGTCATTCCCAGTGTCTCCTGCTTTACCTTGTTCTTGTGTGCTGCTGTCTTAGAAGCTTTGAGCCTGGAAGCAGCCTGCCTCTCAGCGTCGCCTTCTGCCAGCAGGACCACGGTTAAAACCAAGATTTAACAATGGAGATTCTTAAAAATATACAGTGGTCTCATTTTGTTTTCCAGAACTGTAGTTACATTGCACATGTATAGAAATAGACACGATATTACCTCCACAGCACTTGCACAGAATCTCGACCTTGCAGTCACATGCGCCACAGGTTACACTTTCTGCATCAATCTGCCTGTGTGTTCTGCTTAGTGCTGGATTGGCTGATTCAGCCCAAACCCCGGTGGCTAGGAGGCAACGGCTGGCTGCTGGACGGACCGGAGGAAGTGCTCCAGGGTGAGGATACGACATCACATCACCAAAACAGGGCAACTCCTTATACAAGAATAATAACAATCAGAGTTGGGTAATTCAGGTCCAGAGAGTAAAAATCCAGACTAGGATTTTGCTTCAACCAAGCAGTTGAGCATAAAGAGCCCCAGTCACAGCGGACTCAGCTGGGTGGTTGAATCAAAATCCTGGTCTGGACTTTTACTCTCTGGACCTGAATTACCCAACTCTGATAATAATAATAATAACAAACACATGTTCAGCTTGAGACAGAGAGGATTGCTGATAGAAACAGAAGCCTTATCAGATATAAGGTGGGGGAAACAGGAACCATTCCGGCCCCAGCTGGTGTTAAGTCAGTTTTATCAAGCCAAGTCTCTTATATTCTCATTTCACACACATAAAGTGAAATTGCGATTCTGCAGAGCTTCAGACAGTGAAAAACGGTGAACAGATGAGCAACGATAAACACTGGATAAAAATAAACAATATACAACAGTAGACAACAATGATTCAGTGCAATAATACTAGTAAACAGTTGGTGAAAGACGACATATAGAGAGCAGACAGTACAAAGTAGCATTACAGTGCAAATGTCAAACGTTCACACTCATTTGGGCTGACGGCGGCTGCATGGCTGTGTGTGTGTGTCACGCCCAGCGGAAGCATGCAGCACCACAGAAGATGGCGACGAGCCCCTGCACTGCCCCACCGGCTACGAGTGCCACATCATCCACCCGGGGGTACCGGCAGCTGGCATCCCCAACCACGGCCAGTGCATCAAGCTGCGCGGCACTTCCGGTCAGCCAGCCTCGCACATTAACCCAGCCAACCACCACCTCACCAACCAATCAGCCTCCACTCATTCGACCAACCAATCACGTTCCTGTGTCCCATACAGATGGTCGCAGCCCGAGACCCAAGCACTCCAGAGACTACAAGGACTACACAGGTAAGGCAGCACAGACCGCACGCAGACAGCATCTCCGTCTGTAGTGTTTTGATGATGTCTTCAATCAGCAGTCTGACCTCTGCAGGGAGCAGATCCAATAACGCGGCAAGCTTTGAGAAACATCAGCATAATCATCTGGGCTAGACGGGGCTGGACAGGTGAGCAGGCCCTGGTCACAGTGAGCGATCATGTGTGCAAACCAAGAACGGTCACATGACCATTCCGCTGGATGCGTTATTTAAAACAGCACCGAAAACATAGAAGAGAGTTTTAAATTTCCAAATAATGAATTAAAATGCATGCAAGAGCAGTTTTACAAATAATATACGGTAATTGTCGTTTAAACAGATTTAAAAGCTCTCACGATGCAGTCAAACCTACCAGAAGATTCTAAGGTCCCAATCACCAAATACACAACTGACAAAGGCTAATTAATTATGACTTAAAGCTAAAAAAATTACAGATAGTACAACCGGAAAGATGACATATTGTTCAAATGCTTTAATTTAATTTTATTTAATTTAATTTAATCTTTCTCTCCTATTATAGATAACAGCCTGGACCAAACCTAAAAGATCCAAGATGCAAGAAACCAACATCCATGAACTATTTTCACCTCTTTCCAAACCCATTAAAAAGCAATAAGCAACTGGGATAGAAGCCAGTAGTTTTAGTAAACGTGCCTGTTACTTGCATATTGTATGTGTGTTTACAAGTAAATACCCAAAGAAGCAGGTCAGGGGGCTGTAATTTAGGCCTCATAATGGAAAAAACACGAGCTGCACTCTGCCACCCCTCGAAGTTTTAGGAACACATTGCATTTAAAACACACTCACCTAGAGGGCGCCAAAGAGCCACCTGCATCACCTGTGTCACACTTGCGGGTGGAACTGCAAGATGAAACACTGGGCGGCTGAAGGGTACCAGAAGGGGGGGTCGACTTGCATAATAATAATAATAATAATATCCATCCATTTTCCAAACTGCTTATCCTACTGTGTTCCGGGGGGGGGGGGGGGGGGTCCGGAGCCTATCCCGGAAGCAATGGGCACGAGGCAGGGAACAACCCAGGATGGGGGGCCAGCCCATCGCAGGGCACACTCACACACCATTCACTCACACATGCACACCTATGGGCAATTCAGCAACTCCAATTAGCCTCAGCATGTCTTTGGACTGTGGGGGGAAACCGGAGTACCCGGAGGAAACCCCACGACGACATGGGGAGAACATGCAAACTCCACACACATGCGGGGTCCTAGAGGTGTGAGGCAAGGGTGCTAACCACTGCACCATCATGCCGCCCAATAATAATAATAATAATGCAGAAATGAAGAAAAAAATAAATAAGGATCGAATTTTTGTACCAAATTCATGTCTCCAGCCCCCTCCCTAGGTTTTAGGCTCGCTGGTACCCCTCAGAATCCGTATCTTCCGGGGCAAACGGCAGCCTGTATAAGGCGGGTCACGCAGCTGCACGCATTCCTGAGCATCAATTACCCGGCACCGAATTCATTAGTACAAACAGAAAGCAATTCGCTTTTTTGTTTGCGCATTCAGCATCAAATTTACTTTTGTTGTACGGTTTAATAAAGAAAGGTTATGATACATATTTGCATGCCACTTTATAATGCGATAGTAGCGAACTTAGGAGGTGAAAACAATCAATTATATCTGCACTTGAGTAAAAATGTACTGGTAAATTTATGTATCGGCGCTGCTTTGCCAACAAATAGGGGCACAGTGTAAATCCACTCAGCTTTAATAAGCCTCTTAACCATGGAGATAAAGCAACGCTATTCGCCTTACGCTCGCAGAATTATAATCAAAACAACAAATTAGACAGTGTTGCAGGGCCTATTCTTATTTAAATAACTACTTACTGAATGGTAATTAAGTAGAATTACATGCAACATTCCGGAGAAGCCTCATTGTTGTGTGAGTTCGTGATTTATGAAATTATACTTATCTATCGGAATGTTACATTATTCGGGTTCTGACTGCCCCCTAGTGTTGAGGGATAGCAGTTACACATAACCGATTTGAGCATGGCGTGACTAGCGGCGGTTTAAGGCGCTTTAGCTCGTGCCGTTAAGCGACGTCCTGTAACTCCACCTCTCTCACCCGTGCTAATACAGGGACCCCACTGTAAATTTTAATTTGATCTTATTTAAAAAAGACTTCTGTACTACCCATGAAAAAGAAGTATATTTAAGTACTTTTTCTAAACTAAAAAATATTAAGTATACTCTCAGTAAACGTCTTATGTTCTTAACTGATATACTAAACAAAGTCTGACTTAAGTATACCTGGCTTAAACTGACATGTATTGAGAAAATTCTCTAATTTTGACATTCAAAAGAATATTTGTTCATTTTGAGTGACTGAGAAAACTGTTTTGCACATTTTTATTAGTGTAATCTACATGTAATCATATCACTACTGTGCTGCAATTTCAGGTATAAAATCACAAATAACTAATATTACTAAATATACATAATATATGCTTATATTAAAATATATGCTTTTAATAAAAGTGGGCTAATTTAGTCCCAAGTATACTTAATAAAACGGGACAATCAATCTGACTTACATAACCTGACATACTTATGCTCTGGTGCTGAACTGTACTGGTGGTAAAATTTGTTGATGGGGGGGGGGGGGGGGGGGGGGGTGGTAGATTTCCAGAACATTCTGTGTCATTTGCAGGTCTCAGGGAACAGTTGTCCATGTATGTGAAACATTGGGAAGCTCCTGAATGGGTAGGATGCTTGGTAAGAGTTTGCAGGCTGGATCCCTCGAGGAGGGTCAGCATGTGGCGTCGCCCAATGAGAGACACAGTGATTCGTTCTGAGAGCTTGCGCTGATCTGGGCTGGCCAATCGCAGTTTGCAGTGCAGTGCGTGCGTCTGCTCAGCCTCAGCTACGGCATCCGTTCTGCTGCTATCCAATATTAACGGCCAGCAGAGCCTCTCCCTGCCCCACCCCCAAAGAATTACCCCTCCCCCCAATTTGTGAAGTCACCGTTACCCAAACCATTCACACCAGTGTCCAGATCATGCTGAAGAAAAACAGGAAGTGGGGGATGGTTCTTTTTTTTAACTAAATATTTAATTTATTATTTCATTTAACACATTAGTCTTTGCGGAGGATGAGGAGGCAGGAGAACGTAGGGATCAGGACCACACACATGGAAAGAAAAATCTTCATGTGGCAAATTTCTTCTGTCTTACTGGAGCTGGTAACTGGGGTGACAATGTCCAACAGGGGGCGCTCCACCACCACGATGGACTCATCCTCCAATACACTAACACAGAGCAGGGGCTGAAAACGGTGTGACAGTTAGTGATGGAAGCACAACTAGGGGTCCACTGAACGATAAGGACACTGCAAAGCCGGCAGAATGCGCACCCAGCCCATGACGGACTCACGCATACCTGGTATTTCTTGCAGAACTTGAAGGCGTGTAAGTAATTCTGTCGAGCCTGCTCTGAGAGGCTCTTCAGGGTCAGCTGGTTATAAAGCTGATCATCCTGGTGTGGAAGAGGCTGGGGTGGGGGGGGGGGGGGGGTGGGCAGGGGAAAGAGAACAGGAAATGGGTACAGGGAGTTCAGTACTTAGTGTGAAGATAGTGACTTAAATGTCTACAATTATTTATTTAGCAGATGCGACTAAAAACTAAGAAAGTTAAGGATCTTGCTCAGTAGCCTAATGGCGAAATCAGTTTAGCGACCCTGGATTTGAACCAGCAACCTTCTGATCACATGGACGGGGTTCCAACCCACTGAGCCACACCCAGGGTTTACGGGGACAAATAACATAACCGCTGCATTATTCCTAATAATAACCAGACCCAGAGACGGCGAATCTCTCTCACCAGGCGCTGGTCCACGATGCAGAACATATACATGTCGTGCAGGAGGAACTGGGAAGCATTGCTGGGGTTGAAGGTTACACCAATGACCGGCGTGTCCCTCTCAGCCAGAGTCGGTGAAGGCCCTTCTTCTGCACCTCACGGCTCCACTCTGTGTACTGCTTCTCCTCTATGCTGTACTCGAATATCTATGGGAGGGAGATTCCACATGGTCACAAGGAGGTAAGGAGAGCCGGCGATACACCGCGCTGCCACACCCCACCGCACGTCCAACCACCTCAGGGATGCGAACCCGAGTGCGGCCGTGCGGCGGGGTGATACCTCAGCACCACTAGTTTGAATGGAATGGAATGAAGTTCTTTCCCGGTGGCTGGAGTCCAATCCTGCCACCAATCCCGAATTTTCCCTGGAAGTTGGAGGACCTCCTTACAAGGCTGGATGGAGATTAACATCATACCAGGACAAGGCAACCGCACGTTAACGGCTCTGCTCAAGGGCCCAGCGGAGGAGAATCACTCCTGGCATTCATGGGATTCAAACCAACAACCTGCTGATTGCTAGCAGATCCTTAGCCTGAGCCACCACTCCACCTGTATATGGCACACTATGGCACTTGCTATCAGACAACAGGTAAGAACACAGGTGCAAGACGGAAGATGAGAGAGAGAGACAGATACACACGTAGACAGACAGAGACAGACAGAGACAGAGACAGACAGAGACAGACAGACAGAGACAGACAGACAGACAGACACAGACAGACAGACAGACACAGACATACAGAGACAGACAGAGACAGAGACAGACACAGACAGAGACAGACAGAGACAGACAGACAGACAGTTAGCGCCACCTACCTGCTGGTCTGCATGCACCATAAGCAGGTTGTTGGTGCCAGGGTGGATGGACATCGCGGTTGGACAGGAGCCATACAAGGGCACAATGCAGTGGGGCTGGAAAAAAAAGGTGACGCGTCACAGGTCATGGGGGGTGGGGGGGTGGGTGGCATGATTTCAGCAAAAGAGCAGATCTGGGACACCACAAAAAAAAAGAGGCAGCAGGAAGTATGGAGAACCCGAGTGCTCCTGCGGGTGGCAGCACTGAGACGTCTCTCAGGTCATTACCTTCAGGCCGCGCACGTTGTAGACGTGCACCTCACAGCCTCGATTGGCCGCAGCCAGCCATCTGCCGTCCGCGCTGGCCGCCAAAAGGTGGATCGGCTCAGTGGAACCTGAAGAATCAGTGAAGAAAAACAAAAAAACTAGAATCCTTACAGCCTAAAGGTCTGCACTGTGTGTAAACAGCCATTCTACCCCAGCACCACATCTGATGGATCTATGACCCTGACTGATGTCATTTAGAAGAACCTCTAAGTTTGCAGGTTGGCATGGTAGAGCTGAGGAAAAGATGCATATGATTACCCATGACCTAGAAGGAACATGCAGTACAGACACACACCCAGGAGCTTACAGCCAGCCAGTGATGCCACGAGAGGAAGGAGACAGCAACAAATTCACAGACCAACAAATTCACAGACCAGGCCTATTTCAATCCCTACACCTCCCATGACAATCTGACAGCGAGGGCAGTGGGAAAGTGACCAAACCACTGTATTTTACAAAGCAACACTAAAAATGAGAATATGGTGTAATCAAAGCGACGTCTGAACAAAGGTGAATGCAAGCCCGTTACTCCCAATCGAATCAGATTTGTAGAGATACAATATTAAGAATTTCAAGTACAAATGGAACATTTAAAGCTGTCCTTGAGGTGACCCGAGAGTGAATTGATAATAAAAGCACACCTGAGCTGGACTTCAATGTGTGCAAATGCTTGCACTCTGATTGGCCCGAGAGCAATCACGTGAACCGTTGACCGGGATGAGGCAACGAATAGCCTGGAGGAATCTGCAGAGAAACAGAGCTGGTGGGCAGACCGTAGGACCTTGGGGAGCCGGGGGACCTGGCGGGGGCAAGGACAGAGTGTTGCGTAAGCCAATAGCGGTTAAGTAACCTGGGAAAATAATGACGCGTCTACAGATTGTTATACGTTCACAATGACTAACCCAACTGCAAGTAAATCATAAAATCAGCATCTCTATAATCGCGACCTGCAGTTCACATTTAGATACGCCCTTTCTGGTAGGTAATAAAAAATGATGACTAAGAAGAACACAGCAGCTTGTTAAAGAGGGCCCCGCTCTCTCAAACGTACGAAAATGGGGCAAGCCTGAAAAAAGACGAGAAAATGTCATAGATCCCTAGGGACACTCAGATAGAACCCGTGTCGGTCCGTTGGGACAAATGAAACATGACCCAGAAGAAGCCGTTTGGTTCTAGAGCTCGTGGATGCTTTGAGGGAGGAGATGCAGCAGGAGGTCATTGACGGTTGCTCCGTATGAGACAGCAGCACTATCAAGGCCCGTTGGAGGAGATGCTATCGTTTCGTGCTGAACTACATACAGCACGATGGTATATGGGTAAGCAAGGAGGCAGCTACGCATGTTGGAGGAGCCCTCTCTATTGTGAGATGATGGTGGCAGGCCCCACCTTGGAGATGCTAATGTCGCTGCCGTCGTACTGCAGCCGGTGGAGTTGTAGGCTCGACACAGTGGAGTAGACCACCCAGCTCCCGCAGGGCGAGACCGCACTGCAGCAGATGTGGTCTTTACCCTGCGGGTGAAGGCCAACCAAAGAAGAACAAATCAACAAATGTTACACGTCTATATCACTGTTTCCCCAATCTTCTCCCTTGGGGACCTGCAGACAGTCAGGTTTTTGCTACCAGGAGCTGTGAGGGAGCAAAACCGTGGACCGTTTGCAGGGAAACCACTGCTTTAGATGATTGGAACTCACTTTTAAGACCGCAGCATTAACCTCTGTTGCATAAGCGCTTTACATGAGCACTCATTGGATGCCGTCTCAGGCCAGAGGGCATCAATGAGAAGGCTGACCTCACACTGTGGTTTCTGCCTAGTTTTCATAAATGCAGGTGCTGAATTCCCAGTTGCAGACCACCAAGGTGTTGCTCTTGCAGAAAGATGGATTATCCATCTTCAGAATGTAGAGCCCCCCCCCCCCCCCAAAAACCTTATGCATGTATTCACCATCCCACAGAAGGGTAACAAATATGACTGATTTAATGCTGCCCCCCGCCCCTCATCTCCCGACCAGTTCCATACCACCACAAATCACTTTGAGATGTTCTTCAGCACACAGCTGCATTACCTTTCTCTTCAACTGCAGAAGCTTCTCAGGTTTTCTCTTGACAATTAAACTGTGCCCAGGTGTCCCTGCAGATGAGATTTAACCATAGATATGACTGTTGCTGCCGCCAGGTCCTCACCATCATCAGCACCTTTATCTGGGTGTCAGAGAATCCCTGCTTGCCTGAGATATAAAGCAAGGACCAGGCACAGACATCTGCCCAGTACAGCACAGACATCTGCCCAGTACAGCACAGACATCTGCCCAGTACAGGCACAGACATCTGCCCAGTACAGCACAGACATCTGCCCAGTACAGCACAGACGCCACCGGCCTGGCCTATAAATGCAGCCAGACGGGTGGTGAACCCAGCCCTCAAGAACCACACCCTAACCTACACCTGTGTCCAGGCAGTTTAGGTGGAGATAGTGTCTAGGACCAGTGTGTGACCAACGTCCCACTACAGCCTACTCAATGTCTATATGTCATGATTTGTCTATACTCCTGTCCTGTCTGCCTCTCTGTTTCACAGTCTGGAGTTTGGAAACCAAACATTTAACAAAACAATGCGCTGAGCAAAAAGGAGAACTTTGACTGATTGACAGATGGATCGATGAAGTGCTTACAGAAGGTATTAAAGCCGCTTAGACGCGAGCAGTGTTGTCACGATTACTCGACTAACCCAATTAGTCAATTATCAAAAAGCATCAATTAATACTTTCCATCTAAATCACTTGTCAATATGGCGAGAAGACACCGGCGTATAGCAGATGCGGGTCCACGCGGAGCACAAAAAGGATCAGTCCTTTGTTATGCTTCACTTTGAAAGAATGAAAATGCAGTCGTCTGTAGAGCATGCGAAGGCAGAACTTAAATACTGCAGAAGCATGACTGCTATGCAAAACCATCTTAAAGATGACAGTTTGGTACCCCATGAGGCTGAATGTTGTGCAGCTACGTCCTGCCTCACATTATTTGGCGACTCCGTTCTACACGTGCAATTCCCACAGCTAGTCAGCTAGGACTAAGATCAGGCGTTTTTCTTATTTCAGTTCTGTAAGGATATTATAGCGCAGGGAGTCTGTTCCGCGCTAAAACACTTTTAACCACCATAAAAAACCTTAGC
The DNA here is from genome assembly GCF_023856365.1 of Brienomyrus brachyistius. NCBI lineage: Eukaryota > Metazoa > Chordata > Actinopteri > Osteoglossiformes > Mormyridae > Brienomyrus > Brienomyrus brachyistius. The sequence continues at coordinate 26,572,635 of NC_064545.1, read as the reverse complement.
TAGCTCCGCAATTTTATTTATTATTCCTTTTATAGATTATATCATTTGTGCGCTTTTGCTTTTGAATGCGCCTGCATACGTTCTCCTGCCGCTCTGCGCGTGTGGAGTCTGCATGTTCATCGTGTGTGTCTGCGTGGCTTTCAGCCCCTTCTCCGTTTTCCTTATACTGTCCAAAAAGCACCACTGCAGAAGGGCCTTGGTACCTGTCTTATGCCAATTGCTATGTTCATGTTATATTATATTAGATATGAACCATTACTCAAATGGTCAGATTAATCAGCAGTTTCCTCCATTACTGACATAGATTGCTAGTGACAGCCCTAGGTGTGAGTGTAAACAAAACCTGACCCAACTACGCGGCTCGAGGACAGCGGTTCCTGATTCCTGACTAATGGCGTGCGCGCCCCTGACGTGCGCGCCCCAATACGTCACATTCCATTCACATTGCCGCCAAACCAACCACCCAGCAGTACTAACCTTGGCCTTCACCCTCCCCCAGCCTCCACAGCTCCAGCTGGACAGGAAACTGGATGAGCAGTAGCCCGCCTTCTGGGCAACATGACACCAGGGGGCGCTGAGAAACAGATGAGAATCACATGAACACACACATCCAATCATGGTAAATGCCTTCTCTCTTACCCAGATGCATTACAAAGTACAGGAAATTCCACTCGCCCTGTAGGCTTTATTCTCTACATTAACAAAACAAATCTATTCTGTGCTTTAAGCGTCACTTGGAGTACACACCATGCCTCAGTTATACAGTTTCCATCTTTAAGAAGCTTATAAAGAAACAAAAAAAACGATATTATCCAATTCATTAGTTAAGTCATACTGGGTCAAACAGGACATACTAGCCAATTAAGAGACTTTTCCAAGACACTTACGTGGGGAAATTGGATCTTACGCAGCCCAGTGTCCGTACGACTTCACATCCACCTTGTCCAGTAGGAGGGCGCACAACCAGCTGTGTGTCTACACCTGTGGGAATTCGGTTGACATTTAATGTTTATAATTTTACAAAAAGGATAACGGATGGATGTGTCCTATGCACAAGACCCGCTTAGGTGTTCTGTGTAAAACTTATCTGGGGTTTTAATATCCACACTTTGCCTGGGTTCTGCACTAAAATGATACTCAGGTACTTAAGTAGGTCATGTAATAGCAAAAGACTACAAGTTCCTGGAGGACTGAGCCTTAGGAGCTTTGAGCAAGGTGATTAATGCGGATAGGTCCAGAAAAACTATGAAGAAGCATTTTTTCCAGCTAAACCATCATCAAAGGAACTGCAGGCAGGTTCACCAGGAGTCCAACACTCATTCATCTACTGATACCTCATGAGATACAGACTGACCTCCAGACACGATTGCGGTGCCGATCTCTGCCACTGCTCGCACGTCGTGCGTGTGGTGCTTAAAGGTTCTGGTTCTGATCCATTCTTTTTCGCTCCGCCCCCAGGGGTGGGCGATAGGAACTGGAACTGCACTACGGTACCTTCCGAGGTTCCTGCCAGCAGACTGCTCTCATCCTGCCCAAAACGCAGAGGCCAGAAGATACAGAAGACTAAGTTTCAGTCACACTATCGTCATTACTCAGGAAAGCAAGTGAGGGTTAAGGCCCTTCTCAAAGGCCAACAATGCAATCACTCCGCTGGCCACGGGATTTGAACCAGCGACCTTCTGATCGAAAGATACAACGTCATAACCCAATGAGACACAGATGCCTTTCTTTCATTGCCGGATTTATTTTAGTGTTTCCAATTAGGGAAAGGAACCATATTTACAAAAAGCTGGCAAAATGTCTTAATGATGCTGTGAAAAAAATACTATAAAAAAATCTATATAAAATACATGCATTAAAGATAATATTTCAACAACGTAACAGCTTTCAAATAGAGCACTATTCCCCATTGTAAACCGGACACATTTTTGCACACTCCCACCCACACACAGATACCTGGACACAGAAATTCTCTCACTAAAGGAGCAGAAACTACGCTCGTTCCTGGACGAGAGGCTCACCTGGACAGGGGAGAGCGCCAGAACATCCCACTTGGAGACCACGTGTGCTTTGCTGAGGGTCCCCGTGTGACTGTCCCAGATCTGCACTTTTCCAGACGAGTCACCGCTGATGACGGTGAAGTCGGACAGGAAGAACACGCTCCAGACCACGCATTCGCGCGTTCGGGGAATTCACCGTGCCCCGGGCGACCAGCATCCGCTGCAGCATGTGACCTGGGAGCACAAACCAGTAACATCGCTGCTGTCACACATCACCATTTCTTTAAAGATTATTCGGCTAAGGAGAGATGGGTAAACTTTAGGTTTTATGGGATATTTATTGGATATTAAAGGTTATTAACATACTAGCAAACAAAAAAAAAGCACAATGGAGATTCTTTTCGCACATGGCATAACTTTAATGACATTTGACATATGGTGTTTCATGACGACACCCAATCAGAATCTTTCTATTAAATTCTGCACTCCCAAGAATGCCAGGAAGGCTCACCCTGATTGGACATCAAAAATGTTGATGACATCGAGCGATCCAGCGACCACCTGCGTGCCAGATGGATGCCATGACAGAGAGAGGATGCGACCTGAAGAGAAACAGACAGAGAAGCGAAACATCAACGGGTCTTATTAGCCACAAAGACCACAACACTGCTGAAGGAGTCTGACGCTGCGACACTTATCGTCCGCTTCGTTAACCTTAATGCCGTCAATTCGCTCCCTCCTTACCTTTCTGTCTGTCTAGATTTTTCTCAAAACGGATTTTCTCTGGAAGGACTTCAACAATTTCACTGATCCATCTTCACAACCAACCTGGGAAGAACACTTTAACGAAACCACATTTAGAAAAAGATACAAACAAGATACATAATATAAAATTATACAGTATCATACGTTCGAAGGTGTCACTAACCGCCAATTGCGTCCCCAGGGCATTGCAGGCTACTGTCCAAAATAGGCCCCCCAAATGCGTCTACGGAGTATTTCGGACACAGGTTCTCCAAGTCATACTCCGTTATTTCTCCGTTCAGTCCCGTGGTGAAAGAGCCGCTCAGATACCCAGCATATGGCCTCCACAGACCTCGCATCGTTCCCCGGAATCACCTGGAATTTAGAATTAGTGATCGGCGGTCACCGTTGACACACCACAGTACACAGTGCACAACAACAAAGGTTTCCTCTATATTTAACCCATATGTGACGTTGTGTGACATAGCAGGGGGCAGCTAATTCAGTGCCCGGGGAGCAGTATTTTGACCAGGGTACCTCAGTGGTGTCTTGTTGGTCGCGGACTCGAACCTGCAATCTTTCAATTACAAGTACGCTTTCCTAACCATTAAGCCACGTTGTAACGACGATACTAAACAAAGCCGATTCCGGGAGACACAGCAATATAACCAAAAGCAAATCCAATAACGTAGTCTCCACTAAAGTAATCATACGTTAAGAAATAGCAAGCAAGAATCGCATTACCTTCTCTTGAAAGTATCTGTCAGAGAAGTTGAATATCTCCACCGTGCCGTCAAGCCTCGCTAGGGCGAGTCTCTTCGTCCTCTGGTTAAACGCCATACATCGGATCCCCGACGGCATGTAGTCGAAGAATCGGACGCGGTGTACTTTAAACTCCCCCATACTTAAAAAAATATACAAGGCATACATATTTGTAAAGCGTGGTAACAGACGGCAGCAATCCGTCGTTTACAAAACTAAGACAAGAAGTTAAGAGTAAATATTTTACATCTATATTCGCAGAACGAAGCTCATATGATAGCTGATTAGGTCTATTAAGAAGCTATCTTCTTTAGTAATTCAAAACCTCCAGCAGATATATCACTTATACAGCTAAATACTACGCTAATATAACTAGTTGCTGGCCAGCTACTTCGCTAACTATATGCTAAATTTAAATAATAGTTTGACTAATCTATAAACGTTTACACATAACGCAAATATCGACTGTAACACCATATAAGCATTGAATACCTTAATCTTCAACTTTTCCGGTTAATCACTTTGTTTTTTGTTAAAAACTGACTCCCATACTATAAAAACCCAACACGCCAAATTCTGCAGAGCACCACGTGGATGACCTTCTACCCGGAAATGAAAGCCGCAGTTTGCCTGCGTATGTGAGACTAGGGCCTGATGGGAAATGGAGTGTGCTTGGGTTACTCGCATCCAGCTGTTGGGGGAAATCTTCTCAGTGTACGTCTGTGCGACTAAGATCTTTGTTCAACAGCGAGCACTGCCATACAATAATGGACCGGCTGTAAATTCTCTCACTCTGGTATATAAGAATGCATTTAATTGTACCTTGTGCTGCTTGAATGGATGGATGTCGTTACCCCTGGCTGAGGCTATCAGATAGTTGTTTTAAAGATGAAAGATGGGTTCCCTTTTCTTTTATTTTAACATTAAATCCAGCACTAATCAAGTTTGAATATGCAAGTTAATGCAACTCAAATCGAAGAGTAAATTTCCGAAATATCAGTGCATTTATTGCTGTTGACATGACGCAAAGTCCAGCTTCCTCATCACGTTTCTCCTCATATTTCTTTGAACCATTTCTTTGGTTCTTATTTCATAGAGAACCAAAATTCATTCAGTCCCCGTGTAATCCAATAAAGAACTTTCATTATATTTCCAAAACTCCGCAAAACATTTCTCAAAAACTATCCAGTGGACTGAGGACATTTAGGAAATGTGCTCTTTCATTATCAATTCCTAAACTGTATAAAGTTGGCGTTTGAGGTTTGGAGTTGAAGTCTGGCTTGTTAATGAGTCAAACTTTTGGGTCTAGCTGCCTTGAGTGGGGGCGCTCAAGTGGTGGTTAATTAGGATGAAAATTTTGGAACGTAATTGCGTTGGTCTGAGTGGGAGACCCCAAAATCTGTTGCAGCTCATCATAAGCACATCGTTATCCCATGCATGCCATTTCATCACAATTATGGCTGATTGGGCAGTGATCGTTATCCTTGGCAAGATAAAGACCCAAAACACACTTCAAATTGTGCAAGAACTATCTGGTAAAGGACAACTCAAAGCTACGTTTACCATACGTTCCTTAACTAATTAATTGAGCTGGTGGTTAACATTCATGTAGAGTAGCTGTGGTGAACTTGATGACAGTTTGGACATTTGGTACCTGACACAAATAGAAGGATTTAGGTCTGTAACAGCAAATGTGGAAGGGATGAGGTGGCTAAATGAGCGGGATTGATAAAAGAAAAGTTTATTGTTGGATTTCTACACATATTTCTTTGAACCAACAATCTGAGGACTTCCTAGTAGTTTATTATATACTTTATTTTATAGTCCTACAGGGAACTAAGAAGCGTGACCCATTGTAAAGGTGGTAAAATAATGTGAGGAAATATATAATAAAACACTGCATTCAGAGAAGTTTATTCAATAAAAATATTGTATATTCCTTATTTCATAAAGAGAATTAAAAGGTTTGCAAAAATAAACACCATTTCAGTTCAAATTTATTCATGTAAAAATGTTTCATATATATTTAAATATATACCCCAGTACATATATATTTAAATACATGTAATTTATAATTCCCAAGCAAATAAAAAAATTGCACCTTTAAGCCAAGATACATTTTACATATTTCAGATCAACTACTCTGCCCCGTCACAAATAGCATTAAATAGACAAATATCATTAAAATATTGCAATAAAAAAATATATCTATTCAAATACAGTGTCAGGTTGAGCTGTGTCCCTATTGTAAACCTCCGTTGTGTGTCTGTGCTGAAATGGTGTAAAGTCAGACTCCTCCTGTTTGTATCTGGTGGCACAAAAGTGCCACAGTGCTGCTAAAAGGGGACAGTAGAGCATACAAGCAGCCTGTAGCCTGTATCGGACACCGGGGGGCACTCAGCCACAGGGTGGAGTTACTATGGATGCCGTAAATCCCAAAATCAGAGCGATAAAAAGCGACCCAGAATCTGTGATCCTGACACACTGGAAATGAAGCCAGGAGTTTCAAATTTCAGCAGGAAAATAATACAAACGGACATTTGTAAGAGCTGTTAACATGCACTCCAGACTCTATAAGAAGGCGTGTTGAGGCGGTTAAGTGAAACTTCAAGGATGGGTTCAGTAATAGCCGTGGCATTTGACTGGCTCGCTCTCCAGCAGTTTTATAATTTTACCAAAACAAAGACTCATTCTTGAAAAGCATGAAGTAGCATCAAGTTCAGTGGGGCCACCTGCTGAAAGCAGCAAGAATGCAGCAAACTGCTCAGTACAATACTGTATCAGTAACACTGTAATACATCTCCATGGCTACTGCTCTGATGGCTTTGGGTGTATTTGGGGAGACTCTTCCAGGATCTATTAAAAGCAGAAACCTAAAGCGAGCGCACAGCCAAGCAGAGGAAGGATAAAATGATGAGGATGAATGAGCAAAAATAGTGCCTTCCCTGGGAGCAGCTGTTTGCCATAATAGGACATTCATCACAGAAGCATTCCAAACCGACATACTGCGTCCACCTCACCACGTTCATCTCAAATGCCCCCCCCCCCCCAACACACTTAGTCTCTTAACCACTGCTGCGCAAGATAAGCAGACCAGCAGGACACTCATCTAGATTTCATTAAAAGCCCCCAGATTATTATGAGAGGTTGTCCGTTCACAGTGTTCCAGGTTTCGTCCAGAATGAGGCTGAGAGCAGCTATGAGTTCAGGCTCACTACGCCCCCCCCCCCCCCCAAAAAAAAAATAAAAAACTCCTGCCATCCTCACAGAGATGTAACTGGAGAAGTCAAATCTAGCCCGTGTAAGCAGTAGGTGCCCAGGAGGAACTGTGCACCTGAAAGAGCCAATTCATTCGCTACGGCTGCAGACCACCACTCTGTCCTCCTTAAGCCTCGCTGTGTTACGTACCGAGGGCTCTACTCCTTAAGCACTGACAAAAAAAAAAAACACTACAAATTAGTGCAACAAAGTGTATCAATGCACAAAATGTTTGTGTGTGTATTTGTAAACATGATGTTGGTCATGGGACAGGTTAGCATGATCTGTGGACACAGGTTTCTGGAAGGATCTTCTGAAGGATATTCACCATTAAGACCTTTGTGTATGTTTGTGAGAGACACATACAAGGATCATTTTACTGCCTTATCAAAAAATTTAGATTTACAAGGAAAATACATTTTTAAAAAAGTAACTAAAACCAAACACATCGAAACACATCATGCTCTGAAATAAAGATTATATTCTTCATCTTTTACCTGCCTGTCTGCAAACAGATTTTCTTTTCAAAACAAAAAATGTACAATAAAAATGTAGTAATTTAGTATTTGAGCTTAAATGTTGAAATAACTTTCTGGTGAACTCATGCATTTACCTTGTTAGAGAATTCATAAAACCATCTATACTGATATTTAGGGGAACTATATAACTGTGCTCTCTGTGTCATGGTAAACAAAGTTACAACTATCTTAACTAACTATCCAATACTGGTATACGAAAATTAAGATGGTAGCAACGTTAATAATAGTTACTGTAGCAATACCCAACCCATTTGAACATCATTGTATCTGTCTTTGGTTGTCACTTTGAAATAAAATGAATAGTTACAGGTGAAATCACTCTCCACTCTCTCGTGATCAGGGTTTCCAACACCAAAGTGTCTCCATAGTTACCAAAACGGCATGATGGAGTTGAGTGTCTGAGGAGAGCTGGGGGCTACTTAGCACCGCATGGTGCCATACTGCTGGGGACTCAGACGCAGTGAAGCTGCCTGCAGGGGTGGGCAGTTGTTTCAGAAGAGCACACTCCACGACACTGCACATTGCCGATATTGCACCATCCTTTCACTGCACATCAGGTATGTCTAGGAGAGTCTGTGGTTTGTTGGTACAGACACTCTAAGAAATATTTAGTTTAGGAAGCACTCTAAGATAAAATGTCCTATGTTGAATTTTGTGTGTTAAAAAGTTTTAAAAGTTTCAGCGCTTTGTAAAGAGGCCAGCTAGTCTTTGCAGTGAGCTCAAATGCAAAAGGCTTTTACAGTGACCTTCACTGCTGTTCATCTAGCCTGTGGATAAAATCCACCGTTGTGTTTCATCACTTTTTGGAAATACAGAGGGACTTATTACCCATTTCGATTGTCAGCTAGATGCTGAGATTTCAAAAAGTGCACCTGTAGAACAAAGTATGACCTGACTGAGAGAAAGAGTGAAATGAGTTCTTCAGGAAATCGTAAGGACTGCTTACGTCCCGGTAGCCTACGTGACAGGCACCCTTCTGCCTGGCAAAAAAAAAGGCTGGTTGCTGATTTTTGCCTTTTGAACTTGGGCTGTTTTACTCGTCGATAAACACTTAAAACTTTCAGCAATTTCACCTTTCGCAGTCAAAGCCTAAGACTCGTTACAGGGCTAGATAAAGATGAGGAAGATCTAACATCACGCTCGTCCCGCTCTGAGATATGTGCCAGGGACTGCGGTGTCGCTGATAAAATCTGTAGAGGCAGCAATAAGACCCCAAGGGGCATAACGTCCAGTGAATATCACCCATAGCCAAAGTGGATCCTCCAGATCGATTTTAGCAATTGCCACGAAGTCACAGCTGCCTTGGGCATCGAATGAGCCCTGATATGGCAGGAATTGTAGCACCATGGGAAGGAGAGGCTATGTTTTCTGTCAGGTGACTCGGGAGCACCTGGGGGGGGCGTGGCCATGTGCCCTCAGGCCTCTGCGTAAGGTAGGTGATACTGTTCCTCCCTCTTGTTACATCGTTTGGCCACAATGGCTAAGTAGAGCACCAGGAGGATGATCCAATAAGAGCCGTATAAGATGGCTCCGGCAATGAGGAGGGCCTTCTCCGTCTCGTTCAGTGGGTCCTGCGTCTCGCAGTAAATGGTATACGCCATGCCTCCCAGCAGCACCAGCGCCCACACCGTGACGGGCACGGCTCCGATGAAGTTCACCACGATCTTTTTGCGCCCAGAGGTGCCCCAGCCGGCCTTGTTGATGGTGAGCAGGGCGAAGATCTTGGCGGGGAGCAGGCTGGACATGTAGAGCAGGGAATAGAGGGACATGAAGATCATGACCAGGCTTCCGCGCAGGAAGCAAGCGTAAGTGGCCTTCACCATCCCCACCAGCTGCACCGTCAACAGGAACAAGAGGATGTTCCACAGCCTCCCGCGGTAAAACAGGTGGATCACCGTGGCAACGAGGAAGAAGGGGAAGAAGCCCGTTACCACCGACTCATACGTCATCCATAGGCTGTGCTTGTGGAACCAGAGGGCATTGTAGAGCCACTCGCGGAAGTAGGACTTGCTCCAGCGAGTCTGCTGATTAAGCCAGCGGAGGTACCGCGTGGGTGTTTCTGTCTGGCACTGAGCACGGGCGGTGAACTTCGTCTTGTAGCCTAGGCTCAGCACACGGTTGGTCAGGTGGCGGTCGTCGCCGAAGCTGCACTTGGTGCCCAGGAAGGTCTGGTGGTACCAGGGTTCCAGGAACTGCTGGAGCAGGGAGTTGCGGTACATGCCCAGGGGTCCGCTGATGCACTGCACGCAGCCGAAGTAGGACTGGCACGCGCGCTCCACGTTGAAGGCCATCCAGTATCGCACGCTGCTCAGGAAGGAGATCCACGAGTCGTATTTGTTGAGGATCTACCAGGACAGAGAAGAAAATCTCACTGCAAGCCCTCAGGAGATGGGTGATGAAAGGTTTGTACTGCTTTAAAACAGCACTACATATATTCTTAAAGTACTGTACTCTACAATAACGTACAGAAGCTGTGCAAAAGTCTTAGGCAGTCACAGAAGTTAATATTTAAATAATCTTTATGTAGGTGTAAAACTATAACATTGCACCTGTTAAAGTGTGTTAGCTTAGCCGATTGAAAACCTGTTTTTAAATCACCTTAATATATCCGGCAACTATGCAACACACCCCTCATGCACACCTCATATAGCTAACAAATGAATCAAAGTAAATTAATGAATTAAGTGTAAAATTTAATGAATACATGGAATGGCTGAGGTGCCCCCCGAGGAGAGGTTTGGGAACTGAAGCTGAATTCATCTAGCCATCCAAGGAAATATCAGAAACTTCTTGCAGAACAGAAGAAATTCCACAGCGCTGTTACCCAAAAAGGCACAGAAATGTATAGAATATAGAACATTACAATGTCAAGGACTAAAATGCATTCAAACAGCTAATGAACATACATATGATTAACAACAGGAGGCGGAATAAAAAAGGTAGAAGACACCTACCTGGACGTCGCCCCCCACTCCCCCCACCTGTGGGTCCTCCTGTAATATCTTGAGCATCTCGATGGTGCAGGCAGGGTCCAGAACCGTGTCCGAATCACACACCTGCCAAAGGAGCCACACCTGAGTGTTTCTGAAGACCCAACTACATTTCCATTTGCTTTTATGTACCGGCGTTCTCTCCAAAGCAACGTTCAAGTGAGGCAAATAGCACATTACAAAGGAGTCAAGGAGTCAAATAGGCGTAGGTGCATCTAGGCTGAGCTTCCAATCAATCCCAGGTACAGGTGCAAGCAGGACTGGAGTGAGAGGTACACAACAAAGCAAGAGCCTTTTAAGACAATCTGATGATGAGAAGAACAGCATTAAGAGCATTATACATATAACATTATAAAGGTTCGCCTGCATTAAAGCAAGAGTAAGCAGGTATCTTCAGTATCAGTACTTGCAGTCATATATTTGACTTTTGATTAGTTTGCAGTTTCTCCTATATGGCAACATTAAATAAAGTTTAGATAATGAACAGCCACATAAAACTCTCCCAAACCTAAAGAGCCGGATTATTAGTGCCCTAGTCAATGTGGCTTAGGAACCGTGGGGAGCCAGAGCCTGTCCCCAGAGCGTATCACTCTTTAACGTAATGGCTTCGCCACAGCCTGTCTGGCAGACACACAGAATGGCTGTCCCAAAGAGTCAAAGAGGAACACGAGAGTCACAAGAGTCCTGTCAGCCTGAGAGCGTCAGAGAGAGGGAGGTAACCCGGGATCCTTCGATCACTCGGTTTGGGGCTGGGAGCTGTTCGGGATCCTCTACTGCAGGAATGCAGGTGGTGCACGAGGCGCGTCAAGCGCGTCAAACGCGTCAGATTCCATGGCACAACGGTCACTTAAGCGAGGCTCGATGCTCCAGGGGAGCCAGAGGAATGGCTGACCCTGTCCTCTGGCTCCACACTCCCATCTCTATAGGCGTGTCTTCAAGGATAGCTAAAGAATTCAGTGTACCTCTTTTCATCCTTGTGCAAATGGCAAATTAAGGCATCATCATAGAGTTGAGCAGCGAGGTGCTGCCGACTGACAGACAGCTGCCTGTCATCTCGCCTGACAGCAATAAGGCTACGGCACGCGAGGGCTGTTGACAGACAGGACCCTTTAATATCTACAGCAGGCATGTCAGTATGGAGCTCCTTTCTAGACCTTCAACAGCACCCCTTAATTAATCTCAACCACTTTCCACAGACTTCTATCCTATCTAACATGAAAGAGACGACGTCTCCTCCACCAGGTTTACTATCATCCTCTCTGGATCTTTTTTTTTCTCAAGGATTCGAGGCTTTCATCTCGCAGTGAGTATCTATAACTGAATGGGTGCACAGAGATCTGAGGAAAAGGCTGCTTTGTGGATCGCTGACTTATAAAGCGTCCTCTCAAGCACATCTGGAGGAACGTGGAGCTTATTTGATCTGCAGTTGCAGCTGGAGCTTAGCACAGGTGGGGGTGGGGGGGGGGGGTGGCAGTCACTCGGGTAGGACAAAAATAGTCACACACCAAGCATTTCCGGAGCTGTGGACGTATGTAAAAAAGACCCTTAAAAAGGTCATTCTGTGAAGGGACTCTGCGTGTGACTCTGCGTGCTCCAGGAGTGCAGTAGTTCTCAGACAGACATGCTTAGCTGTCCTCTATCTGCCTGTAATAGCGTTTAACGATTCAGCTGTATAGATCCCAGTGCCTCACACTGATTGGCTGCTGGGTGGGTCCCCGAGCCACACAGAGGCCGTACAGGAAATCCTATTACAGTAGCATGCTTATTTACTATATTTACAAAACACTGCAGTGCCGTTGGGGAGAAAGGCCTCATTCATAGAGCAGGTTCACTCTAGATTGTACTTTAGTAGTGGGTCACATACACGCTGCACTATGTATATAAACCCTTGTGTCCAGCCCCCCCCCCCGTTTCGCACTGTCCCGTTAATGGTATGATGGATGACAGACAGATGGACGGTTTCATGATGTATCTTGTGTCTTGCACTTATTCTCTGTCTGTGTTATGCCCTAATTGTTAGTTGTCTGCAGGGTTGCAGTGGGACTGAATTCCAGCCTGGGAATGACACCTCCCAGACCAGCCCAGGCTGGGGGGTGCTTGGGTCCCAGCAAATCCTGCCCATTCTCCAGATCAGCCACTCTGCCACTGCTTGTCCATTGTCGCCGTAACTCCAATAGTAGCCATGCCAACAAAAACCATCCCCCGGCCCGAGCGATGTGGTGATAATGAGCCGGATTCTGATTCTTGACTGGAAAGGGCTAAATATTCTCAGTAGCTTTTATTGTAACAAGACTGCAAGCCCACAGATGTCTGACACGTGGGCAGACACCCTCCATGTCACTGACGCTAACCGGGACAGGGGGCAGCTGTGCAGTGTGGCAGAAGGACGGACTCACCTGCATGTAGTCCACCGTGTCCCCCAAGGCTTTGAAGGCCGTGTACATCACTTCCCTCTTTCCTCCCCACTCCTGCATGATGCAGGAGTAGCGGCATCCACGCACCACTGTCACCACGCGGGCCACGTCCTCCGTCCGCGCTCCCTCCGCCGTGTGGTAGTTGCCCTTCCACACCACGCTGCCCGTGTCCTCCGAGCCCATCACCTCCTGGAAGATGTCCATCATGTAGGCGTCCTCAGGCCGGTTGCCGTCCACCACCAGCACCACCTTGAGGCCGGGGAAGGAGATGCGGCGCACGCTGTGCAGGCACTTGCGCAAGTAGTCGGGGTCTTCCTGGTAGGCCGCGATGCAGAGGGCCACCGTACGGCGCAGGTGCTGCGGCTGGACGGGGCTGCGCATGTGCCGGTGCTCCAGGTAGGCGAAGAGGCTCTGCAGGAAGAGGTGCAGGGCCAGGATGGCGCCGTACAGCCCGAAGGAGAGGTAGTGCTGTTCCGTGTGGATGAACTGGTAGCCTGTCACGTAGGCCAGCAGGATCCCCAGAAGGACCACGGTGGCAAAGAGGGTGGTGCCCACGATCCGAAGGACCGTCCCACAGCGAGAGGGCATCTAGTAGGGGTCAGGGACAGGGAGAGAACAGAAGAAATGAGAGAACCGGATGCAGGCTAGACAGAGAATCAGGAAAAATGTGTCCTGCTCATTGATTTGTTTGTCCTTGAAATGAAACCACCAATCACCTAAAGTCAGGCTTCCTCCTCATATGTTACAGGTCAGGGAACCAAAATACACTCAGCCCCCATGTAATCCAACAAGGAACTTATACTAAGCATCCAAAACTCACCAGAAAGTCCACCAAATTTTTCTCCAAAACATTTTTTTTTTACTTTTAAATGTAAATATCATGCTAAAAATATTACAAATAAATATTCTAAATAAGCTCCTCAAAGAAGCATTTGGTAACATTTTGCAGGAGAAGTTCAGATCATAGCCTCACTGCTTGAGAGAAAAGTCCTGGATCTACAGACTGTTCCTATATTCATTTATGCCTCATTTCAGCAGGAAAGAGAACCTCAAAAACCAGGTTTGATCAAGGGCAGGTGCACAGAGGGTGCAGAGCCGGGACTGGAGTCTCCTGTGGCCTGCTGGACCACAATTCCCATGTCTCCCTGCTGGCTGCATTTACACTAATGCATGTGTCTCCTGAGACCTAAGGGGACACGTACCGAAACAGTGCGTAACAGCGGCCATATCAAAGAAGCTGGAAAACTTTTAAGCGTGAGTAAGAATGCAGTGATGAACAACCCAAAAAGGGAAACTACACACTGAACCAGAAAACGGTATCAACAAATGCCGGAATTCTATCCATGTTTTTTTAAAGAACGTAATTTTTCAATAAACAGATGATAATTCAGTAATCGATCGGTTACTCACTGAGTATTTCCAATCGTGTGTGTGTGTGTGTGTGTGTGTGTCTGTGGCAGAAGGTTACATCTGAGCTTTTTAAGATATTTGGACATAACTTTATGCCCCCTCCATGCCCTCCCCCCCTTGCTCAGACAGTCCATAGCTATGACAGGTCAGTGCATTGCAGCATCGAAAAGCCTGATCTATCTGTACCTGCATTTACAGGTATATAACAGGTATATAAATGTTAACATACTTTTGAATCACTCTGAGCTGGCTAGCTGTCTTCCACCCCCCCCCCCACCCCCCCCCGCCCCCAGGTAAATGCTTTTAATTTAAGGCCGGTCCGACTTGGCTGGGACTCCGGGCGCGAGCGTGGATCTGGGGCCCAGCTAAGGAACAATCATTGTCTTTCATTCACGAAACCACCGGTCGGCCTCCCCTGCTCCGCGCAGAAGAAAGGCCGTCTTCATTAGCGAGGCTTCACATCATAACGCGTCGCTTCTTGGAAAGTGACAGGAAAAGGGCGAGGTGCTGCCTGAAAGTGGGCCCGCCGCACACCTCCCCCTACCCCTGGGGGGCGTCAGATCAGGCCAGGGCACCAGGACCTGCACACGTTTAAGCACTGGGAACTGATTTGCTGCCACGGGTCGTGGACACATACAAATGCACACGTGCACACAGATACACACGCGTGCACACACACCCACACACACACACACACACACACCCGCCTGGCGCACACATGAAAAACAGAAGTCGTACAGGAGAGAAACAGTGTCCAGCAAAGCATGGAAGCGGAGTGAACCATGCGTGACAGGCCACAGGATTCACTGGGGAATCAACACAGAGAGAACAAAGTGACTCAGGCTGAAAGTGGCACTTTGCTTAATTAGAGGGACATGTTGGTGTTATTGGAAGCCGGGGCTGAGGGTGGGGTCAGAGGTCACCGTGGAAGTATAATCCTTCCTAAATCTAAGCATCGTATGAGAATGGTAAAATCACAGTAAAAAAGCCTGAGTTTTCTCATCTTTGGTAAAATAGCTAAAATGCAAAATGCAACACGCGACAGGCAGTGAACGAGCACTCTCCGAAACGTCTGAACGCTGATTATGTCAGGTACAGCATAGATGGGCTAATTTTGCACGACGAGGCTTTGCACAACTTTTCGACATGTCAAAATTAAAAATTGCTCAAAGTGAGGTTAACCTTTGAAAGAATACAGGGAAAACAGATCTTAACACTGGAAAAACTGATTTTTCCAGACAACCTTTTTAAAAATGCTTATATTTCAATAATTTTAAATCATCTATAGCAAATGAAAAATGTCCGTAGCATAAATACTGTTTTTGTATCTCCTTGAAGAAAATTAGGGAAAATGAAGCAGCAATGCAAGTAAACCGCTGTGAGTGAGTCCTCTCTCTCTCTCTCTCTCTCTCTCTCTCTCTCTCACTCTCCTTAAAAAAGAGAGACCCCATCTAGTATCTAGTATGGAAGCACAGCAACACTTCACCTGCCAAAAGCATTCAGAGACGCACAGAGGTCAGGCGTCAGTACTCACCGTGAACCTGGTGAGAATGTCACCTCGCACAGCCGGAGCGTGATCACGTGGGATTCCCAGAGCTCTCCAGGGCCTTAGGGGTCTCTCCTGAGCGAGCAGTCAGCTCCCTGGTGGAATGTAGCTCTGAGCCGAGCGGGATGGATGAACTGCACTCTCAGGTGAGGTACAGGTACGACTCTATGCCTAGGTGCAATGCCTGTGAATGGCTAGAAGAAGCTTTCGGCCGTGGGATGGGACGCTGCCATGGGAACGTGTGGGTGGGGCTGGGTGGGGGCCAATAATTGCACGCCTAGGGGGGAGGAGCCTGTGAGCATGTGGGACAGTTCATTCTTTACTCATTTTCAGTCTGTCAGACTGTTTGTTCATTAATGCAATCGCTCAATGAGTTTTTTTTTTTTTATGTGAACCCATAAAAGGTTTTAAAATACTGTGAGTTATTAAGAATGGAAAATAAAAATGTCTGTTTGTGTCAACCCGAGCAATTAGGACAAAGAATGGAAAGTGGAAACAACTGTGTGGTAAAGAATAAATTAATATGAAATAATAATTCTATAATTATTATTATTACCTTTTCCAATTTTGCAGGCAAAATCACTGAGCAGGTTTACAGAAAAAGCTTGCAGGAGATTAAAAGGAGTTTGGAAAATGTTACTATCTATTCCCATTTTGGTCAGCAGGGGGTACAGCCACTTGCAGTAAAATCCCTTCTAACTAATGAAAAAAAGCCACACTGAAAACAGGCACAATACATGACATTGCTGGCCCAGATCCATCTCAGACAAACCAGCACCTCCTAGCTGCCACATGTTCGCCGGGACGATCTGGTTAATACGCTCCGGCTCATAATGGGCTTTTTGTTTCTGATCGTTCAAAGATTTCTGCAAGTAAATTCTAATTAACACATTACACCATCTGGTCCACAGTGTGAAACGTGATCGCTAAACAGCCGACTGTCTCTGCAGAAGGCTGTACGCAGACCCTCTGTTTCGGGGCTTATTTTAGCCTGGCAAAGCCGTGGGGGCTCTTAAAGATGGGTGCCAAGCCCAGATTAGGAGTAAACTGAGCTACGTTTTCCGAGGAAAAGTGGCACAACTCTGACAGAATCCTAATGCAGGGAAGCGAGTGAATGGTAACAGACAAGAAACGCCAGGAGATGAGAAAGATCAACAGCCCTCGCTCACGGACCCGACGACGTGCATGCAGCCGGCGTTCGAACAGTGATGAGATTCCAGGGAGATGCTCCAGCGCACCTAACATTCAGGCACACAGACACAGACACGCATGCAACACGTCCCTCCTGCTCCACACACAAGTTCTGCAGCAAGCGAGGGGGGGGGGGGTGGGTGCAGCCTCCCGACCACCTCTCGCTTTCGTCTGGGCTGCAGTCACAGGGGTCACAGCTTTTCTGTTTTTTGCTGTTAATTGATCTCGTACCTTCCTGGCTGGTCACCACGGACGCTTCTCCTCCCACGTCTCCTCCTGCGTCTCCGTCCACCAGCTCCTCCGTGCTTCTCCTCTCCCCTCAGCAGCACAGCGACCTCCTTGTTCGACTCCCTGCTCACACTACATCTTTATTTGAGGTCTTTTCACAGGGTTCCTCATCCAAAAATACAGCCCCCTCCTCCCTCCCCCCCCCCCACTCCCCAGTTCCCCCCCTTTTCCTCTAGCCCCCCTTACTGGTCAGGGTGGCCGGACCGTCCCGTGGCTTTGACACCGGTCAGCTCGGACCGTGGTCCTTCAAAAAGACAACAGATTCAGGGATGCCGGAGATGGATCAGAGAAGGACCAGAGATGGACCACAGAGCGGCCGGTGGACATGGCACAGCGTGTGATCCCGGCCCCCGGTTCTACCTGAGCACCATGTTCCGGTCCAAAGCCTGTCATGCTGCCGGTGATGCGGCTCATGTCGTGTGGATAACCCACCTCTCCCCCCGACGACGGCCCGGAGCCCCCTCTGCACATCCTCTGAGCAGCTGAAGCCTCTACTCCTCCAACCCCCCCCCACCCCACCCCACCCCACCCCCCTACCCAGTCCCAGCCCTCCGCAGTGCAGCCTCTGCCTGCTCTCCCTTTCAGCCGCTCCTCTCCTCCTCAATGCATCCTTTATGGGGTTATTTATTTACCCCCCTGCACTGCGTGCCGGCAGAGGAAGAGAGAGAGAAGGAGAGAGACGGAGAGAGCAGAAGAGAGAAGCAGCCGGCCAGTGTTATGATCTACACTTTAACTTCCACGTCCCTCCCAGTGCAGACAGAGCAGTGGTGCGGTGCTATCTGACTCTCACACGCTGCCTGTCCCTCCGGGACCCCCCTGCAACCCCCCTGCCACCCAAGGATCCCCCCTCGGATCCCCCCACTGCCCGAGGCACATGATGCATCAGCTAATCACTACACCGGCGATGAGGACAGGGAATCCGGTCGACACAAGGTCAAGCGGGCCGGTGGCACGGTGTAGGACCCGCAGAAGCATCCTTCTCGCTGGATAGAGACAGACGCTCTCCGTATCAAACTCCCAGCTTATAGCGGCATTTGGCTAAAAACTAGGTGACCTTTACAAAGGCGAAGGTGTTTCACGTGGGTTAGCGCATCCGCTAACTGACCAGGACTGATAAGAACAAGCCTGGTGCTTCAGCAGGCTAAGGGTGAAGATGCATGGCTAGCTAGCTAGTTAGCTGTCCATTTAGCGCAGCCCCCGGGGGGGTTTCAGGTATTTGATCACCATTGTTGTTTATTCACTGGACCTGATCGCTTCTTCACACCCCATGACGGCACCGTGCAGTGACTCAGGAGCGTGGATGCAGGGGATGTTCTGGACGAAGGCCAGAGCAGCTGAGACACACGAGACCCACACGATGCCACAGGCTGTCGGAGTGTCCGGGTTTAGCCGCGCGAGGGAGGTTGGAGGAGGACATGGTGAGGACACGGTGCGGTAACTGAGCTAACTCTGCCGAAGGACCAGGAGGTGCTTCTTCGTGGTGTCAGAGGTGTGGACGTTCACACGGGGGTTTAGAGGAGCATCACAGTCAGCTTCTAGATGCGCTTTAAAAACGTTAAGATTTTTTCTGGAAAGAATTAGAACAGCCTAATCGCTGTGACACACCGGTCTGACTTTTTACCACTGAAAAATGTTTCATCTCCCATTAAATTAAATAAATAAGGTGAATTAAGGTTGCCCCATGACACGTGGTAATTTTACAGATTTTCAAAAAAAAAAATTTCAAGATGATAACATCTGAAATCACGGTTTAGGTGTTTTCTGAGGGCAGGGTTGAACAAGCGAATGAGTTTTAAAGAAAAGAATTGGGAATTTTTCATTCATAGAGGGAGCAGAATTCATATGGCTGAATATCTGACTGAAGCAATTGCAGATACATGTCCCCACATGGGGAGCAGAACTGACTTAATCACAATACTTCACTTTGAACAATGAACATCCATCCATCCATCCTGTAACTGCTTACCCAGTACAGGGTTACTGGAAGGCTGAGGCTTCTCACAGACTGCCTGGCGTACCAGTCAGGGGACACCCTGGGCGGGATGCCAGTCCATCGCGGCAGACACAGACGCACAAGCGCACACTATGGGTGATTTAGAAACACCGGCCTGACTGATTGCCTGCCTTTGGCTGAGGGAACAAACTAAAGCAGGGAGACCATGCAGATTATCACGCTGCTTCTGTGCCGCAGGAAGGAGGAATACGCAGAATGCCTTGGGGAAAAAATTAAGATGTCGTGAAAGCAAGCAGCGGAGTCTTTAAACGTCACCAAAACATCAACAAAGCGACCTTAAGATGGCTGTGGAAAAAAAAATGTATACATCATGTCAATGCCTTTGAACGGGCGGCTCGCGGGAATGCGGCCAGGGTTATTTCGCCGCCTTCGTTTCACGGACCGCGTGCAGAGAAGTCAAATCGCAGCCATTTACTGTTTGCTGTGTGCTTATACAGAAAAGGTCCTTAGAGTTACTAAAGAGCAAAATGAAAACGTCAGCGTCCTGCGCCAAAAGCTTTCATTGTCCCTCAAAAGAATGACTGACATGAGACGGTAGTTACTGTACATTTTAATTCAGTCGCAGAGCACAGATCCAACTAGTTTCAGAGCTGCGGCGGATTAACAGGCCGGGGCAGAGAGAGAAAAGAAAATTTCTGCTTCATTCTTATCACGCATTTCCTCCCTGGAGATATTTGCATCCTGGCAGCTTAGTCAGGGCTCCGCAGGTGGCACAGCGAGGCACGGCTCCGTAGGGCCCGCGGGACATGAACCGTCCCGTCGCAGTGAGTGACACTCCCGGTTCTGGAGAATCTGTGAGAAATGTGTCTGTACAACACCCCCCAATACCCCCCAGGCGTGGTTTCATTTCATGCCCTAATCTTACACAGATGTGAATATCAGACTTATGAACCAGCCAGTCATGCAAGCCCATTTAGACAGAAAGCAAGAGCTTCCATTTGGCTACGATTTCCCCGCTGCATGACCCGCTCACCCAACGCTGAATGTCTGAGAGAGCAAGCAGGGTACGAAGCCTAAAACACAAAATGCTTTTCCTGCCCCTGAAATTTGGTTATCGCACTTAAAAGGCTGTGAATACCACAACAGCTTCACAGAGTACACTGTCTGCTGTTATATTTTTAAAGGTGATTTTTTTTTTTTTTGTAATGAAAATGAGACGCTTCTCTGATCCCAGCTCACATTTGCTTTCACATAGGCAGGGACTGTTGAAACAGGCGAGTAGTTGCCAAAAAGGGCTCATTATACACTGGCTTCTTTGCCGCTGGTCTCCGGCCATCTTTAGAGGAAGGCCCGCTACTCCTCCTCCTCCTCCTCCTCCATTGTTTCCGTGGCTCGATCAGGGCAACACCACGATCTTCTTCTCCAGCTTCTGCTCTGGGAAAACGAAACGCCTCATAACGTGGTCCAGCTCCTCCAGGGCCAGCCGGGCGTGGAGCACGGCCACGTCGTCCGGATCCGCCCGCACCACCCACTTCAGGGCCCGGTACAGGTCCAGCAGAACATCTCCCAGGACCTGAGGACAAGGGCGAGAGAAGAGGTGTCATCACAGAGATGAGGCTGCTGTGGACAGTGCAGCGTCCCCCGTCAATCACAGGGTTCATCATCCAGCAGGACAGCCTAAGGAAATTCCTGTTCTACAGTTTGGAAAAACTCAGTTATATTCAAGAGAGAAGCTACCTGATTGGCCAGTGAAAATGCTCCCATCGACATTTGCTACCTGTTTTTCCAGGGTGGTTTGGGAAAACATTAATATTCACGAGAAAAGATATCTGATTGGCTGGTAAACTGTCTAAGATTCTAAGGCATTCACTGGCCAATCTGGTAGCACTCATGAATATTAATGTGTTTTCCCAAAACCACACTGGAAAATAAAAATTCACAAGGAAACAGGAGGTTTCTGCAGAGGGGGGCAGTTTTAAATGAAGCCTGGTGAGACTAAGAGGCCCCTCTTCTGATCAGCTGAGATACTCTATGGGTCCAACCCGTAGTCTTTGCTCCTCGAACCTTCGACAACCTTCTCAGAGCAGCCTGCTTCACAGAGCCCATTCTGTACTGGACAATTAACCAACATCCTTAGATTTCACAACAGGTGGAGCTCCAGGGTACAGGTAGTTATCGCTTTCCGATTTGTACCTTCCACGTCTGCAAATGCCCATCATACGTATTTTACGGTGGTGCCTGATTTGTACAACTACGTTTCACAGCCCAACCTGATCCCGTTAAATATGAGGTTTGCTTTACCGGCTGTGTCAGAGCGATCAAAGTGATCAAAATAAAAGTGGTGTTTTTGGTTAAATGTGCGTATATTTTTCATTTAATGTGACCTCTAATAACACGTTTATGTTTACTTTATTTCTCAAAAAATTACAATAATTTTTTTTGGCTGGAACCAAAGTCATTTTTATAACATTTCTATAGGGAAAATACCTCCTACTTTAACAGTTCTTGATTAATGAGCGATATTTTTCAATGAATTAGCTCATAAATTTGAGAGCTACCTGTTCTGATCGGGAACATGTAAACGCACCCCTATCCAATCGCCTGACCACAAAAACTGTCCCACAGCACTCACTTACTGTACCATTTATGATCGTTCATTTGCATTTTAACTGACTTCCTGGACAATATTTCCATCCCTTCCTTTAAAGAGGTCATGGAATTATCTTCAGCCTTTCCCCAATACTGGTATTTTCATTTATTTCTTCATCTAATCTCTCTGGGGGAAAAAAATTTAGCAAAGCTGAATGTAAGTTGCTTTTGAAAATGTGCCATACTATAAAAATCAGCTGTGCTTAAATTAACATCCAGTACCCAGCAAAGACCCCACATGACCTAAATAAGTCACAATATTTGCAAACGTGGCCTAATTCCTTAATCTGACATATATTTACCAAGAGGGGACTATTAAAGTCATGCCGAGAGGGGAAGCTACACAGACCACGGATTCATTCCCTCTGAAAGCCACAGCAGAGACCTTCTCAGCCCGGACCCACTGACAACTGGAAGCAGCCGTCTAATTAAAGGGAGACATGAGTGGAGTCAAACACTCACATGCCATGAAGTCTTCTGTCCTGAGAAGCTGAAAAGAGGATTAAAGTACGAGACACAGGCATCCTGGTCCAATCCGATCCATTCAATATTTCATATCGGCCAATTCCGTGTCCTGATCCGATCTTTTAATAAATATTTTAAGGTACATACACATATAGCAGGTGTCGGTACATTCTTTGTCTGGGTAAGTCTTGCAATATTACATTGTCCTTATGATGTTTCTGCAAGTGCCTAATTAGATCTGTTGTATTAGACGACACTCTGCCAGTACTTCCTCTCCAAAGGACGGCACTGCAAACACTGCAGGAAGCTGCTGGGCTGCCTTGAGTTTCCAATTTAAAGAATTTCAACTCAGTCAATGTTTCAATAATAAATAGCTTCAAGCCATGTGCATGAGGCGTACTGCAGCGCGTGGCGGGACCGCACGATCTGTGCAACTCCGGTACCTTAGGTGGATGCAGGAAATTAAATAGATGGGCTTTGGATCAGGCTGCGGTAGCCGATACCGATCAATTACAAAAATGCCCGGATCAGCCCCAATTCTGATCCTTGATAATGGTTGGGGACGTCAACGGTAAAAGACCAGAGAGCAAGACAGGAGACCGAAGTGTAAAAAAAAAAAATGTTTGCAAGAGGAGAAGCAAGTTCAGTGACACCAAGTGCAAAGGGAAACGCCCAGTAAGGAAAGAGCTGTGGCTGCAGCCCCCCTATAAGGAAACAGACGGGAATGGGGCCGGAATTCCCCCACCTTCCATGCCAGCTTTGCCACCAGCACGGAGATCCCAGTCTTTCCCAGGAACCTAGAATTTTCCCTCCACGTTGCCATGCATCTCTTTTGTCCCTCCCACCGGACTTCCTTTTACTTGGCCAGACACCCAATGTTAGAGAGTTCAGTGGGAGGGGGTGGTACTCTGCTAATGCCAGTGTACCATGCTGAATTCTGATTGGACGGAGCTCCATAAAGACTCGCGACCTGTCCAGTTGTGCAACTGACCAATCAGCAACAGGAGTCAATTAGGACACACAGCCGTCGGCTAACAGCACAGCGCTATGTCGCCCAACTACTAACACCAAATCGACCTCCTTGTAGCTTGCAGTCCTACCTGCACTCCAAACCAAAAGGCATGAAAGACTGCTGACAGAAAACCAGTCATTCTCCTCGACTTCCTTCTACCCTGCAGTAACTTGCCCAGTCTCCCACGCTTAACAAGCCGTCACAGCTGCCAAGCTTACAAATGCACGTACGAGGCAGAGGGGAGCAGCGGCAGGATGTGGCAGAATACTGATTAACAACACCCAGAGTCACCTGCTTCCAGGTAATGCAATAAACCCCCAACCTGCTGATGCAATGCTATGATGCTGCAGAGAACTCCTCCAACTGCCACCCATAGCCTCGAGAGGTAAGTTCATAAATCAAAATGAAGTGGAAACAACACTACATCCATGTGTCTACAACGATACACAACACTGATGCAACAGGAGCAAAGGATTATGGGATATGAAGGCCTGATCTGATCACAGCTGATTCTAGTGGGAGGGGCACTAAGTGAATTGGGCTGTGGGAAATGCTGCTGTGGGGTTTGTGAACTAGGGAAGAGTTCCTCGACTTGGGAGAGTCGTTCCAGGGTGGTATGGGAATATTTCATCCTAATTACAGGAAGACTCTACAGCTCCACTTTTACCTTTCTGTTAAATTTTAGTTCACACTACAAATCCAGCCTTCAAATGTATAATCGTCCCTAGTCTCCACTCATATCCACTGCTGATCAGCTTGTGGCTTTCCCTCCAGGACGCGGCCGACAAGGCGCAGAAGCGGGCAGCGGATGTGGGCCACATTAATGGAGTTCATTCCGGGCCAGTCTCAGCGGAAATTTTTTTTAGAATTACAAGAAAAAAAATTTTTTTGATCTTATGAAATTGTGATGGACTAGCGTCTCCTGAAAGAGTTGCCCTACATCGTGTGAACTGATGGGGTAGGTTCAAGGGCAGATTAACTTATCTGGGAGCCCTGGGCTGATATCAGTACCCAGGTGCTGCCGATTTAACTAACCGTCCCACTCCTCCTGAGGCGGGCGGGGGCCTCATATTTGCCGAGGCCCTAGGCTCTAGCCAAGGACGGCCTATGCATGAATCCACCCCTGGGTGCAATTTCACAGTGAACCTGATTGAATATGCACTTCTTGACAGCAGATGGATGTATACCTCAAATATTTCTTTGACTTTGAGTTTTTTCCACTGAGCAAAGAGCGAGGCAGGAGATCACCTAGGCAACCCCGAGGCATGTCAGGGAAGTCGACCGAATCAGCCAAGAACCAAAGAGCAAATTTACAAAACTCAGTCCATAGTAGGGCTGCATGATATCACATCGCGATATAATCGTGATTATATGACACATGCTCAATAATCACCAAGACTTTAGATGATGGGTGAAACATTCGTCCGGATAATGGATTTTCAGTACTATGCAGACGATTACTTACACCGACAATTTGGTAAGTAGATCAGTAATATGCCTTAAATATAAAGGTTATTGCGACACCCAAAAGCTCGGGATCTGCATAAATTCAGTGCAACCTGTTTATTAAATTTGGTTCCCAAAGCACGTTAAATATTACTGATTTGCTAAATCATGGTAGTGATAAGCACTGAAGTGGCGGTGAAGAAAGGGACAGCGAGCAGCTACAACATCTTTTAAGAGAAGAGACATTACAGATGGACAAGGTGTGGAGGTACTTTTTGCCGTCGGACTCATTTATGAAACAAGAATATGTTTGGAAGTTTAATGAAATTTGCTGGATTACAAGAGGACTGAATGAGTTTTGGTTCCCAATACTGTAACATATTATGAGGAAGCCTGACTCATCTCAGCAACAACAAAAAAATGGACTGCTTGAATTTTGGAAATTTGCTCTTCAAAGCTCTTGCGTGGAACGTGGCACCTGACCTGCGTGGTCTTCTCACTCAGGCCTCGCAGGAGCACAGCGATGACGTGGACGGCGGCCCTGCGCACCTCACTCTCCTTCTCGGTCTTTATCAGAGCGGTGAGACAGGAGCTGAGCTGGACGAAGAGGAAGAGAGACAGGCGGGTCACTGGCCAGCATGAGCCGCAAAGGTCACCTCATCGGAGATCGACAAGGGCAGATTAGAATGTTGCTGACCGCTCCACTCGTGAATAACCACTGTCACTAATCAAGGGAGCGTTCGACAAAAACCCGCGGCGAACAGGAAGTCTTGACGAGGCAACTTTATTCTAAAGCAACCACCTCCGGCCAGCAAACCACAAACGCAGCACGTTTAATTCCGCGGCTCCGGGTTCTGCCTATTGACTCTGACTGAAGTATATTTGTGCGTGATGGGGGGCGGGGGGAGGGGGACAGATGACAAAGATGTGCCTGAAAAGCTGATTGCAGCACCAGCACTGGGGGAGGAGGGTCTGAGGACTGACTGGCTGTGGAGAAGCAGCTGACCTCAACATGGAGGAGACTCAGGGAGTCGAGATGTTCTCGCTCCCACAGAAACTCACAGGAGCTTTTCTCTCCAACCTGCCTTTGGTTCTGCGTCTGGCCGTACCCACACCCCAGAGTCCTGGCAGGTGATGTGAAACTCAGAGGATTAGGATGGGGAGACTGTGATCAGAAGGTTGCCTGTTCAAATCCGCTGAGCGAAGCCCATAACCACCCAATTGCGCTTGACTAATGTGACAAGGCTGGCCCCTCACTATGAATTATGGTCCCGCTTATGCCCCCCCCACCATCGAAAATCCCAGACTCACCCCTGGTTTGGATGCTAGGTGAGACAGCACCTAGGTCAGGACTAAGTTACGCGCGGCTCCCTGAAAGGCTAGTGGTCTACTGACTACTCAACAGTATTACATGTGAAATACCAGCAGGACATCATGCTCTGTCCCTGGAGGAATTTCACAGCAAAAAAAAACAAAAAAAGAAAAACAAAACTATCACCTGACACAAACTGGTAGGCAGGTAGGCACAGATTTCATCTATGATAGCAATCTAACAGCAGGAGGCATGGTGGCTAAAACGTGTGAAATTAATACATTTTCAAATGAAGCAGTGACATTGCACAGAAATCTTAAATATTAATGTACAGAGACAGACCGTGGGAAGGGGCCACTGAGCAGCCAATAAACAGGCTCAGTGGTGATTAACGGGCTGATTGGATTGGCTGACTGTCATTGGTCCCGCCTCTCACCTCCTGGGCCAATGGGCCCAAAGAGAAGTGCAGCCTCTGGCAGAGCTCCCCCAGGTTGGACAGGCTGCTGGTGCGGACTGTGCTGTCTGCGTCCCTCGTGCCCTGCAGAAAGGCTCCAATCAGGGGCTGGCCATGGTGAGGAGCCAGGTCACCTGAAGAGATAGGGGGGAGGGTGGTCAGTCTCACGTATAGAAGGCCATCATCTTCCTGTTTACCCGAAAGGCACCGCTAATGCTAATGCTAATACTAATACTAATAAATGCTAATGCTAATACTAATAAACGCTAATACTAATACTAATAAATACTAATGCTGATACTAATACTAATAAATGCTAATGCTATTTGACTTCCGGGGGCCAGCAGAATGCTAGATCTGCTGGCAGGAATCAACCAGTCATGGTAGAACGCGAGGGGTCAGTCTGTGACCGGGAGGTTTTGGGTTTAAATCTCAGGAGTGCAACTGGAAGCGCTGCTCTTAAAATAATTCAGTGACACATCCGGGACGGTTAATGGGAAAAATAATTAGCCTGTGTAGATCCCAGTGGATACCCGCTGAGTGTCGCCGTGGCGACCGTTAGCAGGCTGGAGGGGCGGGGGCGATGTGACAGACGGCGCAGATGGGGAGGGCATGGACTCCCCCCCCTCCCGATGTGATGTGGACTCTGGGGGCACGTGTGTGCCGGTGTGTGCGAGTGTGAGGACTGAGCATGACGGGAGGCAGGGTGATGCCTGGCTGCGTGTGCATGACACGCGTAGCGGATTAATATGAGGCATTAATCTTTATTAATGTAATTCGTGTTTCGCGATACACCCTGCATGCACCTTTCTGCACATGCTGACACTCCCTCTTTAGTTACCTCACATTTTTTACATTTTTGTCTTTTACTTTATACTTGGTATTTTTAAGCTCTGCTTTTTAATCCAGGTAAGATTTGCCTTAATCATTTCCCTCGGAGGACTAAGGTTTTACCGTATCTTATAAATATACCGTCATGTGTTTAGCAGAGAACAGGTGTGAGATGTTAGTCAGGAGGGGAGGAATTGAATTTTAAGGAAAGCTGAGAAGAGACCCCCTCCAAAACAAACAAATTAGTGTATGACACACAAGATTCCCCCCCCCCTTTCCCAGACACGCTGCAGGAGCCCATGAAACAGCGGTATTGTCTCCCTGGTGACTCGCCGACTTTCAGAACTTTCACAGAAATTCCCCACAGCACAGACATGCACCGCATAATGTCACCCTCTATTCTGCTGTTACATCACCATAACGCCGCATTTCATGCTTTCCCAGGACACCTCATGTGATGCGTCACCTCACCAGCGCATCGCTGACGGGCCGGTTAGCCATAGGGCGACGTGAGCCGGTCCATGTCGCACCAACGCAGGCCCAATCTTGGATCATTGTGGTTTGTGGGCCGAGAACTGGACACCCACCCAGAGCGCGGCTGGCTCTCATCAGCACCTCGCCCACTTTCAGGCGTGTCTCCAGGGACCTCGGGGGCCCGGTGGAGGGGCCCGGATGGGGGCCGGACCGGTATTCCTCCAGCAGCTTCTGCAGGATCCTATCTGGGAAGGCGTCGGCTAGCTCAGCCAGACCTGAAGATGGGGAAAGTGAGGGAATGAGCGTCACCCTCCAAAACCCTGCGGGGTGCAGACAAAATGGACGACCGCGTCCTGCCAGCACGAGCACAGGAAACTCCACGTCCTGGCAGCCGATCAAAGCCACCCGTCCTGCCAGGGCGTCTCCTGGAGGCTAATTCAGAAGGGAAAGTTTTCCCAAGGAGCCACAGTGACTCAAGATTAAACAGATCAGGGAGAGTGAGTCATATTACAAGGAAAGCCGAATGCCACAGATTCACTGCGACAGGATCTCCATGCCTCCCGGCCGGCCTGTGAACAAGGGGCATGTCTGTGCAGGCTTAGTTAATTAACATACAACAGGAGACAGCAAGTGAAGAGGCCAGCCTGCCCATCCTGCTCTCCATGAGAGACACAGACCCTCAGGAATACAATAGATTACTGGGGTTCTTGGACTTGCGAGCCGGCCTTCCAGCATAGGCTCCATGGATGGATGGGCCAAAAAGAAAGACTGATTGATTCATTCTACCTTCTCCTGTACATCAGCACTCTTTTGTCTTTTAACTTTTCATGTAACTTGTGTCTAATTGATATCAACGTAAACCTGACATGCAATTGATATGATATGATATGAGAACCCTTTATTGCTGTTGCAATACACCATGTCACTAGTCACAAGTACCAGCGAAAAAACTGGCCATCAACCCGACCATACATATACACAAACATCACAGTAGGGGGTAGACTGGTCAGGAGACAGGGGCAAACAGAGAGAAGATAAGAAACAGAATAACATGAGGAGAGAGGAGGAGAATAAAAAAAACAGCCCCCAGACTGTACTCAAGTGGGGAGTACATTGTGGGAACCGAAAAAAACACCTCAGCAACATAAGCACATGGTCACTACGCCTTACAACATAAAATGACACAACTTGCAACAGGTGAGGGAAAGGGGTGGTGGAGGTAGTCCAGCACAGACAAACAGCCATCCGGTCCTGCAGCCATGGAGGCGCTGGTCACAGACCCGCCTGTTCACACTGGGGGTATGAAGCGGAGAAGGCGTGGGATGGGGGGAGGGTGCGGTCAGTCCTTGGGATTGGGGGAGAGGAATGCAAGAGAGTCTCACTGCCTTGTTCTTCCGGAGGAGTTGTTATTTCGGCAGCGGTCTTGGCCGAGGTCAATGCTGATTGGGGGGAGCCAAAACCTGATAGAATAGGGTTGTTTGGGTTTCCGGGCGAGAAGCTGTAATCTCCAGCTCCCCTAATGTCCACGCTGGTCTCCGCCATCCAATAATTTTTCGCAAAGCCGTGAGCAATTAATATTTAAGAAGAAAAACAGCATAGGTAAGGAGCACTGTGCCTTCCCCTCAGAGGTGTATACGCAAATACAGACTGCATGTACGGATGTTACTCTACCAACCTACACACTCAGCGAATTAAACAGTCACCACATGCCCTTAAACTTACAAACTACAGGACTATGCAGAAATGCTAGCTGAAATGTATACCATATTATTCATCTTGTGGAACCTTCCCTTGACTAAAATGGTGATTACTGTGTGGGTCAGTGGAATAGGTCACTGTGCTCGTAAGCAGAAGGTTACCGGTTCAAATCCCAGATGTTCTCAGAGAGCAAAGCTCTTAATTCTAATTTTCCAGGGACTGCTAGGGCCTGCTTTCCCAATAAACGTGCATCACTTCGGAAAAAGCAATGAAATTCAGCTGAATTAAGTTGACACATGGAGTTCTCTGGATCCGTGTTTGCTGAGAAACAGCAGCAGAGACGAGTGGGCACTTGCCTGTTTACTTGTTTTAGTAACTTTTCTAGTTTCGATTATCGCGTTGGACGCGCACGATAGCTCTGGCATGGGGAAACTGCTTACGGAGCGCAGAAGCTAATTTTGGGGAATCGGGATTGATGAATTAGTGTCTATTTATGGAAAATGCATTCCTCAGAAAAATGGACAGGCATATTTTATTTTCCTTTAAAAAACATGAATGTGCATAAAAACATGGATGTGGAGGGTTGGGGGGTCTGACATGTGCCTCAGCGCCTTAGGGTTCTGTGCCTGTGATCAGAAGGCTGGCAGTTCAAACCCCAGGGTCGCAGAGTTATGTCACCATTGGGCCGCTGAGCGAGGCCCTTAAATCACCCGGTTACACCAGGTACTGCCTGACCCTGCCGTCTCAATTGCATGTCACTCAGGATAAAACATCTGCTAAATAAAGAAAGTGGAAATCTTCAGCAGGGAAGCTGCAACGACTGGTCAAGCTCGGGCCGGGGGTCTATCCTGACCCCTTAGGTAACAGGTCAGCGGCCAACCAACATCTAACCCACCCATGTCCAATCTACAATCCCACTTGCTTACATTAACGGTCAAGATGAAGAAGGCGAACTTTAATCCAAGACTACATACTGCACAGCTGCCGATTCCTTATGGACTGCAAGGCAAACGCCGACAAGAAGTCAGACGACAAATATATACCATCCATAAAGCACGACACTTAAATAACAGGCCTAGAAGTCAAGGTATCGAGAAGAAACAGCAGAACAGCAAGATGCGAGACAGACGCGATCCATCATTCCACAAATTAGATGAACGCCGCGACCACGAAGACACTTTTCAGTCTGTCTCGACCATATACATTTCAAACGCAGGATGTCTACATATGTAACGAGACCCAATGCGACACAATGACACGCAACACAGCTGCAGCACTTCAAAGACATGGGGTTCGTTAGCAAACATTAATCTGGGGCCTAGAGCGACACATCAGGGCTGTCATCCCGCCAGGCGCCGTTCAGATCTTACCTTGGATGGCTGACAGATACACAAAGGAGTCCTCGTGCTCCAAATTCTCCAGGAACAGCTGCAAAGTAGGACAGAAGGCAAAACACTTAAGGCTTCAGGCAAACGGATGTCACACTCTGGGTTTATTATGTATTTAATGCCAGAATTGGCTAAACAGCTAAATAACGTTATAACTCATGAGGGAAAATGACTCGAATTACTGTTGAATGTGGGACTGTTAGATGACACCCCCGACTGAGAGACAAGAAGGAATATTTGTGGCACAAAGAACTCCGGGGGGGGGCTATGTTATGATGTGCTGACAAGGCAGCACGCCTTTGTCAAAAGGGCCCTCCTCGTGTCCCAAGACAGCCCTCCCCCCCATACAAGCCTCAATAGTTATAAAATCCCAAAGGCGGTGTGCCAGGCAGGGGGGCTTCCAAGGGGGTAGTAATAACAGGGAATATTAAATGAGACACCGGGGGGCCCTCCCCCACCTTTAAACCTCACTCATGAAAGCCCCCTACCCCTCACAGGCTACCACACAATCTGCCACACCCCAACATCATTCTAATCCCATTAAAAAAATAAATCACTCATTCATTCCCTTCCTTACCCAAGATCCCTTCTGCAATCACAGTCAAATTATCCTAGTTAAGCGCAATAAGGGTCCGTTAAAACAGGCACACAGAAGAGCTCTGTAGGTGACAGGCGGCAAATGGCGCATGGAAGACACTTCAAGGGCAGTGCGGCAGAAAACGCAACGCTGAAGATGCGATGAAAGCACAGGCCGGGCCTGCGGCTCGAGCCAGCCACCCGTAAGCGCCGCTACACGCACATTAAAAATAACTATCAAAGCACCCGAGTCACAAGGCAGCCAATGATCCCATATCACTTTGGCCCGCTGTGTCCTCCAAGCTGTCAGAAAAGAGAACTTTCCGGAATCTCCCCACATGCACAAAGCAGACTTCGGTCTCCGCTAGGCCTGCACCTTGGGCAATGCTAAAATCAACGCTGCATATCCCGCAGATGCAACGTCCTCTAGCACGGACCGACAGAGTCAGCTGGGATGAGACCAGAGTCAAGTTTCGCTAAAACCTTTCTACTCAGTCACAGGAAAGAAAACTTAGTAATATAAAAGATCATTCCTGCCGTTGTTTTTTCATGAGCTCAGCATGCAGTCATAAGACAATCATAATTATTGTGGTCAATCATTCATGTAGCAAAAACGAGTGAGGAGACGAAAAGCAAACGAACTGGTCACCAAGACACATTTGTCTGATTGTGTAAAAATATTCTGTATGATAGTGATTTGTCGGTGTTGCTTTGTGTTTGTTAAAACAACTAATGACATCGCCACCGACTTACCTGACAGACTATTGTTAGATGATAATAAACTAGCCAAAGTGAACCTGCTTTGTTTTATAAATAACACAATATTGACTGGAAAATGTTTAAATATGTTTTTCCAATATCGTTCAGTCTCAATCCCTACCACCAGCACTTTTTCTTGAAAGCGCAGGACCATTGGATCTCGGTCCCGAGTCGCCCGGACCAGTGTCCGCAGAGCTGAGGCTCGGGTCGGAATGTCGGGGTCACATGCTTCCAGAAGGCACTCTGAGAAGGTCTGACTGGACAGTGGGACCCGGGGCCCACTGGAGTTGGGTTGGTCCGACAGTGACCCAGAATCTGGGGCAGCCGGGGCTCGGTGACCGGGCCTGGCACAGCCGTCGGGGTCAGAGGTCACGCAGGGGTCTCTCTGGGAGTCACACTTCTCCGTAGCGGCTTCACTTCGGCTATTCTGACTTGCTGCCGTATCCGTGCCTGCCTGAGGTCCATGCCGACGGGCAGCCTGGGTCACTGTGTCGGGACAGAAGGCTCCACGTGTGGCCAGCGCCACCTGCAGGTCGGAGGCCAGCTCACGGATGACCGGATCAGCGTGCCGCTGGCAGATGAGCTCCAGAGGCCGTAGCAGGCAGGATGCGAGGGCGAGGTCGCTGGCACCGAGCTGTGGGGGACATGCACCAGCATCATCTCATCTTGTTTAGCTGTCTGAGCACTTGTACTTTGCAAAATGGCAATAAAGCTGAATCGAATCTAATCATATCTAACGCAATCGTCACGCATCACCTAGGGCATCGTAAATCAGACGCCCAGTGATGTGACTCACAAAGGCTTCTGACGAGGCCCGGGAACGAGGCCGGCTTCTTGTCCAAACACCCCGAGGTATGGGGGTGACCAGCAGCACCCACCCCGCATCACGCCCAGCCCCACCCTCAGCTGAAACCACACAGCAAGATTAAACTCTCACGCCATCTGGCCAAGATCCCAGAACTACAGCCTTAAAGCAGAGTGATCGTTCATCTTGACCTCAATGCAGATATCGTATGGAGAAGATTAAGAGCACTAATGAGAAATACCATCATTCTCTGAAATGTAGCCATTTAGACAGGGAATCTGAAGGACACATTATATCCAAGGACAAGGTCATACCATGACATCCCTGCGTTATATTTAGGGTACACAAGGCGGCAGTGTGTGGCTCAGTGGGTTGTAACTTTGTGGCTGTGATCAGTAGGTTTAAATACTGTCTTTGGAAACACAGTTACATCTGTATTGGACGCCGATTAAGTCCCCCCAAAAACCTTTCCTGGGGTGCCGGAGGAATGGCTGACGCTGTTTCTCACCCATATAAATGTGTCAGTGCGTCAAAGGAGAGCATGATGGGATATGCAAACACGTAAGAATTCCAGTGTACTTGTACTATGCAAATGCCAATTTGCAGCAGCGGTGAATTCCAGGTCAGTTATCAATCACGATCTAAGTGTGGTGTAACTGAAAAGGTCTGCGTGGGGAGATGAATGTGAGAAAGGCGCAGAAGCTCGCAGCCATCGTGCTGGGGCAGCGCAGGGCAACACGCCCCGGCGGATGCAGGTTAACGAGCGAAGTGGGAGGCTCCATACACACCATCACAGCCCCAGTCAGCATGGTGGCCACCAGGCCCATAGCCATGCTGAGCGTCTGGTTCTCCACAGTCCCCATGGAGCCTGGTGTCAGGCCTGAACAGGCCCTCTGCAGCACGGCCTCCACGAACCTCAGCACCTAGCAGAGACACACACACACACACACACACACACACACACACACAGTGATACAGACACACACACACACACAAACATACACAACATGAAAAAGTGTTTTTAACTTTGATGCTATGACATAAGACAGCAAATTCTGTCCTCAAATCCAGTTGTGTGTGCGCGTGTGCGTCCACACGCACACGCACGCACACACACACACGCACACACACATGTGCACATGCACACAGACGCGCACACGCACACAGACACACACACACACACACGCACACAGACGCGCACACGCACACACACGCACGCACACAGACACAGACACACACACGCACGCACACAGACACAGACACAGACACACACACACAGACACAGACACACACACACACGCTGGCTGTGGACTTATATCTGAAAACAGCACAAATAGGCCAGAGAATTGTAAGGGATGTGTAACACAGAACTACCAGCTCCCTCTGAGAGCTAAACTTACAGACGTAGAGGGCAATTAATGACAGACAAGACGTGTCTCAAGACAAGACGAATTAAGCAAAAGTCCAGACAAATCACACGTTTCTAACCTTAATAGAGCAAAACACTGACAGGTCTAATTCATAACGCCCTCATTCTCGTTAATAAGAGGCCAGACCTTTATCAGGCAGGTTATTTAAGATAACTCTGAAGATATTTAAATATCTCTACTTAAAAGAATCCTTTTATTAACACAGATAAGGAGATGAGCTTCTCAATAGGGTAACATATATCCTGTCATGTCAACCACAGTGCTGCACGCAACCCTGCTTTTTAGAAGATCTGCTTTCTGCTGCATGAGGCTTTTACCCATAATACACCAGGATAACTCATGTAGGGTAAAGGCTTTAGCGGAGAGCGTGGCCTTGCGTGTGGGTGGGGTGCCGGCACGGCGCTGCCTGCCGCCCTGCAGTCACTGGCTGGCTGACCTGCGCTGGCTTGCGGAGCAGCAGAATGTGGGGGACGCCCTGACACATTGCGGCCAGAACCTGCAGGAGCACCAGCTTCTGTGCCCGGGTCTCCGCCCGCCCCCACAGCAGCCGCTCCAGCTCCGTCAGCGTCACGGCTGACGTGCCCCCGCACTCGTCATCTGCCTCCTCCTCCTCTCCTGCCCAGCTGGTGAGGTCCTGAAGGGCATTCGAAGAAGAGAACAAAACAGAGGTCGGCTTCACGGACCGAAGAAGATCAGCGCTGACGGCGTGGATGAAGCGCTCGGGGAGTGTGTGGCTCCGGGGGGCAGGATCGGAAGGTTAACGGTTCAAATCCCAGGGTCGGCACAAGAAAATTACTGTCGAGCCCCAGAGCACGGCCCTTAACTCCCAATTGCTAGCGAGACAGGCTGACCCAGCTTTTTCAAAAATGTGCACGTCGTTTTGGATAAAAACCCCCGCTAAACAAATAAAATGCTAACGAAACCCTACAGGTCACAGGGGTGGACAAACTGCAGGGATTCAGGAAGATGTGACATCACCCCGACTTGGACTCCGCCTCTGCTGCAATCAGGGTCACCATACTACAGTAAGTGGGCCAGCTGATAGAAATCCATCATCCAAGGAACACGTCAGTCATCCCCCCCCCCCCCCCCCCCCGTCAGTCATTCCCCTTCCCCAAAAAAAGAAAAACTTTTTTGATAGAATTTTTTCTTAACAGGAAGCCGATAAATTAAATCGATTAATTTCTTAACGGGCCACACAGACAATTCAAATCCATCCATCCCTCCACCCATCCATCTTCCAACTGCAGATCCCAATCAGGTGTATGGAGCCTAACCCAGGCAGCACATGGCTGGGTCCACCCTGGACATGATGCCAGTCCAATTAAAACATAAAACATACTTAAGGCCAGTACAATCTCAGGAATACATTATCACATCGTAGCGCTTAAACAGGCGTTATGACATCGCCTGTCGCCCAAAGCAAACTGTTCTAATGACATAAATAAGATGAGCAAAATAATCCAAAATTAAACTGCTGAGCTGAATTAAAAACGCACAAGCATACGCATTTCTGTTACAGAATCACTTCAAAAGTGAAGTTTAATTTTTGGGCGAGACCTTTAATCATATTTTAATACTAACTCATGCTTTAACTGAACTGAATATCACTTTAGAATGATTCCATATTTAAAAGTTACCCTAGAGCGAGTTCATGGAGGGATTTAAAGCCTAATCAATGGATTATGCATAATTGACCTATTATATATAAAACGGATTATCACAGGCCTGCCCGGGATTACACTCCACCATGTTCCCTCCTGCCTGTGTGCCAACACAGGGACTGAACAAGCCCCAGTGGCCTATTTCAGGAAAACCAGATTCACTATTTCTGAAACCTGCATTCAAGGTAATGTAGTCAGGACCGCACTGAGAAACACGTCTTAAACACTGAATTTCGAAGAAACAACTGATGACAGCTGCCTCTAATTCACACGCCATCCCTGAGGGTCTCCCAGTCCCGTCTGCGAAACCGAGCGCGTCAGACACACCGAGGGTGACGTCCACCTGCGGTTCCTGAGAGCCCGTACGGGTCGCACACACAGAAACCGATGCGGCGACTGCCAGTGGTGCTGCAATTCTACCCACACGGAATAGGGGGCATCACCCCAGCGCTTCCTTCTGAGAAACGGGCTGCCCATATTTGTGCAAAAGGAATAGATTGTCCTCTGAAGTCAAGCCTATTCATGCACTGTTAGCGGCAAGTGAGTGAGTCATTTTCCATTATCAGAGAGACATTTATCTGTGCTCTCGATAATTTGGAAAAGAGAGTTTAGACAAGGCGAGCACAGCTCTTAAGAGTCAGTGTAAATCACTCTCCACATGTGACATGAAATCAGCCGATCTCCACATACTCTCTGGTTCGCTCTTCATGCGCCCATCTTCTGCCAAAGTTTCAGTCTGACGGTCAAGCCAATCTTACCTCTCGCTATTAAGCATGTTGTTGGCTGCACACCATCTCTGGCTCATCATTCTGCACGCATCCTTAGCACCTCGTTAAATTAAAAACTCTAATGTAACGCAAATTACATTTCCTTTCGAGATCCAGACCGAGATTCAGTTTTACCGAACCAGTTGAGTATAAAGAGTCACAGTCACAGAGCACTCAACTCGTTGGTTGAAACAAAATCCTAGTTTGGATTTTTACTTTTGGAACCTGAAATGTCCACCTGTGCTGCGATCTGGTAGGAATGTCTGAAGGACAGCGTGAGCTAAGCAATGATAAAGCCGATTTCACAACAGAGAAACACACATATGGAAACAGGCAGAAAAAAAAATACTATCAGACGAGTCGATGTAAGACAATACATATTATGCATGTGCCAACATAAGACAGAAGAGATTAAGCAATGCTTCATTGGAAGGCCGGCTTTGACGTTCAGCTCAGACTTCATTTCCGTGGCCGGTACCTTCAGCATCTCCAGGAAGAAATCTCCAGGGAGATCGCTGTCCTTCAGCTCACCCAGCAGCTGGACCAGGCAGTCCACCGACCACTGTTCCCCTGACACCTTCTCATAGAGAGCATCATCTTCATCACTGAGGGTGAGAGGAAGGCAGGGGGATCAGAGTGAGGTAAGGAAGGTGTGAGGGAGAGGCACCATATCCAACTGGCCCAATCAAAACCATAGTGAGCTTGACTGGGTCATAGGTCATTACTGCTTTGGCAGCGATGATCAAAAAGGGGCTGGCCAAATTCTGTACTGACCAATGAAACTGCCTGTTTACTGTCACTGCCACATTCGTATTGGCTGACACCAATTATGCATTTGCCCGTGGAGGAACAGCTGGCAGCTTGCCTGTCGGTTAAGCCAGCTAACTGTAAACAAGGACATGTTGCAAATGAGGTGGTCTTACTCATTTTGCCATTGTACACGTTTGTCATTATTTTATCCTACAATTTTGTCATTAAATTATCCATCAAAATGAAGATTTTTCAGTGGCTTGACCACAAACATTGATCAATTTCACCCTCAGTTTTCCCTACAAAAAAACCCACTGAACTAGATACCAAAATATCTTAAAAACCATTAAAGGGAATGAGTTTATGTGACATTCTTTGTGATCACAATAAAACAGTCTGACCTACCCTGGGCCAATTTTCGATTTTTACCTGTCGGTACACATTACAGCAGCCATCACTCACGACCCAGACGAGTAACACCACACCTGTCCGTCGCTTTTTGCGTGAGCTTAGCTCCGCCCTCACTTCCGGGTGTGAACTCAAACCCCGGAGCCAGGACACCTGGACCGCTGAGGCCGCTGAGGCGTCGAAGGCATCCCAGGGCGTGCGGCGGTTTGAGGTGCGACAGGTACCAGAGAAGGATCTCCTGGCAAGGAGCTCTGCAGATCAGACAGAGAAGGTCGTCACCGTACGTCCATGGCGACACCAACGGCGGCGCTGAGCCCACATCCTGACTCGCAATGAGTTTAGGCAAAAACTGAAACCATCCATCCATCGATCCATCCATCATCGCGTCAGCATCCCTATGGAGCCGATACCAAGCAGCAAAGAGCAGAGAGCACTTTGCATGGGACGCCGGTCCTTCTCAGGGCACAAGCATCACAAAGCACAGGTCATTTACAGGTCTGCTGCAGCAGGAAGCACAAGCGACACAAGAAGAGCATGAACACTGCACATGCTCCGGAGGTGGGAGTCGAACCCCCAACCCTGGAGGTGCGAGGAAACGGCACCAACCACTCAGCCATAAAACTTGGACCATAAGAAATTTAACTGATGACCTTTGATGACCCAATCACATGAAATTCAAATACATAATTATACAGCTAATAAAAGCTTTCTAATGTGACAGTAAACCTGTCTCATGAGTAACATTTTATACCATTTCCCCAGCAATGGTAACCGCAGCAACATTCTATTATGTTCTGCTGTAAGAACAATTTGAAGCGTTTTGCCCATTATTCATACATATCCACCAAAAGCAAGAATAAAAACCACACGCCACAAGCCTCATGCCAGTCCAAGAGGGGCAGGTTCGGCGTTTCGTCTAGTGTAGTAACTTTTTATGGCCAACAGGGGTCCCCAAAACCTAGCCCCCCCCCCCTCCATGGTTTGAGTGGGGGTGAACACCATTGCTGAGTCCAAAGAGTCCCAATATCATTGACAGTATTATTAATCATTATGTTTAATATGATATTATGACTAATATCATCTCAAACAAATTAAAAGAAAAAGAAAAATACAAAGTCAATTGTCAGGACACAAACTGACCGTAAGTGGGAGACATTCTGCAGGGTGAAACAGTACAGGCTGAAGAGGACAGGAATCCCCTCTCCCAGGGACGTCAATAGGGCTGGATCCGGCCTGTTCCCCACCACGCAGATCTGAGTACAGATGGGGAGGGGCATCGTTAGCGCCTGTCAGTGCAGGAAGAGGCAATCTGCAATAAGGGGTTAAACTGAGCGACATTCTGTGTGTTTAAGCTGCCCCTCCGGACTGCTGGGGGAGGGGAGTAATCTTTAATAAAACATGTATTCCGTATGATAAGTCTTAGACCTCTCAACAAACCATCTCAACAAACCATCTCAACAAACCATCTCAACAAACCATCTCAACAAACCATCTCAACAAACCATCTCAACAAACCATCTCAACAAACCATCTCAACAAACCATCTCAACAAACCATCTCAACAAACCATCTCAACAAACCATTCCAGAGCAGCGACTGGGGAAGATTATGCATGGAGATGGGACGTGCATGATTAGGACGACATTTCAATAGGCGCCTGACGTGGCGAGTTAGGGGGGGCGAGGACCAGGCTGAGACTGAAAAGCAGACCCCCTTAGGCCTACAGCAGAGGGTTCTGCCGGAGGCTTGTTTGCCTGTGCATGCGACATGTATGGTAGCACGGAACGTTCTGAATTAGGAACACGCAACACAAGTACAGCTGAAACAGGTATAATAATAAATCAGCCAATCCCGCTTATCCCTTGACGTTACCAAGCAACCAGTGACTTGCGTCTGTCCCACAATGCACTGCACTGTTAACATCCCACTTCTCTACTTTATCAATATTGATTTTACTATACTGTCGTCTATCGGCACTCTTATCACCACTGCACATATTAATTACAGTTTACTCATTCGTACATCGCACAGATTTGTCTGTTGCACTGTTGTTTCTCTGTCTTGTCTTATACAGACGCTCCCCAGGTTACGAAGGTCTATTCTACAATATTTCGACTTATGATTCGTTATGATTCTTCAATAAATTACATGAAATTCAACACTGTATTATAAAATAGGTGATTTTGCCCAATTGTAGGCAAATATAAGTGTTCTAAGCATGTTTTTAAGGTAGGCTAGACTAGGCTTTAATGTAGGTTAGGTGTACCGCATTGCATTTTCGTCTTAACATATATTAGTCTTACGATAGGGTTACGTTACAATACACCTATCATAACCGGGAGAGCCTTGGTATTGCACTGGTTTGTGTTGCACTGCCCTATATTGCACTACTCTCTCTGTCATGCACTGCTGTTCATCTTAAAGACTCACTTCACCGTCTCTGGCAGAAGATACTCAAATGTCTGCACCCTGAGCGGCTGAAGAGACAGAGCCACAGGGCAGGAACCGAGGCCAAAGGACGATGCACACACCCGTCGGCGGTACGGCGAGTCGCGGTTTGGGTGGCACCCACCTTGTACACGTCCTCGACACAGCGTGTCAGCTCCTCTTCTTCCACAGAGGCAGGCCGTCCGGCTAACACACAGAAAGAAAAAAAAAGGCACGCTCATTGGCTGAAACCTAAACAAGCAGGAGTGTTCATTGGCTGAACCCTAAACAAGCATGCGTGCTTATTGGCCAGGATCTCCACAGACGTCTAAACAACCTTTGCGTGCATATATGTATGTGCGGGTCTGAATTTACTACATTGAAAAGTAAACCTGTTATTTTTTTAGCTTGTGGGAACATTCAGCAGGTCCCCACAATATAAACGTCAATTTTATTAAAATCTGTGTCTGCAATCAAAAAACAGAAAATGCCAATCGTCTTGTGTTTTTTTGATTAGTCATGGTTAAGGTGAGAGCTGGGTAGGGGTTAAGGTAGACCAAATCAACCCTAGCTGGGACTACGGTTATGGTTATGATTAAGATTAAGCTCTACAAATGAATGGAGAGTCCCCATAAAGATATAGATACCCAATGTACGTACGTGTGTGTGTGTGTGTGAGTGTGTGTGTGTGTGTGTGTGTACTTTATTTATTCAGGACTACCCCTCAAATACCTTTTCAATAAATGTCACTGATCATTAACTTATTTGCTCTGCTTATAATGGAGGGAAACACTAGCATTTTTAAATACTTAGGGTAACTGCTGATAATGAACAGCATAATTCAGCTCCATTCTGCACAAAACAAGGTCCTGTCAGGGGAACGCCAGTGTCCTCAAAGCAAGGGCTCACGGTGTGTTCCGCACGCCGCTTTATCACTCTCTGTGCTCTGCTTGCCCCGGGCAGCTGACGTCTGACAAACTGCACACTGCAGAAAACCACCCGATCTCTGGTTCACGTGGTGAGTGAGTTCTCTACAGCTAACTCGGGATGTTATTTCCCATTAGATGGGGAAAAAACAATATGTAAAATGTATTTTTTAGGAATGCACCGACTGAGCGGGGCCGATACCGCGCTCATATACTCGAAAAATTGTCCGATACCAAGGACCGATGTCATTTTATCGCAACATTACTTTAAAACTTAAAGCCACTGCATTTTGTCCGAATGCAAGGTCTGTACTGCTAAATCGTCAAGAGGAGGAAGGGACCACGCGCCACTTAACAAGCAATTTCATCAAACGACGTACACGAGGTACATGAAGCTTGCTAATGCTAGCAGAGGAAGACCACAAGAACAAGCTTTAGCGTAAATTATGGAGAAGTGAAGGATAGATTAATCTAAAGCATTTAACCAATAGTGCCTTATAATGGAGACAATGCTGTCCATGCTGAGTCCATGGCTACGACAACATTAGTGTAAATCACTCTACACAGTCAAGGTTTTGTTCCTCTGTAAAGACCTTTCAAGCTAAGATTTGAGAATCCTGATATAAATGATTGAGTTGAGGTTTCAAGTAAGGCAAATAAATAGATACGGTGGAAACCATTTATAGTGATCACGGCTAGAAACCGATCACTAACCACTAGACCCCCCGCAGCAGACCAGAGGGGAGAGGAGGGGCGTGAGGAGGTAGCGGTGGGCAAGCTCGGGCTGCTCCTGGACCATGGTGAGCGCCGCACTGGTGGCCACTCGCTGGAACTGCAGTGCCGTCAGCTTGTCTCTGAAGTGCAGTAACTCCAGCACCTGAGCGGGTGACAAACAGTGGAACCTCACGTGTGCTTATAATCTAATACAGGATGGAAAGGGATTCATCCACCTTCCATGGCAGCTCACCCAGAAGAGGGAAGCAGACTGTTGGAAGCCTATTCCAGGAAGCACAGGGCACAAGGTAAGGGGCACCCTGGATGGGGTGCAAGTCCATTCTTACGTAAGACTTTATTGATCCCACACTGGGGAAATTTACTTTTTGCAACAGCCAGTAAATAAAAACCAATGGAAAAGAAACAGACCAAAAGAAATACTGTAACAAATACAATAAATAATAAAATAAGTGCACATAGTTACACATGCTGCACAAACCGAAAAACACATACATACATACACACATACATACAGACTGCGCCGAGTGATGTAAATATGCCCATGCAACACCCACATTCACACACCGTAGATCCCCAAGTACATATATTTTCCAGTTTTGTTCCCCTCTATGAACCAGGGTACAAAGAAAACGCTGATGGTCCGTACCTGAGGGCAAACCTGGCTGTAGTAGCTTTCTGCCGAGATGGACTGCTGGGGGCAGGCGGCCAGCACCCTGGCTACTGCATCGCATTTCCTCCAGTCTGACGCTGCTGCATCCGCACCGGCGCCCCCTGCTGGCCCGGCTTCCAAATTGCAAAACACACACCATTGAGTTTCTCGAGCAAACCGCGGCGAGGAGAATCAGATATATAAAGCGAAACCCCCACAGTGCAAATACGCCCCCTTAAATAAGCGCACCAACCCCACAAAGATGCAGTATGCCCCTGCCGTATAGTTAAAAAATTAAATAAATCGAGGGAATCAACGTCATTCAACGTTTTTTAGTACAATGTCGGTGATGACTGTTCTGGCGCTCTGCCTGTGCAGGACCCCTGAGGTGAACTTTCTTATATTTTGTTTGTCCCCCTCCCCACTGTCCATGACCGGCAGACATTAATGTGAAGCTGTGGGGTCAGTCAGCAGGACTAATTATACAGTAACTGAAAGACTTTGCTCAACACTGCACATATGGTAAAATTGTGCAAATTTCTGTATCACGACATTCTGAATGTTGTGACCGTTTAATGTTCGGCCTGGGATGCATGCGTTTTGTTAACATGTAACCATGAGTGTCGTGTAAATTGCTGACTTCTCTCTTAATGTCGCCGCTAGTAATTCACCAATAGCGGCTTATAATGAAGACAGTAGCTTCCATTTTTAAAGAGCTGGCATCTCCTTTATGAAAACGACACACATACTGACACAAAACATCCATTTGTGCTCTGTTCTGTTCGTGGGTCTGCTGCATCGTAAACATTTTGCACCCTCTAGGGTTGTGGCATAACGTCAAATGAACAAGGTGTCATTTTAAGACTGATTTTGTTTTATCCGGATGTCGCTTGATGTATATGGCCGCCTTTCGGCCATTCCCACGCTCGTACCTCCAGCTCCCTCGAGGATGGCCCTAACCACAGCCTGAACACCTTTGGGCTGCATTAATCTCTCCGACAGCAGCTGCCCACAAAGGCGTCGAAGCCATGGAGGGGCCGGGGCCAAGGCCGTCCTGGGGACCCCACCTCCGGGGACGGCTGACTGAGCCTACAAGAGACACAAAGAGAAACACTCCTCACACGTCGACTCAGGAAACAGTGCAGGATGACGTCTCACAAATGACAGCATAACGGACTGAAAGGAAGTCCGCAGGAAGCCGTCCGTCTCACTGCTGTACCTGCTTTGGCCCTCCTTGAAGGATCAGAAGCTCCTTGATGACGATTGGCTGGTAGACC
The DNA here is from genome assembly GCF_023856365.1 of Brienomyrus brachyistius. Lineage (NCBI taxonomy): Eukaryota > Metazoa > Chordata > Actinopteri > Osteoglossiformes > Mormyridae > Brienomyrus > Brienomyrus brachyistius. Next base: position 26,528,637 of record NC_064545.1, on the reverse strand, counting down.
TTTTGCAGCAGGTTTTGAAGCGCTTTCCGGCACGCCAAGCGTTCCTCCATAGTCACCCCCTGTAGCGTAAAACACACACAGCCAACCTAATCATCTACATAACAGAAGCATGGCGTGGCATTTTCCAGAGAGCTGAAATGCGGCTCTGCAGTAGCGACGGCCAAATGAAGCGCCATGAACCATTTTCTGTATTTTCTGACCCCACTAGATGGCGCTCTCCGCTAAAAGGAAAAAAAAAAAGCGTTCAAAGCAGAACAAGAGCACCATCTAGTGGGGTAAAAAAAACAGCAAATGGTTCATGACGCTTCATTTGACCGTCGCTACTCTGCAAGTTAGGACTCAATTCACATAATCAGAAGGTCGCCCGTTTGAATCCCCTGCCCAGTAGAGTGATCATTATGAGCCAGTAGGTCTTTCCAAAAATAGGTCTTCCCATCAGATTAAGTATAATCAAAACAAAGTATTTATAGTACATAACATGAGCACATTTAAATCTTTAAGCACTGGCACATTTGTGACTATAACAATTAAATAAACTCTCTCTCTTACCAGCCACCTGCTTGTGTGTGTTTCACACAGCAAAGTATGATGGGATACAGGAAAACCAAATAATTCCTACATGAAAATGTCCTCATTTACACCAATATGCTAAGATGCTAAGTAATTAAACAAAATGTAAGTGTTCCAACAGAAAATACATTTAGGGAAAATAATTGCACAGTTAAAAGCCCAAATTGTTAAATTAGACAAATGAACTTCCCCAGTTCAACACAGATGCCTTATAAATCCCCTCCAGCTCAACAGCCTTGTCTTCTTTCATAATACTGTCACATGTCACATGGTGGCTCAGGCGTTGCTGAGGGTCTCTTTATGGGGGGATTCCGGGCTTGAGAGGTGACGATGGCAGATCCGGTGACCAGGAAAAATAGTCCAGTCTCAATAAATTCAGGAATATTTTTAAAAGCATATTTTAACAGATGATGATTTCAAAATGAAACTGGAACAACTTACACAAAAGCTATGTCCATCTGCAAATTTCTCTATTCACTGCTTCCTTACTATTAAACAGAGAAAGTGTACAGATTAAGTCTCTACTTGGAATGTACAGATCCGTTTTTTTTCAGTTCCAATACTAACACCAATTCCTGGGTTTTGGGTATCGGTCGATCCCCAGTATCGATCCTATATCCATGTTTAATTAATAAGCTGTATGTCTGCCTGTGGATAGGAGACTGGGATTATTCTCATATGTTTTTGGAAACATCAGGTCTAAATACTTGACTTAAATACTATTTTCTTAACTTTGTAAGACAGTGTAACAAATACACACACATATGTATATGCTGAATTATTTATTATTACCAATCAGCTGACTAATGGTTACTTTTAATCATTAATTCATCTTCCTATAATTTAACACCGTGTGTGGGCTCCGGACTGCTAGCAAACACAGCATAACTGGGGCAACTACAGATAAACTATGAGCTATGCAGTGGAAAATCGGGCCCCATGTGCCTGTGATGGACTTTCGCTAGATGCTTCGACAGATTGCTTATGTTTCCGCCCTTACTTCCAAAAAGACTTGGGCACTGTCAGCATCAGCTCTAGTGAAATGCAATTATACTTTTAAATGTTTAGTTCTTTCCGCCATCACTAAACACAGTGTCTCCATGTGAGAGAGCGAGAGCATCACAGGTTATAAGACCCATGGTGTTAATCATTTTGCCTCTGGACAGCCAAAAATACACAAGCACCTTTGCAAAAAAAAAATACACTAAAGACCTCTGAACAGGCACAGTGAACAGTTACACATTTAGTGATTAGTATGTTCTTGCTTTAAAATGTTTGCAAAATGGTTTTCTTGCGCCACCTACAGACACACAACAAATCTCAACTAATGCAACAGCAACCCCTACATGTCACTGTGTCTATTGCAAGGCAGAATGAATTAACTAAAATCTTAAGTAGCAAGTTAAAAACGAAACCTTACTAGATGGGTACATTTTCTGGCATTAAAAGTAGGAGGCACAAAGTAATCTGACAGGGTGAGGGAAGGAGGACACACAATCTAAGCTCACAAAGAAATAACTAAAAGCAGAAGTACCCAGCAAATTTCAAGCACTTGGTCCTGTTTCTTATTGCTGAATAAAATCACGTTCACAAATCCCACATATGTGTGCTGCAAAATACTCCGCAATGTTGATTAGAAATTAAATGCACCAAGCCTGTCCCACCGTATGGGGCACATGCCCACGCCAACGTGTCAAACAGCAACCAAGGACTGCAAAGCAAACTGACAGGAAGCGTCAAGGGTCGATTTCAGTATGAGGAACCTGTTAGGGAGTCAGAGGAATGTGTACCTTGTTAGCCTCTGAGGTGTCTCCTTCAGGCCGGCGTGGGTGGTAGCCCAGCTGGCAGAGACCAGCCATGATGTCACCCATGTGACGAGTGAGGAGCAGGGTCCCGAGGGATGACGTCTCTGATAGCTCAAGCAGGGCGAGGATTGTGACCAGAAGTCGGCGGTCAGGGGGAGGAGCCACAGTGCGGCTCACGGCTTCTATCACCGTGGCCCCGAACGCTGATCTACGTTCCAGTGCCACCCCCACTCCAGGGGAAAGGTAGGGGCAGAGGCCTAGTGTGACCACAAACTGAAGGGCTGCACCGACCGTCCGTTGCTGAGCGACACTCAGAACATCAGGAGGCAAAGGAGGGGCTGCCTCAGGGGTCCGGCTATGCAGCGGAGCACGGTCTTGGCAGAAGGACTCCAGCAGATGCCTCAAGTGACGTGTCAGGGTGACCATCAAGAGCAGACACTCCTGGACAAACCTCCAGGTGATGTCCTCCGTATCCCTGTACCACTCCGCCTCCTGTCGCACTTGTTGGCAAAGAACTCCTACCTCCTGCAGACCAGGGTCCACCCGCAGGCGCTCCTCCAGCTCCGCCAGGTTCGAGTTAAGGGCAGCCAGCAGAGCCGCGGAATGTGTCGCGCTAACGTGAGCCTCTGCGGAGGGAATGGGAGCATGACGGGCTGCCGCGTCATTACAGGAAGACCTAGACTTGGAAAACACTGCAGTCTTTCAAACAACTCTTATACGAGGCCATAACACGCTGTGCAAACCTTCTGTTCATAAGCACATCTCTTTGACTCATAGAAAATACCTAAGGCTATCTACCGAGGTATCGGACAGGTAGCTATGACAACATAAAATATAATAGAGAAATGTGTAAAAAACATGCGTCTGTTTATACTGGATTTAAAGTAACTATACCTGGTGCAGATATGGATTCGAAAACATTGGCGTATCATAAATTGAAATCAGATAGGAAGTCAAGCTTTAAAACCAAAGATATTGAAAGACACCTCATATATAATAAATCGTAGTTAATAATTACTCACCCCCAATAGGCTTCGTTAGGGTAGCAAGCGCATTTAGAAATGCAGAAGCCATTTTTATCAAAACATTTCCACATGGAACCAAGGACTAGAACGTCAAAGCGCGTCGCGATACACTAAATTAACGTCATCAAAAGGGGCCAAAAGTGTCATGAAGCGTACTCCATTTTGAATGAGTCAAATCACACGACAGTCTCACTTAAATCTTTATTATATTGCTCAAAAACACCATTTCCAGGACAATCGCTGGAAAGATGGGTGTATAGATGAAAGAAAACACCGAGGACACCAGAGCTGAAATATATCTGTATATAAGCATTGGTTTTAATTTTAATATAATGGCACTGAGAGTAATTCGCAAAAGTAGTCCATGAGCTGACAATGGCAACTGCTTTTGCAGAGCTTATCTAGAGTTTAACTCTTAATGGAATTGACACTTTTCGATTCCTGAGCCAGTTACTGAACAGTATTGACAGTACAAATAAATATTCACACGAAACATTACAATTTGTAAAAAATTATAATAATAACAATAATAATTAAAAAAACGACAGGCACAACACAGTCATTTTTGCGATTTTGTCAAATAACTTAACTCGAATGATGGAGAAATTGTAATAATAAAATATAATAGGACCTTTCTCCAAACAGTTGACAACAACAAGTAGACAATTAGTTGTGCATTCCTTAAAATCCATGTAAAACGTGGATTCATAAAATATTAAAGTTAACAAAAAATAACTATAGTAATGGTATTAACAATTTTAGTGTATTTAAAATGAACACATCACACTACAAGAAAAGTCCCTAGAGGTTGTTTCCTTTTTAACAACAACAAAAAACAATTCTGTAGAAGATCATTGTGGTGGTATGACGCATGTACAAGCCACGGGTACATCCAGAAACATGCTCTCGAATGAATATCTGTCGGGATTTTGGGGACACCGGGTTCTTTTCAAGACCATGCGCGTCTGCTTCACTACTACGGAGTTATAGCTCGTGTCCTCAGACCCGTTAATGATGCAGCCATCGCAAAGGCATTCAGCGAACGCAATGCCGCTAGGGTACCGCGCCTCATCATGGTCCATTCTGCAAAAAGGGAACGTGAACTTTAATACCTGACCTGCTTACAGTGGTCGATTCTGCCGGGCTTGCTGTTTGGGTAGCTTGCTCACCTATATCGCCAAGGGGAGATGGAGCGATTGCTGTAACTCGTCGACAGTGGCTGCAGCTTGAAGCTGGAGCAGAAATCCCTGGCCAGGTGATCCTGCTGAGGGTGGCCAAAGGACTCCGGTGGCAGCCGTAGATTCTTCCGTAAAAACTTTTTCGCGTGGTGCTTCATCTCATCCAATGTAAAACACCCCTTGTGCTTCTTTGGTTGTATCAACTTGCTCAAATTCAAAGTAAGCAACAGGACAGTATATAGTAAAACCTGCAAAATAAAGCCGATAATAATTTATATATAAAGTTAAGCAACAAGATATGAGTTAAAATTTCGCGGTGGTAGGCTATACTAAAATACAAAAAAAACGTATTCAAAATAAATTAAGATTTTAAAATTAAAATCTAAAAATTGTAATAAACAATACAATATTTTGGACTTTAACGTACCCTCAACATCTCTGATTAAACAGGACTTGCTGGAGATGACAGTAAATCCACGCGTCTAGTTCGTTCTGGGCCATATTTTCGATCGTCTCAATATTTATAGACAGCATGCCTTGGGGAAATCCGACTTTGCAAAAGGAAATAATAACAAAAAAGTTTAGTTCCGTGCTTCCTTTTCCTAAAACGATGGAGTGGGAGTGCATTTATTATTACGGTGCAAAGGTTTACATCTGGAAATGTCACACAGAGTCAGCCGGGAGAGATAAGCGCGTATAATATATGCAAAAATTGCTACTGATAAGAATGCCAAGGCTCGGTAGTCTCCATTAAAACAGATGAATTAGGAAGAATGAAGGAAAACACGCAGCCACTAACAAAGGATATTCACAAGTACGTTACAGCTTACATTTAAAACAGATATCACAAACAATATATAATATTTCATACAGTACTTTGTTATGACTGGTACATTCTAGGGTGAGTATTGTTAAAATAAGACACTTTCTGAAAATCTGCTTTCTGGAAAAAATGTACAGAATCACCTCAATATCTTGAATCCCAACTTGATACTATTCTATATACAATAATGCCCCTTTAACACTATATAGAAGAGAAAAGTACCAATACACACATACATTAACTGCCAAGTTTAACTGTCCAATTTCCCAGGCTTTTAACAATACTCACCCTATTTAACAAAGTTTTTGTCATCGATATTACTACTAAGTGAAAAAAAATCACTAACAACTTATCCGTAAGATACTGATGTAGTCCCTTTGGATTCATTAACACAAGCTACATTGGTTTTAAATGATCAGGGATTATTTTAAACTACTATCATGAATGCATTGCAGTGTTCTCGTTTAAATATTTTACAGCGGGAAAATATGTTTTTCCCGTGGGCAAAGGTGGATTTTAATGTGCAGTTTCACATAGTTGCAAATATTTCAAGTACGTTGTACGTATAAAGTGAGTATTATTGTAGGATTGTACATACACACACACAAACACCAGGGTCACTTATGACACCGGTTTATTAATTTCCAGTAATAGTGATATGTATTTTACGCGATCTTCCTTAATCTTACTCTAACACAAATCCCCATTCCTTTACCTAAATCATCTCGTCAACATATGCACGCCTACACAAAAATGTTTACAAGCAGTACGTCGTCTTCGTTATTTGGCAGTGATGTAGGGAAACGTGAAATACATGACTGGCCTCTCCAGAAACCAGTTTTGCAATTTGCAGTAAATTGAGACATTTTGACCGAGACAAAAAAGATGTATAAGGCAAACAAAACTGCCCCATCCACTAGTCCCAAATTACATAATACACTCGCCAGAAATTCACTCAGCATTGAATTCTTCGAAGACGACATAACATTTAAGTCTTTAAAAGCTGTATGCAAATTTCAGCGAGAAGCTGAAGACGGCAATGCGTTTATGACAGGTCTAGTAGTTGATAGTAGTTGAAAATAATCATTAGTCATTTAAAACCCTAAATTCTTCATTTTCCTCCAAAAGTGTTGCGTTTTTCATTATTTCGATTAAATTTACTGAGTTGTGCCATATTTAAAAATACGACATTCCATTCATCCAAGCAACCACATTCCTTTCTCCGCGAGTCCGCTTTTCTGTCACAGTCTAAAAACCTTCACAATAGCACCTTTAATTGCCAATAATGAGTGAGCGCCTTGTGATCAATTGATCGGTCCAGGATATTACACCGTCAAAAAAGGGAGCGATTTCTACCTTTGAGGATATCATTACTTGTCTCTGGGTCTGTACCTTCAAGGGATTGCCAATTGTAGCCTAGTTGTAGATAAATGTGCATTTTAAGTTACATAAATGGACTCTGAGGAACATTTTTGTACCATTGAGGGAACATTAATGTTGTTTGTACCTTGGGGAGCAAATCAGAATCAGGCCTGCTCCCGTTATTCTGACAGTATACCTTCCTTGTGCTTAATGAGATGTGTTGTAAAATAACTGCAGTTTATGGTTTCCAATTGATTTAGACTTTTTCTTTTCTTTTCCAGTGTGAATGTAGAGGGATCTTCTATTTATCGACTGTTAAAATGTTACATTGTAAATAAGAGAATACTTTAGATACAGTGTTATCACTAACTAACTGATTACACTCAGCTTTACCTGTAGGAAGGGACATCATATAAAGTCACATGTCAAAGCATTCCAGGTGTGGGGTAGGATCTGCGAGGGTGTAGGAGAGTGTTTGGTAATGGGAAGGACACAACGGGGGGGGAATTCACATCCCTTGCAGTTTCTACACCCCTGATAATGCGCTACTTTTTTATTCAATGTTTTCCATTTCAGTAAACATTAACAGTACAGTTACTGTGATCCCGCCCCCCCCCCCCCCCCCAGTCATATCGCTACAAATTTAATTGCCAAAACAATATAGCAATTTCACCAGGGTCTACAGTGAGACCCAAATTCCAGCCGGTCTCCACCACCTAAGATAGCTTTCACTTCAGCAGTGGGCCAAGGACCCTCAGTAACGTCATTAGGAAAGTTATAGTGACTCCAGCCAGAGAGAGTCACCAGACTGACTAGGTCTTACATCAATGACCACAGTAATACAGGTCTAATAAAAGTCTTTGTCCTACTTCTATAACCAGTTTTCACATGTACAGTTAAGGATTTGAACTGGATGTAGGTTCATCCTCAACCAGGGCTAAGCCATCATTTCTTGGGCAGTTGTACCTCTTCAAGACTAAGGTCAGTAGTACAGAACAAGATGAAGGCACATAGTGCCTTTGTACATGAGTGGAAACTGTATTGTGATCTCTAAGAGGCCTTGACATATTCATTATGTTGTCATGGTGGCTAGTAGCTACCTTCCGCCACCCGGAATCTGGCCAGGGTCCCAAGAAGGTCACTGTGGTACATCCCCCTTTCCAAAAACGTTGGGATGCTGTGTAAGATGCACAGAATCCAATCCTTTGCAAATCACACAAGCTCACATTTAGAGACAATATTTCAAATGCCGAAACCGAGAAATATTATTCACAAATATATGCTCAATTTGAATTTGATGCCAGCGACACGTGTCAAAAAAATTGGGGCAGAGGCAACATAAGACTACAGAAGTTGTGCAACGCTAAAGCGAAACACCTGATTAAATATATCACAACTAATTTGGTTAATTGGCAACAGGTCAGTAGTCACTGCGCAGTGAAGATGGGGAGAGGTTCACCACTCTGTGAAAGACTGCATGAGCAACAGTTTAACAATAATGTTCCTCAATGAAATATTGCAAAGAATTTGGGAAATTCACCATCTATGGAACATAATATCAATAAAAGATTCAAAGAATGTGTATGCAAGGGACAAAGCCAAAAACCAATATTATAAAAAGGTTCCACTGCATTAAAAACAGACACGGTTCCATAGTGAAAATCACTGTATGGACTCAGGAACACTTCCGAAGACCCCTGTCTGTGAATACAGTTTTTTGCTGCTTCGACAAATGCAGGATGAATGCCACCAAGTTATTGGGGCCAAACTCATGTACAGTGGACTGAGGCGAAATGGAAAACTGTCCTGCGGTCTGACAAATCAAAATTTCAAATTCGTTTCGGTAATCAACCTCCGGGCTAAAGAGGAGAGAGAGCATCCCAGCTTGTTATCAGACGACAGTTTCAAAGCCAGCATCTGTGATGGCATGGGGCTGCATTACTGTCCATGGGTCCTTGGCTAGCTTGCACATCTGGGAAGGCAGCATTAATGCTGAATGATATATACAGGTTTGGGGGCAACATATGCTGATATCCAGGCTACGTCATTTTTAGGGAAGACCTTGTATATCAAGTCAATATAAAGCACATTCTGCAGGTATTATAACAGCATGGCTCCATAGCAGAAGAGGTTGTGCGCTAGACTGGCCTGCCTGCAGTCCACATCTGTCACTCACTGAAAACATCTGGTATATCATGAAACGAAAAATATAACAGAGCAGACCTCAAAATGTTGAGCCATTGAAATCCTATATCAGGCAGCATTTCACTTTCGAAGCTCCAGCAACTGGTCTCCTCAGTCAGTTTACAGAGTGTTGGTCAGAGAAGAGGTGATGCAACACAGTGGTAAACATGCCCGTCCCAAATCTTTTGAAAAGTGTTGCTGCTTGCATGTATTTGTCATAAAACAATAAAACTTCTCAGTTTTTGTTGTGATTGTTCTATTCAGTTAAATGTGGGTTTCGTTTTTTTTACGGTAGGACAAAATGTAGTTGCATAACCCGGCTCACAACATCAAACATATTGTGCAACAACCTAGTTTTTATGAGAAGTAGTTCCCTGTAAAACGTTTCATGATGCTGCAGGAGATCTCTCAGACGCAGGTCAAATCCAGCCCATGAAATACTTAGAGTCTATGGACATCTCATTAGCTTAAAGTATTATCCATCAGTATCAGTGATCCACAGGCCAACGCAGGGAGCGTACTGTAAGTAATGGATCATGCAGAACATGGTGCAGAACCAGTCACCAATTGGGCAGCATATTAATGGATTTTGGATATAAACAGCCATTGGGGGACAAGGCGACAGGCCCTCCTGACAGGCTGTGGTTGGTGCATCTTACCGGCCTGCACTCTAATCTTAATTTTGATACATCATGCCCCTCGATCAATCCAGAATCTATCCTACGCACTGTTCTCCTTTTGAAGATGACTGAATCCCATCTGGTCTTTACTAGATCACTAAACTCTAATATTTACCCTTTCCATGTAAAGAAATCAGTCACCGCTGAACTTCTCACTCTGGGAACATCTACAAACGTCCAGATAAGGAATATGCACTGCTGAGATTCCGCTGGAAAACACGAGCAGGTGATATCCAGTGCATCGCTTTCTGAGAACATATGGGAGTAAACCGCAAGTGCATTTCCCTCATTATTTTTAGTTTGTGGGCTTTCTAATGTGACCTGAAACTGTCCAAATCATTCATTAAGTAACTCACAAAGTGCATCGTATTCAGAAGCCGACTGCAGTTCCTCTGCTTTTCCCATGCTGCACCAGGGGAGGCCGGGAGAACCTGTGAAACTGTGGCATTCCATTATTTGTAAGAACAAGCATCTCCTGAGTCTGACTATCATCTAGCAGCAGGAAACATTGCGGCCACTGTATTGCGAAGGCCGGCTTTCCGCTCATGTTTTGTGATATAGACTTGCTTAATTTGGTCCCAAGAGAGGAAACAACACTCGGCTGAATACCGTTTACGTTTTTTTTTTTTTTTTTTAAACAAAAAGCTTTACTGGAGGAATATGGCGAACACATTAACAGCTGTGATGCCCGGCTCGTCCGCTCCTCGTGTGTGCCACGCCCCCTGATTACCCACGTGTGCTTCCCTGATCGTCTCCTGCTGTGTCTGATTACTTTGATCAGTCCTGTCCTGTTTTAAGCCCTGGTCTTACCTGTTGCCCTCGTCCGTCATTGTGGATTCTATGTCAATCCCTGTCAGATGTTCCCAAACCCTCGGTTTTCTAATAAATCCCCTTTACTCCCCATACCTGGCCATGCCTTGCCTGTTTCCTGCCCGGACATCACAACCTGTGCTCCCTGGTTGTGACAACAGCTTTCTTCCATTCTTGCATTCACCCCGTATAACATCAAGGAAGATCAGGTCTTATTTGTCTGTATATGCAGCGCAGCATCTGGTCCAGGCCCATATTTCAAAACTAGACCTACTGCAACTTTCTACTAGCAGGTGTACGGGCTAGTTCTGTCAAATCGCTCTAGGTGATTGAAATTGCAGTGGCACATCTGGTATTCAGTCAGCCTAACTGTTATCATGACACACCCTCCTCGTCTCTTCACCGACTCCCTACAGGTTCTCACATCAAGTTAAAGTTCTTGGTGCAGTTTTACGAAGCCTTCAGTGGACAAGTACTCGACTACATCAAGAAGCTCCACAAGACCTGACATTTCATCTCACCCTCTTAGGTCAACGATCCAACACCGCTTGGATATTCCTCCAACACGTGCAAAGGGTCATTCCAGATGGTTCTCTCATGTGGTTGCCCGATGGTGAAATGAGTTGCTAAATATTTGATCATCAGATTCCCTTTCCACCTTCAAGAAACACCTCAAGACCCATCTGCTCAGGGAACACTTTTAATTGCCGAATAGAATTCTTTGTTCCAATAATATTCTTAATATCGCACTTTCTGTTCATTGAAAAGAAGTCTTACTAGACTGGTGCTTTGTAAGTTGTGTACCTCTCACTCCAGTCCTGCTTACACTTGTACCTGGGATACTTTGAAAGCTCAGCCTAGATGCACTTACGCCTGGTTGATTCCTTGACCGTGCATATCTTTGTAATGTGCTTTTTGCCCAACTTATTTTTGCACAAAGTGACACACACCCGTTAAATAAAAATACTGATACAGAATATAATGGCAGAATATGTCTTGCAGTGTTTTGAGTGTCATTACTCATACCGTAATCAAAAATAAGCTGACATTACACCACCTCTCTGGACTGGAAGCAACTAATACCATTACAGTTTCTTTAAAGAAAAGCGAAACTCGTGCTGCAATGAAGCGCAAAATACGAAAATTCAGAGATACAGCCAAAAAAATTATATACATATACTATATTAATATTGTATGTGAATATACACATGCATGCATACGTACATATTTGCATGATTTACATATAATCACCATTTTCCCTTATCTAGGGAAATACCACACCTGACATTCAGATTGGCTTGCATACACGACATGAAAAGGTTCTCACTTCTGCATTAACCAGCTGACTCGAAGTCCTCGAAGTACTTGTACAGAAGTCGTGACTGGGCCTTTGTTCTGACAACCAATCAGATAATGAGGCCCATCCGTCAAAATACCTGCAATGACACTTAAAGCCAAAGTTACTGCCCCATTCAGAGAAACATAATTAAGGTCGTTGTTACTTTGGGTTCTTTTATAGCGTTCAGAGCTGTCGAGTTGGATTTCTCCAAGTTCCTCGATCTCACTCTGGCTTTAACCGTCAAAGGAAACCAAGACCAGCCAAGGGAAGGTGATTTCGGCAGTCCTTTCCACGCCGCATAGCTGCATCTTTACACGACCAACACTCGCATGATATGTCATCAACAGTGGGGAAAACACACTTTGCTTGATCCCAGTATAAACTTGTGGCGTTACTGCAGCCATACATTGAAAAGGCAGAAGTCGTTAAAAATCCATTATAATTTAATAATGTTTATTGGGGGTTTTGTTGAGTATCGACATGTGACCCTGCGCGATAGCTTACCAGTGCCTGGGGGATTTCAAACAACAACACGCAGTTCCCCTTTCCGCCTCCCGCCTCTCTTTTTCTGAAGATAAAGTACTTAAACGTGTATGACTTAGGGTCTCACAAAAGAGTCATGCTGAACTCCAGGGACGAAGGAGGACCACAGAAATGAAAGGGGGAGCGTATTCGTCACCAGGAGATGCCACCCAATGCTGACTGGCCACAGCGGCTAGCAGAAGAGCGACTGGCTCATAAACACGCGATTCACCTGTGACTAACCACTGGAGAGAGCAGGTTCCTGGATAAAACACCATGACTCCAATCAACTCCACGTGCCAGTAAACATGCAAGAATATCCCCAAAATTCTAACACAGGCAAAAAAAAGAAAAGAAAACTTTTCACGATTGTCTGAATGCTACTTAAAGGTCCAATGCAAAGTACGAGGCATTTCCCTCTAGTACGAATAAAATGACATCGACTCTCTTTATCAAAATAGTTTATTTAGTTGCTTTTCATGTCACAAAAGCAAGACAAGCCCTATCTCCTCTTCATATCCCAATGACAACCTCTCACACTCAACTAAAAATGTGGGACAGACACAATCGAGATTCATCGTTACTCAGGAAGAGTTATGGCAAATAAAGTTTTTTTTTTTTTTCCTTTTTAAAAAAAAAGGGTGTGGGGGCGGGGTGGGGGGGGTGATACTTCACATCACAGTCATTATCTCCTCTATAATTGTACACTTTAAGAAAGCGATGCTTATCACATTTGCTATAATCTTATACGGTAAGAAAATGAACATCGCAGAAAAACACTAAATGCACGGAACTAGGAGAGAACAATTTATTGGTTTAAAAAGGGACCTTCGCCAACAAAAGGGTCCAGAAAAGGGGATCGTTTGCCGTTTCTCCAGAACCTGCTGCTGACACGGGATCATCTTGCAGAAAACTAGTTTGGGCTGAAGTTTCCGGAACCGCCGACTCAACGTACGTACGGAACGCCACGTTCACAGTCCAATAGACAAAATAGAAAAATAACAAACAAGAGCGGAATCTTATTAAAGGGGCCATCTTTTGTTTGCTTGGAACCCGACAAGAGGCAAGGAGCAGCCTTGTCCTGCCTCTTCTATTTGCTGTTTATAAAATCTTCAAGGCCTCTCTCTGAGGGCAAACTACAAAAAAAATGTTTGGGAGGCCGTAATATCCTGGGACAAAGGCCTTCAGATTCCTGGGACAACAGTCACAGGTCCCAGGGCCAAGGCCAGTGTTGGGACAGGGTGGTATAATCCCTAGGCGGGTAGGGAATGCCCACAGCACCCCTACTTCCCGGGGATCTTGGCTCTCTTGCGGGCGATGGCATCCTCAACCGCCTTCAACTGCTTCAGCAGCTCCTCTCGACGGGACAGTGTGCTGCTGGGTTTGCCCGACTTGGGCGGGGGCGGCCCGCCAGAGCCGGCAGCGGGGGGCTTTCCCGAGGACACCCCTAGGCCTTTACCGGAGGATTTGGGCGGTGGGGTCAAAGGGCGCTTCCTGCTGAAAGAACACACACACACACACACACACCGCTTTCAGTTCTCCATGCTGGGAATTTGTCGGGGAATCCCACCTTAATATAATATGACTGCGGCTAATTAACTGCACACTCGTCGACACATGCACTCACGCACCAATTAGGGACAGCAACGTGGTACCATGTATGGCCAACTTTCATTTTCAAATCTAAATTTAAGGGCAGATGGGCTCTGCAAGCTACGATATTTCCTCACACCACAGCTGCGCTGAACTGTTATTATCGTACTTATGGAATGTTCGCCACTCTCTTCTGACCACTTCTTTGTTTATTGCTTCAGTCTCGGTGAACGCTACGCAGTGCAGTGTGTGAACGTTCCAGGAAGGAGGCCGTTTCATAGATGCTAGAACCACCAGGTCTGGTGGTTTACTGGTACCATCGGTCCTCTGCAGACGATGACCAACCGAGTGCGTGTAGCGAAATTCACACTGTAATCGACACCATACGCGGTCTTCCCTCTATGGAAGTCCCTTGATGCACTCGATGTGTCTGGGCGCGGCAGAAGGGGGTGGAGTGCTCACCTCTCTGCCTGGGGGGGCATGGGTCGGGGGCCCTGGCCACGGGACCGGTCCAGTCTTGGAGACAGAGGAGGCCTTCCCAGCATTCTCCTGTCACGACCTGGTAGAAGAGGAAGACAGATGAAATGAGGGAACCAACATATACATCCTTTGTAATGAAGGTATGAAATGAATTACTAATGAAGAGACCAATTTTTATTGCTAATAAACTCATATTTCCCCAAACACAACATTTGGGCCGGTTGCATGGCTTGTTAAAGGGGCAGATCACTCCAAAACTGGAAAAAGATATATTTTAGATGGCCTTTACTGCTACCTATCTAGGTGGTTCTGCTGGGAGACGCCTCGTTTTGGAGATATCAGGTGTAGACATGAAAGGCTTCTCTCGAATACCATGGGAGTAAACGGCACTTTTTTGTGGTGATAAAAGCACCAAAAAATACATTTGAATAATTCAAGGGCAATGTCTCTTACCAGAACCCATGACCCAGTTACTCAAGATAAACTGCTCACTACCATGTCTGTGGATTAACATAGGAACTAATTTCTTCTACCGAACTCCACACACCAATCGTATCACTGCGCCGGAAGATATATGAGCATGACCACCCCGGCAATGTCTTCTGCAGTGATACGATCGCTGCGTGAAGTTCCGAAGAGGAAAATGCTTCGTAGTGAGCAGTGTAACGTACGAAGTCTGTGGTTTATCTTGAGTGACGGGGTCAATCCATCCAGTGATTCCGTCGCAAATCCATTGTGCGTGCGTGCACATGCATGTACACGTGTGACAGAGTACAGCAGGAGACGGTGTGCAGAATCGCAGCTTCTCGCGGGGAGCCCGCTTCACGCAAATGAGCCACGCTATTTCCTGGGTAACGAGACCTTAAAGGGGTGGGTGCAAACCGGAATTTCGTTCTTCTCTTCTGATTTGTATTTTTCTCCCTGCCCTGGCCAGCTTCCCATCTCGGCAGTAAGCAGTATGCCAAGTAAGAGAGGACCCAGGGCAGAGCAGAGGTGACAAAACGCATGGAACACAAATCCATAGAACTCAAATGATAGAAATCGTGATATAATCAAGTGATATTCAGCCTTATAGACATGAATACTCTTTCAGTCTTTCGGAAACGTCCCAGAATTAAAGATTTTCACTCATTTTTTGGCCTTAAAACTTTCAGGATTCCCAGAAACCAGCATGTCAAGGGCATCAGTGTGGATCATGGGGAAGCTGCGATGTTCAATCTCTGGTTCACTGACGGGGGGGGGGGGGGATTGGGAGGGGGTGCGAGAACACAGGTGTGAATGCCGCGCGCTCGAGGCCAGCTGCCAGCTCAGTGCGGCAGCTCCAGTTGGCTGGACATGAGGAAGGGGGGGCGGCGGCGGCAGACAGGCGCTCACCCCTCTCTGGTGACAGAGCTATCCTCTTGGAGAACGGCGACGTCGGCCGGTCCTTGTCCGAAGGCAGGTATCGCTTCCTGTTACCCCTGTCAGTCTGCTGCTACAATAAATGAGAGAAATAACTCAATGCCAGAAAAGAGCTTTTGGTCACGCTTAGATGGCTGATAAGAATTGGGAGAATCTGAAACATTTTCAATCCGGAGTCAGTCGCCCACAGAGCACTCTGCTCGCTGTAGAGGATTCTGTTAACACATCTGAGGGCTGGAGAGCCAGTATGAGAGATGTTCACTCCCCGTTCTGGAAGCCCTCTCAGACGAGGGGGTGTGCGACGTAGTGCATAGCGTTCGTGAGTCGGCTTCTGGCCTTGAGAGTCGCATATAAACCGGACCCGCATCCTTAAATGCGCGTCTAAGCAAACTTGCGATCACCTTGTTGAGTAGAGTCAGCTTGATGTCCTTATGGGAGCCGTATGCTCCGGGGGGGGCCATGGGGGGCGCGTGCGGCTGGTGGGCCTTCCCACCAGGGCCGGACTTCTGCGAGGAGGATAAGGGGGGCAGCCTGGGTCCGGGAACCAGGGGGTCCGGCTTCCTTCGATCTTCTTTGAAGGGGTCTTCCTTTTTCATCGGCTTTCCTGTGGGCCAGTCCAGATCACAAAGCAATTCAATTATTGAGGGGACATAAGAGGGGCTGTAATTCATACCAGATTGGCCAGCATTAGCGAATCATCTGTTGTGAATCAGTGAGTGACAGGGGAGAGGCCACACGGAGGGCCAATCATCTTCCAGCTGGGGCCTGCGCAGCACAGGTGCACAGATCGCCGTTACGGCCATTCTGAAGCTGCAGTGGGCCCTAACAGGTCGGCTGAGGTGGAGGGGGGGGTGTACCTCGATCTCTGTTGGGGCCCTTGTCCCGCGGGGGGCCCTTCTCCTTGCGCGCCTTGGCGGGCGTGGGCGAGCGAGAGCTGGCCGATGAAACCGGGCTGGCCAGGTCAGCGTACATGTCATCAGAGTCGGCGCTGCGGACCGAGCTGCTGCTGGATGAGGCCGAGGAGACGGAGGAGACGCTGCTGACAGTCAGGGACCTGTGGGGCGGGGGGGGGGGGGGGGCGAACATGCGGGGCGGAAAGAGGAAAAGCCAGAGGGATGCAAGTTACTTCTGCTATTCGAACAGAACTGAGCGAAACTAAAAGTGCAGGTAGAGCAAAACCGCAAACGAAAGCAGACGACAGCAAATGAGAGCCACAGTGAGGTACCTGGACTTTCTGCGAAGGCCACCAGCGGGTCGCAGCAGCAGAGAAGGGCATGGAGAGGGTGGTGGGGAGACAGTTTAACATTTGTTAAAATACTCTGAAAAGCCTCAGAGACCGGCTCTCGTTGTTTGTCCCGTTCCGGGAAGGACAGCGAGTACGTGTGGATATGGTAACTCTTAGGAGATGATGAGCGAAAACGCTGAATGCAACAAGCCCTGAATTCCCCGGGAAAGCTGAGAAAAAGCCCCAATTAAGGAAAGTACGGGATTGACATTCACACAATCTGAGCGTTGTGTCCAAAAGGGAAGAGGATCGCTGGAGCAGAGCGCAGACGACGCGCCTGTTCAGGGAAGAGCGTCCCATTGGGTGCGAGATCATCCCGGTCTTACCTGGACTTACGGGATCCGGACCGGGAGTGAGACAGAGAGGGGGAGGAGGAGTGCGTGTGCGAGCCCGATGGGGAGCGGGACCGAGAGCTGGAGGCCGAGTAGCTGGATGCGCTGCCACTGGCACTGCCGCTCATCGTCCGCCTGGGGGGGGGAGACGTTAGTGTCATCAAGCGGGGGGCCGGACCGCCCGACTCCATGCAATACGCTGGGACACAGAGCCTTAAAAGACCACCAAACATCTCAACGCCCCAGCAGCTTCCAGCAGATTCGAAAGAACGGAATTAAAATTATCAAATTGGGAATGAATAAACCGCGGAGGGGGGAGCACTTCCTGGTGCCGGCGGCGATGGCGCTCTCTGCTGCGGAGCGACACGCACATGAAGCGCTCCCACCTCCCTCTGGCTGCCGCCACGTGTGCGATGACAACACGACACCCTGGCCTTGGCAGGGTAACTTTTCCGTGGGCTTTTCCATGACGCTCACCGTCTAATCATGTGCTCATATTGAGTGTGGTTATTTTACGCTCCGCTCGCCATAAATCTGCCCGCGCTTTCGCCGCAGAACGGGAAACCATGCACGTGATACTCTCTCTGTGACATCCCACTCGCTCACGTTATCGGAGATGCGTCAGACAGCCCCTTTTCCCTGCATGCTTTGGGCCATACGCCCCCAGCGAGGACCTGAGTGGACTCCATTGTCCGAAATCCACGCGGCTGGAATGCCCGGTGTCGCAATGGCACATGTAAATGTGCTGGCACACAGAGCTGCTTTATGGGCGGGACAGCGCTCCGCGAGGGTTACCCCCCCTCCCCCCAGCACAGGTAAACAAGCTCCTTTGGAAATATACAAATGAGGGCGCGACCACCGAGTACCTTCTCGCTGCAGACACACGCGGGAATCACCGACACCTCATCCTACTATTAGAGAAAACCCAAATAATGCCGGAACGAGCATCCGTGTCGAGACGCTCCCAGCACTTTCCGCTGGAGTGGCCCTTCAGGATTAGCGAGTCTGAACATATTAATCGCCAAAGGTACCTCTGCCGCAGCCAATCACGACGGCTTATCACGCATATAACAGATTATTAGGCATAAACCTGTTGATTGGAACAGACAAGGATATTAAACTTGGAAAAAACCAAAACTATGATGAGAGAGATGGGGATTTCCCCAGGCAGGCCGAAATGCCAAGTGCTTGTGGGGGGGGCGGGGGCGGGGCTACCTCCGAGGGGGGTTGTGCTGCTGCCTCTCCTTCCTGCGTCCCTCCCGCGGCACGGCCAGCTTGCCAGTTTCCCGTGGGTTGATGGGCTTGGCCCCCTCCCGGGGATTCACCCGGGGATTTGGGGGCTTGGCCCCCTCTATGGCAGGCCTGAGGGGTTTTCCCAGAAGGCCCGGTTGGGGTGGCGGGGGGGTGGGTGGTTTCTTGGCGGGGGCCTTCTCCCTGCGTGGGGGCAGCACGGCAGAGTTAAGGGGGTTCAGAGAGGAGGAAAGCACATTCCACACTGTTACACTCACCCCTTTGGTGTTTGGGCCCGTGTTCATGTACACACGCGTGTACTCGTCCCCTGTGTGTGTGTGTGTGTGTGTGTGTGTGTGTGTGCGTGCGTGCGTGCGTGTGTGTGTGTGAGCTACATGCACATCCCCACGGGTACGCTGTGTCACACCCTTTGACGGGCGCAGGAACTGGCTCCACTTTAGCCTTGGCGGCATTCCTCTGGGCAGCGCGGCTGGGAGATGGAGACTGGGAGGACGAGAAGGACCTCGATCTACAGCCAGGTGAAAACAGCAGCACAGTTTAAGACTCCAAAATCTGTCCGGATCCCACATCGCTTCACCGCGGAGGGCCGGCCGGATCACAAGGCCCGCTTCAGAAGTACCTCACCTGGACCGACTCCGAGACAAAGAGCTGTGCTGGGAGGAGTGGCTGGAGTAGGAGGTGAATGAGGAGGAGCGGGAGCGTGACCGGGAGGAGCCAGATCCAGTGTAGGACGAAGAGCGCGACGAGGACCTGCGAATGCATACAGAGGAGGAGAGAAAGGCTCAGAAAGGTGCACCGGCAAGGAGCGGATGGATCTCGCGCAATCGGAGCCGGGCTGGGCCTCCTGGTACCTGGAGGAGTTGGAGAGGGAGACCGAGGAGCCAGAGGGCCGGTGCCGCCGGTGCAGGGGGGACATGGTCATGCCCACGCGTCTCCGAGGCGACTTGGACCGCCGCCAGGGATCCTTCCATTCATCGGGCCTCTTCAGCAGGGGGCCCAGCTCCTTTTTGGGTGGGGGCTCCATCGGCCTGCTAAGAGGGGATGCGTTTCAGCACTTTCCTGCCAGGATCCCCAACCCACTCAGACTGAACAAGACCCAACAAAAACACAGACATAATCAATAATTATTGATATTACTCTCCAGCATCTCTCCAAGTCATTCCCTATTTAAATCGTTTCTCAGAAATGTTTCACATTTCACTGCTTACTTATCAGCACTACGTTACTTTCTGCGACATCGAATTCAAAACTCCTCACGCGGCCAACAAACGTCACTCATTCATTGGTCAGCCGGCGCCATCTGCAACATCGCGCCACGCAAAGTTATCAGCCGATTCGCCTGGTAACTTCTACCCCTGATTTCCTAACGCCGCAAATCCGTTCGTGCCTTTTTTAAAGTGTCGAGGACACTGCAGCGTGGCCGCAGGCCCGTTCAGTGCTTATGGGAGAGAAAAGGCCACTCGGCACAGACAGCGAAACACCGTATCCTTCCAATTGTCAGCCTGAACCTGACTATCTGTGACCAATGGACCAGGCGTCAGGGAGTAAGCAGACAAACCTCCATTTCCATATGCCGTTCAAGTGGTGAGCAGGACCCACGTTACGATGGTCCTTGTTTCAACATTTCGACTTTACGATGGGTACGATCATCGAATAAATTACATGACGTATTCAATGTTATTATGAAATAGGCTTTGAGTTAATGATTTTGCCCAACTGTAGGCTAATGCAAGTGTTCTAAGCATGTATAAGGTAGGCTAGGCTATGATGTTCATTAGGTTAGGTTTACTGCATTAAAATTCATTTTCACCTTACGGTATTTTTGGCGTTACAATGGGTTTATCGGAAAATAACCCCATCGTAACCCAGGAAGCATATATATAGGATGGAAACAGTGTTTACTGGACATAACGCATCAGCAGATTTAAACGCGTTTTTGACTGGCGCTAAGCACAAATATGTGTGATCTTAACATCCTGAACATGTATCTCCCTTATCAGGAAACCGGCAGCATTATAGAAGAACAACAAGGTGATCATATCACTGGTGAGTAACTGAGCACGGTCCTTCACCCCGAAAAGCCCTTCAGGGTCACTGGCTAAATGGCCCCGTGCTCCAGCCTCAAGCTTTGCTCCCACCGTTATACAGTATCAGTCAGTACGGTCATGCCGCGTCTCCTACAAAGGAGAGTGATACACATGACCTGGCCACCTGACCTAAGCACAGTAGAAACAGTCTTGGAGGAGTCTGACCGGAGTGTGAAGGAAAAGCGACCAATGAGAGCTCTGCAACCGTTGGGAATTCCTTCAAGATACCTGGAAACGCATCCCAGGAGGCCACCTCAAGAAACAGGTTGTAGAGGGGAAAGTAGGGTCAGCCAGTCCCTGGAGCAATTGGGGATAAGGGCCTTGCTCAGGGGCCCAATGGTGGCATCACTCTGCCAACCACGGGATTTGAACCAGCAACCTTCCGAGTCACTATCTATAGAGGAGCGTCCCTGAATGTTCACCCCCCCCAGCTAAATTAATTTCTTTTTTTTTTGCTTAATACTTTTTTGGCCAGTATGTACTTCCGTGTGTAATTTTGTAGGCTTGATGTCTTTATAATCATTGTAATATGCAGGCAATAGTACAAGTAAACCTTTCTATGGGTGGGTGTGTCAAAATAATTGACTGGCACTGCGTGTGTGTGTGTGTTCCTCATAGGATGAGAAAACTAATTCCTGTACTTGTGCTTGCAAAGCGCAGGTCTGGGCATACTTCTCTGCACATGTAATCCGGATATGGGGCTGTTCATACTTCTGTAATCAAGCCCGCATAACAGGCGAAAGGAGAAAAATGCAATGCTGCGGAGGTATCGGTTCAGGCTGCCTGTCACTTTACGCTATTTAGCATCAAGCACTTCGCGACAGGCTGCAGCAGCAACTTGCAGACTGGGGAGGTCGCATTCCAGTAGAGCCCCAGGCATCGCACTGAACGCAAGACAATTTCCTTACATTTTCCCAGAACGGTCAAGGAAGAGTCCCACGGCGAGGAACAAAGAGGACAGTCAAGAGAATCTGACAGTGATAGTTATACGATCTGTTAATATTCTTGTGCTTGAAATAAACTGAAACATGCACTCCCTGTCTCTGTCTTTAACGTCTTTAAACATCAGGTGAGAAGGTATTGCAATTAGGAATGAACATGCTAGAATGGTTAAGTTACAGTTTGGATAGCTACAGTCATTCCACTGCTTAGCCTGAGAAGACAAAAGGTTCAATCGGCATTAGCTATAGTGGCGCAGACGTAGCATTGCGTCTGTGGGGGGCCAGCGTGGCTCAGTGGGCTCAGCCCCTGTGCGGGTGAGTATAAGGCCACCGGCCTCAGCCCCTGTGCCTGTGAGTATAAGGCCACCGGCCTCAGCCCCTGTACCTGTGAGTATAAGGCCACCGGCCTCAGCCCATGTGCGGGTGAGTATAAGGCCCTTAACCCTGGCGTAGACTCGAACTCAGGTTCCAGAGGTGGGATGGTTGAAATATTAAATAAAACCCACCTGTAATCTGAAAAACCAAGAGATGAACAAGAACTGCTATTAACTCAAAATGTCTCTTTACAGCAGAGATAACTTCGGCGAGCATCTTTGCCTGGGCACATCAATGGTCTTTGATTAAAAACTGCCGGGCTTGCTTGGTGAGAGATCTTTCAGCCCGAAGACTAAATATCGAATATATAGTTAAATTTAACACTGTCACAGGATTCTCACGGACAAGCCATGTTTGGCAAAGCCCATTTTTTATTTCAGGTAATGTGCAGATGGCTTCTCTTTGATTGGTCCAAGCACTGTTTGTGATCCACGAGACTGAAATATAACCTCTGGATCAAGGACTTGTGTAACAGAGCCCAATTTGTTGCCTAGCTGGATAACTTCTTGGATTTAAGGCACCCAAGTTCAAATGGACTCTCTCTTTCTGTACTTACACTTAACCCAAACTACCTCATATCTGACAAGTTACTCGGCTAAACAAGAAATCCTGCTTCATGATACAGGCCCCTGCTTGGAGCAGAACAGGCTCGCAGGCTAAATCTACGGCAACATATATATTTATAATTGACTTACTATACAGTCATGGCCAAAAGTTTTGAGAATGACAAGTACTGGTTTTCACAAAGTTTGCTGCTTCAGTTTTGTAGATCTTTTTGTCAGATGTTTCTATGATATGCTGAAGTATAATTACAAGCATTCCATAAGTGACAACGGCTTTTACCGACAATTACATTAAATTTATTCAGACTCAATATTTGCAGTGTTGGCCCTTCTTTTTGAAGACCTCTGCAATTCACCCTGGCTGCTGTCAATCAACTTCTGGGCAAAATCCTGACTGATGGCAGCCCATTCCTGCATAATCAATGCTTGGAGTTTGTTAGAATTTGTGGGTTTTTGTTTGTCCACCCGCTTCTTGAGGATTGACCACAAGTTCTCAATGGGATTAAGGTCTGGGGAGTTTCCTGACCATGGACCCAAAATGTCGATGCTTTGTTCCCGAGCCACTTAGTTGTCACCTTTGCCTTATGGCGCGATGCTCCATCCTGCTGGAAAAGGCATCATTCATCAACAAACTGTTCTTGGATGGTTGGGAGAAGTTGCTCTCTGAAGATGTTTTGGTACCATTCTTTGTTTGTTTTCTAAGGCAAAACTGTGAGTGAGCCCCTTCCCTTGGCTGAGAAGCAGCCCCACACATGAATGGTCTCAGGATGCTTTACTGTTGGCCTAACACAGGACTGATGGTAGCGCTCACCTTCTCTTCTCTGGAAAATCTTTTTTCCAGATGACCCAAACAATCGGAAAGGGGATTCATCAGAGAAAATGACTTTACCCCAGTCCTTGGCAGTCCAATCCTTGTACCTTTTGTAGAATATCAGTCTGTCTTGGAGAGAAGCAGCTTCTTTGCTGCCCTTCTTGACACCAGGCCATCCTCCAAAAGTCTTCATCTCACTGTGCGTGCAGATGCACTCACACCTGCCTGCTGACCAAGCTCTGCACTGGTGGTGCCCCGATCCTGCAGGTTAATCAACTTTAGGAGACGTCCAGGCGCTTGCTAGACCTTCTTGAAGCCACTTTCACGACAACTGAACCTCCCTCCTTGGAGTTTCTCGATGAGCCAATAAATGGTTGATTTAGGTGCAATCTTATTAGCATCAATATCCATGCCTGTGAAGCCCTTTTTGTGCAAAGCAATGATGACAGCACACGTTTCCTTGCAGGTAACCATGGTAAACAAAGGAAGAACAATGACTTCAAGCACCACCCTCCCTTTAAAGCATCCAGTCTGCTATTCTAACTCAATCAGCATGACAGAGCGATTTCCAGCCTTGTCCTCGTCACACACTCTCACCTGTGTTAACGAGAGAATCACTGAAATGTCGTCAGCAGGTCCTTTTGTGGCTGGACTGAGATGCAATGAAAGTGGGTTTTTTGGGATTAACTTCATTTTCGTGGCAAAGAAGCAATTAATCGCAATTCTTCTGATCACTCTTTATAACACTCTGGAGTATATGGAAAATGCCACCCTGAAAACTGAGGCAGCATTTCTGTCATTCCCAAAACGTTTAGCCACGGCTGTACATTGTGCATTTTCACCTTTCTATGCCTAGAAAACACCAAAGAAACAGTTGCAAATACACTAGTACATAAGAGTACATGAGAGTAATCATTTTTAAAGTACATATGGTACTGTACTAGAGAGAGACATGGTGAGAAATCTGTGTCAAAAGTCTTGCATATCAGAAGGGCTATTCATGTGGTAACATTGACAACCACCGAAACCATAGAATCTTTCCATTAGTCTCAAAAGTAGTAACTTACAGGCTGCATTCCAGTAGAGCCATATTGCATTGAACACAAGACAATTTAATTACTTTTTCCCAGACAAGTCAAGGCAAGAAACAGCAACGCAAAGAGGACTTCCAAATGATTTATGTTCCTGGCACAACAGCATCAGAATGTTCGTGATAGTTATACAATCTGTTAATATTCTTGTGTCTGGAATAAACTGAGACATTGTGTGGGAAACATCTTTAAACTCTTGAAAAAGCAAGTGAACAGGTATCAGTATTAGGCCTTGGTTAGTAAGAAGTGTCTGGATTATAAGAAACCATTGTATTTAAACTCAAATGTTCAATATAGCAGGTTTTATGGCCGTCTGTTCATAAGTTATCCAACATTCTAACCCGGGGACTTACTGCACTGAAAATTCAGTAATTTGCCTAAATCAGCTAAAATTACTTTGGTCATGCACCCCGTACGAGTTAAACTTACATGAAATATTTGTAGCATCAGACTCAAATATGATTACGACCTTGAAAAAATTAAGACCTAGTAAACTTAAATGTAAGACTTAAGGCATTTCAAGGCCTCAATTAGTTGAAGTCGATTTTAAGAGTAAGATTTTCTTTAACCCCCCCGCGGACACCGCGCCAATGCCCGCACACCCAGGGCCTTCTAACGGTCATGTCATACACATTTTTTGCTCATTTCAGTGTGTATGGAAACACTTTCGGAAACAACGTGAAAACGCCTGTGTGGACGTAGCCTAAGACAGCAAACGCTCTTATTTATGTTATTCATCTAGAACATTCTGCTTACAGCTGTATAAGCATTTTGGTCTTTCGTGAGACACAAACATCATTTGTAGAATATTACAAGTGCTAAGGCCCTATTATTTCTCAATAATTAAAAAAAATTACAGAAATGCTGACTTTTTTTTTTTAAATGCCATCCTGACATGAACCTTATCCACACGGGCCTGGTGAGCGTGACAACTGTGTGAGTGGCAGGGGACACCCAGGACAGGACACATAGTGACACACCACTGACAGTTTAAAGCTCCCTGATTCACTGGACTGTGTGTTATTTTGGACTAAGGATGAAACTCTCAGCAGCCACCCACGGACAGAGAGCAGGAACCTCCCTTCATGCTCTACTAAGTAACTAATATTTAAGAAAAGGGAATCAGCACAAATAAGTGAATGAAAAAAGATAAACTGACATTCCAGCAGTTTCAGCATTGTCGTTACATCGTTTAGCCTAGATAAGCAGTTTTGGTCGGCACAGCCGCACTGGTCTATTCACATTTTTAGGCTTTACCTCACGCATGTAAACACGCCGGGCCTCCCTGGGATGCCATGACCCCCCCCCCCCCCCCCGCCGCCCGTAAGACCAGCGATCCACTGATTATCACCTCTCGGCACATGCCGCATGGAGTATTTGCCCTGCAAACGACGCGCGGCATTCAGACAATGCCGTGCCCCTGGGCAGGTTACGCAATCGCATCTCACTCTGTTCCGGGGGTGAAAGTGGGTGGAATTTTCAAGGCCATTTTTAGTGGGACGTAGAGAACGTGGCAAACAAATAAATAGACAGACAAACAAACAAACACGCCGATGCATGTCTCTGCCAATCTGGTTGTGGTATTGACATACTGACCAAGGAATGTGGGTCCTGAACTTTAACCCTATTTGCCTATTCAGACAGGATGAGTTTTACATGGAGATGCAATGTAATTGAAACAATTACCCACAAGGTCTGTAACTTGAATCCAGTCCGAATCTGCCACAGTAAAAATGACCTTCTACAGTGAACACGGGTCTCTCTCAGTAATACTAGCTCAGTACAAATTGTGATCTTGGAAATAAGACCATATCTATAAAGGCAAGGCTTGAGTAAACCGCACTTACCCACCAAAAAGAGACACTTAATGGGTACCGAGTCTCCATGTAAACGTCTCACAACCGGCTTCAGTAGGTTCAGAGCTGTACCGAGTAGCCACAGTATGGCTGGGGGAAAGAAATTAGCTTTGTTTTTTATTGCATCTGATTAGGATGTTAAAGGGATAGATCAACTAAAAATGAGGACCTGTTATTTTTTTTCTACATGCACTACCTATGACGTTAACACCCGGATGGGATTTGTTTTATCTCCGCTCTCTCTAGTAATTTGAGGAAATCCCACCTGCTTCTTATCCTCCCGAATCAGCCAATCAAATCACCTTTCAATTTGCATACCGAGACTCCCTTGCTAAGAGTAATCCCGGCCGAATAAACTACGTGCATCTCAATTCCTCAAATCAGCCTTTACACAGGCAGCTTCTAGGCTAGGATACCTGGGATCACAGATACTTTAGTATCCTGACCTCCCCCGTACCAACTCGCTGGCTCAGTATCGACCAGCATTCCACTACGGAGACCTCAGGCTTGGGTACAAGGGCCACTTTCCAGTTCCCCATAGCGCTAAAAACAACAAACCGGGGCTGATTTCACTCCCTGGTCCCGCTGCACGCTGCTCAGTACCCATGCCACCTCCAACGGCCCAAGTCCTGATCAGGAACAGCTGAGAGAAATTCGTCTTGTGGCTTTCCCAGGGAATTTATTTTACTTTTGTTTTCATACAAGCAGCGCGGTTGAACTTCCTCTAAACGAAGGACGCTGTCGTCATGCACCAAATTAATCCAGTGACGGTCCCTGCCACTAAACACGCCCCCAGAGAGCTAGCCTGTGCTGCTAAGGAAGTTCATGGAAGGTCAGTGACTGACTACCTGCTGGAAAAACAAAAAAAAAAATAATTAAGTCACTACTCACTTCCACGATGGTACAGACGAGGAAACAAAGGAGGCAGTGCGGGATGTGGCGGTCATCAGGGTCATGCAAATTATACTCGGCCTTACATGCCTCCTGTCATGTGACCCAAACCTTCCTGCTCTCCAGCTGGGCACATGCTTGAGATGATCCCAAATGTATCCCAAGCACCCAAGAGGGGAATATCGGGAACACCGGGCTCCTCTTTTACCATCGCAAAGCTTCTGATCAACCACACTCTGCTAATTTATATCCCCCCAACCTGGCCACCAGAACGTCATCTGGGTCCGGCTGGTCGTGTGACCAGTGTTTAGGCATCGGGCTCAAAACTAGTGGGCGTTAACCCAACCCATCCTCAGTTAAACTCTCAAAATCTAGTGCCCCATAAGCAGGAATTACGGCCACATAGAAAATAATCGTAAAAAAATACGATTCACATGTAACTTACTTAACAGAGGCGGATATCCAAAGCGATATAGAACTGAGAAAGCACAGCCACCCTACAGCAACTCCTAAATGTCTTACTCAGGGGGTCAAGTGGGGGGGGGGGGGGGGACTGTATGTATATGCTGCTCCCACTGAGATTAAACACACCTCTTACTATGCAGGAGACACCATGCGTCTCTACATTTCAGGGGGAACTTCAGACCCTCATGAAAACCTGGGACCCTCTGTATTGGCATCCTTCCCAGCATGAACTGCAGCCCCTCACCTGGGTGGTGGGGCGACGGGCGAGCGGGCCTTAGGCTTCTCCTTGTCCTCCTTCTTGTCGCGCGGCTCCCGAGGGGGGCGCTCCCGCGCCGGTGGCCGCTCCTTCTCATCGCGCTTCATGCGGTCCCTCTCCCACTCCTCCTTCCTCCGCTGGCGCTCCTTCTCACGCTCGCGCTCCCTCTCGCGCTCCCTCTCCCGCTGCCGGCGCTCACGCTCCCGGTGGTCCCGCTCCCGCTCCCTGTCCCGCTCCCGCTGTCGCTCCCGCGGGTCGCGCTCCCACTCGCGCTCCTACGGGAGACGCGCGGACACGGGGGTAGGTTATGGTTAACGGGAGGCAGATTGTGAATAAGAGGAGAGACCAATAGGAGGTCTAGTCGTGCATGTCACATGGACAATGACGACCAATCCCAACTGTTCATATATACGCATAAATGATCATTGACGACTGCAGGGATTCATCAGCTAAATGCACAAGCAGCCTGAGGGCCACAGCAGAGGATCAGGAACAGCTTCTGCCCCATGGCGGGCAGGACCTGGACTTCCACGCCTAGACATGCCTAATTATGCACAATCTAATCTTAACAAAATCTTGAATCTTGAAATGAGCCAAGGGTCTGTATTCACATGACTGTCTGGGATTATCAAGGATAGAGCCTGCAAGTAAAAGTGTGCATGTGCGACTGTGCGAGTGTGTAAGTGTCTGCATGCGGTAAGTGGGGTAGGGCGGGCTACACCCTCACGTTGTAGTGGTAGGGCAGCGGCGTCTCCGTATAGTGGACCCTGAAGTTCTCGTACTGCCCTCCTCTCCAGAATGTCTCCATCTCATAGTCGTAATAGGAGTCCGTGTAAGGGTCACTGCTGTGGAGCGGGCAGAGAGGAAATGTCAACATCTGTGAGGGATAAGTTCTGGGGGACGGGTGGAGGGTCAGTGTGCTTACCCATAGCCTGGCTCCCTGAACTCCACGTCTCTGAAGGGGGGAGAGAGGAAACAGACACCATCAGCAAAACAGCGGCGGCCGTCCCACAGCGGTGACAGAATCGCAGAACCGGAAGGCTGCTGGTTCGAGTCTCAAGTGAAGCAGTTCAGCCAGTAACAGCCCAAAGCGTCCAGCTGTATAAATACTAAAATATGCTAGAGGCTTCAGGTAACAGCATCAGCTAAGGAGCCAAAGAGGAGCTGAAAGGGAGAGGAGCCAAATGGGGCGGGACTGGGTAGCAGCGGACACACTCACCCCGGCTCCCTGATCTCTCTGGTGATGTGGTAGCTGCGCTCCCTGAAGAACTCATTCTCTTTGTCAAACTCCCGCTCATCCTCGCCGATGGTCACGTTGAAGCGCTTCTCCTCGAAATCAGGCTCCTGCTCTTTGCGTATTGTGGCCTTTTTCAGCACCTGGGGGGATGGGGGGGGGAGGAGTGTCAGTCCTTAGGTGCGAGGCCTTCCTTTGTCTGGAACACTAAGGTAGTCCCAAGGCTGCCTTAAAGCCTCTTTTCAGGATACTAGAAGAGTGTCTCTAATGGCAACTCAGATGGTTCTCGGTTTAACCTGCAGGAGGCGTTCTGCTGTCGTAGTTTTGAACCAATTACCGCAAACTGCGTGACTGAAATGCCCCGTGGTACAGATGTATAAAGACAGAAACTTCTGTGCGTAACGTTGTCAACTGAGCACTGATGTGTACGCGTTACATAAAAAAAGCAAGATAGAAAATTACACAGTCAGCCACTAGGGGGCAGATGGCTGAACTGTGCCGGAAGGGGTGGGGTGCTGGGGGTGTACCTCCTTGGCGTGTCGGAGCCCCCTCTCCCAGGCACTCTCTACCGGAGGCTCGGCTGGCAATGGTGGTGGCGGCAATTCTTCAAGAGCGGGACCCCCCTGGAGGTGGGAACACGCAATAACACTCATGCAAACAAAATAACATCCATATGTTGAAATGCGTCCAAAAACGGAGGGACAGGGAGGGGTGGCTGGGCAGACTGCCTACCCAGGGGTTGGCGGGCATGAGGGGGTGGGGGCCTCCTGGGGGCCCCCCGTTGGGTGAGAAGGGGTCCGGCTTGGCGATGAGAGAGTAGTTGCCCTTGTCATTCACTCCCGGGTGGATAAATCTGCAGTTCATGCCCCAGGTGCAGTTACCTGCGAAAAGAGTGAGACGTTAAAAACACACACACAGGTGCCAAAACCCTGAGGGCGTAAATCAGGGCCCGTCGTAAATTCTCACCCATGTCTCTACACAGGTGACATACGCCTCCAATTTAACGGTCTACCAAAGACGTGGGCAAAAACTTGTTCATAATTTTTTTTTACAGAAAACTTCAGGTGATGCCTGTCAAAGCGCGGGGGGGGGAAAAATAATTCCCACTACAGTATAGAGCGGATGCAGTATAATGGCTCCCCCTGCTGGATACAGGCAACAATGACAACATAGAACAGAATAACTGTAAAAACGTTTTTAAAAAACTGACCAATACCCAGCCAGAAATATTTTCTCGGGGCCCATTGGGCTCAGGCTGGGGTGCAGACCTCTAGCTACAGTCATTGCAGATAAGAATGGCACTTAAGCGCAAGTCTATGGGCGCCATTAGGGGGCGCTGTTCTGTACAAGACTCATAATCGGCACCTCCAGAGCTACAATCCATCCACTTCCATGGATTCTCTGTTCTTTTGCCTTGTGGAATAACATTAAAATGGTTACGGTGGTGTTTACTGCCGCCTACAATGAGACATTATTTTCAATTATGCCTACTTCTTAACGTGACCAAAACGCATAGCAGAAGGGCCCCCTCACAGGATTGAATTACAGGCTTTTGCCAGCCAGTAAGTGCAACAGCAGAAATTGTTAATACCGCAGCCGCTCAACTAGCCTGCCTGATCTGCTGACTGAAAGAACTTAAGATTAATTAAGACCACCTTCAACCGATTACATTAAGACATGATTTCATTCTCCAGTTCAGTTGAAATGACTAATATATATTTACTAACACTGAAAAGTGACCAGATGTTTCCACATCTTGTTTTGCCCCTTTAACACACAGTACAGATCATCACATTTAATAAATAAGCAGCCTTGAACCCTTGAACAATCAAGCAATAGGACTGACCTGTTACATGTTCAATAACCTGTTATATGTTCAATAACCTGTTATTTATTAAATCTGTGCAAATGATCAAGGGAACAGAGTTTACTAGCACAAATTCGGTCATGCTTTGTTTACCGATGAGGATACGTCACGACAGGTAAATGCATTGCCAGGGGATTTCGTCCTTGCACAGGCATCACAAAGTGTACTAAACTGAACAGCTCACTGCTCACCTAGGCTATATGGTACAGTACGGTCCAGTAACATAAAGTACAGTATAGTAAACTGTGTTACTGGTTTACGTATCAAGTATAGCGTAGTAGCTTTGTTTACACTAGCATCACCAAACATACAAACAATGTGTTGCACTATGACGTTATGATGGCTACGATGTCATTATGCGATATGAAATTTTCGGATCCACTGTAATCTTATGGGACCACCGTCGTATATATGCGGTCTGTCACTGACCGAAATGCTGTTATGGGGCACATGACTGTACATGTAACAGCTCATTAAAGCTTATACAAATTCCTTAAGTGATGCATGTATTCTATGTATTCTATGCTCATTTCAGCCAAATTCAAATAATATTTCAAACTAACATCCATCCATCCTCCACTGCTTATCGGGGTCCACCACTCCGAGCCGACATGCCTTGAGCACCCTCTCTCAAACGAATATAATTTGATTAAAGAACCATGAAGCGATGACTGCATCGACGGCAGACTGGTTTCAGGGGGCTTGGTGCTTGGTTTGGGCGAGTCGGTAATGAACCACGGGCCGTGGAGTGCAGCAAAGCAGCGAGGGCCTGACCCGCCGCCCTCCGCAGCCCAGGGAGCTCCCTGATAATTGCATGTTTGATGGCTGACATACTTTTCACACAATTTTAGATGGGCACACAGTGTCCTTCAAACTAGGCACTCTATAAACGCGAGCAAATGCAGTGCGCTTCAGCACGGTGCACTTTCAGCAAAATAGTCCATTTTCGGTTAAAAAGAACATCTCCATTTGCCAGACGATTGCTGTGGTTCATTTCCATGTTTATTACCAAAGAAACGTAAAGAACAACATCGGAACACAGTAGAGTACCTGTATGCTGGAGACAGCCAGTCAAACATTCTTCTTTCATTACACGTAAACATAAATATTCAGATGCATGTATATAAGGGGCCATAAGCAATTGGTGACCAGGGTTCAAGTCCCCCGATAAAACCTCCAAATTGGAGTGAGAGCAGGATGATGCAAAAGGAGCGTGCAGAGGGCATTAGCATGAGTCAGACTCCAGCCAGGCACCACGTGAGATGTGGGTCCAAATGTTTTCCCTGAACACAGCCCACACAAAGACAGGTACTGAGGGTTCGACGTTTACACTACTCTCTTCAATCGAAAAATACATGCTGTGAAAAAAATTAAAGACTTTGTGATGGTTTGCAATTTGAGAAGTAAAAAACGCAAGATGATTTCCAGGACATGAAAAAACTCCCAATGTCACTCAAAATGAGGGCCCCGAATCTCCGGTACTGTTGTTTTGGGGTTGTGGTCTGAAAGGCTTCAGAACTCAGGAGCTAGCTGGCTTACAACAACAACAACAACAACAACCAGTAGCTCAGGAGCCGTCTTGCAGGCCTATTCATTAAACAGCAGCAGCTAGCAGGGCTTCTATATGAGAAGACAGTCTGCACAGTTGTCTAGCACGGAGTCAATGACTGTTAGGGGAGCCAAATTGATGGGCACAACCAGTCCTTTACACTTCCATATTAGTATATTCCGCTTTTCAATACTGATGCCCAAATAGGATAACCGATGTGTTTGCTTGGTTCCCTAGTTATCATGCATCCAACATGACTTCTCACTGACCCACATTTTTGCTCCCTCCCAGCTATCGGCCAGACAGTTCACATTTTTGCTCCCTTCCAGCTCCCTGCCAGACAGTTCACATTTTTGCTCCTTCCCAACTTCCAAAGGTACGTGGACTGTCTGTGGGTTTCCGAGGACCGGACTGGGAAACACTGTGATAGATAATGCCGCTTGCTTGTTCCAGTGGGCCCAGGTGAGCCCCCCAGGTCAGCAAAATCGACAGAAAACATTATACAATCAGAGCATTTATTCAGAAGACAATATAAAGAGAGAATTCGAATCAGGCAAGTGGAATGATAAAGATTATCGCAAGCTTCCCTGTTTTTTTCCTAATCTTTTCATATAATTCTTTAAGTCATCTATCTATAACAAGCATACACTATACAGTAAAATCCCGTTATATAGTGGACTCGTTTATAACGGAATATCGTTTATAACGGATGAGGTCTGCTGGTCCCGGCCGTGCGCCTTTAAGAACATGCAGAAAACGCATCGGATATAGCGGACTTGCATATAATGGAATTTCACTTGTAAGAGACAAAATTTAGTCCC
Source organism: Brienomyrus brachyistius (assembly GCF_023856365.1). Classification (NCBI taxonomy): domain Eukaryota; kingdom Metazoa; phylum Chordata; class Actinopteri; order Osteoglossiformes; family Mormyridae; genus Brienomyrus; species Brienomyrus brachyistius. The sequence continues at coordinate 26,495,190 of NC_064545.1, read as the reverse complement.
CAGGGCCGCTTTTAGCTGTAGTTTTGTTCGGCTATAACAGACATGCAGGCTCCACCTACAAGACGCGTGGCGTGCCGGTGATATCCAGCGCAGATACCTAGTCAGGATCATTAATAGTCACACTCTATAAATAGGCAAGGCGTAACAGCAGGCAACACTGATTGGTCCGTGTGGCTGTCCATCACCAGACACATTGTGCGTCAGCAGACGACGCTCGCAGCTAGAGGAATGGAGGTTACTACTGTACTGTACAAGCATAACCACTTATAGGCCATATGTACTTCCAACAGTCAGGTAAAGTTGTTTGCTGGGCATACAGCAAACTCTGGATAAAACAAACTGTTTTGCTAGATCCCTTAAAGTCCATTATAACAGGACTGTACTGCACGGACAAAAGTATTAGGAGACCTGGCCGTTACACCCACTGGAACTTTTATGATATCCCAGTCTAAATCCATAGGCATGAATATGGAGTTGATTCCCTTTTTGCAGACAGGTGCCCACATTGGGCCCCTGAATAAGGCCCTAAACCCCCAGTTCCAGAGGCACTACACACTGGCTGACACTGCGTTATGACCCCAGAGGCACTGCACATTGGCTGACACTGCGTTACGACCCCAGAGGCGCTACACACTGGCTCACACTGCATTACGACCCCAGAGGCGCTACACATTGGCTCACACTGCATTTTAAAGGAGGGTCACGGTGGTTCTATTGACAACAGGAGCTTTCTGTAAACAATCTCTGACAATGAAATATATAGGTAATTCAGTGAAAGCTCTGCAGTTGAATAAGTACGTTTTTGCACTGCAAATGTAACGTTCTCCTTGGGTCTCACGTTTTTCGCTCTTTGTGGCCTTGGGCCACCACTGATCGGTGAGCATGACTGGTACAGCATGGAGCGCAGCATGAATTTGTAAAATTATCGTCACTACAGATTTAAGTCGCGGTTCAGACGTGCTGTATAATGCATATCCTAAACAGCAGCCTTTGCGATTTGCACTGTTTATTTGAAATCGATAAATCATTCAGTCCTACTACTAATAATGAATTAAACATGGAATACAGGCTTTCGTCAGCGCAGGTATGGCTCAGGTACGGCTCACATGATTTACAATAGAAAACTGTCCTTTGGTGGTACAACTCGGGAATGACTTGGTCCTTGGCGACAGTGGAAAAGTGCAGTATGTTGCAAATCTGCAGCCCAAACTGGTGCATCCTTCCACGCACCAAAAGGACATCCTACCTTTCATGAAGAACCTGCAGATCGGACGGGGCCGGATCTTCCTATCCATAGGGTCCTTCACCTCCCCCTCTTCCAGATCGTCATCCTGCAGGGAACATACGAGCGTTTAGATGCCAATGCACATGCCAAGTTACCCCGTCTCGTTTTGGTCAGAAATCGGGAGTTCCACAGTGAGCATCAATTAACAGGGTGGTGTGACAGACAGGCACAACACAGTCTTTAGACACAGCTGCCCCAGTAGGCTCCAAAGTGATATTTCGCAGGGCATCAGCTATTTACATCTCAGCTCGAAGTACAGTGAAATGAAATCATATATCATGCATCCTTCAGCTTTACTGAGAAGTCAGCATAGAAAAAGCACAGGGAGCTGGAAGAACTCATCACACAGCTGCCAATCAACCCCACTGGCACAGGGAATTTCAGCATTTCTGCGAATCAAGAGGTCTGGGGGGGGTTTGGAACTACTGAAAAAAAAAATGCAGATACCAACATCATTGCGGCACAAATGTTTATTCTTATAATTTTTTGTGATGAAATGTTCTCTCTCTGTCTATGATGGTAAATAAACAATTATATGAATTAAAATAGTTAACTGTTACTGAGAAATGATTAACCTTTTTTTTTTTAGCAATTACTAAATAAAGTACTCAGCAGCAGTTTGCCCGTCTGCAGTGTTTCACTCAGCAACGCTGACTGCACTGCACACAGCCTAACTGTGTATGTGAACCGGGCTGACTGCACTGCACACAGCCTAACTGTGTATGTGAACCGGGCTGACTGCACTGCACACAGCCTAACTGTGTATGTGAACCGGGCTGACTGCACTGCACACAGCCTAACTGTGTATGTGAACCGGCCTGACTGCACTGCACACAGCCTAACTGTGTATGTGAACCGGCCTGACTGCACTGCACACAGCCTAACTGTGTATGTGAACCGGCCTGACTGCACTGCACACAGCCTAACTGTGTATGTGAACCGGCCTGACTGCACTGCACACAGCCTAACTGTGTATGTGAACCGGCCTGACTGCACTGCACACAGCCTAACTGTGTATGTGAACCGGCCTGACTGCACTGCACACAGCCTAACTGTGTATGTGAACCAGCCTAACTTCACTGCACACAACTGTGTGCAGTGCAGTCAGTCAACTGTGTATGTGAATAACGCTGACTGCACTGCACACAGTCTAACAGCACGGCACACACCCTGTTTATGTGACTCAGTCTAACTTGGCGGGTTTGTTGTGGGAAGTGAGTCTTTTCCAGTGTCTGACCACATTTCACATACAGAACCTGTTTAGGTTACCACAAGGTTACCGTTAATGTTACTAGGTCATCAGGGGATAGATTAACGGGTAGACTTTACCGTTTTGCTCCCATTGCCACACAACACCATAATGGTAAAACAGCGACATTTAAGCAGGTTTCAGTGTGTATGGGGTATAAGAGAGGGAGGGGGGAGCTGCATCTCTGCCCCCCCCAACCTAACTCAATGCCTGCTCTGCTTACCTACTTCATCTGTTTTTCTTTTCCTTGGAAGATACCTGAATACGCTCATTTTATCACAGCTTTATAAAAGTGACTGCTAAATGACAATGAAATACAGCCTATTAGTGCCACTGAGCAGCTGAATTCCGTAATGCGTGCAGGGGGGGGGGGGGGGGGGGGGGGCTTCCTGAGGGAGTCTCCAAGGCGTTGGATTAGATGATTGGTTGGATAGAAGTTTTCTGCCGTGGCGGCAAAGATTTTGGCCTGGCAGGCTGCCACGGAGAAACATTACCAACAGAAGTACTGCATTTCATTCGCCGGTCAATCCATCCAACCATTTTCTGGGTCATAGGGGAGGAGCCTATCCAGAAAGCTATGGGTGTAAGACAGGGAGTAACCCAGGACAAATTTGCCAAATTCGATTCAATTTCAATTTCCAGTGCTGGTCCCAGAGATGGGTGGCAGCTGCACCAAAGCACCTGGAATTATAATGCTTATACCACAAAAAATAAATACAAACATTATATTCATTGGGGGCGGAGCAAAAAGGGAAAGACCGCCACAAGCAGAACAACATCCATTTACACAGTTTGTTTGATTTGTCAAGTAAGAAGCTGTATATCACTCATAAGCCTTGAAAAGCGGAGGGTGCATTTAAGCAGTTGCACCTTTTTATTATAAGGGTTAAATGAACAAGGCTCGTGAGCAGAAAACCTCCACACTGGGGTGCATATTTCAGTACAGCGGGCACATAAAGTATGGGGAAGAAACGCGGCACGCTCTTCCCTCACAGCACGACCAAAGGAACGATAACTGCATTAATCGTACACCAGAGATGCACGAAATTCTGCACCACTAACATCCCCGTGATGACCAGGAAGGAAGCATGCATTACAAAGCAGATTACTGGACAAGAAAGTACAACAGCCGTATAATCGCAAGGTTGGAAAAGGGAAGAGATAAAACCACCAAAGGCTATTTAAATGGGATTAAGATGGGGCATTTTGTGAGACAGTGAACGTAGCATTACTCCTAGCAAACTTGTCTGCATTCAGTGAAGTGTCTCCTGACCGAACGAGGAAAAATATTTGACATCAACTCTGACAGAGTTGTTCAGTTATACAAATCCAAAATGACTGAGATCTGCCGCCTAACAGTTAATCACAGTGGGCAACCAGAGGGCAATCTCAGGTGGAGCAGAAACAGAAGTCAAAGTAGTGAGCGTGGGTGGGTGCGTGCGTGTGACTGACTACCGGCAGGTAAAGAGCAGCTGACAGCAATTACTCTCTAGATATTTATGAGCAACACTGACAGATCGGAACATCTAAAGCATTACCTTAATCTGTTATTAAAATTACACGCAATTTGCAATGATCACTGGTTTAACGAGCTTCACGGTCATGCTAGACTGCACAGCAAAAATAGGTAGGTTCAGAGAAAGTACCTAACTCCTTCAATTTTTAACAAAAACTTACTTAAATGATAATATGATATTTTTAAACACTTTCGCCAAGCCTGGTAAGAGCACGATGGTGTTATTGCCACAGCCCCTGGATATATGCAAAAAAACAGCTGTTATCTGGAAGTACAGCAAGGCAAAAACTATGATAACCATCTACACCAGAATTTAATTAACTGGCAAAAAGTCTGACAATTTGCAGAATTAAAGCCTTTCTAAGGCAAGATATTTAAAACAAAGAAATAAATAGAAATAAATACCAAATCGAGCTGCATTTACAGCCAAGACTAAAGACTACAATTTATATATATATATATATATATATATATATATATATATATATATATATATATATATATATATATATATATATATATAATATACGGTAAATTCAAAGGCAGTACAAACAGCATGGGGTTACAGGTTAAAGTGAAATGATGCCAGAATGTGAAGTCTTGCTTGTGGTTAGGAAGAGGCAGCATGCACTGGGCTGCAGGAGAACATTGAGTAACTTTGATGCAAAGGTCTAAAGCACACGGTCAAGACTGAGCAACTCCATACTCACATCGATCTCTCCCTCGTCGATCTCGCCGTCGTCTTCATCCTTCTTCTTCTCGCGGAGGAGCTCACGTCGGCTTCTCTCTGGTGCCTTGGGCTCCTCGGGATTCCTCGGCTGCGAGTCCTTCTGGGGAGCCATGATAGCGATCTTCTCCTTCTTCTTCTTCCTCCTGTCATCCTCTTCATCATCCTCTTCCTCCTCTCCCTCCTCCCCTGCCCCTTTCTCTGCCTCCTCATCCTCGGGCGGGGGTGCGCTCTGCTCCTCGGGAACCTCCTCGTCATAGTCCAACTCGTGCTCGTCCAGCTCTCTCGACACAGACGATGACTCGTCCTTCATGTCACTCACCATGCGCCTTACCTCCTCCTCCCGCCTGTCTCCCAGCACCCTCGCCGAGGTCGTACCCATCACCTTCATTCCATCCTCGTCCTCATCATCTTCCTCCTGGTGAGTGACTGCTGTCTCCTCCTCATCCTCGTCCTCTTCAGCTGCAGTCAGTGGCTTCTCATAATCTGCCTCAGAATCTAGATAACCGGGACGCTGGCCAATCATGTCCTCCTCTTCATCGTCTTCCTCATCAGCTCCTCTCTGTTCTTCCTGTTCTAAAATGTTCTCCTCCCCATCTTCTCCACCATGCTCCTCGTACTCCTCCTCCTGCTCAGACACTTGTTCCTGGGCTCCTTCCTCCAGATCCTCCTCCAGGTCACCCAAATCGGAGTCCCTCCCTCCCTCGTCCTCATCACCATCTTGATCGGAGTCATTCAAAATATCGCTATCGGAGATCTCCTTCTCTTCCTCCGCAAGGGATTGTGGGGACTGTGTGGGACTTTCAGGAGTATCCATCAGAGGTTATTCTGCAAAGAACACGGCAAGAGACACGGCATTTTAACAGACAAGCCCCAAGCATAACATAAACTGGAAACATAATAGTGAAATGCAAAAGAAAATAAAATTCTACATCGTAGCCTTATTTTGCATAGAAATGCAAACAATAAACAAGGCAGAAATAAAAATCAAAAGAAACATCTGTTCTTAGAAATACAGAACCCAAGTATTTAAGTCTAAGCATTATACTTAACGTGGTGTAACCTTAAGAACCCTAACTCCTTCGCTAAATTTGGGTTAACATTTATATGCAGCATGGGAAAGCTAATAAATTACAGACGTATGAATAACCGACAACTGATTGCAGCAGTCGAGCACAGTGTCTTTTGGCAGCGTTACCCCGAGTGTTGCAATATGGGGGTCCCTACCATTCCAGCGAAAACTAAAAAAAAAATCCATGTCATAAACAGGCACAGAAAATTGACTACAAAATCCCAAAAGAAATGCAATATATTAATCTAGAACCGTATTACGACTACTAATTCTAACAAACGAATAGTGGCATAAATAAATAACTTTTGTTTTACAGTTAATAAGTTTTTATTAATCAATTTGCACCAGAAATGTACTAATAATTACTCATTAGAGTGTGCTTTTCGCTTACATTCCTTTAAACCATGTTAAATTATATATTATGTAATTAAAATGAACTAAGCCGTAAGCTAACTAGCCGGCTAAGTTCAGCCGCGCTTAAGGTGAAACCACAACCTCGTCAGACTGCACCTTCCCAGCTGAAACACTAACGCTACCTTCACACTTTCCTTTGGCCCCGGCTCGGAAGGCCATACCCCGGCGCCAAGTAACCTGGTACACCGCTAGCTGGTTAGCTGGCGCACGACGAGCCGGCTAGCAGCTGCAGGCCCACACACCGTCCTTGCAGCGAAGGTACAAGCGCGGCCCGGTAGCTGCCTTCTGCAAGCGCCACATCCACTCAAACATGAAATTAACTTACATTGAGAGGTTAAACGATACATTGCACTTAGAAAAAACGCCGTTCCCCGGCCTTCGTGTGGCGCTAGGAGCCACGCTTCCCTCCTCGTTAACAATACGCAGCTAGTAGTTACCTCCTAAAACGGCAAAATACTCGTAATAGAAATCAGGTGGCTAGCTACACATTTCACTTTTACCTTTCCAACCTGAGCGTCTTTGAAGACAGAGCCACGATCTTAGAACTACTCAGGCTCTCCTGTCCGTGTCTGAAAAACTATAATAAATATTAGATTATTGTTATTGTATTTTACCGGAGAGAACATTAAACCCGCACTACACAGTGAGAGCGGCCATTTCCTGACGTCATCAACGTGAGACAGTGCCCAAAGCTCCTGTGGCGTGTCTGTGTCTTCACAAACTGATTCCAGATCGGATTTATTTACCTTTGTCCGCCCCGTGGAACATTATAAACTAAATGATTCAACTGATTCGGGGTCTGAAATTACCGTCTGTCCGTATTCTGCAGGGACTTTAAGAATGAAAAGGAAAATGGCGTAACAGCCACTAAGGGAAATTTCAGCTTTTAACGGCAATATTAGTCATTGCATATAAATGAATAAAGTTATTAGTATTCTTGTGTACCACGTCAATTACTTTCTTGACCACCGCGGACTATTTTTTGTGTTATTTTAATTATTATTTATTTCAACATTTAAATGCAAAACGAATAAACAACCTTTGAAACTAAATTGCAAATGACTTTTTTGTGCTTAAAACTTTAGTAATAGCTCGTCATGTCTTTATCGCTTTATGACCACCTTGTATCTTACACTCCTTGTTGGTATAAGGCCTATGTCTCAATTGCATTGCTAGTAGCTACATCTCCAGCCAATTTTTTTACATTTCTTAATTCTACACGCTTTCTTTACTAATTTACTTTAAAAATAAATTGAATATCTTGTGTTTTGTACTGCAAAAATGAATTTAATTGACTACGCTCCCACACAAAGACACATTCTTTCATACCATTTACGATCGATAGATGGTACTAAAGACAAGGGAATGTCATGTTGTTATAATCATGCTGTTATATAAATTCTGTCCATTGGTTAACGACATTTGACAAGTCAGACCATCAATGCATTAAAAAACGAGAAGTATTAGTACAACTAATTAGTACAACCTATTCAGTCCGATTGAATTGGTTTTGAAGATAACTTTATGCTTAATAGTGCTACAAAACTTAATGTGGGCTACGTTTGGTAGGCTGTAGCTCAGTCATCACACAAAATATCTAACTAGAACAGTGACAAGTGTACAACAGTGACAATAATAAAGTAGGCTGTATCTAAACTATTTTTGCAATATTTCAGTTTCAATGGAAAACACACATAGTTGTGAATAGGCTACATTATCTGTAGACCAATCTAACATTTTTTTAAATTTGTTCCCAGTGAAGAAAGTTCAGCTATAAGGCCAGCTGTTTCTAAGCAGATACTTTTTGCTATTGATCCAAATCGAAAATGTTTGTCTTATTTTGAAAAGCAGGCATATATTCATAATTTCACTTATTTCATTTGCGTCAAATGCTATGCAAATGTTGTTGTTTTTTCTAATTTAATTCGTTCCTACGCAAAATTACAGATTACATATTCAAATTATAACAGCTGTGAGATGAGCAAAGAAAATCCTTAATCTGAGGAAGGAGACACTGAAAAAAAACACAATCAATAACATCTGAGCGTGTTATCTTTATGTTGTGCTCAAGCTGTCGTTTGATCAGAGAAAACACTGCTGTCGGTTGTAGGTGGGTTGACCGACAGATTAAATTATTAACGAGCTGAATGACAGCACAAGGGAGGCTAAAGACCCCGGCGAGGGAGAGACGAAGCAGATTCAGTGTCGGGTGCGAGCTGAGCTTGACGGCTCGCGCTGATTGCGTTCCAGGGGACGCGCAGGGGAGGCGCGCATTTGTCCCCAGTCTAACAGTGCGCAAGAACTTCACGATGCCAACGGCAAAACGACACCAAGCGGATAACAACCATTTGAGGCTTAATTGACTTAATGAATGTTTGTCTTGCAACTACCGAGTATGGGTGTCAGGTAAGAAAAATACAAACTATCTATCTATCTATCTATCTATCTATCTATCTATCTATCTATCTATCTATCTATCTATCTATCTATCTATCTATGTCTATCTGTCTATCTGTCTATCTATCTGCTTATTGAGATTTTAAAATGAGTTTTGAAATGTAGTTTTTTTTCTCTCAGTTATTAGTCTTCGTAATTTATTTTATTTGTAGTTAAGTCAATCTAACATCACATTTCATAAATTTCTTCAGAATAATATTGCCATTGAATGACTCCCACATCGCTATCATCATTGATATGATACACTGATGCATGTTAAGATTACCCTTGGTCATACTTGCATCAATATTTTGTCTGATTGAGCTAAAGGTAAATATCCACGTCGTGCGAGTTAAATTTGAGTATTTTACCTGTCGCTTTTATCCAGCTACATTTAACACTGGCAGACGCAAGTAACTATACACGTAGCCCAACCTTAATGTGGAATACAAATTGTTGAATACTCATTAATCGTACAAGGCATCACTTTGTTTTATTAGGGGAGTCAACATTTAAGTAATAATGTTACACAGACCACATTCTTAAAATAATATATAACGGTAAACATACTTATTTAACGTTACTATTCACCTGTTGTGCTGTACATCATTCTCGGGTGTAAATATTGGTTGGCACTGGAAGTAAATACTTCCATTGAGATTATCATGTAGTCTACCATATATTCTATATAATCATGGTATAAGATGACTACACTGAAGAGTGAGGTATTAATCTGGAACATGAATAAGGAAATGTATTACTGTTTAAGTGAATATCGATGAGCTTATTATTCCATTTCCTACCGAAGATAAAAATATAAATCATCTTACAAAGGTGCATATAACTAATTGATTGTAGGATAAGCATATATGTTCAGTATCTAATATTACGGATCACCTCCGCCAATCCTCCGTCGCCAGTTAGGCTAGTAACGCTCCAGAGTGGGTCCGCCTGCAAAAGGGGTAGACGGCAAAATTTCCCTTTACTCTAATTTCGTACATTTCAAAAAGTACGCATTCAGTACATTATAAAGTTAAGTTAACGAAACTTAACGGGGATAACCACTGGTTTTATTAGAGCACCAATGTTGCAATTCGAGTTTTTAATAGGCTATGCGATATTTCTGTTCTAATTAATGCGCTAATTGTACGTAGTTCATTATATAAAAGAACATCAGCCGAAGTCCACGGCTTTCGAAAAGCTGCACCATTTGTTGAATGAATAATGCAAGAAAATGCTTCCCGATAGCATTGGGTGTCTTGGTATTGTTTTTTTTATTGTAAAATTATCACAGTTATAAAACAGTTTAATATACTTATTAGAGCATAACGGATACCGGATTTGAGCCACGGGCGTGGTGAGGTCCGATCCCCCGGAGCTATAAACCCGCGTATTCTAAGCCGAGCCCCGAGTATTTTAGTCCGGATACCAATCTTCCCTCAAAAGCAAAAAAAGTCAAGCGCTAGGTAAACTTGATTTAGCTCCAGATCTTATCAATAGCTATAGAATCTCACCTGGTTTGAACCCCCCCCCAGGAAATTGTTTTGTTACCGATAGATTAAATGAGTATTAACCCCCCTACTTCAGTAAAACCTTTGGAGGGGATCCCCCCATCGGCGAAACTTCCACCCCTCCCCTGTCCGGGGATTACCCCCCCCCCCCCCCACACACACACACACACACACACACACACACACACACACACACAGACACACACACGAGATTTATCTCTGACTGCGGTCCTGTTTGCTATTTCGCTATTTAATTGTACTGACATGGACGTGGTGGGCGATACAATAGGCGGTAATGTAATGAAGGGCTTCGCTGACTGTGAGTTGCAACTTTTGCGTCATGTGTGGTTTAATTGTGATTCAGTGGTTAACCGCTAACAGGTACATTTCAATGCCGTCATAACTCACTCAGAATCAATGGATTAATGGAAAATGGAAAGTTGTGTTTAAAGCACAAAACTGCTTTATGTTTTAAAAATCTGGCAATAATGTGGTGATTATATATACACGGCAGTCACTTAATCTTTTCTGCAGGGTTCTTCATCTTTTTGGTGGTCACACACCTCCTGTTCCATTTTTCCAACTAGTACAGTGTTCTGCATTGTACCGGGTCTTCTTAGAATATGCTACAAATAAAATTACAGCATCCGCTTGTCTTTTGTACTTCAAGTGAAAGCTCAGTGTTGATTTGATCAAGAATCTTTGTGTGTGTGTGTGTGTCTGTGTGTGTTTTACTTGCAGTCCGTGATGTATTTAAAGCCCTCACCAGTCAACACTCAGAGGTTCTGCTAGACATTTTGGGCCCCATGAAAGCATATCATATTGGGCCTCCAACCCAGACCAATCATATTATGTTCCAAATTGTTTACTGTAAGCCCCCGCCCCCCCCCCCCCCCCCTTTACGGCACCCTCTGTCAACTCTTCATGTTTTTTTCCTCATTGTCCAGCTTTCACATCCATAGAGATGTAAATAACATTCTGACTTTTTTTCCACAAATATCATATCTGAGAGTGTAGCACAGTAACCTAGCTGTGAGCATTGCAGCGTCAAACCTCCAAGGTTGGGGGAGGTTCAGATTCGGGCTGCATGCGTGGGGGTGTGTATACGTGTGACCGTGCACGTGACTAGCATGAGACCGGCATCCCATCTGGGGTGCCCCCAGTCCTGGGACCCTGCATTGAATAAGCAGTATGGATGATTAAAAATGTTTCATTAACTAATGATTTATTAAATGTGGCTCTCGGATGTGAGTCCGCAGATAATGCAATTTTTAAGTAGGAATAATTCATTTTGCGTGTTCTCAGCGCTGAGGTTTAAATATGAGTTAAAATAAAAATAAGTTTTACAAGTTAAAAAAAAACACAATAGTCTAATCTGTCAACTGGAATGTCAGACTTGATTGAGATTATTATTATTATTATTATTATTGTTGTTGTTTTTGTTTTCATTTGCAATATATGATTTTCACACACAGGAGTTTCATTAAAATATGGAAAAAGAAGCAATAAATGCTGATGCCAGTTTTTGAGAACCCAGTGACACGTGGATGAACGGGCTCAGAGCTGGGTACAGTTCTGGTGCTAGCACTATTTATCCAATCAGAGAGAACAGAGGCTTTTCTGCGCTAGTCAATCAGCAGATGCAACCTGGTGGAATTACTAAAATGTGTTTATGTTTATATTTTTTTGTCCTCAGGAGAAGTGTAACAGTGAACTGTTCTGAGGGGGAAAGAGAGGTTCTGAGGTAAAGTATACGTCAACGTGAGCTCAGACTTGAAGGCAGTTGCTGCATTTCAAGTGCCGTTCAATGAAGAGAAGACAGCTGCAGTAGGAGCCATCCTTCAAGGAGAAGAAGAGCCATTTAAGCATATAGGAGCAACTGAAAAAACAGAAACACATCGAGACACACAGATACCATGAGCGAGAACTCAAGCTCGAAGATGGACACTCCAACTAACATTTCATTGGTGGGGGAATCGGTCACAGAGTCAATAGAATACAAAACCATCTCAGTGTTCCTGGTCTTACTGGTCTGTGGGGTGGGCATTGTGGGTAATGTAATGGTGGTCTTGGTGGTCGTGAACACACGGCACATGCGCACACCCACCAATTGCTACCTGGTGAGTCTGGCTGTAGCTGACCTCACCGTGCTGGTAGCCGCTGGCCTGCCCAACATCTCCGACAGCCTGGTGGGATACTGGATTTACGGCCATGCTGGTTGCCTGGGGATCACCTACTTCCAGTACCTGGGAATCAACGTGTCTTCCTGCTCCATCACTGCCTTCACGGTGGAGAGGTGAGTGGCTCGCCTCTCTCTCACCTTTGGAGTTTCTGATCTCATGTTTGCGATAAGGTCAAGGGCATAGATTTGGGTATAGATTTGGGTATTCAGGCAGATATTTCCTACTAGTTTTGTGGGAGTACCAAAAGTGCATGGGGGGTTGGGGGGTTGGGGCTAGTTTGGTCCCTACCAATGTTGAGACTAAACCTACAAGATTGGATGAGGAACAACAGCAAAAGAGGGGTCAACTTAAAATACCCCCATATCAGGAACTAAAACCATATTACAGAACGAGACACAACGAAATGTACAATGTGCTAAAATAAGGAACAGATTAAGGAAAACTGAATAGCAAATTAAATACAGACAGAAATTATTAGTGATCATCCGGTCACCTCTACATGTCTCTGGAGGTCTCCACACCAGGTAGTGACCTGGAGAGGACAGCTGGAGATGACCTTATGAAGACACGGGTCAATAGCTTAAGGATTTCATGGCAGTGATGCAAATATGCCTAGAAAATCTTCCAAGGACACAAAATATCTCCAGGCCAGGCTGAGCAGGGTTATCTACGGTACGGGCCTACATCACTGTTTCATGTGTCACCTTGCTGGTGTTGTGTAGGTCTGCATGACTGCCATCCATCCATCCATCCATCTATCCATCTTATCACCACTTATCCTGCACAGTACAGGGTTGCACGGTGCACAAAGTTGGCATGCAGGCAGCACATGATGCCAGTGCACCACCCGGGCGGGTGTGTTGTTCCTGGGGTCCTCCAGCCCCACAATTGCAGTAGCTGCATGTGGCCAGTAGTAGGCTTTTTGCACATGTGTAGTTTAGGTGATGGTAAATCCCGCTGCTGCATATTCATTTTGGGTAATAGAGATCAGCCTAAGCACATTGGGCTGTATCACAAAGCAGGATTTCTTGTTTAGACAGATAACTCGTCAAATTTAAGGTATCATAAATGAAGGTGGATGAAAATAAAATCCATTTAAAGTGGGATACCTTAATTTGGACAAGCTACCTGGCTTCATGATCGAGGCCTCGCATCTTGGACATATGGGAGGAAAGTCATATAAGACGGGGAAAACATGCAAACTCATATACACAGCTGAGGTGGGACTGGATCCCCAGCTCTGGAGGTGTGAGGCAGCAGTGCTGCCCGCTGAGCCGACCTCATTTTATGCTCTCATTTGCTGCTTCACTCTTGCAATATTAGCTCAAAATCCCATTTCACCTATTTGTTAAAGGTACATCGCGATCTGCCACCCGATGAAGGCGCAGACGGTTTGCACCGTGTCCAGAGCGAAGCGGATCATCGCCGGGGTCTGGGCATTCCCATGCATCTACTGCATGCTCTGGTTCTTCCTGGTGGACATCCAGGAGAACCGGGACAGGCATGTGCAGTGTGGCTACCGCGTGTCCCGCGAGCTCTACCTGCCTATCTACCTCATCGACTTTGCCATCTTCTACGTGCTGCCCCTGCTGCTCGCCATCGCCCTCTACGGGCTCATCGCCCGCATCCTCTTCCTCAGTCCACTGCCACACCATGCTGACACCACCGGCACCACGGTGCGTGGGACCTGCAAGGACACGGCGGAGGGCGGGAAGAAGAGCAGTCGCCCGGGACGCCCAAAAAGCTCCTCCTCTTCCAGGAAACAGGTATGCAGATTGACATCGACTCATAACTCACAGGACATGGGCAGATAGATGTTTCCCCAAGCTCCAGTCAAATAGCATGCATTTGGTGCAGCAGAGATTCTGACAAAAAGGTCCACATGGATCTGTGTGGTTGTTTTATCCATATGTGTTTGTAAACACATAGTTTATTTCGCTCCTGCAGCAGGGGTCCATGTATGGCTTAGTTGTTTTGGGCACTGTGCTTGTGGTCAGATGGTTATCGGTTCAAATCCCAGGGTCGGCAGGTCCTTAATCTCCAGTATCATATATGTGATATGATATATGGCTGTCTTTAATGAGGTAAATGCCAAAACAGGTCATTAACAGGGTTAATAAACACCACAGAAAGTGAAACATAGCAAGTAATGTTGTCATACATCCATCTTCTAGCCACTTATCCTGGACGGTTGCCTGGAGACTAACCTAAGCAGCTTAGAGGGGTAGGTAGGGGTACACCCTCGATGGGATGCCAGACCATTACAGGGCACATGCATACACAAGCACACAGCACATTGGAGGTGCCAGTCATGGCATTGCATGTCTTTGGATTGTGTAAGGAAGCCAGTGTAACATGAAGGGAGGGGCACACTTCATGCACATAGAACAAAGGCAGGATTTAACACCCCAGGTTAGGGATTTAGCCACCGGACCGCTTTTGCTATAGTTTTGCACTCATTTTGTCTCTTAGCAGGAGCAGCAATTAGCCCAAAAGCCATGTCCAAAATTATCTATTTAGTCCATTAATGACTCCTGTTCTTTTGGGGCACTATGCGTTTTTCACCACAGGTTAGCAAGCCAATGCATTACATCATCCTTTGAAGAAAATGGGGAATGTGGATGGTATATCTGGGACATGGGATGACAGCCGCAGGTGGCCGTAAGCTGATTTGGCTGGGACTGCCCCCGACATGCCTCACCGCATCGATTGTGCTGGACGGCTTTCCATTTTCTCCTCATGGTTCCTGTGAGGGTATTTGGGTTTCGGCCGTTTTACCTTTAGTCACTCAGTTGGAGAATTCATCCAAAGCAAGTTTTTATAGCTGGAAGAATTTTGAGTGAAGTACCTTCCTCAAAGGTGCAACGGCCTTTCCCGGGAATGGAAGTGGGAGTTTTATGTCCTTAATGGCATCACTACCTACTACACGCGTATGATTAATTAAATTGCGTTAGAACCCCACTCGTCAGTTTAGAGCACTTTCTAAAAGTGATGCTCCCAATTTTATGAGGCTCTTAAAAAAGCCAAAGGTGATAAAAGCAGGTTCCCTGCATTCCTTTGTCAATGCAAAGAGACCCAGGTGCATCATGGGTAAAAGGTGTGGATTGAGTAATACAAGCTTTGTAGACCCCAGGACTTGGCACAGGGCAGAGCAGTGACTGTGTGCCCGCAATAATGGTAGCTTATAGTGTAGGATCAATGTATCAGAGGAGAGGAACCCATCGTGCTACATTCGTCAGCCTATTGTATTAGCTATGCAACTGCAAGGGATTTCATTAGCGAAAAACGGAAAAAACAGTCTTTCTGCTTCTGCTCAATTCCCCCGTATCTGCAGTAAATGGTGTCACCTCTAATTGTTTTGTGCTTCCGGAGTGTTTTATAAGACCACTCAGTCTGGGTTGTTTTTCAGACTGATATTAAAGACTGTTGACATAACCCATTCAAACTGGATGGGATTGTGCCACACTTAAATTAGCTTGTGCTGTAGATGAACACGTGCTGTGTGTTTGGTAATCATTGAGATGTGTTGGTGGTGCTTATGGAACACTGGAGCGAGTTGTGAATTGTAATAGAGTGAAATGGATTATTTCTTAAACACTGCATTTTTCTGATGTTGGTGAGACACTGCAGTGTGTTGTCATTTTTCAAACAGTCGAGTGTGTTGCTGTTTGATAAACACTGAAGCGTGCTCACGTTGGTGAAACACTGCAGTGTGTTGGCAGTGTTCAAATAGTCGAGTGTGTTGCTGTTAAACATCAGAGAGTGCTCACGTTGGTGAAACACTGCAGTGTGTTGGCAGTGTTCAAACAGTCGAGTGTGTTGCTGTTTGATAAACACTGAAGCGTGCTCACGTTGGTGAAACACTGCAGTGTGTTGGCAGTGTTCAAATAGTCGAGTGTGTTGCTGTTTGATAAACACTGAAGCGTGCTCACGTTGGTGAAACACTGCAGTGTGTTGGCAGTGTTCAAATAGTCGAGTGTGTTGCTGTTTGATAAACACTGAAGCGTGCTCACGTTGGTGAAACACTGCAGTGTGTTGGCAGTGTTCAAACAGTCGAGTGTGTTGCTGTTTGTTAAACATCAGAGCGTGCTCACGTTGGTGAAACACTGCAATGTGTTGGCAGTGTTCAAACAGTCGAGTGTGTTGCTGTTTGATAAACACTGAAGCGTGCTCACGTTGGTGAAACACTGCAATGTGTTGGCAATGTTCAAACAGTCGAGTGTGTTGCTATTTGTTAAACATCAGAGTGTGCTCACGTTTGTGAAACACTATTTTTCAGACGCTGGAGTACGTTGGTATTCATTAAGCATCGTTTTCAACAATGTTCGGCAGCTCAGCACTGTGGGTTGTGGGCACTGTAGCCTCTCGCTGGCCTCTCCTGCTTGGCCGTGCCCGCTTCAAACTTGCGTTTACTAAGAGGGCACTCAGCGAATACACGAAGGCTGGGACCTAGACATTCAATCCAGGCTGTGAATAGGAAATCGGACCGCTGGCCTGAAAAGTACGGCAATTGGCAATCATCAAGGATGCCAATCACGGCATTAACCCTACAAAGGCTTCCTCAGGATTGGTATTGTGTCGAGGCTTCAGCGATTATGTCTGCGCTAAGCGCTGCGTTGCCTGACAAATAAAACGGTAGTTTATACGCATAGTACTGGAACAAAAGATGTTCTGCCTCAAAAAGAATGAGATGGATGCAAAAATATCATACTCTGTAACCACCACCAAACAATACATATGGGAAAGGCTCTGAGTCCACGCATGAATAATAAGGGATGCATATTCTGTAGAACTGGCCAATCAAAGATAAATATGAATATTGTAATTTTGTATAGATGGCACTGAAGCGGTGTGCAGTTTCAGAAAGCTATATTAAGGCAGATGCAGAGCGCCATCTCTGGCTAAGTCTGGTAAAGCCAGCAGACGGGCTAGTTGTGAATAAATAATCCACAATGCAGTTAAGCACAAATAATGAAATATGATTTCTAACATTACAATTCAGGTTTGCTAATTAATATTCCATACTGCTGCCACCAGTAACCTATAACATAGACTTAGCTGAATCTTAATGTTCTTGCTTCTTTCATGCCTTATCTCCCAGTGGAGACGTACTGCACTGTAATATACAGAGTGTTGATTGTCTCATTCGGATGGGGATCGACTGAAATAATTGTTCATCTTTGTGGCTGCACCACCGATTGAATGTCCTCGCACATCCCTGCACTCGTCATATGTTTCAAAACACTCATCAAATGCAATAAGATAAAAATTGCGAAATAAAATTTAAACGGTAAGTCATTCCACTGCTGCATGGAAAATGCACTGTCATGAATGCATATATTCAATCTGTGAGCTTATGGATTTATGGTATGGCTCTGATGTCCCCATATACCAGGCAGCCTAGCGACACAAAAGGGGGCTGACCTCTGACATTAGCCCTGGTTCTCTTTATACCAAAGGCCGCAGTTGCCAGTTTACCTTCTTGGTTTACGCAGTTTCGTCACTTAGACAAAGAACCTAAAATAATACCGCTGGCCTGAAAGCTTCTACAAGGTCCAGTCTTCCAAAAGTAAAATGAGTGTATTTAATCACTGGAAATCCACACCGGCTAACTCTAATGCACTGAGCAATATAAGTGAGTCGTTTATTGTGGCTGTTTCTGTTCAGCTGAAATAATCAGTGTGCATCTTCTTGGATATATACTTTTCAGATATTGGTATCATTTATAAACTTATTTAAGCCCACAGGGAATAACACACCATGTGTGGCTGAAATGTCGCTCTGTGCCGCAAGCTCGTTATCTCATTTGTCATTAATTAAACTGCAATCTCTTTTGCTCAGTCAGATGTGTTGGGTGCCCGTTATTTTACCCTGAAGATCACTGGAAGTGTTAAGCTGTGATCTAGACGCTGTTGGCATCAAGCATATTTGACAGCATTGTCCATGAGTAGCACAACAGTATGAAGTAGATGATCGTTATATCTTTAGCCCAGGTGGTCAAATGTTTACCAGAATCAAAAGAAAATCAACGAATCCACTTCAGGCAAAAGACAGGGGGCTGTTTTCAGTCAGTTGATGTATTAATTCATTAATCGAATGACTTTTAAAACTGATTTTGGCTGTTTTTATTGCCATCAACTACAACTGCTTTGCTCTAAACCAGTGTTTCTCAAAATGCTTCTCAGGGAACCCTGAGCCAATCCGTATTTTGGTTACCGGGAGCGTAGAGGGAGTAAAAATGCGGACTGTCTGGCAGGGAGTTCGGAGGGTGCAAAAACGTGGATTGGGAAAGACCGGGTTGGGAAATACTTCTCTACACACCTCAAAAATTCAGGATGTTACTCATGAATAAACAATACACACACACACACACACGCACACACACACACACACACGCACGCACACGCACACACACACGCACACACACACACATGCACACACACACGCACACACACACGCACACACACACACACACACGCACACACACACGCACGCACACACGCACGCACACACACACGCACACACACACGCACACGCACACACACACGCACGCACACACACACGCACGCACACACGCACGCACACACACACACACACTGTATTATTCTTTACTTTGAAACACCTTAACAAGGAGAAACAAATCAATGAACACAAGAGACAATTATCATTGCCTGTAGACCAGCCTGGGGGATTCTCTTCCGTGTTTATTTATTATGTCTCGGGTGGGGGGGGGGGGGTGGCCTTGCATGTGATTTCCTGCAATGTACAACCCAGTGCATAGAATTCAATAACTTACAAATTTACTGTCAAGCATTACATGTTTAATGACAGACAAAGTCATCAGTTTATGAAACCAATTCAACATTTCATATTTGTCAACCCTGTTTGGAGAGAGAGATCATAATTATCTTTGGATGAGTCAGGAAGAATTGAACATTTAAAATGCAGTTTTTTTTCTCCCTCGGATGCCTGTAGCTCAGTTATTGAGTGTTCAGCATGCGTACTTTAGAATTCAAATGAAAGGGGATAATGAGACACTTTGATAGTGAAGCTTATATTTTGTGATGAACTGGAGCTGCAGTTCGTACATTTTCCACCCAACATTAATATGGACCAGTTTATATGGACCACGGTACTGGGGATTGGGAGAGAGCAAAAACCTGGGCTGTCTAGGGTCCCCGAGGACGGCTGGAGAAGTGCTGGCGTCGAAGATAGCAAGCAGATTCATTATAATTTTTTCAGAGTTCTCCTGAAACATACGTACACATATGGTGACTTGTGCATATAATATGTCCACAATTAATACTGAGTCTTGCATCTTGTATGATGTCTAAGTCTCACGGTTCTGTCGGAATATGCCGCTGAAGGTGTTGCATTGCATCATGGGTTATATTTTTCATGCCAGTCTTTTCTGTGTCCCCATCTCTGGCCCCCAGGTGACAAAGATGACAAATATGCACACATATGCCCTCCCCATTTTAAATTTGGCTTCATTTACCCCCCTCCCTTAAACATACAATCATGTTTAAATTATGCTGTGCCCCCCCCTCCCCCATCTCAAACTCCCTTCTACGGCTTTGCATGTGGCACCATTTGCATGTAATATATGTACAATTAATACTGAGTCTAGCATAATGTCTAAATCTCAGTTATGTCGAAAGATGCTGCTGAAGGTGTTGCAGTGCATTGTGGGTAATGCCTGCTCTCTGGCCCCCTTTCTGCCCCCAGGTGACAAGAGATGATAAATATGCATACATATGGCAAAGTGTGTGTATAATATATGTACAATTAATGTCAAGGCTTGTATGATGCCTGGATCTCACAGTTGTATGTGAAGATGCTGCTGAAGGTGTTGCATCATGGGTAATGGCTGATCTCTGCCTCCCCCCCCAGGTGACAAAGATGCTTGCTGTGGTGGTCATACTCTTTGCTCTGCTGTGGATGCCCTACCGCACTCTGGTGCTCGTCAACTCCTTCGTGGCCACGCCCTACTTGGACGCTTGGTTCCTACTCTTCTGCAGGATCTGCATCTACGCCAACAGCGCCATCAACCCTGTGGTCTACAACCTCATGTCCCAGAAGTTCCGCTCAGCCTTCCGCGGACTCTACCGCTGCCAGGAGCAGGAGGCGCAGCGCCGCACGCTCTCCGTGGTCAACAGCACGGTGCGGGACTCGGCAGACCCAACGCTGGTGGCCGACGTGAAGGACAAGAAGCCGTGTGGGGCGGCCAAAGAGAATGGCAGGAAGGCAGACATGCAGGACCAGGAAGTGCCCTTCAAGTGCAAAGGTGACATGGGGAACGATGCCCTCACAAGGGAGGTCAAAGCAACACTACAATTCACGACGGTTCGCAAGCAGGAAGAAATTGGCCAAAGTGTTGTCTAAATAAACGTGGACTAAAGCAGTAAAAACCTTCTACTCAAACTGAACATGTGTTCAGCTGCCCAATGAAATCAGGGAAGCTATTGTTGCATAAGGAAGAATTGAAGCTGCCCTATTGTTCACGTTCTTTATATTCTGTAATTCTGTATTTTCCACCATGTAATGTTGGAGCTGTATTTAATAAAATATTCTTATTTCTGTGCATGTGAATTTAAAGAAAAACCTTAATAATCCACCTTAAAGGACAAAGAAGCACAGGACACTGTCCCCCTGTTTGCACACGATAAGGAATAATGAATTCCCACTGGGAAAAAAATCTCTCATTTCTTACATAAGTGATTTATGAATTTGTACATTATGAATTAATGTTGTTGTCATTTAAAGAACAATAATTTAGCTGTTTGCAAACATAAATGCATGAACAGGCAAAGTCAATTCAGTTGCATCGAACAGTCATAATGTATAAAAACAGAGATGGTTGGCACTGGCCTCTGACTCATTAAGACTTGCACGAGACTGGCCTCAAACCCATACTATGGGGACCCACCCAACAGAGACTGTCGTTATCGTAATTGCTTTAGATTCTTGTTAAATATATTTTGGATTATAAATTTAAATATATTTTGAATCAGTACTGGTGAGAAACTTCTAAACAAAAGTTAGATGTTGTGAAGACCATCTTTTTCTGTACAATGGATATTTGTTGATATGGTGTTTCCTGCATGTTATTCTGTACATGAATATCGACATACTGTAGGATTTTTAAAGCTGTGCATTAATTCATTCTTACTCCTCGATCACGCTTAGTTGTGTGGGAACTATCACGTCATCGCTTAATTACCATCACCTCGTCGCATCACCACTCCAAATACCTTTGAATCCATCTCATCTGCTTTTGCGCATTTGGTGGTGTGTGGAACCCATGTCACTCAGGTTCCGCCGAGTTTCAAATGCCGATGAGAACACAGGTCAAGTGTGACGGCAGCACACGGCCCATCAGCCGTGACAGCTACATCTTCGCAAGGAAGTGCCAGATTGTAAGCGAAGCCATTCATCCATCCATACATCTGCTGGAATGCCTCTTTATGACTCAGTAGCTATTCTGAAACCATACTTTAAGCTGCTCCTGTCCGCCTTTTGTTTGACATGTTTACTTTGCCTCCTCTGACCTTTTTCCTTTGTGCATTCACCTCTTCCTCCACGCGGCTCAGTCTCTGAGGGCGAGCTCCTTGTTGTGATTCAGCCTCCTTGTTTTGCTGTGGTTGTGACTTTCGAACGGACCCTGTACTTTGTCACTATGGATGACAGGTAGCTAACATTGGTGTCTGTGCCACTAGTATGTTTATCTTGAGAATATGCTTAAGGTGGTTTGCAGATGCCGTTGTATGTGACAATAAGCCTGTTGTCTTTTACGTAATGCATGCAATATTGACTGTACTATTTATCATGTATTGCAAGATTTTGGATTGATAACATTTGGTTATATACACATTATATTCTTTGTGTTTCATCTTGAACAGTTGAAAATGTTAATATAGTCAGCTTTGTACATCTGAAGATGATTTTATTCGCTTGGATTTGTGAGCAGAGGTTTTGTCTCGGCACAAAGGATTCTTGAGGGAAGCGATGCAATGGATTCAGCTGTTAAATGTGCACTGCGCTAATTGAGAAATCGGCTTAATGCGGATGAGGCGAAAACTCCTTCGGAGCCCTGCATGCATCTGCAGCCACTTACAAGAAGTGTAGGAAGGGAACAGCCTTTTTTTAAGGCTGCACTTAACTGGCTGTCGGGAGAAACCTCCGGAATATAACAGCAATCTGAAGGGTTCTGTGTTAAGGTAATTTCAGGATGGATGAACAATAACATTTAAAAATAATAATAATAAAAAAATCAAACAAGTGAACTGAAAAAACACTTTTTTTCATTTGTGGGCAAGTAAAGAGAGTTGATCACTGCATCTGTTCTGCCATTGACTTTGACTGCCTAAATGTTGTAAATAACCTTAAAACACAACTTTCACACTGACCATAAAGTGAGCATATCTAGCTCCAGCACAGAATCAATACATTCTGGAAGATACAAAGATAGAATACTACAGATCTACAAGTGAAACCATGGGCTTGAACTTGCACGGGGTCTATCTGTTAAGTGGTTACCTTGGTTACAAGCTTTTTTTTTAATTTTACTACCATGCTTAGACTGGAGAGATCTCGGAAAGGCAGACAACACAGTCACGGAAATGGATTCGTGATGACAGGCAACAGTGTCAGTCCTGCCATTGATAAAACCGTTTTCAACAGGCCGTCATTGAAGAAGATCAGAGACCTGACAGAATGAGAGAAGCAGGGCTGTTACTGAGGGAGGGAGGAAGGGAGGGAGGGGGAGGGGGGGGGGCTCACACTCAACTCTGTGAATTTATAGCTTAATTACAGGCGATTAAAATGTAACCTTTTTATCCGTACTTTACAATGAGTCACATTCATCCTGAACAAAAAAAATTACAACTAAATTACAGAAGAAAACACATCGTTTTAAGTTTCAGATGTAAAAAGCACAAGAAATGCAGGTAAGAAAGATTTGCCGGAGGATAGATGGAGAAAACCAGAGGAGGCTTCACTCGACTCTGCGTCTCCATTCGGCTCTGTGCCGGGTAGCTCACAACGCCTGTTACTTCAAAGCGCATAGAATACTTTGTTTTCTTTCAATTATTCCTGCTTCTGATGACTTCGGTATCCCTGCATACCCTCACTCCGAGCGCCTCAGTCCCTGCACCAGCATCACTCGCTGGAATTGAGAGAGGTGGGCTGTCAACGGCAGCTATTGATAAAAGAAATCAGTTAAAAAAACACAAAGAAACCTAAAGATCACGAAAGTGCTCACATCGTGCACAGTAATTAAGGAAGAAAGGGCCGAGGGAGCAATTATGGTAGTTCTGTTTAAGTTGGGCTCAATACTGTCTAGCTGTGACTGACATTTTAATGGACTGAATCCCAGCGAAGGAGCAGAAGCTGCCCCTTTAAGTTGAATAGTAAAAAGCCTCAGTGAATGGTTCACTGCAATAGCAGCAATGTCCTTTTTATGAAGCTGTATAGCACAAAGCAGACTTTCCATTTAGTGGGTATGTTTGAACTGGGAAAAAGTGTTGGATTCTGGCCCTGCAGGACCGGAACTGGGAAACCCTGGCATATACTGGACAGTATTTCTAACAACAACCATCAAATAACCAAAGCATAACCAACAGAAAGTTAAAAAACAATCCCAAAAATCTGAGTGCTCTGTGAAAAATATACATTTGTAGCTACTACTAATCATGATTGTTTAAATATTTAATCATTAGCGTAATCCTTATTGATCGATAACTGCAGTGCAGTGCCTATTTTTATTCCTTTGCAAACGAATGGCCATCCAATCAGTCTTCAGGATAGAAATGCAATCAATTCCCAGAATTCCATGGCCCCTGCCGGCCCACGCCCCTAACCACACCTCGTTATTCCTGTGGTCAGCACTGGTTCATTACCAGGCACCCATTGACAGAAGAAATGCCAATACTGCACAATTGAGGTCTTTATTAAGAGTTTCTTAATCGCAGTTACAGTAATCCCGCATTTTGTCCTGTCATGAAGCCCTTGTGACCAAAGTGTGGATCAGAGTGCGACCGGAGTGGATGAATGGGGAAAAAAAATAACAACGATTATTTAATATAAAATATAAAGAATTTTTTTATAAATAAAAAAACAAATAAATAAATAATATTTCAGCATATATATATAATTTTGTTTATTTTCATTCATGAGTCAGGAGGATATTGATTGATAAGGGGGAAATTGTGTTACAACTGCATTAATAGCAACAACGATAACGTAACATCTTATGTTTATAAGAAATAAATAAAAGTAAAAATGAACAAACAGACAAACAAATAAATGAAACAAAAATAAAGAATAATGTACGAAGGGCATCCTGATAATATACAAGTATTTTGAGAGTAGAGTGGAAATATTGTACAAGGATACTTTAGTAGCTTAGCGATCGACACTCTCCTTGCCCAGCAATGACTGCTGTACAGTGCAATGCCGGATTGTTGGAATGATTTCCTGAAACGCTCCTTTTTACAGCACAGCTTGATGAGCCTGCTGCTAAAGATGCTCTGCTGGTTAAGGGGATGTTTGTTATCGTTCATAATGGAAAATAGTTTATTGATTATTTCCCACCACTGACTCCAAAGGTGAAGCCAAGAATGGAGTCGGCCTTTTTGATTAGCTTATTCAAGTATCTCAAGCTTGATCAGTATCGCAAGTGAAATGGAAAACACCTGGTTTATCAATGCAAAACCGAAATATCAGATCTGTCAGCCCATGTCACGGAAACAGAATTAATATCTATCAGCCATAACGTGCATAAAAATTCATTAGAAGGCAAACCTTCACCCATCTATCCATCTTCCAACTGAAAATGCAGCCATGTGTATTTTTTTTTTGCCGCACAAATACGTCTCAGTGAATCACGTACAATCTGTCCAGTCATGCGGTCTGCCTCTTCATCCACCCAGCATTTGATTACATATTCATATCTGAAACGCTTTCAGCTGCTAGTTGGACCACAGCTGTCTGGACAGCAGTGCCAGTGATGTTTGCGAGGACACAATGTCATAGGCCACGAGTGTGAATCCCAAACAAGACCCCGGTTTAGGGTGAATGTGTTTCTGGAAAATCTCATCTGTAGAAGAACGCTTATGGTGTTTACATTACGTCCCAGACCGAGAGTAGCGATGTATACCAAGACATTCTGCTAGTTTTTCAGAAAAGGACATTGGATAACAAATGAAGAGGCAGGGGAATATAAAGTAATATCAAATATGTCTGCCAGTGTGTGTGTTACCTGACATTAGCTGATAACATTTCCCCTAAGAGCCAACAGAGGGAGATAACATGTAAGAGAAGACGAGGTAATTGCCGTTCCGAATCACAATGGAGGGCCAGTGATCTTGTGCCAGCTGGAATCGAACGATCCACTGGCTGGCTTGTGCCTGCACTCTCTATTTTTATATAATCAGAGAGAAACAAAGAGCTGAAAGGGATACACAGCACACGTTTGCTGCTGCCTCACTGGGGGTGGAGACCTTGGCACCCAAAAGCACCGCGGACAAAAATCAAACAGGCCGACACATTGCGCCCGTCAGTAAGAATGGTTTGTGCCAATGGGCCATAACAGATTAAGCCATTAAGAAGAAGTTACTGGGAAGGAGCTTGTCGTGGCGGTGTGGTGGGGAGAGTGGATCGCAGCTGGAGTAACAGATGGCAGCAAAGCACATGACGACGTTTACGGCTCGAATTTACTGACGTTGTGGGAGTTGGTGGTCTACATTTATATTATTATAGACCAATCTGAAAAATAATGATGATGATGACGATTATTATTATTATTATTATTAACAACAACAACAACAATAATAATAATAATAATAATAATAATAATAATAATACAATTCCATTGATTTTCCATTTTGCAATTTAGAGACAATGAAGAACTCTCCCAAACACGGGAGGGAAATGCAACCTCCACACACAGACAGGGCTGAGGTGGGCGTTACAGCCGGTGCCCCGGTGTCTGCTGAGCCTTTGTATTCTTTTTATTATGCTGAAACAGATCCCAGGTCAGCTGCTAAATGGCCGCCATACTGGCAAGCACTGCAGTATAATACCTCTATGCTTTTAGCGCACTTCAATTCTTCATTTCCACCAAAGAGAGATGCTTGCCTTCCCATCATTCCTTGCAGTCCCATGACTCCCCTCTCAGTCTCCTTGCTCGCACAGAGTTGTGCCGGGGTGTTTCAAGAGAATCCCCTTTTCAGGGGGCTCTACTGAAACCTCGGCCTCACAGGAGGGGATCTGTTTCTCCTTTCTAACTCAAAACTGCACCCCTACGACATTACCAGGCCCCTGCCCTCGCAGAGCATTATGGGTAACGACATGAAATAAAAGGGAGAACGAGACATGCAAACCGGGAAGAGGAATCACGTTTCTCGCTTACAGTACGATGGCTTTTAAATTGGAAATTATGCCGCCAGCGTCCGTGCCTGGCACGTCCACCACGCTCCATGTGGCGCTCTGTAATTTCCAGATCTAGGGGGCGCTCTTCTGTCTATAAATAAGATAAGCGACGCTTGGCCAGGTCTGCTTCTCCAGTTCCGCGTAAGGCCTGGGAAGCCGGGAACAGCTGGCTTGCCGTCATCCCACCGGGCAGACCCCGTGGAGAGCGCATTACCCCCTGCTGGGAGCCACACCTGCCTCCCCGCCGCCTCCCTCATGCTCGAAATCACGGATGGCGGTGGAGCAGCGTCCCAGGGGACATTAATGGGGGCTGGAAGGTACCCTAACACCCCGTGGAGCCCCCAGATGTGACACTGGAGCTGCTGAATAAAAGCCAGGTCTTACCATGAGCGGCAGACTGACTGTACTGTACATACAAAAGAGAAGGACTCCATCTCCAGGTGCATGGAGCACACAGGGGTGTTGCTACAGATTTTGGGGGCCATGAAAGGCTCCCATATCACAGCCACGGAGCGACAGCCTACCCCCCACCCTGTCTATGTATAATATTACAGTCAACTTTATACATATACAGAGAAGGGTGAGTAGGCCAGCTAATGACATCTATTTATGCGTCTGTTTTGTCTACTGTATGCATCGTCGTAGAATTCATGCACTCTGTGTTCTATGTAATGATCAAGCACAAGAATTTACCACTTAGGATCAAAAGAATCTGTCTGTCTGTCTACCTGCCTGATTGTCTCTCTCTGTCTGCCTGTTTATGTGTCTGCCTGTCTGTTAATCAGTGTATCTGTCTGTCTGTCTTGCTGTTTGACTATCTGTCTGTCTATCTGCCTGTCTGTCTGTAAATTTGTCTGTCTGTTAGTCTTTGTCTGTCTGTCTTGCTGTCTGTGCGCCTGTCTGTTTATCTATGTGTCTGTCTGTCTGCCTGCCTGTCTGTGAGTCTGTATCAGACTATCTTCCTGTCTGCCCGTCTATCTATTTCTAGAGAGACTTCAACTTCAGATTTAAGAGAAAAAGGAGTAATACATTAATTAAGTCTTCCAACCTTTGGAAGCTGTTTCCTTTGGCCCTTTGAAGGTCAGTTAGTGAAAATGTCTGGCACCCATATGGGGGCAGTCATCTTCAAAAGATTTCATGAGAGGATGGTGGTCCTTAAGGAACCTTGTCCTGACTTCAGGCATACTGAGGATCTGTGACAAGGCCTGGAAATTTCCAACCTTAAGTGATCCCAAAACAACATGAGGAATAGAGTAATTCCACGTTAAACTTACCCAGACATCTGATTTGCAGCAGCCGGCTGCATTGTATCCAGAGGCAGTACCCAGCGCATTAGTCTGGATCTTAATGTCCCTCTTCAATGAAGGCTTTGGATTCCCTGCCCAAAGTATGTAAGATCCAGGTCCTGATTGGCTGCGCTCTAAACCATCCCAGTCCTGACCCAATCCAATAGGTGGGTCAGGCCCAGATAGGGGATCCTGGAGATGGAGGAGATGCTGTCCTGTCTGGAATGCCATGGGGAAGCTTGAGGGAGGAACACCTTCTATTCTGTGAATGCCATGCTGATGTCTGTCATTTTGCAGGTATGACCTTCTTGGACGCAGTTGATCTAGCAGCCGCCCCCCAGGAGCCTATAAGATGTTGTGCACAGTGAACCGGCCGAAACAATGTAAAACTGGGCATTGAAGTTTGGGGGAGGGTGGGCACATGGGGTCCAACAGACCCCGCTTGGAAGTGTAACTACTAGGTAAGACACCGATATTTAGGCAAGACTCGTTTTATGTTCCAAAATTGACACAGGAATGCACTTTAAATACATTGCATGAGGCCTGGCCTAGATCCGCTGGGTATAGAGTCCAAGCAGACAGAAACCGAACACGCTGTCTGCAAAGGATTCCTCTCAGGAATGAGGTAAACGCACACGTGTGAATATAAAAACGCAAGGCAGATGTCTCAGCCTAGACTGGCAGCCTAGGTTGGAATGATAAAACACTTGCTTTACCATATTAGGAAGTCTTCAGCTAGGCCATATAAATGTTTAATGTCATATGCAAAGTGTTTATATGGATGCCTCAGACAGACGCACAAGTATTGAAGAAGTTTGTTTTGAATAATTGCAACCAGTCAATTCACAGTCCACAGCTAAGAAAATGGAGGAAAACACATTAAATGAACCTTTTTCTGAAGCATAGTCTTCCCTCCTGCTGCCCTGTAAGTCTCTCAGCATTTGCCGGCGGCGGCTCCATGACAGTAGCATGAAGAGGGATATTGTGCTTAAAACCTGCAGAAGAAAAGGGTCTGTGCTTTGGAAATGAATAACACGGCTGCAGACAGAGGGCTTTGCCCTCACCTCCGTGGTGTTTACACCCCGAGAGATTACAGCTCTATCTGCAGGAAGGATAGAGAAGAGCCACATCAGCGATCAGACCTTGAAGATAACCAGAGCGGTTACCACCTGCACTTTGTAAATTGGCAAGCTGGTCCTTCACAACAATTTAACCAAAAAACAGTCGTTATATATAGATGTATGTATGTATGCATGTATGTATGTATGTATGTACCGGGGCAAAACTGATAAAGGACTGGGGAAAGACTACAGGGAAGAACTTAAATACAGAGGACTAATGAAAGCAACTCGAAACAGCTGATGTCATCGGGATTCCACCCGAGGTTAACGAGGGGGCGTGGCACACAGAAGGAGCGGCAAGATCAGGACGTGACACACACACAGTGGCTTGCAAAAGTAGTCAAGCCTCTTGTGTCACGTCCTACCCATCCAGCCTGCCACATGCCTCCCTGATGTAGCCAAACATGCCATACCTGTTCTCCGTTAAGTCTTACCTCATGTTCATGGACTCTTGTTAAGCACAACCAGCTGCCTCCTGTTTGCTCCTTTTCTAGATGCTGTATATAAGTGTTCCCCAGTCCTGAGTTCCCCAGTTCAGCCATTCCTGCTCGTCCCCAGCTTTTGCTTGTGCTACTGCACCCTACACCTGGGTTGCGTGTCCTCTTGTTGTCGTGACCCCTTGAAAGTCATAACGATTAAAACGTATAAAATGCATATACACTATTTTCTCAAACAGCATTTATGCTGAGATCTCTTTTGCTCCAGTATATTTTCAAATGCTAAAACAGGTCAGTTGTCTACTAACATTAAAAAGATAAAAATGAAAACCTGATAGGTGCTATTGCTCCACGTATACACAAATGACAAATTAAATCACAGACGACACAAAGGTGATAGTTATTTGACCATAATAAAACATAATTAGGTACTACTTGTGAGTCCCAATGTAAGGCTTCTCTCTGGATATAAAAAGTACTCTTTGGAAGAGGCATTACTTTTGTTGGACAATCACTACAAAATTTAAGACAAAGGAGCGTTATACTGATGTGAGAAACGATGTTACTAAAATGCACAAGGCAGGACAAATACGGAAAAGACTGTCTCATTAAGCACTATTTGATCCATCATCTGAAAGTGGAAGGTTCATCACAGCACCGAGACCCTTACTAGGACAGGTCGTCCCTCAAAACGAAGCATCAGAGCAAGACGTTGACTGGTGAGAGAAGCTACTAAAAGTCCAACAGTCACTCTTAGAAGTCTGCAGTGCTCTTTGACTGAAACTGGAGTGAAGGCGCATGGCTCCACAACTTCAAGAGCTCTCCAAAAAGCAGGCCTCTACGGGAGGGTAGTAGGAAAGAAGCCGTTCCTTAAGAAGATCCACATAAAAGCATGTATGGCATTTGCTACAAGCATGAGAAAGATCCACTTAAAATGTGCGAGGTTTTATGGTCAGAGGAGACCAAAATAGAATATTTTGGATGGACTTCAAAGAGGGATGTGTGGTGTAAAAGTAACACTAACCTCAAAAAACACCATTCCTACAGTGAAATATGGTGGGGCAGCACCGTGCTATAGGGATGCTTTTCATATTCTGCGATTGGGAATCTTGTTAGAGTTGAAAGGATAATGGATGGACACAAATACCACTCAATACTGCAGGAGAACTTGTTCCAGTCTGCTATGAACCCATGACTCAGGAGAAGATTCATCTTTCAACATGACAATGACCCTAAGTATAAGGTCTTTGCAACACTGGAATGGCTTGAAGACAGAAAGGTGAAGATGTTCTGGAATGGCCAAGTCAAAGCCCTGATCTGTGGCACTGTCTGAAAACTGCTGTCCAGAGGTGCCTTCCCATCAACCTAGAGGATCTCTACAAAGATGGGGAAGGCTCACTCCTGAACAATGTGTAAAATTGCTGCAGACTTACTCAAAAAGAATTAAGGCTGTTATTGCAGCGAAAGAGTTCTTGACAAAATCTTAATGTGTAGGGGGGTAAATACTTATGCAAACACTACATTTTTCAGCTTTTTTTTCCTTCAGTCAAACATCTACAGAAATTGTTCATTTTGACTTTGGAAATGTATTGTTACAGCATAAGACTTCAGAATAAAAATTCTGAATGGACAAGTTTCTCCCACAAGGAAGACATGGTCGGCAGATAATGCTGTATTAAACCAACCAGCACATCAGGATTGTAATTTAAGAACTTATACTTGAACGCTTTGTTCGAAACATACAAATAATACCACTACTTACTGGCTGAATCATCATCGTATTCTGATCAATTTGCCCCAACTGGGCACAAGATGTGGTAACAGACCGTTTGGCAGAAAATTGGAAGCTGAAAAGTGTTTATAGAAGACTGTGGTTGTAATTTTAGACATTATGCCAGGGCAATAATTCTGAGGCACGCTTGCTGAGAGGGTTCAGCTTTTACTGAAAGTCACGCAAGGAAAACCCCTTCATGTTCAAGTAATCAGATTAACACAATGGCGACTTTGCGTGTGACATTTAGCACTTGATGCAGGCAGCGCTGGCAGAAGGACGGCTGGCCGGCATCAGCTGCTGTTACCTGCACATCCCCTTCCTGCTACAGACCGTTATGATAACAGGCTGTGATGAACTGTCGCACCTCCATCTGCAGAGGGGCTTCGCGCAGAATTAATGTCACAGAGCAGAGTTCAATTTATATCAAGGCGAGGCTTTACAAATTTGACAGGCATCTTGTTTAGATACACCCCACGACCCTGACCACAGTAGGCAAGTGGAGGATGGACGGATGGATGGATGGATGGATGGATGGATTTTATTTGGCTTTTCATTTCAATGGGATGTTAATGGAAAAGAACAGACTTTCGAGGGGGTGTGGCCAACTGGAACTTTTTGCCAGCTGGGGAGGGATGATAAATTTTCATGATGGGGGGGTACTTTGTGCGATCATTGATTATCGAAAAAAGGCGTTTGGAACATCAATGGGGGAGCACTTTCGTTCATTCAGGCAAAGAAAGAACTGTCCGAGTCACAAGCAAAGAAAAATCAGCAAGCACATGGCAACGGAAAATATCTGCTATAAATTTTGCTTCAGTGATACATATTCTGATGGAAACAGCAAATAAAAATCTGCCATGTTTGAATTTTAACAGTCTTTCGCAGTAATATGTCTGTCATATATAATCTGGCTTCAGTGAGAGTCTGGGAAGGGAAGTGTAAGCAGACCCGCCGCAGACATGTGGCTCGGTAGCCGAAACGGACCCGCCGTTTAATCAGCGACGGGTAGCGTTAACCTGCGGGCCGGTTTGTTAGAATAAGCGGTAAGTAGCAGAAGGCCTGACAAGCGATGCGCAGTCTGCAGCAGCGGCGGTGAAACAGGTGCTGAGAGACGGCGTGTTCTTCGGAGATGGCGTGAAGGTGACTCACTGAGGAGGACAGAGCCCCCCCCCCCCCGATTTAATATGCAGCCAAGAGAAGATAAAGCTACTATCTCAGTAAACGCCGTGGCGAGGAGCAGACGACGGCTGTCCGACGGGGTCACCGGCACCTTCCGCCGCTACGCCTCACCCTCACCCTGTCTGATATTCCTAGCAGTGATGTCACTCCGGAACGGTGGTTCGCTGACACTGTCCGTGACACTGGCTACCACCCCAGTGACATGCAAACCAGGTTGAAATTCTGGAAATAAAACCAACACGCCACCCAGTTCAGCAACTGAAAGTTACGATTTAAACCTTTATACCAGGCCAGTGAGACAGAAAGGTAATCACTGGTAACCGGTTTGTCTCTTCCAGTGTATTGCCGTGATTTTCTTTGGCTCCAGTGACCACAGTGCTATTCTGCTGCTGCAGTGTAACTCGCCCGAAATTCCCAGGCAATATTCAGTTGATTTATCTTTATCTAGTCAGGGTTGCCGCCAAGCATTTGACAATTGTGTATCGTGTATTGTGTATTTGATCCATTACTGTATCTTTTGTACAAAATGGTGCATGAAAGAGGGAGAAGGGAAAGAAAGAATGGAGGCCAGAAGACAACGGAGGAGAGGAACCAAAAAAGCAGAAATAAACTCGGAAAAAAAAAAGCGGATTCCACACTGATTTCTGCTCAGTGCATAAAGGAAATGTTATGAGTGGAAACAGCCTGATATCTGAATGAACAGACTGAAGGGAGAAGATTCCATGAGGCTCCATGTTCTTGTAGGGTGTGAGGCTGACAGTGTGGTGTCAGACTGAGGTGTGTCTGACATCGGCTCATACTCCATGTCACACAGCTGGGAGGAGCCCCAACCACTCCACCCCCCCCCCATTCTGCTAGAGTTCTGTCCTATGGCTCCTGGTCTGTTTATTGCCATGGTGATCGCATTGAATCTGCACTCTCCCTGATGCACTGATAGGGATTTAATGAAAGACGCTGGTGGAAAAACAGCAGGGGGTGACGATGTCCTCCTGTTAAATATGACGGGCAGAGGGAGAACAGTGGCATTTGCACCCTGAACACTTCAGAAGGCTGTTTGTGATCCTCATCAGGGCAAATCGTCATGGCACAGTTGGCCTTAGCGGATGTCTGCTTACCGCCGGACTTCTTTGTTCAGGAAACCAACGGCCACTTGGTCATCTGAAAAATCAGCTCTGCGGAGTCCGTCATTTAGGTTTTCTGCCATATTAAATCCCCAATGTTTCAGGGCGGTGTGGGAACTCGGAATTGCAATTAACATCCCGGTGGCATTCACAGGATAAGGTGTAGTGCCGGCACAGAAAATAAAGAAAGACACGAAAAGAACAATCAGCTGAAAGCATGTTCTACGCAGGATTCTGAGCTTATAACTAAACGGTTATTTCACTAAGTACAAATACGTACAAGGTAAGGTCTGCTCCTGCCAATTGCAGGGGTGCATGCTCTGAGGGGTCTGACCAAGCTGATTGATATCACTACCCCCTCATCCTCGGCCAACAAATTTTACTGCCATCAACCCCCCATCACAAAGATATAAATATGTCAGAGACAAAGTGAGAATCAGCAGTGAAGTTTGGCGACTGGGTAACAGCGGACAGTGCAAAGCCAAATTCAGACAGTATAAAGGAGATCCAGTCCAGATGAATAGGAATTATGAAGGCTGGTCCAATCACTTCACAGCTCTAGGAAAGAACCTGTTAGGTGCCAAGTCTTCTTGGTTGTGAGAAGCTGGCAGTGCTACGCAGATGCCAATCGTTGGAGGCGATGGTGATCAGGATGAGAGTGGTCAGCAACAATTTCCTGCTCACCTCTTTGCCTTAGACTGGTGTTGTTGAAATGTAGTGTTTGATCTTGCATGAAGTTGTTACTATAGAGGTCGTTTCTGAGGCATCAGGAAGAAAGAGGACAACCAGTCTAGGTTGAGAAATCGCCATTGTGTCGTTAAAAGCAGCACTAAAGTCCCAGCCCCCCAGACATTAATGGCGGTCACCCCCTGGTCCCCTGTTTCTATGGTGGCAACAACCATTTCTTCATGCTGTTGCTATGCAGAAATCCGCCCGCATCATGTATAATTCACGCTGCTACAGTGCGCGCAAGCTCTCCGGTCACCGCACAAAGACCCGAGCAGCTAGACGTTAACAGCGCGACAGGTGAACTCGACACACCGCGGTGAACAGCTGCCATGTCCTTCACCGAAGTGGCCTTCTAAAAATGGACGCCGGCATTAAAATGTGATCCCAGCCTCGTGCTTCGTCCCTCCCCACCCGAGGTCTGTCTGTGTGAAAACAGGAGCCCCCCACCTCCGCTCGTCAGGCCGCTGTTGAAGGTACTGCTGTCGCAAACCTCTTTTCAACCATTACAGCTCTTCTGAAGCACTCAGCTAGAACCATCAGCAGAACATATGGAGCCATTCATCCACCTTCCTTAACTGCTTACTCAGTGCAGTGCCACAGTGACCCTGGAGCCTATCCCAGCATGCACCAGGCACAAGGTAGGGGACAGCCCGGATGGGATGCCAGTTCATCACAGGGCATGTTAAGATATCTTTAAGGGATAAGTTAGATATCTATCAACAGATTTCTTTTGGACTGTGAGAGGAAGCTGGAGTAACTCGTGCAGGGAGAATGTACAAATTCACACACACATACACTCTCTCTCTCACACACACACACAGACACACACACAGACACACACACACACAAGTTCGTCTTCATAAATTTGTGGGGACCGTCCATTAACTTCAATGGGCATAACCCTACTAATACAAGACTTTAGGCATTATTAGTTTTTTGACAGCATTCACAGATTTCTATAAAATTGAGGTTTATATTGTGGGACCTGAAAAATGTCTTCACAAGCTAAAAAATAACAGATTTTACCATATTGTGGGGACTGATAAATACAATCCCCACCCACACACACAAAGCCGAGGGCGGAAATTGAACCTGCAGCCCTGTCGTGAGGCCACAATGCTACTCACTGAGCCATGGTACCACCCACACACAGCCTTGTAGTTAAAATATTACTTTACAGCCCATAAAACATATTTATTTTCTCACAGTGAATCAGGCTTAATGGCAGATGGTCGTATCCCTCAAATGAAAAGTGCAGCCAGTTCCTTCCAACCTTGAGAATATCAAAAGTGAAGAAGCCACTTTCTCCCTGCAGCTGGAGATCGGTGTTTATGTTCATTCATCCTCCCCGGCATGCGCTGATAAATGCCAGCGCGAGAAGTCAGGGGGGGGCGGGCGACATTGAAGAGGGAGGGGGATGGGCTAAGGAGCCCCCCCCACCCCCCACCCATCCTGCAAGGGCAGAAAAATCTCAGCATGGGGATGAACAAATTAGATCTTTGCACAGAAGCTTAAGGTTGCGAGATGAATGGAGATAGGAGACCTCAGGTTACAGTCTTTGGTCAGAATATGACTCATGCGTGTGGCGACGTATTCCATATGGAATGAGTGTTGCCATGTTTGCCCATGACTGTCAGGGTTGGTGCCTGGACCCTGCCATTGTGTCTCTTCCCCATTTGGCCAGTAGGTGTTGCTGGTCATCCCCTCTCCCTTTACGCTCATGTTTCTCCCACCTCCTGAACTGCTACATAGCTCAGTGCGCTGTGTGCGTGGCTCAGTAATCAAGGACTCCGTGGGTGTGGGTTAGTACCCCACTTAAGTCCAGTCTCACCTGGTTTGACTGGATGATTTTTTTGTCCTAGTGTTTGTTAGTTTCTGTCTTGTCCCTTTGAATTCTGGACTAGCCTTTATTCCCAGGGTTACATTAGTGTTTCTACTTTGTCTGTTTGTCTGCTCCTCTCTCACTGGCTTGGGGCCCCATTCCCTGACTGCTCCTCTCCCGTCGGCTTGGGGCCCCATTCCCTGACTGCTCCTCTCCCGCCGGCTTGGGGCCGTATTCCCTGACTGCTCCTCTCTCACTGGCTTGGGGCCCCATTTTCTGACTGCTCCTCTCCCGCTGATTTGGGGCCCCATTCCCTGACTTCTCCTCTCCCATTGGCTTGGGGCCCCATTCCCTGACTGCTCCTCTCCCTCCATGAGGGAGCAGCAGACATCAAAGAACAAAGTGATCAGCAACTTCCTACAAAGTCTCAACAGAGCGGTTATTTGCGAAGGAGCTACACAGATCGACAGCCATTTTATTATGCGCTTCTTTGTTTCCAAACACGTTCCGGTTGGTCAGATCCGAGTTCTCGGAAGAGAAACGAGCGATCTGAGATGATAGTTTGCCTTTTATGCTCGACAAAAGAAACTAGAACAATTACCTAGAATAATCCTTCACCCTAGAACAGAGACAGTGCAGAATATAAATGTGTGAGCAGCTAAAGCACAGGTCAAATTTATATGGCAGTGTTGAGGGTCAAGGGTCAAATGCTATCTTTTTAAGGGGTGTTACCAAGGTGCAATTCAGGCCCTGCTGCCCACACTCACATGGTACTCATACAGAGTATTATTGAGCAGGAATGTGCAGCAGAGTAAACTGCATTTCCAGGTGTCAGGTGACAATTCAGTTCAATCCGAGGCGCAAATAGTCAAGGCGAGGCTCCGCGATTCCACACGCGTGTGCGTGCGCAGATTGCCAAAGAGCCGGCCGGCAATCCCCGGGAACGAAGGGACGAATTTTAGCTCTCAGCCGCTATTCTCAGCCAGTGTGTTTGTCTTCTCCTTTAAAAAGCAGAAAAGGTGCTTGAGAAGTACCCCATTAAAAAAAGAAAAGTCTCACTTATCAACCGGAGGTCAACATAAAGAGATCCAGCAACGCTCTGGAGCTGCACACAAAGGCTCCTTTGTCGCTCCGATCCGGCGGAGTCTGAATCACCTCAATCCTCATTAAATGCTGGGCTATACCTGCTTGCTGTAACGTACAGCCAATGACATTCAAATGGCACTTCTGCCTCCATAAACATGAGAAAAACATCAGCATTACTGCACAAATATTAGCGGTAGTGTTTGTGAACAAATAAGGAATGTCACAAATATCATATATTGAATAATTAAGTAAGTAACTGGGGCAACAGTTGAGTAAAATTCTACAAATCTCTAAAAATTGGTGTTTCCAAAATTTTGGCCACTAGTGTGGACAATATGCTGATTGAAGTGATTGATTAAGTTGATGATAAAACGCAGCAGGAGTGGAGTGGAATGCAGGTGCTATGGATGTGAAATGTTGGGGGGGGCACAGCGATGGGGAGCTCGAGAAACACGGTGTGACTGGTCCTCCAGGCCGCTGTGACGTGGAAGGTGTGGCCAGCTGCTGCTCGCTGCAGGTGCTACTGGGATGCTGTGCATTGTGGGAAGGCAGGAGTACAGGGACGCTACAGTCGGTGGGAGGGGGGGCTAAACGCAGCAGCATACTGTCTCTTTGTCTGCATAGGTCACCCATCTGTCCTCTTGCTCATCCATTTCAAGATTGGGTGGGGGTGGGACAGGGGAACACCCAACCAGACCAACGCAGACATGGGTGGAATAATGCATAACCCCCCCCCCCCCCCCCGGCAAATTTCCAGATACAGTGGACCTTGGGTTTGTGTTTCTGGTGGGATTGTTGGTGATTCCCCCCCCCCCCACACATCCCAGGCTACACCCTATGGCCCCAGCAAACATCATGATCCCACCTTGTCTTGGGAGAAATGGACCACTTAGGTGCACTGACAATACCTGTGTATCCCATTCTGATGTCAGCCTAGAGCCCCCAGATAAGTTCAATCGACCCCCAACCCCCTCCCCCCCCCCCCCCCCCGAGCACAGCTTCTTAGCTTCTGTCTCGTCTCCATTGTCCAGATAGTTTCCATGGTCCCGATTTACGCAGATTCACGGGGGCGGAAGATTCCAGCAGGAGCGAGGTGCCTTTCTAACCTCCCTGAACACTGTCACTGGGTCTGCTGAGAACTCTGGCGCTCAAGGCCAGCTGAACGGATGCATGAAGAAAGAAAGAGTAAGGAGAGCAGGAAGAGGGGAACATGATAAAAGCAGCATGCTAGAGAAAAGCGAGTTATTAGTAAGGTGTGAATGTGTCCGCAGGAGGGATGAAATGCAACAGGAAGCTTCCCTAGAAGCTGTATAATTTCCGTTCATGTTAATAAAAAGTGGCATTAATCTTCAGAGGAGAAATACAGAGTGTGTGTGTGTGTGTGTGTGTAGCATGATTGCAGGAGACAGGCATTGAGAATGACATACACTGCTAGAAGTTGATTACTTGATTAATGACCGCAGTGGCAAAACGAGACCGTCCTCATCCGTCGTTAGTGCACGTGACGGGGAACAGACTTAAAATTAGTTTCGTGATTTGTTTTCACACTCGATTTTGGGCTTTGCATTTTCCCTTTCTTGCAAAGAACAATGAGTACTGTGGCTGGGATTTAAATGTCAAATACAAATTACACGTCAAACTCTAATTGCATTTATATTCAGCTCTTTATGAAAATATGCACGGAGTGTTGTACTGCATAATTAAATATATCACACCGTTGAACACAATATAAAACTGGTCTGCATTAGCATCATGTTTGTGTTATTTAAAAATGCAGCATGCTGTGTCAACCCCCCTAAGATCCTGACCAATACAAATGGTTGGCAGATGGATGGATGGATGGATGGATGGATGGATGGAAGGACAGATGGATGGATAAGTGCTGATTTAGCTATCTCTTATTTAATATGGTCTTATAAGAATGTACGGCATTAGCAAGTTTATTTATATAGCTCATGTCATATACAAAAAATGAGGCAAACTGTGGTGTGCAATACAAAAAAAAAATGAAAAAGCAGGGAGGGAAGTTATTAAATATAGTAAAATACAATAAAAAGAAAAGATAAAATGACGACCTGATAACACGTAATGAGATACAGTAAAAATATATTTCTATAAATATTTCTATACAAGCCTCTACTAGATAAGCAATTAGAAGATGAAATTCATATATGATGCTTAAAGACTGTCCGAAATGACTTTTAACTTTTGGGAAGATATTGCTTTTCATTATGGTTCATTTGCGAATAAATGTATGTAGTCTCACCAGAAAGACAATTATAGAACCACATGTTATGCTGGCTAAGAAGGGGTCTCTAATTTTTCCATTATGTATGAGCGTATGTGCGGATTGGCACCCCATCCACGGTGACCCCTCCCTCGTGCTCTGTCCTTTTGGGGATAGGCTTTTGGCCCGCTCGACCCCAAGCGTAAAAGCAACATTAATGGAAAAAATATCCATTAAGTCCAATGCTAGGTCACGGGGGTGCAGGGTCTGGGGGCACAAAGCAGGAAATAAAGCAGATTTGGTGGCCAACCCATCACAGGTTACACACACGTTCACATCGATGGGCAATTTCACCTTAGTATGTGGGAAAACCAGTGGAAATCCCACGGCAACACAAGTGGTGTCAGGATGGAAAGTTTCCCCGTGCCAGAGGTATGAGGCACCACTGGTAACCTTGTGCCACCGTGCCGCCCCCCCCCCCCCCCCCCCCCAAACTGTAGCCAAAGTAAGAAAGAAAACAGAAATAGAAAGATATTTCTTGTATTTTCTCCCTCCGGCCCCCACTGTGCTATGACCTTTTCAGAAAAAGTCTAATTCCCCCCCCCCCCTCTCTGATGTCCTAAAAATAGCCATTGTCTGCCTTCCCACTGTGACAGAAACGTATGAAAAAAGGAGGGAAAAAGAGCATGTGCAGACCGCGACGGAGGCCGCGCTGCTGACATGCGGATCGATTTAATCTGCGCTTACTTACTCCACTCCGCGGTGTGGCCTCAATTTGGCGGCTGCCTCTGACAGCACATGGACGGACTTTAAACTGGCGGATTGATCCCGTTCTCCGAGCCACAATAGGGAAGCCGTGGGGTGCTGTAGAGGTCCACAGCTATTCTGCAGAAATCCCACAATGTCCGACCAAATGCCACAATGCTGGAAAACCACAGAATGGTACGTCACCGTGCCCCTCTGTCTTAATAATGCTGCGGGGTTTCATCTTGTTTTTATACAAGCTGTTGATTGTTTATCATGAGTCATAACGGGTCGCTTCGTAAAAGGCCTTGAATCATGCCTTGGAACTGAGCGATTTCTAACATTTCGATTCATTCCACCGCTCCCCCGTTTCTAACAGAGAGTCTGTCAGATGTCCTTTCATAAACTGGATACAATCAGATCCACCCAAGGACAACAGTCAGGCCCTGGCCTCTCTGCTAAGGACAAATACAACTGCAGATAAAGAGAATCAGCCATTATTTCACAGATCAGACACAATCACGAAAGTGCAGAAAGGAAAACAGATGAGCGCAATCACAGTCCATGTTCGGTACATGTGTAATGATCGTGGAAATGGTGTCATTGTATTGGTCGGAATTACATCAGCTCACAGTGTGGCATCCGGTTGGTATGTAAAGTGCAGGCAGGAGAAGGAGGAGAAGCACACAGGCCACTGTACTACAGTGTATCTATGCTTCACATACAGTAATTAACAACTGAGGTATGGAGTCACTGTTGGGTGAAAAGAGTACTGGTTAGCTACAGGTTTACTGAAAACTAAAATGAAACTAGGACTGATAAGGAAACACAGTAGAAGAGGTGAGGGTGGAAAACGTTTGCGAGCATTACTCCTGGTAATCATGGTAGCTGGAGGCCAGGAAAGCAGAGCATGCCAATTTATACTAGCGGTGTCAAATTTAA
The DNA here is from genome assembly GCF_023856365.1 of Brienomyrus brachyistius. NCBI lineage: Eukaryota > Metazoa > Chordata > Actinopteri > Osteoglossiformes > Mormyridae > Brienomyrus > Brienomyrus brachyistius. The sequence continues at coordinate 26,453,896 of NC_064545.1, read as the reverse complement.
TGCGATTAAGGTAGCATTAATCTGAAAATCATAACGTGTTATCATTTCCTTGATTGCATCAACCTTAATTGTAAATTAAGTAATAGTAAATAATAGTAAAATACTCTACATGTATGAGCAAAGATTGTAAATAAGGCTGTCAAGAATTTTTTTTATCACAATTAACCACAGACCTTGGCAATTAATTGCACAGTCGCACATATTGGCGATTAATCACATATATGAGCATATTGAGATACCATCAAACCAAATTATAGTGCATATTTTCAGTATAGAAATGAAATGCAGTTAAAAATCTTTTTGGGCATGACAATAAACAAGAGAATAAGAAAGAAAGAAAGAAAGAAAGAAAGAAATATTGATGATGATGATGATGATGATGATGATGGTGGTGATAATTATGCGTTCTGACTTTAGAAATAACACTATGCATTAAAGTGTTAACTAATTTATACACATCACAGTGAAGAAGGGATTGGTGGAATTAGCAATCACGCTAAACCCTGGTCCCTTGCCTCTCTCCCCTAAAAGGAGTCCATTAGCACAATATGCATGTTGGAGAGCTCATTAAATTTGTGTAAGCTTGCTAGAAGGATGATTACACTTCAGATAGTTACACTGCTAGAACTAGATCTTTGGATGGGTGAGCTAATTTTATCTTGCTGACAAATGAAAAGACCTGTGGCTGTCTAAGCCACGTTATGTGAGCTACCTAGACCCTCCAAACCGGGGTTCCACAATGTTTGAGCGTGTGTGTGTGTGTGTGTGTGTGTGTGTGGATTATGTCTATATTACATTGTGGGGACCAAATGTTCCCCACAATGAAATAAAAACCTGTTTTTTTACATTATGGGGACCATTTTGTTTTTGTCCCCACAAAGGGAAGCTCGATTTAATAAATACAGATGCTCCTCTACTTATAAATGAGATAAGTTATGAATGGCCATTTGTAACTTGTAATGTTCGTAAGTTGTTATTCAACATCATTTTAAGGGTATACACAAGTACAAAGAACTAGGATGCTGGGAGTTCGCACGCTACGCTGCTCTGCGGCGGGATTTACGGCCAGAAGTCGTACTCAGCGGAACTGGCGTGCAGAAAAAAATTGATGTTGCTGACAGGAAACGTGAGCCCAATGAACACAATTTGGACTTACAGTCCTGTTCTTTGGTACGTGTGAAAGTTCGTAAGCTGAATGTTCGTAAGTAGAGGAGCGTCAGTTTCTGTGAATCAAAAAAAAAAAGTCTCGTATTTTTTTTGGTTACTTATGGATAAAGTCAGGGCTGGGTAGGAGTTAAGGGCGTCATGTTGGCACTAGAGTTTTCCCCATGGAAATGAATGAAGAGTCCCCACAAAGATATAATTACAAACCTCTGTGTGTGTGTGTGTGTGTTGGTTGTCTTCAAGCAACAGCACAGAGACACTTAGAATCATACAGCTAATGCGTATGTTTACACCATGACAAAGAATCACATTTTAACTTCTGTTAAAATGACATTAACATAAGGTGCTGGACATAATATGTGATTTTCTCAGTAAATAATATGATATTTATATAACTGAAATTATAATGTTGATCTGCACATTATGACAAAGCTGCAGGCAGCCATTATATTCATTGGCAGAAATGAGCCAATAACCACACTAGATGGATAATACAGGACCGCAAATGATAAGTGAGATAACAAATTACACTTTATATAAATGTATGCCATTATACTTGCCATAAAGTTCAAGTACGTGGTTTACTGTCACCCTCTTGTACATTCCACAGTAATATGCTGTATTATACCAGCAATAAATAACAATATTGGCATTTATATGCTGAACGCATGAGCTGCCAGCTCTGGTTAACACCAATGGTGGATTAACGAGTTCAGGTGCCCCCAGGCTGCACTTTCCATTGGCCGATGCAACAGTTATCTATAATATTCTTAAATATTAATATTAGTAACTATAAAATAATTCCTACAAATCAAAGAGAATGTGATGGTGTATCAAACGAGAGCAGTGACATTAAATAGCAAAGCAGCAAGATTACACCTTCATGTCAGTCATATGCAGCGACCAGAAAGAGCCGGACAGAGACCTCATTGGATAAACACATCTCAGGAGCAGTATGCTTACAACATTACACTCTGATACACTGTGTGTCACCTGCACCCACAACGTGCACTCAAGACACATTTACCATGGAAACCGTAGACCATAGATAACTTTACAGAGAGGGGCAAATTCCAAAAAAATATTAAAAAGTTCTTACCATTAAAGTGGTGTAGTCATTAGCGCTGCTGTCTCACAGCCAGAAGGTCTTGGGTTTAGTTCCTGGTCCTTTCTGTGTGGAGTTTGCACGCTCTCCCCATGTTCATATGGGTTTTCGTCGGGGGCTCCGGTTTCCTCCCACAGTCCAGGACCATGCAGGATAAGTAGTTTGGTGAGTCTAAATTGGCCCTGTGGTTCTGTGTGTGCGTGCATCCTGTGGTGTGCTGGCGCCTGCCCAGGGTCGGTTCCCACCTGTGCCCATTGTTCCTGGGATAGGCTCTGGTCCCCCCTGCGACCCCAGTTGGGCTTAAGCGGCTTCAGAAAATGGATGGATGTTTTCCTCTGCATTTTTGATAAAGGTGGACAATATATAACAGGGTTCTTCAAATCTGGCCCTCGATTCCAAATCCAGGCCTTGTTATCAGTTCTCCCAGGTAGTTAGTGTAATAATTACTGATTCTGATTGGCCAGAGGCTTCACACCTGGCTCACAGGTAAAGGAAGGCTGGGAAACCAGCAGTGCTTGGACCTCGAGGACCGTGATTTGAGTAACAAGGATACAGACCGATAAAAAGAGTGCCAATTAAGGATCGCGTCTAAAAATAATTATTAAAATGATTAGCACTTTGGGGCCCATTGGCTGGGGCCTAGACAAGCATGGGCCTAGACAAGAGCATGAATATTGTCCAGTTGACATTACAGCTGTCAATCAAAACCAGCACATACAAGAATGCCAGCATCTGTAGTTGTAATCACAGTGACCATTCATCTGTATGGTTTCCTGCACCAATCAGCACACATCCCTCTGGGAGATCCAATAGCATTTATGCAATGATCATTAGTTGTTTAATGAGATCATTGTCTAAGACTATGTGTAACTAATGTTCCACTGCAACCTACTCAACACATATATGCCCAGTCGCATATGCACTCCTACTGACTCTTTGCTCTACCACCTGTCACTTAACTCCTAATTGCACACTATTTATGGATATTTATAGTTACTGCTTAATGATTTGTCTCTATATTCTCAAGTCCTCTGTTTCACAGCCTGGAGCTTGGCAACCAAACATTTAACAAAACACTGCGCTGAGCATAAATTTCTATGTGACCAATGAAATTTCGATGGATTTAACTGAATTACTGATTTATAATTCGATGGGCCCCTGTTAGGTCTATGGTCACAGTTACAAACACACACAAATTTACAAACTAATGTGAACGATGCGAGCCTCATGCCATTAGATGTCTTACACAACATAAGGCTGTTTATATAAGCCAGATCCCATTGTCTTCCTCCTGTTGGGAATCTAATATAGACGACATAATCAGACAAATTCATTCACAGTCGTCGTCCTCTGCCAGATGGCACGTGATGATTGCAACTGCACATATGTAGGATTCAAGACTGAGCCAAGGAAGACAATTAGATGGCAGTGATAGAGTTTTTTTTCATGAAGACCCAGTAATTTCCATACATGGTAGGTTTTCTTTTCCCACTGAGGCATTATTATATCAGTCCCTGAAGTTACACGTAACTTGACGATTAGTGCAAATGCCATAATGAAGTAACAGATGTACTGTCATCTCGTGTCCTGCTTTTCTTTTACTAATTTTTCCATAAAACTGCAAATGCTGTGTGGCTAATCTGGAGTGGAAAACCAGTTGCCTGAGCGATTACGTTTTTGAAGAAACCATCTTAATCTTCAACGGAGGCCTAACCTGTCTGGGGTCTTTGATCAAAATAAGGTTGTGAAACATGACATTTTTTCCATTACGTCACCAAACAAAATATGTTAAAGCCAGTTCTGTTTCACTCCTGCCAGCTGCTGTTGTGCATTAGAGTTTCATCACAATGGCTGCCCACAGTAAGGTAAACAATGAGCGATGTTGAGGCAGAAATGAAACAGCAGGCAATCTGGTCTAGGCTTGTGAGACTGGTAGGGGTGGGCTGGGGGGGGGGGGGGTTGAGCCCAGTCACACTGTGGGACACCCAGACGATGAACGCTCCTGGCAGGCGACGGCTAACCTCGAGCTGGGGGACGGAGCATCAGCGTCTGCTCCTGCTATCAGAAGATGCCTAAAAGCACAAACAGAGTGTGTCCCTTAGTACATGTAGACCAGCGGCATATACAGGGGCGGGGCCACAGGGGCAGTGACCCCAGCTGAATGCTGATTGGGCCCCAGAGTGCCCGCTCCCCTGTCAATCACCAATTTAAAACATATCATTGGCTAATGCCCCACTGTATGAATTATGCCCCCTCTTATGCCCCCCCCACTGAAAAAAATCCTGATCTAGACATATGTTTGTGTTAGCAGGCTGTGACGCTGCAGACCTGCCTTAAGAGACCTGCCTTAAGAGACCTGCAATCGTCACCTGTACCTACATGATTACTATGTAACAGCTGACCCACAGAGACAGCCAAAATAATATATCTGATGAACAATAAAATATGCAGGATATAAGCAGAAAGAAGCCGTGGAAAGAAGAGCTAATGAAAATAAACAGGGGAGTGAGGGAAAAAATTACGGGCGAGTCGGCAGTTCTGTAATGACTCATTATTTAAGTAAAATCAACAGGAAATCTTAATCCATTAAAAACCACTGTGGCGAAGTCTGTCCTCACTTAATGTACCTGATGGAGAACTGGCAGGGGTTTGCTACACATTGGATGAATATTTAAACATAAAGACTTTTGGTGACACGGTAGGTCATTAGGGACAGTGTAACCTCACACCTTCAGGTATTAAAATTGAATTGAATTGAATTGAATTGAATTGAACTGAACTGAACTGAACTGAATTGAATTGAATTGAATTGAATTGAATTGAATTGAACTGAACTGAACTGAATTGCATTGAATTGAATTGAATTGAATTGAATTGAACTGAATTGAATTGAATTGAATTGAACATGACGATTTTATACATGTCTACTGCGGAATATTTCACTGGAGCAATTTGGGTCTCATATGTCAGTCCAGCAGCTGGGATCAGCTTGGCACTGGAACTGTAAAGCATTAGGGAACAAGGCCATCTACAGAATGGAAGCTTCTGCATGAATCATCTCGTGGTTTCCTGCTCATCAGAGGTATGTTACCGGTGCTATGCAAAGATTTCGTCACACAGGGCTAAGTGAGAATACAGAATATAATGTTTCCAGAAGAATGATTACTTCAATACTGTTTAAAATTGTAACAAAGATGGCTGTGCATACAATTATATCTGCTTTCATGATAAACAGAACACTAAGATTCTCCAAAGAAAGGAAGATAGCTTCGCAGAATTTCATACCAGCCAAACCAGAGCTCTAATCCACGCCACATTGGTCATATTCTGTTACTCATCTATGCTAATCCTGAGATTTACACTCTGAAAAGATGCCATCTCACTGCACAGCGCCCAACCGCAGCTAGTCAGTCAAGGGCAGAAGCCATTAGTGCACTAGTCACTTGAAATGAAATTGCGCTCCCAGTCCTATCTGTTATTCACAGGGAAAAACAGCCAATTGATCGATTTGATCAGTTTGGGGATTACATTTCAGCTGAAGGATTGATTTCCATTACATTTTTCTTGTTTGAGAAATGCCACACAGAATTTACACTGTTGCCGACTAAACATGGTTTTTTAATTCGTGTAATATTTATAAAAGCCTCGACTCCCATGGTTCATAAAAACTAAAATAAATAAATAAATAAATAAATAAAAATAAATCATTTTTTAAAAACTTTTGAAAGTGATTACAATCCAGTTATGCATTTTATTTTTCCAGAATTCACATACTACATACACCCGTGTTTCCTACCATAGACATATGGCTTATATGATTTGGTATTTGTAATGTGCAGTTTGGTGTTCAGGGCCTTGCTCAAGGGCCGAAAGTGGGCAGAACTTTGCCATGGGATTTGAACCAACGACCTTCCAATCGCGAGTCCTACCCAACAGAAGCCACCCACCGGTTGGATGAATAAATGGATTTACTAAACTGCCAAAGCAAAAGAAACATAGAAGAGGGGAGAGAGTGAGAAAAAGACTCGATTATAAATGGAAGAAGCAGTTCATGATTGTTCATGATTTGTACTTCAGTAGTGACTAAGTTAGTTGGGCTCCCTCAAGTAAAGTGGTAATTGTTTCCCAATTCCTCTGCTTCTCCTTTTTCTTATTTGCAGATAATTACGGCACTAACTGCCTCTGACAGAAAGATCCTGCAGTCATACCAGCACGCACCCTGGTGAGGAAGGTGTCCACTGACCACGGAGACACGCGTCGGTCGTACTTCCACACCCTATCATTCCTTCTGTCTCCCCCTAACACAGCCCCCCTCCACACACGTGCTGGGAAATCAGAGCAATTCATGATTACTGAAAGTGAGTTTTAATCTGGCCTCGCACTCCTTACGAGCTTAATTAGGCGTTCTGCCGACAGACCCAGGAGATGTCATCCTTAATGTTCTGTGTAAGAGCAAACCAGATATTACCCACAGTCAGGAGATAATTAATGCATCCCCACAGCAGGAAGCCTTAACAAAATATAATGAAAGTAATTCATAAGATAAAAATGATTGCATTAAAATATAAAAAATTAAAAAAATAAAAAAACATCAGTGTATGGTGATTTAGATTGGTTATTATGGGTCATTTCCATTGTGGAATTTACAGGAGTGACCCATGAAACCCAAATAACTGTCCTGTGTTAAATGGTCAGATGGGTCTGAGGATCACTGTATCACGCCTGGGACTGTCTGAGAAAGAGGCGAAATGATCACTTTGAACAAATACTAAATGTTAGATATTTTACTAGCTGTTCACTCTTTCAAGCTGTAAAAGTCACAAACAGAAGAACTGCAAAATAGTTAAGTTATATGTTGAGAATGTATTTATTGTAAATAAGCTCACAGAAATTGTGCTAAATTGTACCTACAGTTATTTCACTACAGTAATGGTAGAGACCAATGAAAAACCCCCTTTTTGTGGGTTGTCTTTGGTTTATCCCATTGTGATTATGTTCATGAGAAAAGAAGTAGCTCTAAGAGCAATATATCAGTATTAGGGTTGTCAGTCGATTAATTTTTGTAATTGCGATTAATCATACAAACTGAGTGATTTAATGCAATTAATCTCATAAAATGAGTGGTTAATCACATTATAAATCGCATTTTCAATCATGTTATAATTTGTTGAAAATAAAGAAACAGCAGAAGTTACATGAATGTACTTGTTTTTTTAATTTACTTATGAAAACCTTTATTAAGGATGAAATTTGAAGATGCCATTGTGAGTTTTATATGCTTGATGAAGAGAAGAACCCTTCGTTTTCTCATTAAAGGATTTTGCTTTCTTCTTGTTGTCTGACTCTATCAAGCCTTGTAAATCTACGGCGTGAAACAAATTCACTCGGGGATGCATTGTGCAAATCTGGTTTCTGGTCAATATACAAATGTGACTACGGCAACCTCAGGAGCCCAAAAAACATCATGAGAGCAGATGAACAATGTGGTTCAGAAAACTCAATAAATGCATTGTCCTGACCTCAGATGGGGCTGCGAGAGCGTGCATTAACACGAGTTACAAACGTTGCGCATTACTACTTTTAAATTATCCGCAAGCATTGATGCATTAATATTTGACAGCCACAATAAATGCGTTGCTCATTTTTAAAAGTACAAATACATAGATATGCTCTCACAAACAACCAGATTTGCGCATTAAGGACAATTTAGAGATACCGTATGTAAATAAAAGTCAAATGTTACAGGATCGTTGCATCAATTGCTTACTTCTGTATGAACACACTGCAGGTTTGCAGCCGCACAGCATTCACAGAGATACATGCAAACAAGCGCAGGCTCTTGGTGCGTACATGTGAAATGAGAATTGCACTGGGGCTGAAGGTAGCCATACTGGCATCTCATTCTTCACACCTAAGCTCCTTTTAAGTATCAAGAACTTTCCCATAGATGCTGTGAGAAGATGGTAGAATAGTGATACATTGTTCACCCACTTTGGGAAATTGCTTGTCTCCATGAGACACAGAGATGCCTGTACAGGTGAGAGCAAACTTGTAGGTCACAGCACAGGATCAGCTAGTCACATGCTAGGAGCAAGTGTGGGGTTAAGACCCATGTTCAAGGGCCCAACAGCAATCTTAGTCTGCCAACTGTGGGATTGGAACCAAAAACCACCGATTATGGACACGTTACCCTAACCAGCTGAGCCAAACGCTGCCCCCAAAACATTGTAACAACTTATAAGAAGAAAAGCCTGCTATAATCCAGTACTTAACCAGCATTCATTTCTTACTTCCACTAACATGCTGCAAACTCCCCTGTACAAACAGCTGAGTACTGATTGCAAACCAATCATTTCGAAAACTCTGCATCTTCAGCAATTTCCACCGCAAAATCGATTTCTGCTGATGCTCACACTTCGAAGTTAATGGCAGTTTATTTCCCTGCTTCTGACTGCAGCTTACCCATTTTTTTGTCACACGGCAGTGAAGTGGTGGATATAAGAGGGAACGTGGCCAGTAAAAGTCACATATGACAGATGACAAATGTCCATCTGTTCCATCTACTGACGCAACATGCTTATGACCATATATTTAGCCAAGAGAGGGACAGAGAGCTTGAAATATATACTAGTACAGTTTGCCTTTTGCTGATGCCACCTCTTTGTATGTCTTACTAAGACCTTTAGTCCTGCTTGTTTTGTATTTTGTGAATCTTATAGAAGCAGAGCAGGGTACAGGAGAACTAGCAGGTACATAGATATGCTCTCACAAAACAATCACATTTGCTCATTAAGGACAATTTAGAGATACCGTATGTGCGGACAGCAGGGGAGTGATCCAGAGAGCCAGGAACATCCAGGATCCACGGCTGTGCACACAATATCTTTTATAATATAATATTAAATATAATACACTGCCTGACCAAAGCTAAGCCATCATATGAATTTAAATCAGCAAATACTTAAGAGCCAATGACTGGATCATTATTACAGCTCAGCAACGGTATGCAGCAATAAAGTAAAGTCAGTTGAGTACCTGAATCTACTGACTGGCCAGGTTACACCTCCATCCATCGTCAGTCGATTTTGTTCTTCCCTGTTGGCGTGGGCATATTCCAGGACAAGGATGCCAAGTGTCACGAATGTGGGTGAGCAAGGAGACGATCGTGCGGGTCGGCTGGTAAGGAGGCAGGCAAACAGGTGGAAATCGGGGCTGAACGCGGGGTTTATTGGGGTAAAGGGAGCAGGAGACATTCACCACACCGAATACACAGCAGAACCACAATGACGGACAAGGCAAACAGGAAAGACCAGGACTTAAATAAAACAAGAGTAATCAAAGTAATCGGACACAGCAGGAGACGATCAGGGAAGCACACGAGGGTAATCAGGGGGCGTGGCACACACGTGGGTAATCAGGGGGCGTGGCACACACGAGGAGCGGACGGGCCGGGTATCACACCAAGCTTCATTGGGTTCGAATTGTGCATCAGACACCACAGATCCACCGAGTTGTGACCTTAACCTCATTGAAGGTCTTTGGGATGTGCTGAAGGAGGCTTTATGGAGGTCCAACTCACTTGTCAGTACAGGATCTCGGGGAGAAATGAATGGAAATCTGGATGAAAATAGAGGGTGAGATGTTGCATAAGCCTGTGGAGACAACGCCATGACAAATGTGCGGCATAATCAAAGATACAGGCGGTCCAACGGAAAATACAAATTTTTTTGGCTGAGCAATCTATATAACAGTATATTAATATGAAGCATTTGATAAGGAGTAGGTTCAACCTTTGCCTTCAGAAGAGCTTCACTCATGCTCAGAATGCTGCTATAATGTCTGGAAGGCTGTGAACTGCAGCACTGGACCGCCAACAATTTGGGCGCTAACTTCTTGGCCTCAGGTTGCTGTGAGACCTCACATATCAGCATGCCGATTGTGGGAATTTTCTCATAACTTGCACATATTTGGCATTCAGTGAGAGCTGTAATAGCTTCCATATGTGAGGTGACAAGCTGTATCACATTCTTGCCTAGAGGTGTTTTGCACCCCCCCGTTTCAGACTCACCACTGAAACTTGTATTTGCGTGACTTGCCTATCACTCTGGCACGTTGGGTCTTAAAGGAAATATGCTGAGATTTGAATTTCAAATGATAAAGTGCAAGACTGAGCTGAATGCCACTTCATGGACACCCAGGGCTGTTTTATCATCAACGTCATCCACCCCCACCAGGTCAGCTACACAGGTACAAGTCGTCGGCAACACTTAAATCCTTTCTGCTGTGCTTTATATCCTACTGGGCCTCACTTCTCTCTGCCCCTTAGAGTCATATCTTACATCTTATTCATTTTCTAGATGCTTTTAACCAAAGCAATATGAGCTCAGGAAAGCAGGGCCAACAGTCCTTGGAGCGAATGCAGGCTAAAGGTCTTGCTCAAGGGCCTGAAAGTCAAACCATGCTGTCACAACTGGGATTTGAAGCAGTAACCTTCCGATCACAGCCGCAGAATTCTAACCCACTGAGCCACACATAGTCAAACCAACTAGCAATGTTAAATCATGAAACACCAACAACCACAGTGGCAAATTTATCAATTCATCGATCAGCTTGATTTGCGTCTAGTACTGCTATATGTTCACAAGATGGAGAGGGACCCAGCCAGTTTTAGGGCATATACAGGGAGGGCCTATGGGTGCACTGGTCCCAGCTGAAAGCTGATTGGCTGCCTGAGTGCTCCCTCCTCTGTCACTCACAAATTCAAATCATATCATTGGCTAATGACAAGGATGCCAGCTCTGCATGAATTATGCCCCCCTCTTATGCCCCCCAACTTAAAATCTGAAAATCACCCAACGCTTGTATTCAGTCATGCGACAGTCCTATATCCAGTGAAAATCAGTCCTAATGGGATACTGTGAATAAAATTCTGGAAATACAAACAAATATTACTAGGTCTGGGGAATTCTGGGTATTCTAAAAAGTATTAACTGCAAAGGACTAAAGACAAAGAACCAGGGCAGATGGATACGTAAGTTCAAGAAAATCAAACTGTAATATATATATAATTTGCTACATCACTGACAGTGTTAAGCTAAATGAGTGGCCTCAACGAAATCTAATGGCTTGCTGTTAAAAAAAGGATATGCCGCAGTGAGGTTTTCACTCATTTAATGTCTTCAATAGCTCATATTTTTGCAATAATAAACATGAGGCAGATAAATGGTGCATGGGGAGCGTTCTGTAGTTCTACACAGTGAAGGTAGAAACCGATTCCCTGGTGTTACTAATTGGACAGAACTTTGGCCAAATTCACTTTCCCGGTATGACTAATTGGGCCAGTGCCCCTGTTTCCTGTATCATTTGAAGCACTGTGAACCGTTCATTAGAATATTCTCCCCATTTCCTGATCGTCAGCTGTACGGATGCCAAAGATAAGGAAAGGAAATTAAATGGTGCTTTATTTGCCGCTTGTACAAGTATGAGGACACTGGAACGCCTCTCTTCACATTTCCCATCCTGCTCTCTGTTTTTTTAAGACATACACACACATATTCCGGTGAGAGTGGAGCTTTTTGTCTTCCCAGAACTCCCAGAGATTCTTTAAGAAGTTGAGTGGGGACTGGGTTCAGTGGACAAGCGGTCAGTTTGGTTTTAATTACTAATCTTTTCAACTGCTGTTCGCTGATCGATTGAAAAACATTATGGGTATGTCCATTTTGTGTTTGCATCAGAGTTATGTGTGAGCATTTTAAGCACGTTAGAAGCGTAATAGGTGAATTTGAAGGAAGTATAGGGAGGTTACTATTATTAATTCATAGTTAATTGTCTCCATGGTAACACTCACTAGGTAAAAAGCAGAACTGTTTTAATAATCAGCACTCAAAGAATGGTGAGCACCAGGATCCTGGGATGTTTTTGCTTGGAAACTTTTCACCCTAAGCTGTTGACGTCGGAGTTTTTCAGGGCTACCGGCCTCTGTCTGTGTCTCAACCAGTTATTTTGGTCATTATCATCATTATGTTTTTCACTCTAACAGTATGCAGTCTGAATTTGCCTGCTTCTGTAACTGGGGATGAACCTGGTACATAACGTTGCATTTCTGGTAGCATACTAAATTTGGGGGGAAAAAAATGTTGAAAAATTAAACGTGTTCATAAAGTGAAGTAAATGAGGCTAGGTCATTCGTAATCTCCATCGCCTAACTAGGAGTTAACAAAGATCAATTTAACCTCCAGAATAAACTGTTCCTCCACCTGGGAACGGCTCGGACTTTTTGGTTGTAAAATGAAGGTTCTCTCATTCACACTTTAAAACAGTAAGAATGTGGTGAAAGTTTTCTCATTATCGTTCAGGCTGTACTGTTTAAAGGACACAACGCTTCCTTGAACTTTCTCAGCAGGCTTAAAAGCCGATTCATAGTTTCTTCATATTCATCTCTGTCCCTATCCTCAAATAATGTAAAAAGTAGACCTTGGGAAAGAGCCACACAGCTCAGGCGATCAGAGGTATTAAAGGCAGGATAATCACAGGCCCTAACCGCCACGTAGCACTAAATCTATGTATATGAGCAATTCAAGCACTGCGACCGGCATCTGGAGCTCAGCCTGTCTCTCATTACTCTGTCATCTGAAAAGTATCACTGGGAAGGCCCCACAAGATCTCACTTAACGAGCACCGTGTTTATTTCCGGAGAGCTCCGCGACTTTCCACGTTGTTTCACCGGCGATCTCAGCCCCCTGGTCCACATGGCGTCCAATCAGCCACTGCTTAAAGGTACCTTCAATTTAAATAAAAATAAAAAAAGTCCAGGCACTTTAAAGGTAGAAACAAAAGAAGGAGGTTGTTGCCTTTCCGCCGACACGCTTGGCGTCGTTTCAACACGCCTGGCACGGACGCACTCGGAGGGTGTTAGGGGGCGTCGTTAAACAGCCCCACACACCTCTTCTCTCTGAATGCACTAAAGCTTCTGCTCTAATATTTATTTAACTTTTTTTTTTTTGGAAACAAGCAGTTGCCTCGAACCATTTTTTTATTCCACACACATAAAAGAAATACATTTATTTCCGTCTAATTTCAATGCCTTCAGCCGTACATGCAGGATTATGTAGCAGCCGCACCAAGAGCGTGAAGCGGTAATCTTCTGGAGACAAAGCTCTCGGCGGGTTTAGCCTAGTCTCAGACCACTCGCAAACCTTTCTCAGATCCTCTCCTTTTTTCCTCCCCCTTTTGTATTGAAATCACTTGCTTTCTTTTTCTGTCATGCCGTCTTCCCCCCACTTCTACCATTAACAGCTGCACTCTAAATGAACCAACTGACTAAGTGGCACTTTCTAGCGAGAGCTATTGGACAGGATAACAGCTCTGCCGGCCAGTTAGTGTTCTACTGCTGCTACGGGGGGGTTGATCCTCACTCTATCTTAAATCTTAAAGGCTACAGCACAAACATCTCTTCTAGCAGGGGGCCCAATCATTTGATGACCACAGACTGGCATACTGTATGTTGTGGTACAATTTCATGAATTGAAGGATTACACATGATTAATAGGAAATATATACATCAACATCATAGCTTGTTTGTTTTAAGTGCTTATTAACATGTTTGCTAACTTTCACTTATTATATATATATATATATATATATATATATATATATATATATATATATATATATATATATATATATATATATATATATCAACATGTTGGAGACACACCAGCATTATCACAGTTTTCCCATATATAGGGTAATAATTGTTTTATACAGGGGAGGACAAATGGTGGATTTAAGACGTGGTTTAACAAAGATGTTGAGAAAACTTTAGATTTGTATGCAGAAGGTGACTTGATGTCATATCATCAGCTGTGCGGGAAATGTATTCCAGGAAAACATTTCTTGAAATACTTAGTTGAAACGTTTTATTTTATCCACACATAAACAGTTGTCCTTACCTCCATTGTCTAAGATTGAAGATTTAACTGTATCCTACATGAATGGGAGAGGACAACTCTCATTGTTTTATGACCTGTTATTAAAATACTCAAAGGAGTCATCTTCTAAAAAAAACTGGAGGCATGGAGAATTGACATGAAGGAGGATACTGGTGAAGTTGATTGGGAAATAGCTCGTTTTAAGACCCAGTCTATTAATACCAAATTTAAGTTACTACAATATAAATGGCTGATGCGCACTTATCTTACACCTAGTAGATTAAACCACATATTCCCGAATATCCCTGATATGAAATGTAAAGAGGAAAAAGATTCCTTAACTCATTCGCTATGTGATCTGAGGTAGTACTTTTAATCCATTTATTTTAGTCTGCTTCCCAGCGAGTATGGAGACTAGGATGCCAGGATGCTTCATTCCAGAGAAGATCAGACATCTTCGTGAAGCTGGCAGACAGGTGGACGTGTCCAGAGGGTGTGAAAGTAGATGTCAGAGGTGTTCAGGCGGAGCGTGTGCTGTGCATCTCAGCCAGGAAGCTCCATACCGAACACATTGTGTTGCATGACGTCTTTCCTGTGATCTTTGTATTTCATTCGATCACCATTTATATTTTTTATGGAAGTATTTCTATAGCTCTCAGCCCAGAACTTAGTGTTGGCGCCAATGTGACAGTCATTTTCCCTTTAATAATCCAGTAGACAGAAACATCTGTAGTTGTTAGTAGAGAGTATAATTTAGACAGAAGTGTCTCTGAGGTATTTTATTGATTGTATCAATAGTAGTGGGTGTATAGATGAGTGTTTATCAAGCCAGTCCTCAGGGGCCCTCAGACACACTCAGGGAACTGGGAGAGAGTAAAAACATGGACCGTCTGGGGGTCCCGGTGGACTGGCTTGTAGAAAAACTGGCTTCAACTTTGCTAATTATCATACAAGTTGGATCAATTTCGATTTCAGCACCTACATATAGATGCATAAACACGCACATCAGACTTTGCAAGCCAATAAAACAGATGACAATGGAGGAGAGGAACAGAAAGCCTCTCGTTCCGGACAAGTGGAGGGGAATCTCTGGGGAAACTGAGGACGGTACTGCAGGGAGCCTGGAGCTGATTGATCCTTAAGTAAACTTAAGAAAATACACTTACTGCTGGCGTGCCTCTGGGAATGATGCTTGCCTTCTGTTTTACACATTTACATCTGCCCTCATTTCCCTTAAAAGTCTAATGCCACAGTTGATAGATGAAAACTGCAGGATGTTCACTGTCAGATCTTTGCACGATCGATCACACCGTTGTTTAAGCATCCTAGGACACGGGTCCGAGCAGAGCAAACTGATGCCTATCAAGTCACTATGTTACGGATCGTAAACGTCTGCGCAAATCCAGTATAATTTCGGCCTGATCAGGATGAAAAATACAGGGAACAGACTCGTTTTATGAAATGTTATTTACAATTTGTGTGTGAACATCTGACTGAAATCCCACCAAGGGTGTCCCTGGAAACATGCGCTATGCTTCTTGATAGCAGGGGCACATTCGTTGTTTCTGGGGCTGTACTCAATAGCCATTTTGCGGCCTCCAATAGTGTAGTGACTGCTTGCGGCCAACAGGGGGGGCCCAAATCTCTGGAGCCCCACGCGGTTGGGTAGTCTGAGTGGCAGTAAACATCACCACTGTCTGAGATCCCAGTTCACCATTGCATTGGACAAATGGCTATGGAGTATGGATGGATTTCTGGTCCTGTATTGCAAACTGTAATGTGATTTAAAAACATACAAAACATTGCCCTGAAACATATTAATGCTTATTTTTTGTAGAGGTGCAAGCAGACATTAGCATTTAGACGTTTCCCCCCTGAGCAGTGCCCCCCGCAGAGGCGGAGGGGGATTGTCAGGTAACGGGTGATTGGCAGAGTCGGATGCCCGGCGAGGGGCCCCGCTGGCAGCTCCAGCCGGGAGGCATGACTAATCAGAGATGACAGCAGCGGGTTCGAGTGAGTGGCCGTCTTTTGGTGCCTGATTTAAAAAAGGGCAGCGTTTGAGAGCTGCGAAGAAGCCATCCCGCTCTTTCTGCTGACCGAGGAAACACGACTTTCTCTTATATTCCGTAAAAGGACCGTTACATAGAACCTTATAAACAGGGATTGACATAGCTGGTACACAAGTTCATTCACCTTTAAAACCTTTAAAATTAATGTAAGGTTGGTTAGAACAAAGCCTTGGTCTGGATTCATACTTTTTGGACCTGAACTTTCTACCTCTGCCTGTGATGGATTACTTTTGTGAGTAACTTCTCCAACACCGATAACAAAACAAAGGATATTACAGATGGAAGAAATGACCAGTAAAGATGACTTCACTAGGTTATAATTCACTTACTATCTTATTCCATTAACACAGTGTTTTCCAATCCGGTCCTTGGGGACCCACAGACAGTCCACATTTTTGCTCTCACCCAGCTCCTTACCAAGAACAAAAATGTGGAATGGCTGGCAGGGAGCTTGGCGGGAGCAAAAACGTGAACTGGTTAGGGGTCCCCGAGGACCGGATTGGGAAGCACTGTGTTAACAAATGATGAATAGGCACATGGAACAAACACTGAGCATCCTTGTACCTTCGCCCCTCCCAAGCCCCTGCCTGATATAATGCCACCCTGGAATGTCCTCTGAGCTCCCCAGCCCTTCCTCTCTATTTCCTCCCTCACTCCTTTCAGTTTCAGCCCACTGTGTATGCTCTGCGTTGGCGTTTAGCAGCAATGGTCTCCGGCCAGCTTCTCCTCAGCCTTGCACACAGCTTGACCCCAGCGTGGCTTTCAGGAGCTCCATAGCAGCCTGGCTATTTTAATACCATGTTGGCATGGGCTCTCTGGCACACGACATGAAATCTTCCATGTGACCGGTGCCACCGGGTCGGGGGAAGCCTGAATGAGGTCCGTAACGGCGGGCAACTCGTCCGGAATACAGCTGAAATGTCATCGACGCTAAACCTCACGACAGGTCCATTATCTCAGGGACCAAGGGTACTCAACGCCGGCTCCACAGCAGGCCCCTTTCAGCACCAGGTAGGGGGCGTGACCTAAATCAGGGCGTCTCGACCTTCCTTAGATCAGGAACCACCGACGGAATCAAAGAGACCACAGTAAGAGATCATCTACCGCTAACAATTTTGTCGAGAACTAGATGTTCAAGAGCAGGTCCTTATTCCCAATGCAACATACATTTTTACTCACATTTTTTTTGGAAGGAGAGCATCCCTAGAGCAGTTAAGGGTTAAGGGCCTTTCTCAAGGGCCCAATGGTCACATCACTCTGGTGATGCTGGGCTTTAAACGAGCAACCTTCCAATCACAGGCACAGCAGCCTAACCTGATAATACTTATGTCGCTTGCAATGACATGGAGGGCCCCTTTAATAATCTTCACTCTGAGGAGACATTGCACAAATGGCCTACGTTTTAAGACATTTAAATCTTTGTTTTGTTGAGAGAGAGGCAGAGAGTGATGTGCTAATTATTTGCTGGCTAATAGCACATATTACGTAAAATTCAAGAGAGTGTTAATGATGCATTTTGTCAAGTTTTACTAAATGGTTTATGTCGCTGCTCTACAGACCCTGGGTCTGAAGATGCTTCAATGCAAATACTCCTTATTTTACATGCAAATCTGCCTCACATTTAGTGCAGAGCGACCCAGTATTCACAGATTAATCTGTGCGAGCTCGTTGGCAATGAAATCGCAAATCAGGGCTAGCCACAGCCATTTTCGCCGGCACGACTGCGATCTGATGAGTTACGGGCTCACAACAGGTAGCTTGGTGGTTTATAACTTTGCTGCTAGACATCAGGAAATATAACAAAGCGCTAACAAGCAGCCAAACAATGCCTGACAAAATAAAGCACGGAAAACCGTAACTTGCTTCGATAAAATAGCAGCGATGCTACGTTTCAGACGGAGGCTTCGAAGCGTGTATCAGGCTCCGCGGTCCGTGTGTGGTGAAAGCTCGCTTCGAGCCTTGTGACATTCTCAGAATCAAAGGAGGCCTGGCGTCCCACAGGGACACGCTAGTGGTCCGTTTCGAGTTTTGAATTGTCGATACAAAGAAGTGAAACCACGATTTTAAGTATCATGTCAAAAAGGTCACTATTGGGGATAAAATACTTGAGGAGTACATTATATGTGTATATTAACCTAGTGATGGCAAACTCAAAACATTGTTTCAAAATGTGTCAGAACCTTTATGGTACTTCTGTATCGGAACATTGTCCTGAAGTCTGTATGAAAATGACAAAGCCCAAAGATCACACTGAACAGGGCTTTCAAAACTTTTCAATGGTTTTGCTTCATTTGGTCTCAGTCCAAGCACAGTTGAACAGATTGTCTGTTTTAATACTTGACACGTCATCATTACAGAAGCTCAGTGAACAAGGATTTTCCCTACAAATCCCCAAAATGCATATTTCTGTGAAACAATGGTTTAAATGCTTTGAAGGATCCAAAATTTTTTCCGAATCAGTTGTTTCAATTGCCTCCGTCTCTGGGAATCCCATTTCCGCCATCGCTATATTCACCA
Source organism: Brienomyrus brachyistius (assembly GCF_023856365.1). Classification (NCBI taxonomy): domain Eukaryota; kingdom Metazoa; phylum Chordata; class Actinopteri; order Osteoglossiformes; family Mormyridae; genus Brienomyrus; species Brienomyrus brachyistius. The sequence continues at coordinate 26,435,111 of NC_064545.1, read as the reverse complement.
GAAGACGTCACCTGGGCACACTGTGTTAAACGAGGCTTTCAGTAATGAACCTTTTGCCAGATCATTTGGCTAGAAAACCTCAGTGATATATAAAGCCCTATTTTGCTATTTTTATACAAAAAAATTGGCAAATAATCAGCTTAAACACCGCATTACTAGATGCACCACAAACTATTTATCCTTAATACTCCATATTTATGTTTGAAGGAGTCTTAAATAGGCTTATTGTTTAATTGGTGATCCTTGACAGCTGTAAGGTGGCCAGACCGCTGTAGCGCTGCCAAGCACCTTATGAACTGCAGTATATTTACCACCAGGTGGCGCCCATGGGCACAAGGCCATCTTTAACTCATGCATTCTCCTTCAGTGCCATGAGTTGAGTTTGCTTGGCTTTGCTGTACGGGTTTGATTATATATACATATATCCTCCTTCTGTTTTTTTCATTAGATAATCATAAAACATATCACATTCTTCCCGAAACACCTGCATAAACTGGATAGCAGACGTGTTTTATTTCAGAAAACATATTTCAATATCACGACGGGAGACATATGTCACGTGGCATATGACAGGCTCCCTCTCATATTTTATTTATTAAATAAGATAAACTGTGCTTCTCTTTGCGAATCGGTGTTATTCAGAACCAGGCATATTTCCGCCTCCACTGAATGCATTGTGAGTCTTCTCTATAAAAGCATGTCTTGCTTTTATATGGGTACAGTATGTGACTGAGTCATACATGCCTGAATAGCCCTTAGTGTCATTCCCACAGTCTTTCACTCAACCTGAGTGGCTAAATTATAACATTTGTACTAGAGATCAGAACGGTGCAGTTACAGATATTTTAATAAAAATACTCAATTATTTTCATGATAATGTCGCAAGTAGCAGCAACATGGTTCAGGCCAAACTGCTCGATGACGAAAACCAACACCAAGACTTAACATGTTTGCACCTTGATGTTTTAGGTTAATCCTCAGTTATTATTATTAACTGAAGAGCAAATTTGCGTAACTTACCCAGTCCTTACCACAGTGTCCCATCTACTGAGTCTTGAAAATTTTCTCTTTGATTGCTACATGATTGTTTCCCACGTGTTGCTCTGAAGGCTCAGTTATAGACAGAAAGAATCGGTAAGACAGGAGACTCCACACTTATTCAGGGTGTATCGTGACACAAGCCTGCAATACTAATGAAAAAAAAATGGCTGTGGAGAGAGACTCATTCATGCAGGTGAAACATCTCAGCTCTGATTCACCGTTCTGCCACACAATCGGCAACTTGTCAGCTTTCTGGAATGTTCTGTTGGGTACCCCTTGTCATGGCGCCCCTTTTGGTCCTCGTCCTACGGCAAGAACTAGCCTTTTAATCTTTGAGTCGTCCTTTGATGGTTCCCCGGTACAGAGAGGCAAGTTCTGCTCATTAACAATGAGGAAGGCTTGGAGGTCAGAGGGACACCATTCCAAGGCACCCATATCCCTTCCGGATCACACGGCCGACGTCAACAAGACCATATGTGCCATGCTTCATGCTGGACTCATTACTCACCCCATTAGCTATATGGGCATCGCGGGCACCATGACCTAAACGTCACAAGCCGACATTCCTAGTCACCCAGCACCAGCACGTGCAGGACAAGCTCATATGTAATAACTGCTTAGGAGCGTCAGTCCATCAGCCAGCGACCAGCTCTGCACGTTTCCGAAATCCCGCTCTGATGCCATTTTAAAAGCGTCTCGAAGAGATATGGCAGTGATACGGATGACACACAACATTAAAAACGTCCCTGGCTTTTTCCTTTGTGTGATCGATGACCGTGTCCAGTTAGATCGACCTCAGCCATTTCTGAGACGGTCTCTGGAAAATGCAATCTGTTGGCTGAAGAGATTGGACCATTGGTCATCTCAAGGGATACTCCTTGTTTGTTTCAGCATGATGTCAAAGCCCCCGAACCTCATCCCCTCTCACAGATGTTCAAAATTGAGAGGATCTCACCTCACACCATGACACTCAGATGTTCCAAAATAATCCGCCGACATAGCCCCCATTAATTATAACCAATTAAATCCCAGCTTTGGGAGGGCTTTTCTGATTGGCCTAGAAGGAATATTAGAACATCTGCTCCCACTGCTCCGTCATTTCTGACTGCATCGCCAGCAGCCAATAGGGAAATGCAGTACAGGCTAGTATAGAATCATGATATGCCAGATTTGCGTGGTGGAGAGAGCATTCAACACACAAGTGGTTTTCACTGCAGCCTGACGCATTAGCAACTCAGAAGGTGAATAAACAGAACTCGTTACATCATCAGGCTCCAGTTGTGATGAGACACAGATGTACGTATGGTACAGCCAATGTAGGAATTGTACCCGCCAGTTCCACGGAGACTGATTATGGACTCCGTTCTACAGATTCTGAAAACAGGTTCCACTGAGTCTCTCTCCACCGATTCCATTCCGAGATTTTCCAACGACACGCACTGGCTTGAGGATGAGGAGGAGGCAGAACATGACTGGAACCCTGTGAATGGTTCTCTCACGAACAAAGACTGAAGGACGGTTTTTCACTTCCCACCATTGACTGTCAAGCTGTGCTTCTCCACATCTGGACAATTCTGTGTCAGCCCTATTTCGTGACCCCCCCCCCCCCCCCCCCCAGTTCCAGAGCTACAGCTGCCAGGGGCAGACAGCCCGGGGTGGGGGGGGGTCTAGAAGAGGGCCTGTCAATCACAAGCAGAATGGAGGCTACCATGGAGCACTGAGACCAAAATGATAAACCGCTCCGCTTCTTTCAGCCAATCCCTGCCTCACACAGACACACATCAGCCTGCAAGACTCACCGCTGCCACAGAGGGCGCCCTACACAACAGCAAATTGGAGTGTGAAACCTCATTTGGGTTCTATAATTCAGGTTCTTCATACTAAGCTTCCTACCCAAACTCCCTTCCACGCCTCTCTGTTCTCAATTAGCAATCAATGCCACACAAGTCATTTAACACATCAAAAAGACCATAACTGCTAATCATGGAGAACTGATTACTTGGGATCATTATAGTGCTTGGGATGATAAAGAAATGGTTTAAATTATTGATACAAAACCATTTAATCAGCAGTAATTAGATATTTGAGTTAAACATCCTAAACAGTAATTTGTCATATGAGGGATATACAGTGTTTGTTGGCTAGAATCAGTGAGTCATTGCACTAAGCCAGCGTCAGTGATTGCATCTTTACCAAGTGACAGCACAATGCGCTGAGATATGCGTCACTGTGACAAGCTGTGCAACCAAAAGGGCAGATTTGTTCCTGGCAACAGAATACAGATTGTATCTTCATTTTTTTAAAATTTATTCACTGATGGTTTTCAGCGGTTGTCACTATTTGTCATAAAATCCCAAACTGTCTCAATAAACTGTACATCACTGGAGAATGAGCTTGAAATACCTTTATAGAAAGACAAAAGATGGTGACTGGTAACCCTATGGTGCTGCTGACCCCTGGTGGATATACAAAGTATATTGGCACAAATGAACAGAACAAATTTCCAATATTAGTGCAGCCTCCCTCGACCAGTGTTGATATTGTACTATTTGAAACGTGACGCTAAATACGCAGATACAGATAGTCTAAGATAGTCTTGTTCTTATTTTTTCTTAACTTTTTAAATCTTTATGTACACATTTGCCAGCAAGTCTCATACAAACTCTTCGTAGGCATCAAACTCTACTTCAACCCTTTTCCAACTATAACATTTTCACTGATGCCCACTTTGCTGCCAGACCAATAAATGGGACATTTGGGTTGCAGAAAGCTAGCAGTAATGCAATGGTCAGGTCTCTCCTGAATCTCTGGAATGTTCTGTCACATTACCTTGTCCAGTGGAAGCTGGTCCCTGATTACCCAACAATAACCCAACACCAGACACAGGCTGGTGTCCAACTCCAAAGCACTAATGCTATGTCATTAGTCAGTCACAAGCTTCTCGGGATCTGTGTAAATTCTGTCAGTATCCACTGTGTGGCCCAAGAACTTTAATTGCTGGAGGATCTGACACTTACCAGGGCTGAACTTCAGACCAGCCTCCTGAATGGCGGCAAACCTCCTCCAGGACGTTATCAAGAGCACCATTAGAGGTCACCCAGCTACACAATGCTGCGTGGTACCCCTGCAAGCACTTCACAAAGGTGGCCGGGGCATTGCAGAACCCAAAAGGCATGATTCTCAAGTGCCACAGCCCATGCCCCGGGACGTTTGAACATCTTCACCCTATCCAGAGGTCAAGGAAGCTGACCATCGAAAAATCTGCAAGGGAGTCAAGAGCAGCTCCATCCCCATCGATACACGAGCCCTGGATGTCTGCTAAGCAGAACTTGTGTTCAGCGTCAGACTTGAGCACAGTCTCTCTCGGGTGGCCCCTCATCGTTCTGCCTCACTGGAATTTCCAGCTAGTTCTGGGAAAGGCTCTAGGCAGTGCTGAGTTCTGTGGTCCTGCTTCCAGTGGCACCAGCGCACTCTGTCTCTATAGTGCCACCTCAGCTTCAGCCTCCCTGGCTGCTGACTCTGCTGCCTGACACTCACTATCCTGCAAACGTCTCCCTCTGGGACAGGGTCAACCGTGCCGCATTTAAGGGGCCAACTCAAGTGGACGGCCCATGATGCCATTTTGTCCACATGCTCCTCCGTATTATTCCTCAATAAATGCACCTTACAGACCCCACCTGGCACTTCTGTCCCAACACAGACTGCAGTGAGATTCTGGTAATAATACTAGAATAATAATAATACTGGAATACTTGGACAAGCCCTTCCTCCTACATACAACCACAAAGTAATGCTGGGCAGGCGATGCTGAAAATGTAGATGCAGACACAGGTTGTGGCCACATATTTTACTCTTTATTTTATCTTAGCAATGCAATCATTATAGACAGTCCAACTGCCAACAAGCTCACCAGACAGCAGTGTTATGCAGATACTTTAAGGTGCAGGTGCTGCACCGGGGGAGGTCGGCATCATCAAACACTCGATACCTTAGAAAGGGGGCCCTTTCGATCATTTGGGCAAAAGAGGGTGGGGCTCAGGCACTCTAATACCCTAAGGGGGGTGCCGCTTTGCCTGATGGGAAGGTGGTGTCATCATTGCTGTGCCAAGTTAACGGCCAGTATTAAGCAATCAGTTTAACTTAATCTGATATGTGCAGGGTGTTGGATGATGATGTCGGCCTCTGTGAGCCAGTTGGATGGACAATGGTGCCAATTATGTAGACAGAGACACATACGTCAGACTTTAAAATGTCCCTCAGAATGCTTTATTTTCCATGCATAGTTTGGACAAGCGTGTAGTGGAACTTCATTTGAGATTAAAAACAAAAAGAAACAAATAAAAAAAAAAACTGACATTCATAATTTTCTCATTATCGACATCTGCAACTGTTCACAAAATATCTCAGCTGTACTTTTCAATTTCTTCATTAATCCTTCAAAGGGCCAAAAAGTGCTGTTAAACATAAATAAAAAAAAAAAAACGAGAGTCGATAACTGAAACGTCCTGGAAATGTCTACAGCACAGATCTTCAGCACTGACCCTTCTACGTTTGACGTTCATCCCAACTGTCTTCCATTTAAAATAAAAAACAGTTCTCCTTTAAATCCATCTAAAATATAAATTATTCAGAGCCAAAAAGCCAAAACACATCTGACAGTTTTCTCCCCCTAAACAAACAAACATTTAGAAGCAGTTGTGTTTCCAGTTCGCGCAACAGATTTCTACTTTAAACAGGTCACTAAAAAAAAAAAAAGGCCAGAAACCCCCCCCCGCCCCCCCCCCTTCCACGGGAGTGTCCCTGGTTTAGAAAACAGCGTTCAGATTGAAGCCTAACAAGGTCTCTGCATGCCGTTACCACCGCGGCAAGTTCAACGGAGGAGAATCGAGTGGAATCAATCTTGGAACTGGGAGCAGACCACTACACTCACAGACATGTAAACAAGAAAAACAGAAAGCGTTCTGTGGTCTTTCGGGCCAAAGGGGGCTGTTTCACTACACTAATACTTTAACTTCACTCTCCTTTTCTGTTTCGATTTCCAAAATAAGAGCACAGCACAACCCAGAATAAAACACACACGTCATCACGAGACCGATCCTACGACGTCAGTCCAACTGCATGGACCGGGGACCCGGTGTAGAGGCATCGATTGAAATTAAAATTTCATTTCGACTCGAGTGGTTAGAGTGGTGGTGTGGGCAGCGGGAGAGGAAACAGGCACAGGGTTAGGAGTAAGCGGGCGGGAGTCAGCGAGCGAGGCGAGGCTCCCGTCCAGCTGTTCCTGTGATTGTTTTTGGAGATTTTATCAGCTGCTCTGCAGTCCAGAGACCGGGTGACATAAAAAACCATGACTGCATGTAACAAAATGGACGTCGTGCCGTCTCTCACCCACATATACTGATGAAAACATTGGCCATTTAAAGGTGGTTACATATACTTCAGGTGCTGACCGTTAAAATGATATGTCGTGTTTCTAGGTAATTGGTCTGAATACATATTTTAACATACTAAGATTAAAAAGAAAATCCATTCAAAGGATTAAAATTACAAAACGCAAAAATAGAAATAATCTCTTTTGAAAGACACTATATAGCTTACGCTCACAGAAAGCCGGCAGGGACTCCAATATAAATATTTTGCATTTTTCCACTCTTTCAGATAACTAAATAAACTGACAAGAAATTTCATGTCGCAGTGATTCCAGCTATAAACAGCAGAGAGCTCATTGTCATATTTAGGTTAAACAGACATATTCGTCATTTTACGGAAGAGCCAGTGTAGAAACAACAAAAAAATACAGTATTTTTTTTAAATGAAACTCATTTAATTCAATGTAGTCAGTTGTTTAACAAAAAATACACCGCTCCACTAGGGGGCACTGTCCCCCAACTCACAACTGAACACAGTACACATGGCCTTCAAAAGGAAGTGTTTTAAACAAGGGCATGTAATGCATCGATTAATCGGGATTAGCTTCAACAATACCTTCAAGAAAACAAACTATGCTTGCCAAGCTAAGTAAAGCGGATGGAAGCAGGACCCAAACGCTTCCGTGTGACATGTCTGACACAGCATGTTCCACCATGAGCCTCAGAGGAAGTGTCACAGGATGCAGGTGGCAGATTTCGTTCTGTAGCACGGTTTACAAAGTTGACCCTTGGACAGTAACAATACCAGCGACATCAGGGCGGTGATGGCAGCCCACTTCCCGGCAAGGGACGGCCCACCCTCTAGTCCCTCGGCTGACACCGGCCCACCTCCCCCTGCGTCTTCAAAGCCAAGAAGCCAGAGGGACAGCTATGTCAGTTAAGCATGAGGCTTCGTACGTGTCATGGAGGGGTGTGGTCAGGGGTGTGGCCATGGCCAGGGGGGAGGCGGAGCCAGCAGGAGCAAAGCCTCTCATTTGACATGTTCCTCACTGTGGGAGGAGCAGTAGTACTTCTTGTGCGCTATAAAAGTGGAGAGACTGCTGAATTTGATGTTGCACAGACGGCAAAAGCGCGTGTTGCCGTTCTGCAGGGGCGAGACGAGCGCCGTCTTGGGGGACACTTGGCTGTGCCCGTGAGGGGAGGTCTGTGAGTGTGCGGCATCAGGCACGGGTGAGACAGTCAGGGGGGCGGTGCCCAGAGGGGAAATCCCACCCTTGTGAGACCCCAGGGGGCTTCCATTGACCAGGGGCGAGGAAGGGGAGACGGGCTCCCTCTTCACCCGACCGTTCACACTTTCCCGGTGAAGGGGTGGGCCCAGGTTTGGGGGTGTGGCCGGGGGAGGGTCCTTGGGGCTCAGGTTGGAGGTGGGGCTAACAGGAGCAGACTGGGCCTCAGAGTGGCGGGCCGCCTCCCCATCGTCGGGGAAAATGCGGCCCAGCGCTGGCTGCAGGGTCAGAACCAGGCCGTGCGCCGTTCTGAAATGCTCCATCAGGTCGCCCATGATTGCACCATTGGGTGGGCAGTAAGGGCACACCACGGGCAGGCTGGCGGTGGGGGAGGCATGTGCTTTGGCACCGGGTGGTGCTGGCAAACTGGGCGACCTAGCGAGGCCTGGCTGCTGCGTGCTGAAAGACACTGCCGCGGCCACGGGATCCGGCTTCACCTCCCTGCTTTCCGTGTGGTCCGGGTACGGCTCCGGCCCGTCCGGGAGGCGCGTTGGCGGCGACGTGGAGGCGGAGCGCTTCAGCCGGTGGAGCTGCTCCAGAGAGCGCTGCTGCAAGGTGGTGGCCGGGCAGTAGAAGGTCTTGTGGGCCAGGTAGTTCTCGATGCTGTTGAAGCTGATGCTGCAGGCGGTGCACTTGTGGTAATCGGTGAGCGGCAGTGCCGGCAGCCCTACCTGAGGGGCCTCCCGCAGACGGGGCCTCTTGCTGAGGTCAATGGGGCCCTCACCTTCAGGGCTAGGGCTAGGGGAGGGCCCAGGGAGGTGCCTTATGGGCAGGGCAGGCTGTTCCAACACCCGGGTCATCGGGGCCACGGTCTCCTGCTTTGTGGCCAGGGTGGGAGCCAGGGCTGGGGCCGGCACAGGAACGGGGACGGGGACGGCAGCAGAACCTGTCAGGGCCTTGGTCTGGGCCATGTGGATCTCGTACATCTTCTTGCGCTTGCGAGTTCGGATGGGCTGTGGCAGGAAGGTGGCCTTGCCCTGGTGGGGGCGCTGGTTGGACGGGTCATGGCGTGAGGCGCAGTAGAAGCGCTTGTGTACAATGTAGTTCTCGTGCCGGCTGAAGCGGATGTTGCATGCCTGGCAGAAGGTGCGGCTGGGATCGTCGTCAGTGTCGCCCACTGAGCCACCGGGACTCTGGCTGCCCTCGCTGCTCCGGCCGCCGCTCTCCCCCTCTGAGGACGTGGGGTCCTTCATCGCCGCCTCCTCGCTCTTCACCTCTACCACCAACGTGGTGCCCACCTCAGACTCCGCGTCGCTGTGTGGGGGGGGAGGGGCCTGGCTGCCCGCCGTTCCCGGAGGGGAGTCGTACGGAGTGGGGCATCCCGGTGCAGCCGGCCTCTCTTTCCCCTGCGGGGCGGGACCAGCCACCTCGCCCTGCTGGTGCCGGCTGGAGCAGTAGAGCCTCTTGTGGACGTAGAAGTTGTTGACGTTGTTGAAGGTGATGTCGCACTCGAAGCACGTCGCCCCCTTCTGGACGGGGGAGCCGGCGGCGTAGAAGGCGGGCACGCTGCCCGAGCCCTGGCCCTGCTTCAGCCGGCTGTGCACCATCTCTGACATCTTGGCTAGGATCTCCGAGGCCTGTGGCATGATGGTGGCCTCTGGCCCGAACATGTACTGTGGCAGAAACACGGCACCGCCGGGGATGAGAGACCCTCCCGCACCCACATGCACGGGGCTGGATCCTGGTGTGGGGCTGGGGAGCTCCGTCTTCACATGCACCGACGGCGGACTGCGAGGGGAGGACGTCTGAGAGGAGCTGTCCTTCACCTGCCCTTCCCTGCCTGACGCCTCCTCACTCGTGCTGGTTGAGTCACACTGAGGCTCCTCCTTAACCTTCACGGGGGACGGGGACCCAACTGGGGCAGACGGACTCCCTTCCCGAGCCGCAGTCGAGGCCCCATTGGTCCCGGGGCTGGCCGAGTCGGGCCGTGGTGTGGTGGCAGGAGGGTCCGGACGTTCCGCGGAGGGGGGGCTGTGCCGGGCCCCAGCGGGGCCCTTTGCCTCCAGATGACCCCGCACATGCTGTTGGAGGAGCGAGGGCGTGTCGGCCACAAAGCCACACAGCTGGCACTTCAGGGGGGCGCCAGGCTCCACGGGACTCTTCCCTGAGGGAGGAGAGGGAGGTCAGGGCGGAGGTCAGGGCATCATCCTGAGGAGAGGGGCCACCCGCTTGTAACTAGGGGCCCTGGCAGTACTTTAAAACAGTGGATTTCAACTGGTTTAGACCCACTTTCTTCCTTGATCATGACCCAAATTTTAACAATTTTGAACCAGATTTATTTCATAAAAACTATTGCAGCTATTGGTAAATAGAGCAGTAACAGTGACACGATGCCTTCATGCAACAAAAAAAGTCTGATGTAATACGGTTTTTTTTTTTAAACCACATACCCTGACTTTGCCCTTCAGGATGAGACAGGCGGAGGCCCCGTTTGTTACCTGCAGCCGGCTGCAGCGGGGGCTGGCCCGGCCCGGGGGAGTAGACCTCACTGCGGGAGCCTGGCTGGCACACCATGTGACTGGTGACCAGGTGGCTGTAGAGGATGTCCCTGGTGGTGGAGAGGAAGCCGCAGCCATGGCAGACGCCTTTCAGCGTGTCCGTGTGCACCTTGAGGTGCCGCTCGCAGTTGGCCTTGGTGGTGAAGGCCGACAGACAGATGAGGCAGACAAAGGGGCGCTCGCCTGAGAGAGGGAGTGAGAGAGAGAGACAGACCGTGAGAGAGACAGAGAGGAAGGGCAGGGGAGGGAGGGAGAGGTAGAGAGAAGGAGGGAGAGAGAGAGGGGAGAGGGAAGGAGGGAGAAAGAGTGAGGGAGAGAGAGGGAAGGAGTGAGGGAGAGAGGATGACAGAGGAAGAAAAGGAGGGAGGGAGAGGTAGAGAGAAGGAGGGAGAGAGAGAGGGGAGAGGGAAGGAGGGAGAAAGAGTGAGGGAGAGAGAGGGAAGGAGTGAGGGAGAGAGGATGACAGAGGAAGAAAAGGAGGGAGGGAGAGAGAGGATAAGGAGGAGGGTGAGAGAGAGAAATGGAGTTGATTTTCTGGACTTGAAAAAGATGGAAAGCTGCAAACACGAGTGTTTCTCCGGGTTTCTCCTTATATGCACTCGTTCAGTTCACTGATTGCGATGGGGATCCCCAGCCTTCAGGTCTATAGTGCCTGAGATAAATTGTGACGTAGGGAAGAGCCTTAGACAGGTGTGATGATTCTGGGCCCCATTGAAGCCCCCCCCCCCCCTTCCCTGGTGACTGCTTGTGGCCAACAGTGGCCCCCCAAGTAACTGCATGGTTTGTGTGGTGATAAACATGGCCATTGGCCAGGATAAATAGCGGGGGAGGGGGGGTGATATCGATCAAGTGTTATATTTTTACAGGTATTTACTGATATTTCAGGTTAAGTTTCTTATATATCAGTGGCTCTTAGGTTGTGTCCGTGTCCATGTCCATCTAAAAACACTGCGCCCTCTAGTGTAACTGACATGTACTGCCGAAGTGATGCGGCTATTTTGTATGCCGCAGCAAATGACGGTGGTCATGTGAGCGTCGAGGGCCTCACCGCTGTGCGTGCGCATGTGGATCTCCAGGGAGCTGGCGCTAGGGCAGCTCTTCCTGCAGTGGGAGAAGGGGCAGACACGCTCATTGGGGTACGAGTCCTTCGGCTTGTCCTGGGGGGGCGAGCCGGCCGCCTGCTTCTGCCTACTGGCACAGTAGTACATGAGATGGGCCTGTAGGTTCCTCTCGCTGCGGTACCAGATTCCACAGTCCTTACACGGGAAGATGTCCTCTGAAACGCAGCAGCGGGAGGGAGAAGACGGCGCTGAGACACAATCACATGGCAAAAACGAACAGCAGACAGGGGACGTGGGCAGTGGGTGCTGAATAGGTCACATGGGCAGGGTCAAGGGTCACAGATATTAGCTTGTCTTTCTTAGTCACTTATTTTCAACCTGTATTACATCTTGTGAAAACTAAACAATGTACAAGATGCGCTTGATGGATTCAAATTTGCAGGTAATTAATTGTTACTCTTGGAAAAAAAGCACTGAATTGTAACTAGTTTCCTAAATGTTTTATACACTAACACAAAAGGTTATTGTGCTGTTATTTTAAGTCGGATACGTGACAGAACATACGAGACACAGTGAACAAAGTGGAAATTTGGGGGCCGCCCCGTAGGCGAGCACAGGAAGTGACACGCGTAAGGGGCAAGGCTTCTCTTTCTTATTGTTTTGTTAGCCAGTTTACAGTAAATTTGCAATAGAATAGTGTTGTTATTTTTTGAATTTTGATTTTTTTGCATTTCAGAGTCATGCGGGTTACTCGAGTGTGACGCTACTCCAGACATGGGATTACTGCCACCAATGCTGCTGGAACGAGGACTCTACTTCCAGAATCGATCCATCTTCTCCCCAGCTACACTGACAGGTTGCTCCCTGAGTGGGCATGGCAGTAATCACGCCTATCTGGTGTCAGAGCTCATGTTCATTGGCTATTTTGATAATGAGTTCTCCGGGATTTAATTAGCTCGTTAAGCACCCAGCCCTAATACAACGGGAACTGGGAATATGTATGATGGTGTTTTATCCCTCAGGGTCATGTCTGGTGATTAATCACTGCTTCATCAGTCCACGACTTCTGTAATAAAGGCTTTTCCTCAGACGCCATAATGGATACGGCGGAGCAGTTTGTAGATGAAAAGTAAACGTTCATCCAAGCATGGAGAGGAGATCTTTCTAGTGATGAAAGGAACGAGACTTCAAAACCCTGATGGATTTGATCGCTGTGTCGATCGCCGGCTGGTTTAAGGAACGTCTCATTGGATACTTCGTTGGTTCTCGTTGAGTTAAACCAGTGGGAGATGGAGAACGCAAGATAATCCCAACGTGCCACAGGAGGTTTGGTGGTCTAAGCGCACATACTGCTGCACTCTCTGTTTACTGCAGGTACTCATACAGAATTTATCGGGATTGTTTATCATCAACGAGAACCAGATTATGCACAGGACAGCCTGACAGATGCACACATTGTTCACATGTCCAAAAAAAGCTCTTACTGTTGACGACAGCTGTGGCCAAGATGGCCGCCATGCCAGCTTGTTGGGGGAGGAGCTGAAACTCAGGGTGCAAAGCAGCAGGGTAGGGAGACTCCTCCTTCACCGACACATTCTGATGCTCCGCGGGGGAGGTCTGTTCTGCATCAGGCCCCGTCAGCACGGCCAAGAGACTCTCTCCATGTTGGACCTCACAGGTCAGCTTGCAGAACAGCTGCTCTCCTGGGGGGAGGGGCGTACGTAAGGTTAGACCACGGTGGTGGTCACAGTACCGAGCACGTCCATCTCAGAATGTCCACTCAGTACATTCAATTACATTCAGATCGAATTACAAACTATCGACTGATCAGAGGACGCCTCTGAGGTCATGGTCATTACTAGTGAGGGGGGTTCCCGGCCTTACCTTGGCTATAGATGGAGCAGTTGGCCGCAGTGGGGGTGGAGGTGAGGGGCACTTTATGAAGCCAGCAGTCCGGGTCTTCGCTCGCCAGAGTCCGGCTGGGATGCTGCAGGGACGACACCATGCAATCGGTCAGACACACGTTCGTGCTTAAGAGCATTTCGGGGATACACACTCACAACGTCTCAGGACAATAGTGTTACCTGTTTACGAAGCTGTTTAACTGGAACGACCCAGACTAGGCAGTTTGCTCAGAGGTACATGCCGTTACATTTTATATAGCAGAGGCTTTTGTCCAAAGCAACATACAAGTATATATATGAACATACAAACACCACAAGTCTGCACGACAGTAATGCTGAATTAAACTGAATGGTTATCTTGAACCTAATGTGGATTTCCTCTCAATTTAAGCCATCACCATTCATTTAATGGTCAGTGAGCATGAGGCACAGTGTCTAATTGTAGTCAAGACCATACGCACGACAGAGTGCAACTCCCCCTTACCACTGGGTGGCAGCAGAGTCAGCTGGGACCATGGCTGGCAGCCCAACCCGATGTGCCCATGTGCTAAAAGCATCGCGGGGGGTAGGTGGCATCTTACAGTACCTACATCATAACGGCCGATAAAACTGCTGCGAAAGCAGAAAGAAAACACAACCTGGAACCTCACAGGAAATAAAGAAATAAGACTGTTTATGCTCATTGAAAAAACAAATGGAAACAATAGAAAATAAAAAAATATATATAGTATGAGAGTACGGAGGCGTGCTGTGAGATTGCTTTTAAACAATGGTTGCTCTTGGCTGAAGATGGCCTGTATTGCATTTCATAGCGAACACTCACTGATGCTGAAGATATCCCCCTTTTGTTTTAATTTGAACCCACAATCTTTGCTCCATCCATGGCCATAATCAGACTCCTAATTTGTTTCAGACTAATTCTGACTAAGCGCTGACCGAGCTGTTCTTTGGGAAGGAGAAGAGGAAGCAGGGCCGATGGAAACACGAACAAGCTCCCTGAATGCACTCAAGCAGCAACAGGAGCTTCCACCAATCAGCAAGCGTCTGTCTCCTATCCCCTTGCCTATTGGTCAGTCGATTTAGCTGCCCAGAATCATGCCATGCCACTCGTCACTGCTAAAAGCGCTTAGTCCTCACCTCTCCAGTAGGTTAGACCCCCAGTGGGATGTTTTTCCTCCCTTGAACAGCTGCAAGTTTTTTTTTTGCATCCTGGCTTTTTTCAGCACTGAATGTCACAGTGATAGAATATTAATGGCTGTCATGGTCGTCGTACCTATCCTTCCCCTGCCGAGACGTATTAGAACATTCCTTGAAGCACTTTATCCAACAACGAGGAACTCAGACTAGAAATTCGCACTGGGGGGGGGGGGGGGGGGGGGGGGTGATGTGGTGATGGCAGCTCAGGAAAAGGGCTAGTTAAGCTAATTTAACCTTGTTAGCACCTTTAAATCTATTCGGTATTTGTGCTTCATATGTTGTATGTTTTCATCGCTGTTCTTTTTTCACCATGTTCGTGGGCTAGATTGGCGACACAACTTTTCACCCAAGCTAACCCTAAATATTCAGCCTAGACTACCACTCCTTTTGCTGACCACACCATCACCTTTCTCACTGAGCACCCTGGCCTGCATCTGCCATCAATGGACAAAACAAAGCCGCTTCTTTGCTGCGAGGCATAATGACATCAGTGATGCTCTTCTTAATTAATTTTATATGTTAAATGATTCCGGCCGTTTGAGCCAATAGGAAAAGGCGGATGGGCTCAGGGGTTGTGACCACCTGCGGGCGGGTGCGCGTGCCCCCAGACAGCTGCCTTCGGCTCGTGTGTTTACCCTCACCTTTGTGTGTTTATACGAGTGTGTCGGCCCCCTCCCTGGCGAGTGTGTAGTGTGATTGTGAAATGTGCGCGTAGGGGTCACACTTGGCTCTGGTTTGCTCACATATTTAGCTTTTGGAAGCTGATTTCAGCAGCCAATGAGGCTCACATGCTGCCTCCCAGTCTAGGTGCGGGAGGCACTTTTCAAATTCCAAGTTTTATGACTCAGAGCACCCAGGGCCTGCAGACAGGCAAATACGTTACGGTATCTAACGGACATCTCATGCGTCGCTACACAGCCGATAGCTGCGGTGCCGATAGCTATGCCGCCTCCTCCTTTCCGACTCCGACTCGCGGGCAGAGAGCCAAGGGCACCAACAGCAGACTTTCCAGGCCTCCAGGCCGCAGCCCATTCGTTCCGTTATGCCGACCACACACATCTCTGTCAAGCGCCTGACTCCGAAGAGGGGATTTCGGTACCAATTAAGCCAGACGAATCACCCTTAACACATCTGTAGTGGGTGCGGGAATGGCAGCTGTCATTGCTGTTACATCAGTACGATGTCAATGCAGGGTATCTAGCTTAGAAAAGAGTATTCCGTCTATAATAACAGTTAAAGAAAGATTCATTGGCTCACCCAACATGGAAAACTGCAAGGCACTTAAAGTAGCTCAATGTCCCTGAATTACTCAACTCACTGAGAAATGTTATTTCTAGTCACTTGTACACTGCAGAAAAACTGAACCGGCACCTTGCCACAGTATATTTTGTAGTATAACTGTAAAGCATTACACTGTACCCACCTGGTTTATTTCCACAGAGTACAAGTTAGAGGAATCCACTGCTAAGCAATGCACTCCTTCACTCGCCCATTTCCACTCACTCACCCATTCACACTCACCCATTCACCCACTGATGCCCCTCTCTGTCTGCTACAAATTTCCCAGAATGCATTGCCAGGAGTTGCGTGTAAACAGTTGGTCACACGATGCAGGACTCCAAAAAGGAGCGGGTCAGGATGGAATAGAAGGAGAAGCGTTCCTGCAGTGGCGGGCCTGCCTCGGTCACACCCCGCGTCCTCCCGGCAAAGCCGAACACTTTGAAAGCGTTAAGCTGCCGCTCCAGGCCGCCTTTGAGTCCCGGCTAAGCCCCCAGGCTGGCCCCTCGTCCGTCATGAATATTAACCAGCAGAGCAGAGTTTTAATCTGCCTGATCCCCACACTGCTGCTGCTGAGATGATAGCAAATCTAATTATTTGGTCTGATATTAACCAGCGGCACCCACCCCCCCCCACCACCACCGCACACCGCCTTGCGCACACCCCCCCCCCATCCTGCCCAGCACCTCACCAATTGCCCCCTACCCCTTCCTCCCCCCCAGAAACGCCTTCTCTCTTATCATTCCCAGAAACACCCATTTCTCAGCCGATAAAAATGGAATCCAAATGACGCGTAGCCGGCTTCATCTATTCACGTTCCGATACCCAGAAGAAAGAGGGAATTCTTTTCTCGCGGCACCTCTCAGTTAAAGCCGAGACCGAATCCTAGAAAGTTCCCCCTCCGTGATGCTGACAAAAAGCAAAACAACAAAAAAATAAATAAATAAAACCAGTGGGAGTGGAGAGCAGAGCCTTTTTCCTTTCTGTCAGATCCGTCTATAATGTCAGCCGGTCAGCGTGTGCTCAGATAGCGGGGAAAAACCTGCAGACACTCTTTTCATTCGGTTTTATCTCCCCCAAAACTACACACAAAGAAAAGACAGGGAGACCTTTTCCATCTCAGAAAAGGCTGCTTCGAGTTAAGGGCTATCGGTTCTTACAGCGCCAACACGCAAGATGCCATTAAGAACGTCAGGATCAACAACTTGGGTAAACAGATTACATATATCTTGGAATACATACATATGTGCATGAGACTGAAAGCTGAAAGACTATGGTGGGATTGTTCGCACTAAAATACCCACTGCCTGCAGTCCTAATGTTTCAGTCAAAGAAGGGGATAGCAGCCCTGCAAGCCAGTCCATCTCAACCCCACTGAAATCTTAGAAACCTACTTATCAACCCCCCCCCCCCACTCCCCCATCGTTCTGTCTCTTCAGCTCTTTCCCATCTCCATAAGTATCTTCCAGCATCTCTCTCTCTTTCCTCTACAGGAAAACACTCATCTCCTGACAGGGGTAGAATGAGTTCACTGTTCCATACAGAAAGGCCAGTGTGTCTCCTATTGGGGGGGGGGGGTGGGGGGGTTGGACCAAACGGAAAGGTGTAAAATGAAAAGGAAGGAAAGAGGGGAGTCTGTCTCTCAGACACACTCTGAATGTGAGACAGGAACCGCGCACAAGCCAAATCAAACTCCCAGAAGACGGGCTCCAGGTTTGAAAAGCACACAAAAAGCATGTAAAAATATAAAAGAGTCACAGTTTAAAGAGGTGTGATAAGAGGCCTGAAGAGGAGGCGCTGGAAAGGAGCGTCGTGGAGCAGAGAGACGCGGCGTAACATCCGTCACCCTCAAAGCCCTCATCCAGCGGCAGCCGGAGTGGATTGGACTTGGCGTTTTGCAGCAACATTCCGCGATACCAAGGGGTCAGTTGGTTGGTCTCTCTCTCTCGCTCTCCCTTACTGAGAGGTACAGTGCTGGAGATACTACCTGGGGATTCTTGTCTTCTGGCTTTCATCCTTTCCCTCCTCCCTCTTTCATGCACTAGTGTGTATAAACAATGTGGCAATTTATTGTCAAGCGCCTTGGAACAAACTCTGTTACGCAAGGCGCTATACAAAAATAAAATGAACTGAATCGCTTCTCGTTATAGTTCGGCGTCCTACATCAGCTAAAGATTTAAAGAACTACAACGTGAAGACCATCTGAAATGCTTAAAGTCTCCGAATTTTATTTATGTGTATCCTTATCTGCTAACAGTAAAGCGACTAGCCAAGCAGACATACACGAACTAATAAACTGCCGACAATCTGTACAGGTGATCAGCAGGCGGATTAACTTCACGCTTGGTTTAGAAACACTATTGAACTAACTTTGGCTTATATGACCAAGTTATTGAGATACAGCTTACAGCTAATTAAAAACTCAACGGACTGTCTGAGGATGGCACGATGTCTCGCCCCTGCAGGGCCGGGGGTGTAAATGCTGCCCCCACACTGTTTGTGTGTGATTTGCATGAGCCCCCCACCATTCCTGCTGGATGCCTCCAGGCACTCTGCTCTCCTGCCACATTCCAAAAGTAGGCAGTTAGGCAAAATGGTGTCTTCTGAGAGTATAACCTACTGGCGTCCCATCCAGGGAGTCCCTAGGCTGGCTCCCCATATTCCCCAAAACAGAGCCAAAAGGCCTCCCCCAGGCCTCCTCCAGGCCTCCCCCAGGCCTCCCCCAGGCCTCCTCCAGGCCTCCCCCAGGCCTCCTCCAGGCCTCCCCCAGGCCTCCCCCAGGCCTCCTCCAGGCCTCCCCCAGGCCTCCCCCAGGCCTCCCCGAGCTCATTCTACGATAAGTGATTGGAACATGGATGGATGGATGGATGGATGGATGGAAGGAAGGAAGGAAGGAAGGAAAATCATTGCTACCAAAAAGGAGTGCCGTAAGGTGGTGGTGGTGGGGGGGGGAAGTTAGGACAATTCCAAGGTGCCCAAAAAAATCTGGAACATAACTGGATTGGTCTGGATCGGGGGGCCTAATGTGATGCTCTCATGGGGCCCAAAATCTTCAGCAAGGCCCCTGCTGCTGACAATACAATAAGAAGCCTGTACTAGAGTCCAGTTTAATGCACCTTCCATGTTTATCAATCTGACCGTCACTAAAGACCTTCACTATCATTATTTTGGATCACTGGTAAATCGTCTTTGAAACTGGACAGGAATGACCTTCGTCTGCATTTGAGACAGTTACTCTTTAAAATGCAGCATTTAAAAAGCTCTCTCCCTCTCTCTCTATCCCAAAGACAGACATCTACACATCCGTGCTGCGAGCAAAAATAACAGAAGGTGTTTCCCAGTGCTGATCAGATGCAGTGTCCTAATGGCGGCATGCAGACAGCGTAAAACTTCCGAGAAGCTATTCGTGTAAATTCTAGCCTGGGTGTTTTGCGAATTGTCTGTATATCGTTTTGTTCAAAATTGCCTATCCCAATATTTTTAAGATAAAATATCACATTTTTTTTGACTCCACACAGCTCTTAATGGTATCCGAGTCCTGCAAAGCAAGGAAATGACACAGATGTTTCCCTAGTATATAATATACATAGTATATTTTTGTATATGGCATGTATATCGCATCTTGTATGTATAATCTATGTATTGTGTCATGCTATTTCTGCTCTTCATTCTGATATTATTTCCTTCAATAAAGCTTTTGAATCTTTGAATCCTTTGGAGTGTCAGAGATGCTGGGAAAGTTAAACCTCACATACGTTTACAAACCAGCTACGTATCGGTTGACTGGCTCTCTGCCGGCGTCTAAGGCCGTGACGGACCGGAGCCGTGATTATTTCGAATGCGCTGGGGAGACGCAGCACCCCCTGACTGGCAAACCTACACGTAGCCCCTGCGGGGGATGATCGGGGGGGGGGGGGGGGGGGAGACAGTGGTAACCCCACCCCAATAAATAAAAAATAAAAAGCAGAGCGTTTCTGAAAGCCGTGGGTGGCGTGCTTTATCATCAGCGCTCTGGCGGAGAGATTATCTGGGATTAGGAGCCGCGCTTGTTTCGAAAACATGATGAAACGACGTTTGCGTGCGATAATGCTTTGAACTGCGAGCCTCCTTCAAGGACTTCGCCCCTGGCACCGATTCCACAGGAGACTGGGAGGAGAGGAACAGGCAAGGCGGTGAAGCTGCCCCCCCCTCCCGTCCCGCCTCATCCACAGCACTCCCGCCAATCTCATCCTCCCCCACCCTTTCCAGAGTGACAGTGACGCGACTGTGTGGTTCACCTCATAAACACACTGATCCCACACGCCTTACACTCAAAACTCCAAGCGAAGTATTGTCTCCATTTAACTTCATTCAACCTGAAACACTAAGGTTTTCAATTAGATAAATGCAATTTAAGATCTTCGGCATTGAAATACATTAAATAAATAAATAAATATGATAACTGAAGCACAAACAAGAAAGAAGTTTCTAAGTTCAAATTAATGGTGATCTGTTTTACATGTCCGTGTAAAAACATAAAGCTGATCACTTTCGATAAAGAACACTTTTCCCAGTGTCTGATGGGATCTCACTGAAGTGCAGTGTGAGAACAAAAATATGTTTTTAAGAAGGAGGAAATATGACTAATTTACTGTTTGTTCCGACAGTGGCAGCTTGTCACGGTCCCAGTTCCACCAGGCAAATCATTGTTTTAAAATCATCATTATCTGATGCCTGCAGAGGTAAAGGAAGGTGTTTTATTTCGTCTTTTAGCCGGCTGTCTAACAAACACTTCTCAGAAACCACAGGCCCTAGTCAGATTACCGGAAACATTAATGAGCGCAAAGTTCCAACTTTCATGGCTACGCCTATAGCATTCGGAGAATTTCCTCCACCTACAATGCAGGACACAATGTTAAATGAAATTCTATGTTACCTCAAGATCAGTGGCCTGTACTGCGAATCGGGTTACTGGCTTATCGGGGTAACTCGTCGGATTTAAGGTACCACAGTTTAAACGGACTTCATATTCGTTCACTTACATTTTGCCCAGACTACCTTAAATCCAACAAGTTACCCCTATAAGCCAGTGACCCCGCTTTGTAGTACAGGCCCCTGGTCACCAGACATCCTACCATTAATTTATTTAGCAGATGGTTTTAACGAAGAGTCATACAGCTGAATGCAAGACCAGCCAGTTCTTGGAACAACTGGGGGTTAAGAGCCTTGGTCAAGGGCCCAACTGTGAAACCGCGCAACCCTGGGATTAGAAATGCTAACCTTCCGGTCACAGGCGCAGTGTGTTAAGCTACTGAGCCACACAAACTCCCACAAGCAGACACAGATACACAAATGTATTCAGATCTTTTTAGGGACTCTCCATTCACTTTTATGGGCATAACCCTAACCCTAACTATTACTACCTTAACTCCCACCCAGTCCGAACCTTAACCATAAGTAGCTGAACAGAAAACAAGGCTTTCGGCTATTTCAGTTATTTGATTGCATTCACAGATTTTTGTAAAACTGATTTTGTAAAAATGCATTATAGATAAAACCACACATGCACACGCGAGACCCTCAGCGTTTACGTTCATGCACATGCTTGGCGCCTACTGCGCGGATCTCAGCGCATGAAAACTTGCCCCGCAGACATTTCATAACCTTTCATGATCATCGCTTGGACAACAGGTCCAGCCTCACGGTATTCCTGGGAACATCACTGGAATCTCAGAGGGGGCGGATTCCGCTGTGTCTTAGGGCAGACCAGTAATAACCTGATAACATAACTGGCAGGGCCAAATGAGAAGCAAATTCGCTCGGAGAGGACGACACAAGCGGTAGGTTTCTGGAGGCATGTGTGGAGGAGAGCTGGGTCGCCGTCTGACGAGGAACAGGAGGCAGCGGCACGAAGCCAGGCCGCGCTAACGTTATATCAGGCCCCCGGAGCGCTGAGCGGCGGCCTTGAAGGCCTCAAAGTGGTGTTCAGCACATTCGCCTGTTCTTTGCTATTAAAACCGGCTTCTGAATTCAGCAGTGATCTCAATTTACCTCAGATTTTTTTTCCCATGCAGTATAGTGACTGTAAGGGGTGTCGTTAATCATTAATAGACTTTTGCAGAAAAAAAATTAAAACTACTTTGCGCTCCGCTCCCCGATTACCCACAATTCAACACTCCACACATTGGTTCTGCTTCCTAGCACCTGCTACCAGTCTCTGGACGACCTCTCACATCTATCAGTGTGCAGGGCACTCCGACCCTCCTCCTCTAAGTGCACAGAGGCGGCAACTGAGATTCCCATCTCATCATTTAAGAATCTACGCCCCCGTGGGGGTGGGGGGTGGTGGGGCAGAGCTGGCCCTGACCCTGAAAGGCCAGGAGACAGGGAGCGAGAGGCACTCACTCCGGGGCGAAGGATGCAGGAGTGACAGAGTTGATGCTGGAGGAATGCGAGATTAAACACACTATCTCAAGGAGATACCGAGAGCCTGTCTCCACTCCTTCAGCTCGGAGATAGTGGGGGGGGGGGAGAGAGAGAGAGAGAGAGAGAGAGAGAGAGAGAGGAGCAAGCTAGAGAGAGAGATAGAGATAGAGAAAGGGTGAGAGAGGCAGAAAGAAAGGGAGAGAAGTGGCCCAGGCTGAAAATTATCAACAAAGCCAACTTTCGATAAGAACATTCTGCAGAACACAAGTAGTTGGAGGTGGTGCGGTGGAGACGGACGGACTTAGAATTTCTGATAATAAATGAAATCTTAGAAATGAGAGACTTTCAACCAGAAATCAATCACTGCGGGCTTGTTGTCCAGGAGGATGGCGCCACACAGAGATAAAAGGAAAACGGACGTCTGGAGGGGTCCTTGTGGGGGGTTGCAAGAGGCGGGGGGATAAGAGTTAATGAGGCACAGAGAGCAGTACGGGAGCCGCTGCGGAGAAGGCGGGCTCTGTCGGCATCCGCCAATTTGCACGCAGTGATACGATGTGCAGGTTGATTACGGGGGCAGGATGGGGCCGCGACGCCTTCAGACGCTCCTAAAGCTGCTGGCCAGAATCACTGCCATCTCCTCGTCCAGCTGCTGCTCCGCCTTACCCACAATCCATCACTACACCCGGCTGATAGCCGCTGTGCAGTCTTCTTTACATTTCATTTACTTACTAAGTGCTTTAAAAGCAGGGTCAAACAGTCCATTGAGTGACTGAGGGTTTTGCTCACGGGCCCGATGGTGGAATCACTCTGCCAGCCCTGGGATTGGAACTGATGACCATCTGAACCTAGACACGTCGTGTCATCCTGGGACTCAAAGTCCCTCCATGTGCATGTGTGTGTTCCTGTTTTCCTAATAATTATAACAAGTTTAATATCAAAGGAGAACAGTCCCGCACTGGCTACGCTAAAACACAGATTTTGTATAAACATTATAACACGCCATAGTATGCCTCTAATACGGTTTACTAAGTTTTATTAATTAGCTTTCAGGAACAAAAAAGGTTCATGAATGGTGCATAGCTAAGAAAAGGATCCCACTTTAAGAAGCCCCCGGACTGTGAGCAGGTCACCAGCATGATCCCCCCAGAGTCGTTTCTGGGCTGCGAACACAGAAGATCCAGAAGCTTCTCATACTCGCTGAACACTTCGGCCTTATAGCGCTTCACCCCTAATCAAAGACGGCAGGGCCGACGCGCTTCACAGGTTGGTAAAGCGCCGCTTCGCGCTGTAAGACCCGCAGTCCTGACGCACAGCATCGAGAGGCTCAAACGCTTTCTGTGTCGCTGGTGACAGTCATTCACACAGCAAACGGGTGTGTAATGTATGTGGTCGTCTCACAGACATCAGGGAGGGCCCCTTTATGACAGCCGGATGTGCGGTTTATTAGCGCTGCTGAAATAGAAGGTGCTCTTTTATACATGCAGAAAATAAAGGGGTCGGATTTGGGGGTGAATGTCCTCCTGTAACAGGCCCTTACTAGCAGCCAGCAATAGTCACACTCACATAACATGTAACATACTACAGCACTACAATATACCAGCAATATACTACAAACCTCTAACAGACAGTGTTCCCTGTGGATCAAGAGGTTTTGCATGGGGGCCATGTGACATCAAACCACTGCTGCACACATATTTTTTTTATTATTGTTTAGTGATGGCATGTTCCCTTCTCTCGATAGAGGCAAACAAACATTTAATTACGTGAATTAATATAGGTTAATTATTTCTCGGTAACAGTTATAACTACTTTTTTTGCAGTTGGTATATTAAGTCCTCGACAGTTTGCTCATCTGCAGTGCTTCACTTAAAACGTAACAGCCTAACTGCACTGCACACAGCCTAACTGCACTGCACACAGCCCATCTATGTATGTGACTCAGCCTAACTACAGTGTACACGGCCTAACTACAGTGTACACGGCCTAACTACAGTGTACACAGCCTAACTACAGTGTACACGGCCTAACTACAGTGTACACGGCCTAACTGTGCATGTAACTCAGCTGAACTGCAACCTTTACTGTTTTGCTCCCATTGTCACACGACACCACAATGGTAAAACAGCGACATTTAAGCAGGTTTCAGTGTGTATGGGATATAAGAGAGGGAGGGGGGAGCTGCATCTCTGCCCCCCCCAACCTAACTCAATGCCTGCTCTGCTTACCTACTTCATCTGTTTTTCTTTTCCTTGGAAGATACCTGAATACGCTCATTTTATCACAGCTTTATAAAAGTGACTGCTAAATGACAATGAAATACAGCCTATTAGTGCCACTGAGCAGCTGAATTCCGTAATGCGTGCAGGGGGGGGGCGTTCGATTAGATGATCGATTTGACTGGATTGATATTTTTTACTGTAGCAGGTCGACATGGAGAATCACTGATATTACTTTGTTTCAGAGGCAATATTTACAGTTTATGTAGAAATAGATAACATTATATGGGACAGTTTCATATAATATAAAGCTAAATTGTCATCTACAGGGTATTATTGCTGTGGGTATAATGGACACCTTCATCCATTATTACCCTGGAATTTTCTAGGTCCACAGTATTAAGTAGGATTTATTTCACTTTGAATTCACCTGATCTGACCAAGCATGATGCTGCATGTACATCAGACAGACACACTCACAAACCCTTTTGTTTTGGTCCTTTCCCAGGCTCTGCCGCTCCCCCCCAAGCCCCCCCCATGCCCCCGACCCCTCACCTCATCTTCCGGGACCTTCCCCGCCTCCTCTGTCTGCACACTTCCGGCATATGGCCCCCACGCCGTGCCAGCATTCAGGCGATGGGATGCTACCACCTTGGTGGATCCATCCACGTCGGCCAGGCGGAGGTTATCTGTAAGGACATGTGAAGAGAATCCTAAGTAAGAGACTGGGATCCGACCCAAAAATCAACATGGCACCCACACAAGGCAAGAAACAGAGACAGGCTCACAAACTCGGCACACTGAATGTCCAAGCAGCAGCCCTCAGGGCACAGAGTAGCAGCCGTACCCCCCACCTTCCCGTAGTTAGGGCAGGCTTGCACTTACTTCGCCACTAGAGGGAGCTTAATCTTTGCAAAACATCAATATTGGACAAAGGTCAAAGATTTCCCATGCTTAGCTTATTTAGCCTTTCTAACAGTGTTTCTCATCATATTAAAACCTTTGGTACATGTGACCCATGGTTCTGTTGTCGATCTCCACCCCCAACATATATGCCACGAAACTTGGATCCATCCTGGTCCGTGATGCGGACACTGAAAGGCCGAACCCTGGCAGAATCACAGGACACAATCTCATAGACCCCCAATCAGAATGAACACGGACCAACCCCAAGCCTCAAACCTTTACTCAGTGAGTCTAACACAAGTGACCAAAATTCTGGGCTGACATTCAGTCTCTGCCAGAAGCCCCTACATTTCCCCCCCCCCACCCCCCCCGATATCTCCCCCGTGACCCCACACCCGTCCTCACCCCCTCTGCTTCAGCCTCTCTCACAGGAGGAGGGTTAAAGTGTCCCACTGATAAGAGTGTTTGTCTAACACTCTCTATGTCAAAACACTCATCTATCTTCTGTGTATCTATCCCCACCAGAGAACAACAGACTGGGACTGATAAACTGGCTTTCCCACAGCCAAGACTGAGAGAGATAGGGGGGGGGAAGGCAGAATTAGTGAAGGGGAGAAGGGGCAGAGAGAAAAGGACAGGATGAGCGAAAAGGTGGAGAGCATAGAGAAGAAGACGAGAAGTATGGCAGAAAGCCTCCATGTGAGAGGGTGGGGTCGCCCCCCCCCGTCCAAGCCAAACACGCCAAATTCAGCTCCAGCTCAACATTTCGGGGGCCTGATACCACGGTGACACAGGAAGGAACAAGCCGTCTCCGCATGGCCAGCTGGGGCCATATCCCACCCCCCCGGCACGCTGCTATCAGAGATGCACACGCCACCATCCACATTCATTAATGTCGAGGGGGGGGGGGCTGCCGTCGGCCACAGCGCCGTTTCGGGGACCCCGCCAGCTAGAGGCCACCTCCCATCAGGCAGCGTCAAATCGGGGGAATTCAGATTGCAGCCACTCGGCTGAGCGGGGAGTGGAGCAGCTAAAAAGAGCTCAGCTGGACAGAGGATCTTCTACCTGCACTGTTACCAGGAGGGACTCACTGGGGCTCAGAGCTGACAGACAAGGGGGTGTATTAAAATGCAAAAAAAAAATTTAAAATTTTAATCTATTTAGACAAAGACAACACAACCAGTTTTAGCGACGACATCATAGCTCAGCTATAAATATGTGCATTTCAGCTACAGACAGTAACCCCATTCTACAGAAAAATACCAACAGGACAGTGACATTTTCTCAGCCACTTTATTTTGGGATAGTAAAATATTTCTACATAAATCTGATCTGCAAATTCACTAATGCCTTTTCTGTCCTACCCGAAAGCTGATGTCAGTTTAAGATAACGCGCCGTCTTAATCACATTTTCTCATGATTTCTCAATGTTTTCCAATTTTTTCTCCAAAGAATTGCACAAGTACACGCTCACGTGATGCGGCGTGGTCAGCCGATACACAGAGCAGCACTCACGCGCCGTCGGAGAGCGGGGCAGAATGCCGGGATCCTCGATTCAGCGTCCTGGTGGGTTTGAGTCCCACCCGGAGGCTGCGCTAACAAGCGAATGCGTGGCATTCAGCAACCAAGGTGGAAAAGCCAGCCAGCTATTTTCATTTCCTCCTTATTTAGCAGAAGCGTTTAGCTAAACAGACACACAAAAAAATGCAGGATCAGACCGTCCCTGGAATGGTTGTGGGTTAAAGGTCAAAGAGAAAACAGTGACGTCACTCTACTGATGAGGGGATTTGAACCAGTGACCTTCCAACTAGGGATGAAATGGTTCTGGTTTCATGGTAAAAACGGCGGTAAAATTCCTGATGGCTAGTATTACCTTTTCAAATTTTAATGATCATTAAAACCGTGGTGGAATATTGCACTTTGAAATACTCGAGTTAAAGAGGCCCAATTATGCTTTGCCCATTTTCCCCTTTCCTTTAGTGTTTTAAATAGCTTTGTGCATGTAAATGTGCAGGTAAACAAGCTGCAAAGTCTTAAAAGTCCAAAGTACCCACCAAAGGGAGTAACTCTCACCACAGAAACCTCTCATCTGTCTGAAATGCCTTGTTGGAATTCTAGGCCTTTATTCTGTGACACTGTGAGGTCACCTCGTAACACAATCCTTATTGGCTGCCTGTAAGGATCTGTCTACACCCTGTCTTGCAGTCCGCAATGTGTAGGGCTGGCTGACCAATCAGGCAAGCTGACCAATCAGAATACACTGGACTCACTGGGGGGTGGGGCTTAAAGCTCTAATTGCACGTTTCAGAGTGAACAGGGATGTACAGTATGAGAAAAATGTGTTTGTAGGACATTGACGCATGCAAATCTATTCTAGTAGACCCCAGAAATAAAATTATGAACAGTGAAAATAAGCAAAACAGGGCCCCATTAAATATTGACCAGCATCAAACTAAGCTAGCAACAGTCTCCCAGACGCAGGTACGCAGGCACAGAATGCAACATGCTTGTTATGTGTCAGAGAAAATATGGCAGAAGGCAATTACAGCGCTCTGGAGATATTAAATGTCGATGAACATTCGATATGGTTTTCATACGCTTACGTAAGCCATTAGCCGTTATTATTTTAATGTCTGTGCAAACAAAAAGTACGTAGTGCGGATAATTCCGTTTATGGTTTACAAAGCAAAACTCGGTGAAATTATTTCAATTTCTGTACTTTTTGAACATTTATCACATTTCATCAGTGCCGCGATAATACTGCAAACCACGATCATTCTGGTCACTGCAATCATACATATTCATACCATCTCTACTTCCAAGCACAGTCACACACTGCCCCCAGTTCATAACTACTAATGAACAGCAGTGAATAACCGTCATAACCTTCACCATTCAGATTCCGTCTTTACATACTGCAGAGAATTCTGCGATATGAAGTGGAGTTTCTACCCGGTGGAGTTTACAGGTTTCTTCATTGCAGAAGGGGCTGCTATTAAGCGCCCGAGGCACCTCCCTATCACTCTGGTCAAAGTCTGCGGTCCAGATAATCTAATGACACCTGACTGTGGTTCCCTGGAAACAGCTGCGAGATACTAGTCCAACCTACTAACTTACTTTAGTTGACAATAGCAAGTGAAGGGAGAAGACCTGACGTGATCAAACAGCAAGTGACCAGCTGGACTAGTGCAGTGACTTTGAAAAGCAAAGCAGTTTAGTTCACATTACTGACTGCGTGAGCTTAGCCTAAAGATTCATTCATGATGCAGGTTTTAACCTCAACCTCCACAAAATATGACATACAATATTTCATCAGATTAAAAAAAAAAAAAAACTGAAGAACAGAGATCGACGATTCCATTTAGGCAAATGTAGCTCTTTGTGTGGTCAGCCATAACAAGCACGTATCGACGTACGCAGACAGACGCAAGGGGATGAAAGCAAAAACACCCTTTTCATCGAAGGCGCTGATAAAATTCTGAGCGATTCGGAACGGAGCGAGATGCGGGAGAACATTTTTACCTGGATATTTCAACAGTAAATAAGGCAGAGGGGGCTTATTGAATGAAAGAAAAGCCCAGAAAGCACCACCTATAGGTCAGGACAGCTAAACACAAGCCTGACACTTCCGTTGCCCAAATTAACTCCCAGCAACACAGACATGAGAGCAACTACACCAGGCCAATTGGTTAGATCACTAACTGAATCAGATGCAGACCATTACCATGTTCATCTGGTCCAAATAAGGCATCTTGGGAGTGAACCGGTTGCCCTCCCATATACTTGGAAACCCTTAATCTAATCACGCCATCGGTGGCCTGTCTGCAACCATTTGCCGGTGTCAGTCACCTGACCCTATTATCAAAGGGACTCTATCTCCAGCATCATTAACCAAATTGTGAAAGCACCACGGTGTTCACTTTCACGCAGTAGTCACGGTACTCCCATGCACAAGCACACAAAACATGGATGTAGACTTTAGGGAACTTGCATGCAGATGTAGCAGAAGGGTCAGAGAGACAGCAAGGTAGTTACTATTTTAATTGTACAGCTCTTGGTTGTTTTTCCCTCCACCTTCAACCTCTGAATATTCCCCCATTTCCACGAAAACAAGGCTACTGCAGCTACGCCCATCCTGCAAGTGATACGACATCTTCACGAACGAACCAACTGAGGGCGTTTGGTCAGAACTGGCATAGTGAAAATAATTATCAGTGACAATTATCCATCAGTAGCAGCAGGGGGCGCTGTGTGGCCAAGTGGGTTAGGATGCTGTGCCTGTGGTTGGCTGGTCAGCTGTTCAAATCTCATGGTCAACAGAGAACCTCGGTTTTGGGCCCTTGAGCACGGCGCTTAATGTCCAACTGGTCCAGGGATTGTCTAACCCTGTTTCCTCGATTGTATGAGGAAACATACAATCATACATACATACATACAAACATACAATGAACTCCCCCTAGATGTCCGAACAGCAGAATCCTTGACTGTCTTCAAGCGACGACTCAAAACTTTTCTTTTTCAGAAATACCTGACGTAGAACTTCTATATTCTTTCTCGACTCTTATTCTGGTGTGTGTTTAAAAAAAAAAAAAAAAAAAAAAAAAAAAAAGAAAAATCTACACTACTCAATGGAGTTCTCAGAGATAGTATTCATAGCTTGGGTCCTTATTGAGCTAGCATTGGAAATTCATTGCAGAGTCTCAAAGCACTTATGTAAGTCGCTCTGGCTAAGGGCGTCTGCCAAATCCTGTAAATGTAAATGTAAATGTAAATGTATGACACTCTGGATGAAAGTATCCATCATATATATGCACCCCTAATCCGAACTGATCTCCACAAAGGTTCCCCCCTACTTTCCAAAAGTTCTGAGGTCCGGAAGTTCTCAATCGTAGATTTGCACGCTGTCAGCATTTGACTCGGGTCAGGTAGTGCCCTATTGTGCCAGAGGTTACAGGAAACAGGAAGTGGATAAAGTAGAGTTGGATGAAAAGGCAGGGCAGGGAAAAGAAAAGGCCAGCAGCCAGCCTGGATGGCAGATTCTAACAGGGAGGTGACCAGAGGTGGATAGTTCAGGTCCAGAAAGTAAAAATCCGGACCAAGATTTTGTTTCAGCCAACGAGTTGAGTATAGTGTCACAGAGCACTTAAGAGGTTGGCTGAAACAAAATCTCGGCCCGGATTTTTACTTTCTGGACCTGAACTATCCATCTCTGGATGTGACCCTTCTGCTAGTGGTCAGCCTCACATGGTAAAACAGCTGTGGTTGAGTCCTAAGCGTAGGATTGTGGGTTTGGGTCCCATCTGGGGGCGATTTGTTCCCTTATATGGGCTGCGTGTGGCTCAGAGGGTTAAAATGCTGTAATCGGAAGGTTGCTGGTTTAAATCTCGGAATAAGTGGCTTGATTTCCCCACTGGACCCCTGAACAAGGCCCTTAACCCCCAGGTGCTCCAGGAACTTGCTCAATCATACTTCTCTTTGGACAAAACCGTCTGATAAATAAGATAATAATGTGAAGAGAGAGCTGCAGTCCCAGGAACCACCTAGGAAGGGAACGCCGCACGATGGGCTGAAGGGAAGGGGGTGTAGACCTATCACAGCAGCAGGTCTGAAGCCACAACCAGTGAGGGTAAGTTCTCATCCCATCCTGCCCCCAATGGCCTTATCAATACCACCAGAGAACCAGCCGCCGAGGTATCTAGCTGCTGTCCGTTTTTTGACAACCAAAGACAATAAAACAATCACTTCATCATTAATAAAATGACTAATGTAATTACCAGTTAGGGAGATTAACAAGGAGTACGTGAGTACTGAGGGAGGGAGCGGGTGAGGGTGAGAGCCAGAGAGGGGAAGGAGAACAAGATAGCAGCTGTGTGAGACCGTGTTAGAAAGAAATCATTAATTCGTGCGTGTTCGGGACGTGCTGCACCGGACGTACCATAAATTTAAAGTGTTTAACAAGCTTATCTGCAGGCAGGAGGAGGCAGACAGGCTGATAAGTTTGTCAGAGGATCCGGGACCCCTGGATGGAAACGGATCAGAGGGAGTGAGCTGCGTATGGGGCGTGAGTTCACCGTGTAAAGGGGGCTGCGGTGCAGCGGCCTGAGACACCCAAAAGCACGAGTGTGCACACGGACAAACGCACAAGCAGAGTGAGCGTGGTTAGTGCCGCTGACACACTCCGCGCGCCGCTGACACACTCCACACGCTGACACACTCCACACGCTGACACACTCCACACGCTGACACACTCCACACGCTGTCCACGTCGCTGACACACTCCGCGCGCCGCCGACACACTCCACACGCTGACACACCACACGCTGTCCACGTCGCTGACACACTCCACACGCTGACACACTCCACACGCTGACACACTCCACACGCTGTCCACGTCGCTGACACACTCCGTGCGCCGTTCAGTCTGTCACCCAGATTTCCTCTAGATGACTCTAAATTGCCTGTAGTGTAAGTTTTTAGACTGGCTCTGCTCTGCTCCTTCCTCTAATTGTGGAGGCAGTGGGACATAATAAGGTGAAAACTAATCTGAGCCTCCATCATACCAGTGAACACCAAACTGAGGAGAAACATCACATTCTGCCTCTGTACAGCTTGATACCCCCCATAAAAAAACCAGGGTGAATCCTGTGCTCAGCTGTAACAGTCTGTACTGAACACAGAACAAGCTGCCTAGCACAAACACCAGCAAACGCCAACACAAATGCCCCCCCCCCAGGTGACCTAGTCCCATCACATTACGCCACACAGGCCTGTATTCGAATGAGACGGTCGATGGCTGAGCCCAGCAGGGGCGCTATGCTGGGAAAGAAGAAATCATGTCGCTTTTACCCAAACTCCCTGTGAGCAACTCCTCCTCCTCCTCCTCCTGTCTGTTCCTCCACCCCACAGACTTCTCTATCTGGGTTAATTGATTTTTAAAAAGACTATTGTTGATATCAAATGAGCACATCGCCGTGAAGCTATTGATTTTTTGACACAGTACCACAGGAAATCGTTATCGCTGCAGCACTCTGACCCCACGCTAATAGGTGGGGCTTAACCTCCGCTTGGTGACGAATCCAGCGATTTCTTCACTTTCGGCGGCGCGGCTCGACTTCAGCGGCTAATAACCATGGCATCACGCGACGGGGGGGAGGCAGACGCTCATACAGGGGCTTCGTCCTGCGCCAAGATATGCCAAACTGGTCAGTCAAAGGAAGCACGAGGGGTCCGGAAGAATGTCGATGTGGCCATAGCGCGTGTGAGCCAATCACGGCCGGCCGGCGCAACGAGAGTCAATGAAACCAGAGACTGGAGGCACGGAGGCCCAAGGCCATGTCACATGACCAAGGGAACCATCCATCCCACGAACGACATTCCTAAAACCCAGCCAACATGGCCGGCGGTCCGATTCAAAAAGCATCATGAAGGACCCGAAAATGACGGGTCGCTTATGAAACGTCCTCGGACACTTAACAGGGGGAAATTTCTACATCCCCTTTCCATTGTTTCTGCAACCATTCCAGCAGATCTTTGTTCTCCAAGGAATCGCAGTTTCATTGAAATGAGACAAATTTCAGGATGTGGGTCAGATGTAAAGAAACGATTTCCGTTTTGTCCTCCGTTGCACATTGTAGATAAGGCTGCCTGCTTTGCACAGACGAGACCAGTCGCATCAGATGCTCCAAGCTGAATGTTATAATTACTACTATGCCAATGTTTACACAGCCAACATCTCCGCGTTCCCCTGGATAAGCGTGTCAAACAGAAAAAAATCTAATGAAAAGAACTCAGGTAACCCTGTTGTAGCTCTTCATTCAGTACCATGTCTGGATTAAAAACTTTTTTTTTTCATATGCCAGTACATTGTGGCTTTACCAAAGATTCTTAAATCTAAATGCTAATTAACCATCATTTGGAAATATATAAAAACAGCATTACAGTAACTTACAGGCAACTGACTACACAATGACACAGCACCAGAAGGCGATAGGAAGAGAAAGCTGTCATTGTTAAGGATAATTCCAGGAGTTACTGTTTAAATGCTACCTTCTCTCAAATGCCATTAGCTAAGCAGGTTGCCAGGTGAAGCCAGGCCACGAGGGCTTGGAGCGCTACTGCGAATAAGCAAAGTCCTGCAGATAACAGCCCCAACGGTTCTCCAGGACGACCTCAGCCTGGGAAGCCAAGAAGGAGACACACAACCTTCTCTGCGCTTCTGCGCTTCAGCCTGCGATCGACGTCACAGAATAAGTGACCGTCTTACAAACGCGCACAACCAGCTCTTGAGGTTTCCAACAGTCTGTCGATGCTGAGGTTTGCGTAAAAACCGAAGGTGTGACATGATTACGTTTCAAAATGAGCACATTGGGCATTATGTGGGCATTTTCATTACTCTTGTAACTTGGTTACTTGTGGTTAAGGTTAGAGAAGGGTAGGGGTTAAGGTTGTCATAGTTTGTATTAGGGTTTTGCCTATACAGATGAATAAATGGTCCCTACAAAGATACAAATACAAGTGTGTGTGTGTGTGTGTGTGTGTGTGAGAGAGAGAGAGAGAGAGATGGAGAGTGGGGTTTGGCCTCTGCCCCCTCCTCTTACTCCTTTGCAAATTAAAAAATTGGACCCTTGAAGAACCCCTCTCTGATAATCACATATAAATTAATTAGAAAATGTTTCTTGACATTCTCTCTGCATATATGGGAGAGAAAGAGGAAGAAAAAAACCCGACTCGGGCAAAGATATATAATTAACTGTACAGTATACGACCAGATAATTAATTCAGTCATTATTCTGGCTGAACGTTAAATACTTCCTCCAGGCTCTTAGTCAGAGTCGCGTGTCAACACGCGATGGCGGGTTACCGGAGCTTTCCGCGAGAGGCGGAGATGAAATCAGCCTAAATCGAGTCTAAATCGGTCCGGTCGTGTTAAATGGGCTGATAGGGTGAGTATTTCCAATTCTCTTCCATTCACTTCTACATAGCGCTCTTCCTTCCCAGCATGCTACCTTCAAAGAAGCAATACACAATGAATTTGATCCATAATTAGAACAGACTAGACATGACAGTGCTTAGGGGTACATGATTCTAAAAGTCCTTGCACACAAAAGTCAGACAGCAACAGCGGAGAGGAAACAGAAATACGCAGGTAATGCGTGGGAGGCTGATAGCTGGCCGGGCTAATTGTGAGCATTAGCTATCTAAGTGCTACGCTAAGCGCAAAGTTACATAAAGAAACTGCTCTTAAAAACCCCAATACTGAAAGTGCTCATTTAACACACCTGCTCGTTAGCCATCAGACCTATAAACCCAACAGCTAGTCTGCACACATTCCCGGGCCGAAGTTTTAATTCTAGCCTCTCACCAGGAGACATGCTGGAAGGGGATGAAGTGGCGATGCGTCCGATTGGCGTGCTGATCGCAGAACTAAGGTTCGCAGGAGACAGAGATCAAAACAACAACAGGGAAAAACCCGGGGCTCTCCTTTCATCTGATCTTCTTGGAATACAAAAAAAAGCGGGAGAAGAGAAAAGAGGAGCAAGGAAGAAAGCAGGGACAAGGAAGGCGAATGCGTCCATCTACCAGGTTCTTGCGATGAAGGTAACTTTCATCAACAACCTGAATCTAAGTTCAGAAAACACTGACCATGTTCACTCCGACCGGAGAAGCCAGCCCAACCGAGCAGAGGCAAATCAAGGATTTTCTAAGGTGGGGGCCATAATTGAAACAGAGGGGCTAATCTTATTAGCAGATATGTGCTTGAATTGGTGAGTGACAGGGGAGGGGGCACTCTGGGGCCAATCAGCTTTCAGTTGGGGACAGTGGCCCTCTGGCCCCGCCCCTCTAAGCTTTCAGTTGGGGACAGGGTCCCTCTGGCCCCGCCCCTCTAAGCTTTCAGTTGGGGACAGTGGCCCTCTGGCCCCGCCCCTCTAAGCTTTCAGTTGGGGACAGGGTCCCTCTGGCCCCGCCCCTCTAAGCTTTCAGTTGGGGACAGGGTCCCTCTGGCCCCACCCTTCTAAGCTTTCAGTTGGGGACAGTGTCCCTCTGGCCCCGCCCCTCTAAGCTTTCAGTTGGGGACAGTGTCCCTCTGGCCCCGCCCCTCTAAGCTTTCAGTTGGGGACAGTGTCCCTCTGGCCCCGCCCCTCTAAGCTTTCAGTTGGGGACAGTGTCCCTCTGGCCCCGCCCCTCTAAGCTTTCAGTTGGGGACAGTGTCCCTCTGGCTCCGCCCCTCTAAGCTTTCAGTTGGGGACAGTGGCCCTTTGGCCCCGCCCCTCTAAGCTTTCAGTTGGGGACAGGGTCCCTCTGGCCCCACCCTTCCAAGCTTTCAGTTGGGGACAGTGGCCCTCTGGCCCCACCCTTCTAAGCTTTCAGTTGGGGACAGTGCCCCTCTGGCCCCGCCCCTCTAAGCTTTCAGTTGGGGACAGTGCCCCTCTGGCCCCGCCCCTCTAAGCTTTCAGTTGGGGACAGGGTCCCTCTGGCCCCGCCCCTCTAAGCTTTCAGTTGGGGACAGGGTCCCTCTGGCCCCGCCCCTCTAAGCTTTCAGTTGGGGACAGGGTCCCTCTGGCCCCACCCTTCCAAGCTTTCAGTTGGGGACAGTGGCCCTCTGGCCCCACCCTTCTAAGCTTTCAGTTGGGGACAGTGCCCCTCTGGCCCCGCCCCTCTAAGCTTTCAGTTGGGGACAGGGTCCCTCTGGCCCCGCCCTTCTAAGCTTTCAGCTGGGGACAGGGTCCATCTTGCCCCACCCTTCTAAGCTTTCAGTTGGGGACAGTGGCCCTCTGGCCCCGCCCCTCTAAGCTTTCAGTTGGGGACAGTGCCCCTCTGGCCCCGCCCCTCTAAGCTTTCAGTTGGGGACAGTGCCCCTCTGGCCCCACCCGTCTAAGCTTTCAGTTGGGGACCGTGCTATGGTCCCGCCCCTCTAAGCTTTCAGTTGGGGACAGTGCCCCTCTGGTCCCGCCCCTCTAAGCTTTCAGTTGGGGACAGTGTCCCTCTGGCCCCGCCCCTCTAAGCTTTCAGTTGGGGACAGTGTCCCTCTGGCCCCGCCCCTCTAAGCTTTCAGTTGGGGACAGTGTCCCTCTGGCCCCGCCCCTCTAAGCTTTCAGTTGGGGACAGTGTCCCTCTGGCCCCGCCCCTCTAAGCTTTCAGTTGGGGACAGTGTCCCTCTGGCCCCGCCCCTCTAAGCTTTCAGTTGGGGACAGGGTCCCTCTGGCCCCACCCTTCTAAGCTTTCAGTTGGGGACAGTGTCCCTCTGGCCCCGCCCCTCTAAGCTTTCAGTTGGGGACAGTGGCCCTCTGGCCCCGCCCCTCTAAGCTTTCAGTTGGGGACAGTGTCCCTCTGGCCCCGCCCCTCTAAGCTTTCAGTTGGGGACAGTGGCCCTCTGGCCCCGCCCCTCTAAGCTTTCAGTTGGGGACAGGGTCCCTCTGGCCCCACCCTTCTAAGCTTTCAGTTGGGGACAGTGACCCTCTGGCCCCACCCCTGTAAGCTTTCAGTTGGGGACAGTGGCCCTCTGGCCCCGCCCCTGTAAGCTTTCAGTGGGGGACAGTGGCCCTCTGGTATGAGGTAGAGGCAAGTGTGAGGCTACAGTGCTAATCACAGAGCCAATGTGTCGCCCGCTTATCACAAATGATGAACCTCACAAGTTCACTGCTTCTTTCCCCCCATTCTTTGCGTAACGGGAAATTGATCCTGGTGAAGCGGCAAAGGAACATGTGCCCTTCAAACTCGTAGCCAGTCTCCCGCCCACTTCTGGCTCTGCGGTGGCCTCCCCTTCCTTTCTGAAAGATGAATTGCAGGGGGCACAAGTTCATAGCCGTGGGCAGGGGGGGGCGATACAAACAATGCAGAAGAGCGGTAGAGGAAGGCGCGGAACACAGAGCGACGTCGGAAGCCTGGGCCCCGGCCTGGCGGGGGCGAGATATGGGGCAGGGGTGTAGCGAAACTTGGGGCACAGGAAGTGGGTCAAGTGGGGGGGGTAAGTGTGTGTGTGTGTGTGTGTGTGGGGGGGGGGGTGTCTGATAGGGGCACCAATGCCACGCACTGTCCCGGCAAGCCAATGGGAAGACCGCGTGAAGGGGGGGTGAGAAGTGTTCCTCTAGATTACCTTCAGCCTATCAATCATCAGGAAGAGGAAGAGAGTGACAGAG
Source organism: Brienomyrus brachyistius (assembly GCF_023856365.1). Lineage (NCBI taxonomy): Eukaryota > Metazoa > Chordata > Actinopteri > Osteoglossiformes > Mormyridae > Brienomyrus > Brienomyrus brachyistius. The sequence goes on along the minus strand of NC_064545.1, from coordinate 26,397,813 downwards.
AGAGAGAGAGAAAGACAAGGGAGGATGACGGAGTGAAAATGAGGGAGATGCTCATCTGCAGCAGGCACAACCTCACTGGCATATACACACATACATATAGGGGGACCATACACAGGCATGCACTGTCACACACACACACACACACACACACACACACACACACACACACACACACACACATAGGGGGACCATACACAGGCATGCACTGTCTCACACACACACACACACACACACACACATATAGGGGGACCATACACAGGCATGCACTGTCTCACACACACACACACACACACACACACATATAGGGGGACCATACACAGGCATGCACTGTCTCACACACACACACACACACACACACATATAGGGGGACCATACACAGGCATGCACTGTCTCACACACACACACACACACACACACACACATATAGGGGGACCATACACAGGCATGCACTGTCTCACACACACACACACACACACACACACACATACATATAGGGGGACCATACACAGGCATGCACTGTCTCACACACACACACACACACACACACACACACACACACACACACACATATAGGGGGACCATACACAGGCATGCACTGTCTCACTCACACACACACACACACACATATAGGGGGACCATACACAGGCATGCACTGTCACACACACACACACACACACACACACACACACACACACATACGTATAGGGGGACCATACACAGGCATGCACTGTCTCACACACACACACACATACACACATATAGGGGGACCATACACAGGCATGCACTGTCTCACACACACACACACACACACACACACATATAGGGGGACCATACACAGGCATGCACTGTCTCACACACACACACACACACACACATATAGGGGGACCATACACAGGCATGCACTGTCTCACACACACACACACACACACACATATAGGGGGACCATACACAGGCATGCACTGTCTCACACACACACACACACACACACACACACACACACACACACGTTTGCATTCATCTCTTTGTGGGGGCAAAACCCTAATCCCAACTATGACAACCTTAACCCCCACCCAGCCCTAACCTTAACCATAAGTAACCAAAATACATTTTTTGGTTTTTTGATTGCAGTCACAAATTTTTATGAAATTTAGTATGTGTATATATATGTGTATACCCCCCCCCCCCCACCACCACCACCCACACACCCCAGATACCACACGCCACACATCGGGAGGCTACAGAGACCCAGAAAGTCGTTCCAGTCGTCCCAGAAATGCGGCACCAGGTGTGTGATGCAGGGCAGATAGCGTCACGGTGCCTCCGACAGCCAATCAGAAGGAAGGAGCCCTTATCGCGTAATGCATCGACGGTCCACCTACACAGCAAATATACAAACAGCTGCGAACCCACTGGCAGCTCAGATCAGGCAGGTGAACGAGGAACCCGCCCCCCCCCCCCCCCCACGGAGAGCTACTGTTATACTACACATTTTACCCCAACAATGGATGCCGTTGGGGTTAGATAAAGTTGTTCAAATTCCCATTAAGACACTGAATGTGACGATGCTAATTCCTGCTCCTGCTGGTATTTTCTGGAAGCTGATTGTGAGTTATTTCTGTGCACAGGTTAAGCCACAGGCATATTAAGTAGCAGTGGCCACAGCCTCTGCAAGATCACAACAGCGGTGCCCCCTACTGTTAGGGGGTGAGAACTCTTCGCTGAAATGATGGAAGATGACCTTGTGAATCCCACTCCGATAGGCTTAAGTTCAAGTTTTCAAATGCTACAACACGCAGTTATGTACTCCTGCCCAAAACAAAACAGTTCTCTTAGATGGTAAGAGGCCTTGTACGTTTACAGAAATATCTCCAGGCTGCTGAAGGTTATTTATCTTTACTATTTCTAGTATGTAGTATTAGTATTATTTTCATAATTGACGGTCAATTTCCTTGATTGGGAAATCGACACCGGTATGACATCTCCCGAATTCTACCTTCTCTCCTCTGAGAAAGAGAATGAAAGATAGTAAAATAAAATAAATAAAAGAAAATAAGAGGAAGCAGATTATGAATGAAAATTTGAGAGAGAGAGAGAGATACCGTAATGAACGTACCCCCAGCACTCCTCCACTGTCTTGGCAGGTGTTACAGAGCCCTGTAAACCCACACTGCATGACTGCAGAACAGCTTCTACCCCAAAGCTGTCCCACTGCTAACCTCACTGGGCCCCCCTCACTCCCCCCTCTCACAACAGCACCACACTGCCCTGCGCTGAGATCCGAGACAGATCCACACCAAGCACATCACAGAATATGCACTCTAACTGTTCTGGCTGTTAGTCATCATACAGTCACCCATGTTGACTGTACGACGATGCTGTTATCACATTCATCTCAGCAACCACAACCGTCTTCTATGTCATCCGTAATACTGTGCAATACTGTTAATCATGATCATTCTCTTGCAGTAATACTACAACTCTCAAGCACAGGTGCAATAATTTAATTCGTGCAATAATACGTGTGCAATAATAAATGTGCAGTATTCCTCTTATTCTTTTATACTGTGTATTCGTACCTTGCTATATGCAATACATTTTTTAAAATCTTATTTTTTTTCTTTTAGCTTGTATAATTGTTATTGAGGCTTCTACAGGATGATCCAAACATCCCATTGTACTTGTACAGTGACAATAAAGATATCTTGCATCTTGTATCTTTTGGGGGGGGTGGGGGGGGGCGGCGGTCACACACCACCCTGCCACCTCGCCATCAAGGATACACTTTCGTGTAAGACAGCAAGGCAGAGGCACCAACCGTCTCGCGGCTCTGCTTCGCACCTGATAACAGTTTTATATGAGAATTTATAACTTCTGTCGCTGCCAGCAAGCTTGCATGGAGAAATAATAGAAGATAAAATAACACATTGATAAGAGTGACTACTAACTGAAAATCATTTGCATTAGAAGCAACACGCTGAGAAGCTTCACCGTGTCGAATGACAGGTCTCAAATTCACAGACATTAAGCAAAAAAGTAAACGCAAAGTAAATAAATAAATCCATAAATAATATTATTTAGGGACACCCACCCTCATTACGATTAATTTCCCCCCCCCCCCCCGGAATCTGCTTTTCCATTCTCCTCTACCCTCTCCTCCCGCTCTTCTTCACTTCTCCGTTAACCTCCTCTCCCAGTCCCAGGGCATCCATCCCTCCAGCTTCATTTTCCTTGAGCGTGCTTCGGCCTACCAGAAACCCCAGCCATAGGAGATTAAGAGGCACATTAAATCAAGCTGAATGGCAGCAGGCTGCCCCCTCACCATCGGGAGGGACGCAGTTCCATTGCTCAGCTGGTAGCGCATCGAACTGTAGGGTCACATGTGCCTGTGATCACAATTAGCAAAATGATGTCACCATTAGGCCCCTGAGCAAGGGCCCTTAACCCCCAATGGCTACAGGGACTGTCCATTCCCTAAAAAATCTCTGCTATATAAATATATGTAAAGCTGGCTTCGCATAAGTGCAACAAAACGCCCTGCTTCAAAGGCCACCGTGCGGCAGGCCATCAAGCATGCGGTGTTAGGACATGCTCGGAGTTTCTCGCGTTCTATTCTGTGGCGGATATTTTCCATCTTGTAAATATCACATAGCCAGTTTTGCAGTTTGCTAGCCAGAAAGCTCATCTCAGCTGTTCCAACTGGAGTCACAAAGCTTCTAAATCTCATGCTAGACTCGGTTTAAAAGCCAGCAGACCTCTTATGCAATAACTCTAACCCTGCCCCCTGAAATCTATGCCACCCTCCTTGGTCACCACGACACTGGCAGCAGGTACGCTGACACCGGTGGTGGCTCTTAACACACTAATCGGGGGGGGGGGGTGGGGGGGGGGGGGACTACACAGTGGGGGAGGTTGAAGCGCTTGGGGTTTCTTGAAAAGCACTATATAAGCATAACATTCATTCATTCTTCATTCTCTACCATAAGCCACCAGTCAAATTTAGCACCAGAAGGAAGCAGGTGGCTTGCAGGGACTGTGTAATAATATGTAGATTATATAATCACAATCCACAAGAAAGCCAGTTGTACTGTTCTTCAACAAACTTTTTCTTAATCTTTTCAATGGAGAAGCTCCTTGGTCTTCCTTTCATGGATGCAAACAGCTTATACATTTAGTTGTTTTTTGTGCACTTCAACGTCCTCCGTAACAAGACAACCATATTAAGCCTGTAGTCCAGTGGGTAAGACCTCTATGCCAGTGATCGAATGGCTGCTGGTTCAAATCCATTCTTAGCAGAAATGTCACATCTTCATCGGGCCCTTTAAGCAAGGCATTAACCCCCTGAAAAACGCTCCAAGGATGCAAGATAAGTGGCTGACCCTGCGCTCTGACCACAAGTCTCATTTTTCACACTGAATGTGTTAACAGAGAGCATGATGGAATATGAGTAAAGATGCATTCCAATATACCCATCCTTTGGCAAATAGCAAATAAAGCTTCATCCTCTAAAGTGGTCCCACATGTGTAAAAAAATACAAAGAAATGTTATATGTTAAACAAACAAGACTCCAACTATTCTGTTATTCTGTTCCAAGTCAATGTCCTCCTTCCACTGGCAAAATCAAACCATTTAAACTCCAGAATACATGAAAGCTCCTGGGAGTTTTACTTGCACAAGAAAATGTTCTGAGGAGAGAACAAAAAATGACTGGTTAGAGAGATAACCAATCAGACTGCAGAGGAAGTGGGGCCAAGCAACTAGAGGAGGCGGGACCAAAATATGCAATCGGTTGGCCCCGCCCCCTCTATTGCATGGACCCACCTCTTTTACAACCTGATTGGTTATCTTTCTGAATCAATCATTTTTTTGTTCTGCCCTCAGAACATTTTTGTGCAAGTAAAACTCAAATGAGTGACATGAAAAGGATGAAGGGACCGAGCCAGATCACTGGCCTTTGGATCAAGACCACAGAACGTATCATGCTTCTGGAACGCAGCTTAAGAAGAGATGGAAGTGCGGATTGAAGGGCTCCCATAGTACTGTCAAGCTGGCTGCCCTCCGTACTGCCTGTTCCTTTCAGGGCAGTATCTACACTGTCAAAAGCCCATGCAATCATTCCTCATGCCTCTCCTGAGACAGACAGAAAGAGACGCACACAACATTCATCTTTAAATGCTTTGTGTCAGGGAGAAACACATTTCAATCTCAGTATAAAACCGATGCATTTGATGAGGGAATACCTGCTCGTAATTATGCATGTTTTCAGGAGCCAGTGAATTCCGAAAGAAGAAATTTCTGCCTCAATAAAAAGGAGATAGAGGAATAGAAATAATTTACATTTCACCTTCATCTCTTGATATAAACAACATGAATTCTAATTTCAGAATCTGCCTCCTCGATATCTGTGTATCACGATGGATTTTAATTGAACAAACCCGATTTTTGCTGCCATACAGCCATACGTCTACACCATGCATTTTAATGACCTTCTCGGCATATAGGTAATCATCAGAACGCCGACTGGAACTCCACGCCATTCACCGACAGTGACTTGCCACTCTACCCCCGTCAAAGATATTTCGCGCATGAATCTCTATAACGTGTCAAACTCCAGCGCTAATCTGGGAGATCCAGGGTCGAACGTTCTCCTCGGGCGTAAATGCAGAAACTCAGAATGAGGTTCTGGTCTGCATCTATATCCCATATGTAAGAAACAGACGCTTCACCCAGCTACTCCCCCCACGGCCCTGCCACCACCCCCCCCCCCCCCCCCCAAGCTAAATCCAGCGGGGCCCTGGTAGCTGCTGATATGCTTTTAATTTCTCCCTGCTCACCTCTCCTGGCCTGAATGTGCATATTCCTGCAGCGTTTGCTGATGTTGTAAAAAAAAAAAAAAAGAAAATCAAGCCCCCATCAGCTCAGTTTACCCCCCCCCCCCCAATGCACTCATAAATGGCAAAATAATACATAGCCGTTGCTTATTGTTCTTCTATAATTAAATGCAATAAAACTATCAAACCAGACAAATCATAATAATTATGATCACCGTTATTACGATTGTTATTACCACGTTAATAACTCAAGGTATATTTGGGGAGGTGAATTCTATAGTCGCGTATCAGCATTACATCAGCGGCGAGCAATCCCTTTGGCTGTATGGGTATCCGGGGGCCGGGTGTGCTCTGCAACAGGGATGGGCGCTAAGGAGGCGGGGCCACCGGTCCCATGATGGGGGCTGGAATCACCGTGACAGCCATTTGCATATCAGAATTTTAAGCAGAGCAAAAATATCAAACCCTCCAGCCAGCAAGGTCATTTTAAAGATAATTTTTTTTTCTTCATAATTTATTTTGCATATCATGCAGCGGGACATGTTATAGATTAAAGGCTGCTTCACTGTATCAAAACTGTTCCTGACACCAGCACCTCTCCTTATTCCACGTCCCCCCCCCCCATCTCAGAAATATTACACACAAATCAGTCTCGTTATAGTTGAAACAACGGCCTCGTTAAGCCCCATGACCATACTTACCAGTTTCTGCACCAAGGACACTTTATTTCAACATTCATAATTAAAAGGCAACATTTAATCAAAATCCTGCCCTGGCTAAACTGATCGTAATTTAAAGCTCAAGTTCATAATTTGAACTAAAAATAGGAAGCCAAACACGGTTAAAAAAAAATAAAAAAATCGGGGTAAAAATACTGGATGGAATTTTAAAAATTAAACACAACTTAATTTTTTTGATCAGTAAGTGGTCTTCAAAGGGGA